>NC_089646.1:53594609-54215472 GCF_037042795.1 Molothrus aeneus | reverse complement strand
CCTTTCAAATGAGGAAAGGGCAACTCCTGATGTTGCACCTAATTTAGAGTTCAAGCCAGCCCTTGAGGCTGGATGGCAGCTTTGTTTGCTTAAGACACATTCTCCCTGGCTAGTGCTACATTTGCTCTTCCTACCAGAACAATGAAATCATTTTTGTCTGGCAGAGGTCGTGGTGTTTGTCACTTTTGAAATAACTTGCTTGAATAAAAGATACTGTATAGATCCTTACTTTGCCCAGGTAAATGGTATAATGTTAGCTATACAAAGTACTGTTGTGCTAGCAGAAGCTCTGTCCAAAGGAAGGTTATTTCTCTGTGTGTTTAGCCTTATCCTTCATATAAAGCAGCTTCACATCCCTTGTTCTGCAGGATAGTGATAAAGCCTGAATGAATCCATTCCACAGTACTTACACCTGTGTGTCCTGCCACAAAAGACTGGTTTATGGCACAGGAGCTGATTGAAGCTGATTAAATGGTGAGACATGGCAGCTCATCATGAGTCTTGGTAGGAAGACCAAGGATGGCTAGAAATTGTGTGGACTGGTTCAGAATTATAGGTTATGGAGTGTTAGGATAAAATAAAGCCAACATGTTAAAAATAACATAGCAATGTAGTGCTAGTAGTTTGTAGGAGCGTTCTCTAAGGGGAAATTGTGAAAGTATTTTTAGAAATAAAGGTGAACTTTTTACTGAGGCAAAGGAAGTGTTTGCTTTTAAACATTAGATAGTTTAGTACTTGATGAGGAAGGTTCTGGAGTTCATTTATAACAACCTATTAAAATAATCCCAATTTTTTCATCTTCAAAATGTAGTGTTCTCCTTAAAAGGTGAAATTAATGACATTCTGAAAACAGCGGGCAGTGTTTTCAAACTAAGAATGTTGCAGCACATCTGTTTGTAAAATCTAGTCTTTTTTGTTTCTTCTCAACCCAGTGAATGCAATGAAGTGCCTATAATAAAGAAAGAGCAATTTAAACAAGCTGATTAGTTGCAGCAGATAATATGAGGGGTTTTTTTGTTTTGGTTGGGTGTTTTTGTATGTGTGTGTTTCTTTTTGCTGTATGGGGTTTTTTTCTTTGATTGTTGGTTTTATTTTTTATTTTATTTCTTTGTGGTAGCTCTGAGGAGCATAAACCTTCTCATGGGCAAATTAGTTTTCTCAGTAGGCTTGTGCATATGAAAGTGAAGAATGAACTTTCCTAGTTTTCCCCAGAGTTGGGTACAATGAGAGTGGTAAATAGCTGGAACCTTTGAATTGTGTTTTCCATTGGGAAGCTGAAGTAGCTTAGTGTAGCATCTGGGGAAGGAAGAAATAAGAGATTATTCAAAACAGTACTACTTCCTAAAGCAGCATTCACCTTAGTATTGTGTAGTTTATATATTATCCTATGGATATCTAGGCTATAGATAATCACAGACTAATCCTTACTGCAGTTTGGATAAGAGTAACTAATTTTTTCCCAATTTTGCTATATTTTATACAGATTTTGTAATTTTTAGTCAATTTCATGACAAACAGTTATTATTTATCAATTGTAATGATTTTAAGTTGTCTTATGGTAGGCTTACTTGGGTGCCAGAACTCTGGAAGCATCTCATTAGCTTTGTGCTGCTATTTTTCTTCACAGTTTGAAAACTTAAAAAAAAACCCAAACAAACAAGAAGTAAGACTTCAAAATAAGGAGCTGATGTGGTAATCTGATCATCTGACCTCAAACTTTTCAGAGTAGGAAATGGAGAATATTTCAGAAGAAGCACTACAATAAAAGCCTAGCTGGGCTGAAATTAGTAGTTCATTTTGCCATTGATTTCAGAGGGGACATATATCATGCCAATGATTACAGAAGTTCTGAAACACATGATGTTACATGAAGATTCTTCCCTTGAACTAGAAAAGAGATGACATACAGAAAAAGGATATTTGAACAAACAACTTTTCAGTGACTTCACTCAGAAGGTTATGAATTTGCATGTATTTGCATGTGTAATATTTACAAGTGTAAACTAAAATTTGTGTTTGTTTTCTTACTAGAAGCCTGGAGTGTGTATAGTGGAAAATACAAAACTGAGCTTTCACTTGGGGAGGGACTGCAGATGAGAGAAATAAAGGGAATGAGAAGAATGAAGCAATATGGTTCTGCCTTTTAAACAGACAGGCAGCTGTGTCAGGCCTTTAGCTTCTGGACATAATAAAATTCAGTCTTCACTAGCTTCTCTTATCTCTAACATTATCTCTTTTCTTTTTGCATTGGTGAGTTGAAGCATTGTGTTATCAGGGACAAAAAGTGGCATAATAAATCCTTCATGATGTCAGTATGTGGCATCACAAAGTGGCAGTTTTGTGTACATGCTGCAAGAGTACCTGGTTTTCAGTGGTAGTTTTTATACATCAGGTCACTCAAAGATACTAATTTCTTGCACTAGCTGCAACTGAGTGCAATCATCCAACCAATTCCTTATCTACCAAGTGCCTGGTTTAGAGACAAGTATGTCATGTGGGACGGTGTCAAATGCTTTGCATGGAACCAAGTAGGTGACATCAGTCACTCTTCCCAGACCTACTAATACTGCTGTAACCTTTCATAGAAGGCCACTATATTTGTCAGGCACAATTTGCTCATAGTGAAGCCACGTTGACTGTCACAAATCATTGCTTATTTTCCATGTGCCTTAGAATAGCGTCCAGGAGAATCTGCTCCATAAGCCTGCTGGATAGGAAGAGGAGACTGGTGGGCCCATAGTCCCCTGCCTCTTCTTTTTTCCCTTTTAAAATATGGGGGTTATGTGTCCCTTTTGCCAGTCAGTTTGAACTTCCTAGGACTACCATGACTTCTCAAATATGATAGATAGTGTCTTAGCCATTCCCACTCCCAAATCCCTTGGTCCTGCAGATGTATGTCATGAAGTCTAATGGGCTTATGCGCTTTCAGGTTCCCTAGATGGTCTTGAACCTGATATTTTCCTACAGCACGTGGTTCTATGTTGTTGTCTCTCCAACAGATATTGGGGTGGTTGAAGCCCCCCATGAGGACCAGGGCTTGTGAATGTGAGGCCACTGCGATCTGTCTGTTGTGGGCCCCAGCCACTCCGTCTCCATGGATGGGTGTGCATAGCAGGATTATGTTAGCTGCAATTGCCCTCCCTGTGCTCTCAGTCAGCTCTTCATCCACCCCCAGTGAAACTCCAGCTGGTCATTGACATAGATGGAAACACTGCCTCCTTGTCTCCTTTCCCTGTCTTTCCTAAAAAGCCTATATCCCTCCATTCCAACACTCCAGTCACAGGAGTCATCCCACCGTGTCCCTGTCATGCCAATAAGATCCCAGCTCTGCACAATTGTATTGTCTCTGCTTGTTTCCCTGCTTTTAATTTTTTCTTTGTTTATTGTTTTGTTTGTTTGCCTTGTTTCATTTTGGGGTGTTTTCTTTTTCTTTAGGATGGTGAGCCAGTTAGACCAGGAGTAGCAATGACAGACCTTGCTACTGGGTTGTATACATATGGAGCAATTATGGCTGGTTTACTTCAGAGGTATAAGACAGGAAAAGGACTACACATTGACTGCAATCTCCTGTCAACTCAGGTAGAGTTGTAAAAAAATTGCTTTTTGTTGTATAGATGTTTGAACCTAAGAATACCATTTGCACGTAAATTAAAGTGCATTAGTTAGTATAACTAATGACAACACTAATAATGACATTAGTGATCATTCTCTTAACTTGCCACTCTGGTAGTGACCATTTTATATGACATGGTTATTGTTACTACTGCACTAAGTTTGGTTTTCACTTTTTGCAAAGGACTGCCATGTTCTGTGAAAGCACAGGTTAATCAAGGTTTATGATATCACTGAGAATGTAACAGTTGTAAGTGAGTAATTGGAGACAGACAAGCCTAAGTGGTGAAACCAATGTTGAAAGGAAGGCTTTGGCACTAGGTCACGTTACTTCTAGAGTGACTGAATAACTTGTGCAAAATCATCCAGAATGTTAAAATATCACCCAAGTTTCAAAGTAATGTAATCCAGGAGGTCTGCCTTTTGGCTCTGGGAGTTAAAAGAATGAAGTAAGGTTGAAGATGCAGCATTTTTCCTAGGCATTAAAGGCAAAGTTGTTTTGTTCATGAAAGATATAGCATGTACTACACATAATGAGACCTTTAACTTTCTTCTTTGAATATTTGAACACCACTGGTGCAATGATTTATCATTTCTAAAAAGCAAGTGGCATTGATATGAGCTGCATATGATCAGATAATATGTTGTCTTGCTGATGTAGGTACTTGCTGGTACAAACTGAGCACATGGTACAGAGGAAATTTTGTTTTTGTTTTAAAAATGTCAAAATTGTATTTAGTCCTAATTAAAGAACCTACAGTGCTCCATTGTTTTCATCCTTATTTAATTGTATTTTTCTTCGTGTTATAGCTGTCAGTACACTTGAGAAATGACAGTGGCCATTGTGCTAAAAGTTGGCCCAGGTGTGAGCAAGAGGTTGAACACCTATATCATTGTATGGTTACAATGATTGAGACTAATGATTGAGTTTGCTCTACTTTTAGTGCCTACTGCTTTTGTCTGAATAGCTATGGAAATCAGAAAGGAGGGGAAATCCTTGCTTAAATCAATAAAGAACTTCTCATTTATTTCGGAACAAATGTTTGTAAGAACTGAACTTAAATATACTTACATATATTTGCAAATGTTGTATCTGTATTGAAAAATGTTTAGGGAAAAAACAGTTCAGAAAAATATTTTAAATGTATATTAAATGCTTATTAAATATTTTGTAAATATATGATATAGGGGAGTTTTATGTTTAAGGTATTGTAGTGTTATATATTATGGCAGCTGCTCCTTGATTTTTTTAATTTCTAATTTTAGAAAAATACTTTTGATAATTTTTATTGATTTCCAGAGTAATTCTGGGAGGGGTGTGTGCATGTAATTCCTTGTTCCACTGGTTTTTAGCTTTTTTTTTTTTTTTTAATGAAGTCTTCTTGATTATTGTTCAATATTTTATCAAATGCTGAAAGCAAGAAGAGTTGAAGTTATGTGTTTCTAACTTCAACTCACTTATTTTGTTACCTTATTTGTCTTTTTAATATTTTTCCTTGATTAGTGTAGATTTGTCCATGCACAGAAATGTTCTTATATTGCAAAATTTCCACCTGAACTTCCACATCATCATCCTTTAGGCCACTCCTTTAGCACGCACAAGGAGGAGATTGAAGATCTGGATAGATGTTGGTGAACAAAGCATGTCACATGGTGTTTGTCTTCTACATGATTAGTTGAAGAAGTGCTAAATAGTCAAGGAAGAGCTTATTAATTTTTTTAGGTTTTTTTTAAACAGTAACCCCTTCTCTGTTCATTATCAAATTATAGTTATTTAAAAGTTATTAGAAATAATTTAGAAATAATTTAGAAATAATTCTTTGTTTCTTTAGAAAGAAAGAAATAATTCCATAAATGCACACTCTCATTGAAAAAGAAATGTTTTCATTTACTTCAGTGTTGGGTAAATGAAATTCAAATAATTTAGTATATTGGAACAGAATATGGATAAAAGATGTTATTCAGAAAACAGCTTTTTTGTTTTAGATGACCTTGTTGCTTCAGTCAAAATTAATTTTAGGGTGTTGGCCCAAGACTGTGATGAGAACATCTATTAAATTGGAAGAAGTATTTATGGATGAGGTTCTAAAGAAAAAAAAAACCAACCAAGATATGGTTAATGCCATTAAAAAGATGTGTTACAATGAATGAAAAAAAAAAGTAAGTGGCAGCTGAGTCTCTCTCAGAACATCAAGTTTCTTGGTATGTTTTCTTTCTTTTTGTGAGACTGCTGGTTACTTATAAGTCTTTAGGGGGAGTGTCTCTACTAGGAAAGAGTAGTACAAATCTGAAAATTAATGTAAATAAATAAAATACTCTTGCAAAACTTCTGATGGTAATGAGTTCTTTTAAATGAAGTTAGACAATTACTGTGGTGCAATCAGGGTCTTTAAAGATACATATTTCCAAAAAGGTTTTAGTTTTACCTCCCAACTAGGTATCTAAAACTAGCTTTTCCTCATGTGATGAATGTTTAAAAAGAAGGACTTACTGAAGTTTCTCATGGATGCTGCCAAAAAAATAAGGAACCTAAAATTTTAGACTTTCAGTTTACTAGGTTCCTGTTGGTGTTGATTAATGGTAGGATCTAGAGGTCAAACAGAGACATCTTGATAGCTTCTCCAGCAAGAGTTTCACTGAAATGTGGTAATTTTTAATGAGAAAAAAGGAATCTACTATGCATACTGAACCATCCTATTTATAGTGTTTTGACAGCAGGGTCTTGTATGAAACTTCTTGGTTTTGCCATCATTTCATGCACTGAGCTAATATAGCAGTGTGATTGGATCTTTTGTTCATCCCTTCATCTGAACTGAAAATTGTGAACCTGGCCAATACATATTCATTGTTCACTGTTGATGACTTTGACAGTGTCACAAAGGAATAAAAACCCCAGGGGTTAAGTCACTCAGGTAATTAGAAAATCCTGAAAATGGTTTGGTTTGTTTTATACAGAAAACTTAGCATCTAAATGTCCTAAATCTAAATCTGTGTCTGTGCTATCACTTTTCTGCATGCCTTGCAGAAATGCAAGAGAATTTATATTCTTTTTTGTGGAGGGGAGGGCTGGAAAATCCTTTTGATGCTAATTTCCTGCACAGACATGCAAATAACAAAGAGCATTGAACTGAATTCAGCTGCCAACAAAGCTGATCTGAAACTTTTTAAAGAACTATCCCACTGACTGGCAAGTTAGTTTCATATTATCTGTGTAGAACCAAATTATAAGTGAGACTCTGTACTCTGAAAAAATATGATTTTTAGAATATCTTCAAATACATATCTTTTTTCAAATTCTGTGGTTTAAACACTTACTACTACCAAAGAAGATTTCTTTCCCCACAACAAAATAGGATTCTAGCATTTTTTTTTTAATGAGAGATATGGAAACTCTTAGAATGTGGTTTTGTAGTGAGCAGAAACCTTTTAAATCTCTCATCTATAAACTTTTAACCTGTGTCATACAATTCCTTTGAAATTTTTGACTTTTAGATGATTCACAGTTGTAAGCTCCAGATCTTTCAGCATCTAAATAGTGTCCTTTAGATGATACTGGTAAATAAGTAGGAAGTGGGGTTTGGATTTGGTTCCAATTATGCAATTGTGCCTTTTCTTCTGTTGTGGCTTAAAAAAATCTCTTGGTCGTTTTAATATCCTTCCTGTATTTAATTATGACCAGGCTCCAACAAATACTGTAATAAGTTGGTTTCATTTGGATTAAAAATCTGCAAGAAATATATTACATATAACATTTCTGCAATTTTGAATGTATTTTTTCCCAGATTCCACTGAGAGAAAAATATGGTTAACACTGTTTGTATAATATGATTGTTCATCAGACACTTCTCTGCTTCTAATTACTATGTTTTAGTTTGTATTTGCCATAGCAAATATCTTCTTAAAATGTTGAAGTGACTCTAGAAAGACCTAGAAAATTGGTATAAATTATTTTCTTTATTTCATTTTTGTTCCTTATTAAGCAGCTAGTTTACTGAGGGAATTATGAGGGTTAGAAACTATTAGTTTTGTTTTTGTTTTTGCCTCACATTTTCCCGTGATGATTCTGTTTAAGCCTTATCTATTTAAGGTGCTTTCAGTGCTATCTATTCAGGGCTTTCATGGCATCTCTTTTAGCAATTATTGAGTGTAGGTGAAACTGGTAACAGTTCCATGCTGCCTATAGGACATAGAAGGCTGAGAAGTAAGTCATGTGGAAATATCAGTCTTGGAACTTCAGTACTGCTCAGGTGTCTTGACTCTATCTTGTTGCTTCTCCGCTTGCTGAGAGTCATGAGTTGAATGAATACCAAAATACCAAAAGAAAAATCATCTTTTTTAGAGGTTATTGCTTCTGGTGATTTTGGAGGCCAGCTATGAGGACTGTTACACAGTTGTCTTGGTTTTGGGTATGGTTTGAATAAGTCAGTTTTTTACAAGCTTATAAAGCATCATCTTTGCAGAACATCGTATTCTTAATCTCCATCATAATAAAAAATTGAGCATGTGCTGTATGGAGATGTCATTTTTTTCACTGTATAACTCTCATATAAAAAAATAACAAAATCGGAATTAATGTGAACTTTCCTTAAACATATACTGCACTTTAAACATTTCTTGTCTTGTATTCTTCACAATTTCCATTGAGGATAGCTGTATAACTAAGAACAGAATTTATCCCTCTGGGTTTTAAGCAGCCACAATTTGATTGAATAGACCAGAAGACCATATACACATGACAATAACTCAATTTAATATTGGTCTCTGCGGAATTTGTGTTATGATTTCTAATGATTAGTTATGCAGTCATTGGTAGAACATCCTCCAACTGGATCTTGGTTTTATTTAGAGGCTTTCTTTACTCTGTAAACAGAATACATATTCAAATTGCTAGGGAATTTCTTCTTTAAATGCTACCTAACTCTTTTTGTCTTTGCTACCATTGTTCTTGTGCTAAAGAAACCAAGCCTGAATGAGTTTCAGCTTCATTTTCCTATGTTGATCTGTCTCTGTCATTAATTAGAGAAAGACTAGAAAGGAGATAGAAAAAATATACCCCTTTTTTACTAAAAAAAAAAAAAAAAGGGACACTGGAGTGGGTAGGGGAGAGAGTTTGAAGGTTTGAAGACAAAGGAAGACATTTCTTTTAATGAGTTTTTAATTTAGATGACCTTTAAATAAGGGTGTAATCTTGGAAATGGAATCAAGATGTTTATTACCAGCAGATCAGATTTCAGAATCATGCTGAGTATTAGGAGAAGGATAACCTGGGTAAATGAAAAGAAAGGGGAATGATTTAAGCAACTAGTACCAGAATAAACACGTTTAGTGTACCCCAAAATCTCACCTGCCTGTCTAAACTCATAGAAGTTTCAGAAGCAATACTATAAGTTCATCAAACTAGGATAGAGCCTTTCAAGACATTGTGCTCCATTTTTTAATGTAAATAACAAGTAATAGGGTTGTAACTTGATGGAAGAGGTTTTAGTTTTATGTCATGGAAAATTTTAAGTTAACAAGACAGTCAATTTTTTTGTGCTGCTGAACCTCTGGAAATCTAATAAACCTTAACAAGTGTGACATTTTTGGGTATGGTGATAGAACTCTAGCTAAGGTTTCAACACTGCTTAGTTTGATTACTTTAGAAAACTCTTATTAAAATTTCTCTGTAGATTATAATTTATTTTTTTAAAAAAGGTAAAGGATGATGCTGAAACACATTTGAAATAATGACTTCCTTTGGTCTTCCTACTGCCAGAATTTCTCTTTGTATTCAGCAGAGTATTGTTTCTCTGTTCAGCATTGGTTTTGGCTAATCAGTTAGATTGCAAACTCTTTAGAGTAGTGACATGTGGTTAGGCCAAAAGTCACAACTTATTACTTACTATGTTATAGTGAAAGCTATAAAAAATATCTTCAGACTCTAGGACTTCTAAAACAGGTATCCATTAAATTGCATAAAACTCATAGAATCATCAAGCTTGAAAGAGACCTTTAAGACCACGAAGTCCAGTTGTCAACCCAGAACTACCACTACAGCCCCTAAACCACTAAATCACGTGATTCAGATCAGCCACCTCTTAGATGTCTCCAGGGATGGTGACTTCACCCTGGGCAACCTATTCCAATGCCGGACCACCCTAACACTGAAATTTTTTTTCCTGGTGTCTGAATCACCCCTATCTCAGTTTAAGGCCATTTCATTTGTAAATTATAGATTATAGTCCTCTCACTGCAGGCCCTATGAGAAGAGACCAGACTTCAGCACAACCTCCTTTCAGACACGTTTTCCAGACCTTTCACAAGCCTTGTTGTCCTTCTTTGGCCACACTCCAGCACCTCAATGTCCTTTCTAAAGTGAGAGGCCCAGAACTGAACACAGTACTCGAGGTGTGGCCTCACCAGTGCTGAGTACAGGAGGGTGATCTCTGCCCTGGTCCTGCTGGCCTCACTGTTCTTCATACAGGCCAGGATCCATTGATCTTCTTGGCCACTGGGCACACTGCTGGCTCATACTGAGTACCCCAGGCCCCTTCCTGCTGAACAGCTCTTGAGCCACTCCTCCCCAAGCTTGTAGGGCTGCATGGTCTTGCAGGACCCAGCACTTCCCTTTTGTCCTCACCATGTTGTCCTCAGCCCACTAATCAAGCCTGTCCAGGTTTCCCTGCAGAGCCTTCCTACTCTTGAGCAGACCAACACCCTCACCCAGCCAGAGTTTTCTGCAAATTTACTGAGGGTGCCCTGAATCCTCAGGTCCAGATCATCAAAAAAGATGGTAAACAGGGACCAGCCCCAAAACTGAGCCCTGGGGAACACTGCTAGTGACCCATCACCAGGTGGATTTAGTTCCATTCACCATAGCACTCCAGGCCTGGCCATCCAGCCAGGTTTTTATTGAGGTATTCACCCATCTAGGAGGATGCTGTGGGAAACTGTCAAATGCTTTACAGTCTAGATAGAGTACATCCACTGCCTTTCCCTCATCTACTCAATGGGTCACTTGTTCATAGAATCAGATCAGATTGGTCAAGCAGGACCTGCCTTTCATAAATGCATGTTGGCTGGACTTGATCCCCTGATTGTCCTGCATGTGCCATATAATGGCACTCAGGATGATCTCTTCCATAAACTTCATTGGAACTGAGGTCAGGCTGACAGGGCTGTAGTTCCCTGAATCATCCTTCAGCTACATCCTTTACATTTGCTAATTTCCAGTCAGCTGGAACTTCTCCAGTTAACAAGGATTGATGTTAGAAGATTCAGAGTGGTTTAACAAGTTCTTTTCCTTCCCTCGCTACCCTGGGGTGGATCAATGTGACCATAAATGTGATTGTCTAGTCAGTTATTTGTAAAAATTCCTTGCCTTGCTTTGAATGAATTTGGTAGTACTAGATTTCTCTAATAAATAGATTTGAAGTTATTTTTATTCTAGTTTCCTCTGTGATAAATAATTTTTGGTTTTTTGTGATATGACTTAAATATTTTTGAAGGTTGATTAAAGAATAAATTCCTTCTTCAATGTTGCCGCTACTTAAAAAGCATTATGTAGAAGTGCTGTATTTTGACTCCAGACTCATTGGTAATAGTCAAGTCAAACAGAACTTTGCACCACATTTCTCTGACTTGCATGCTGTATAACAGCTTAGTAAATGAACTACATCTGCAATGTGAACAGCATTAAAATGCTCAGAAGAGCTTTATGGCCACTGCTTAATACTGCAGAGGCACAGAAATTATAATCTTGTAAAACATCCTATTTCAAACATTTCATTCAATTGCATGGATTTGTTTCTTGTGACATCCCTGTAGTGCATTAGCACCATTAGCACCATTAAGTACTTAATGGACAGTGAATGGAGATTTTCAGTGTTAGAACCAAAGCCATTGTTGTTCTGCCGAGGTAATACTGTAGTGATTGGGAGATTTCACTGTGATAATAGGCAGACAACATTTGCACATTTCTCACACAACCAAATAGGCATGCCTTGTTTCTTTACGACCCTCCCTATGTATCAAATGAAGTCTAAAAATCTACCTACTTGCACTGCTGCAGTGCAAGCTATTGAAATTACTATTGTATTTTTTTTAATTTGTTCACTACAGATAAGATAAAAATGACCATGTCAGTAGACAAACACACCTAAGTTTCTTTTTTTCATGCAAGAATTAATGCTGATAAATGTGGAGAACAAAAAGATGAGTGATGTAAATTGTTAGACATATGCATATTTTCATTGTAAATGGCACTGTTCCTATCATAAAATCAAAAGTGAAAAGTGCCTTAATACAGCATGTTTTGGATGTTGACGGCTTTCCATGGATAAGAATCCCTATTACTAATTAAATAAAAAAATAGTATCCTTCACAAAGTGTGTATAAAATCCAGTTTGGAGCCTCTGGATATTACACAACTGCAAACAAGAACAAAAATTGCTATAGTTATTCTGATGCCTGTCTTCACAGGTAATTAAATTTTATATGAGCAAAATCTGTTTGTCTTTATCATATTTTTATGCTTTCTTGTTTTCATTCTCAGTCACCAAATACAGCTATTATTTTTAAATTAGAAAAGAATCATTTAGGTTGGAAAATAACTTTTAAGATCATCAAGTAATTCAGCACTGCCAAGTCCAATACTAAAGCATGTCCCTAAGTGCCACATCTTTTAAATACCCCCAGATATAGCAACTCCACCACTTCCCTGGGCATCTTGTTCCAATGGCTGACAACTTTTTCTGTGAAAATCTTTTTCTTATTATCTAATCTAAACCTTCTGGGTTTAGAGGCCTTTTCCTCTTGTCCTATCACTTGTTGCCTGGGAGAAGAGACTGGCTCCCCCACTTCACTACAGCCTCCTTTCAAGAAGTTGTAGAGAACAGTAAGAGTCATGTCTGAGCCTCCTTTTCTCCAGTTGGAGCAATTCAAACTCCCACAGTGCTTCTTATAAGATTTGTGCTCCACATCCTTCACCAGCCTCACTGCCCTTCTCTGGACATGCTTCAGCACCTTAATATCTTTTTGGTAATGAGGGGCTCAAAACTGAACACAGGATTTGAGGCTGCACCAGATCTGATTATAAAGCACTGCCCTGGTCCTGTTGACCTCACTGTTCCTGATACAGGCCCGGATGCCATTGTCCTTCTTGACCACCTGGGCACACACATTGGCTCATGTTCAGCTGCTGTCAACCAGCACCCCCAGGTCCTTTTCTGCTGTGCAGGATCCAGCACTTCTTGTGGAACCTCATACCAGTGACTTTGGCCCATTGATCCAACCTGTCCAGGTCCCTCTGCAGAGCCTTCCTACCCTCCAGCAGATCAACATTGCTACCCAGCTTGGTGTTGTCTGCAAACTGACTGAGGGTGCATTGAGTCCCCTTGCTCAGTGTGTTATTAAAGATATTAGACAGAACTGGACCAAATACCCTGCAGAGAGCTAGTGACCAGCTGGATGTAGCCCCACTCACCACCACTCTCTAGGCCCAGCCATCCAGCAAGTTTTTTTATCCAGCGAAGAGTGCACCCATCCAAACCATGAGCAGAAGAAGACTGTGAGAAAATGTCAAAGGCTTTAATAAAGCCCAGATAAACAGCCACAGCTCATCCACTTAGTGAGTTACCTTGCCATAGAGGATCAGGTTGGTCAAGTAGGGCCTGCCTTTCATAAACCTATACTGGCTGGGCCTGATCCCCTGTTGGGCATGTGCAACATGATGATCCTATGCCTGAACCTTTAGGTGTTCCTTCCTGAAGAATATGCAGCCTTCCTAGATTCCTTTGTCCTACAGGACTTCTTCCCAAGGGACTCTCTCAACCAATCTCCTAAACAGGCCAAAGTCTTCCCTCTGGAGTTCCAAGGTAACTGTCCTCTCCTTCCTTCTGCAACAATTAAAAATTCTATCATTTCATGGTTGCTGTGCTCAAGACAGCCTTCCACCCAGAATTTCCTCTCTGTTCACAAACAACAGGTCCGAGGACTCTTTCCCTAGCTGGCTCTCACCAACTGCATCAGGAAGTCATCTTCCACACACTCCAGACTCCTAGACGATTGCCTCTTTGTTGTGCTGTATTTTCAAGACATCTAGTGTGTTGAAGTCCTTCATGAGAGCAAGGGATAGAAATTGTGAGACTTCTGCCAGCTGCTCATAGAGTATTCCATCTTCCCTTTATCCTGGTTGAGTTGTCTATAAGACTGCCACCAGGATATCTGCGCTGTTAGCCTTCTTGATTCTTACCCGTGAATACTCAACCCCATCCTACCTATCATTTAACTTTAGAAAATCAAGACACAAAATGTGTTACAGTGTTAGAGAAACCTGTATACAATGTAGCAGAATAAACTTTTTTGTCAGTTCAATTTTTACTGGACTTGGTAAAGCCGTGTGAAATACAGAACACAATGCATTTAGTATTTCAATGCATATGTAGTCTTTCTTCAGAGAGAATAAATTATTAAGAAAATAATTGTAGAAATTTATGGCTAAAGTTGTCTGATATGTCTGTTATCAACATCTGATTTCATTTGTTAGAACACTGCCAAAGTTTTAACTGTTTTGGCTGATTTTTCCATGCCATGGAAAAGAAAAGGGATTTGTTTTCAAAGTAACTTTAAAAATGATTCATCTGTTTCCAGGATCATGTTATGGGAAAATCCACTGATAGGCTTTTTGGTTTTTTTCCTTTTTTTCCTTTATGAGAAACCCAGTGCCTTCAGTTTTTGGATTTTGCACCGAGTTACAGACTAACTTTGGAGTTTTTAGTATTTTTAGCCTTAATGCTCTCCTTAATTTTTTTTTTTTTAATGTAACAGGTTCCTTAATGATGTTCCTTTGTAATTATGAAGCTGAAGTAGTATCTTTCTTTATGCTTTCAGGAAAAAAAAATACTACTATTTTATAATAATCAAGAAAATGACATTTATTATTCCTTTTAGAATGTGTTTTTCTTCAACTGGAGCTCATTTAAAAGAAATATTTTTTGTTTCCTTTTTCTCTTTAGTGCCAGTGCTGTCTAATAGCTTCTACGGTCAGGATTTTTATTTTTGATCCTCCACCTAAAATTCATCTGAGTGTGTAGAAGTTTATTTTTTTGTTTGTTTGCTTGAATGCCTGTTTAATTGGAGAGATAGGAGTCCATTTAACATGTACTTACTCTTGAAACATACTTTGAAATTACAAGTACTACATTTGTTAGTTGCATCAATCTTTGCTATTGTTAATGCTAATTGAATCTTAATCAGGAGCTGATCTCCATGCTATGGGAAGCATCCATTCTGGTCTTTTATGAGCTCTAAATAGCTCATTAAAAGTAATTTGTAAATCAGTTCTTTTTTGGTTTTATTTCTCTGAACATAGCAGTTCTCTGCAATGCAAATGCATTGTGTTTTTGAAGATGTCTCAATTTCTCTATATATGTAGTCTAAATTTTTTGATAAAGCAAAATATGTTATCAGACATCATTTTCAGGCAAAAAAAGTATTTATATAAGTATGTACCTTAAAGTCTGTTTGCTCTTTTTATCTGACAACCTCTGAGAATTCGTGTTCTAGATAAGGTATTCAAATACATTATCTCTTATTTTGTTTTTGCATGGTTTGGGGGTTTTTATTGTTTCTGGTTCAATTAACACCTTCTAGCACATCTTTTGTGTGACTGTGATTTGCTGTGTGCTATTATTGGTCAGGTGGCTAACTTGAATCAGCAATCCCCCATGCTGCATGTGATTGCTGGCATGGATTTGTATACCTGCCTAAGTGTCTGGTTGGAAGGTACAAGAACAGGACACTATAGGAGACCTGTATTAAAATTCTAGTTATTTGTCATTAAAGATCTGATTTTATCTTAACAAGATTATAGTTGTGACCAGGTTTATGCCATTTATGGATACTTCAGTGCCAGGAGTTTTCTTGTGTGAATGGTGAATTCATGAAAATTTCCTGGAGTTTTTCATTGAGAGATATTGGTGTTACTGAGTAGAAAGCACTTTTTGCTGGAGCACAGTGTTCATAACATGACCACAGACATTTTTCAAAAATTGTCTTTAATAGTGTTAAGCCTTGACCTGCGTGATAGTGGTTTTACTTTTTTTAGTTAACTTTTGCAGGCCAGACCTGCTGCTTTGATGCAGGGACACGATGGATGAAGCAGTGGAATCTTGCTCCTTTGTGGGCAGTGGCTTTGCTGCGTACTTGCAGGTGGGAATGTCTGCCCCGCCTAGACGTGTATGCCACTCTTGAACTCATTTTTAGCTTCTGCAGATCTCTCAACTTCAGGCTAGATGGGGAGCCCTTACAAGCCTGAATGTAAGGTGATGTTTATTGGTAGCACCTGGGAATGCTGTGGTTTCCTGCTGGACGCCTGCATGATGGGCTGCCTTGAATTGTGGCAGCTCTCTTGCCTCTAAACAAGGCTGTGGTTTCTGCTGACCAGTTAATACTTGCAGGAGTTTGAAACATAATTCCTGTGCAAAAACTGATAGAACTCCACTGTGCCTTGTGGTGTCATGCCACGTCCTGAAAACAGTTGGGTTGATGCTTAGGAATTGCATAATTAGCTGGAAGAGTGGGGGTTGCCTGGTAGAGATAGAGGTTTTGGGTTTTGATGTGGGGTTTTGGGGTTTTTGGATAATGCAAAAATGACTCAAGGAGCAGGAGCTGAGAGTCACTTGATGCACACATACATGGAAACAGCTTTCATAAGGACAAGAGGGAATAACTGCAAAAGCAAAATTAGTCAAACTTAAATGTTACTAGTTTCAAAATACTTATTAGGGAAAACATTAACCAGTAAAATCAGTCATTAGGTAAATATTAGCATAGGATCAGTGATTTTAAGAGATCTTTTATAGTACGCACCAAATGTGGATTGTGGTCTTATGTTCACACTTTTCTCGTGTAAAGATTTTTTTAATATGTCACCAGAAGTATGGAAAAGGTATAAATGGAAGATTATTGGCCTCTGTGTAACAGAAGGCCATGGAATTTTCTAGAATGATTTTTTTCCTACAAAGCTATAAATTAATAATTGTGTTACTACTTCTGTAGCATAGCATAAAATAAGTTACCTATGCCAGTGCAGTAAGTCTACATGCTTGCTTTAAGAGAAAGCAAACAAAGAATGAGACAGAAATAAATTAACTTGGCTTAGAGTCAAAGCATTGTTAAGGTTTGTAGCAAGACAGCAGACACAAAATTGGAGGGAGAAGAAAGTAAAGAATATAATTAAAATGTTATTTTCTCTTTCCAGTTACCTGTCTTCTTTTGTTATTCATATACACTTGTTGAAATTGCATGTAAATGATTGATTGACTCAGCGAACTCATTGTAATAAATTATGTTTGATGTGCTATCTTGAAAAAAAATCTTTTGAAATTCTGTCTCATTTCTTTGTCTGCTGACCTTGTGGCTTTTAATATCTTGTTTCCCATCTGTCTGATTTCATCATAATCTGAGCATAACTTTTCAGACCTTAATGCAGCTCTCTTTTTGTTCTGATTTAAGTAAGTCTGTTACACAAATATGGGATTTGGCCATCAACAGTAACATTAGAAAGGAATGTTGAAATGTGTTCCCTTTACTGACGTGAAATAAAGAAATGCTTATCTGTAGATATTTGATAATGCATATTTACAGTGCATAGATCTGTCTCTACAAGCAAATGAATACAGAGATGTCTGTATCATTGCATTACATCTGCTTTAATGTTTTAAGTTCAAAGGTTACTTTTGAGGATTATTTCTTAATTAAAGGAGCAAAGAAGTGGGTCTATAAGGTTTCAGGAAAGCAGTTTTAAGTATAGATTTTAAAAATACTTAGCTGACTATGTCACACAGATGTACCCAAATTCCAGTTTTAGAGATTGATTGCATTATAGATGTTTCTACTGCAAGAAGTGTCTCTATCAGTGAGGTCCTGAGTCTTGAATTACTGGGGAGTTTGGAGAAATAGACTTACATTCTTACAAACATTTTTTTCTAAAGGATATAACATCTATAAAAATGTTCATCTGGGATATCTTTTGTATGCTTGTAGTTCAGCAGTTTGCTTAACAGCTGTAAGATATAGGTAGATCAATTCTTCGTGTTCTTTATTAATTACATAAATTGTATATGCTGAAAGGTTTTTTTGGACAGTCCCTTTTTAGTGGGACTAAATCTTTGGAAAGACCAAAGATAATGAACTGAGCCAGGAAGAGAGGAAAGGGAAAGGCATGGTAGGGGAAAGTTTCATGGGACAGTAGAAACAGAATTGTCTTCAAGTTTGCTGAACTTGTCAGAAAGTTATTATGAATGTGGCAAAAGGCCACAGAGTTCACTCAACAGTGTGTTTTCATATAAAACACAAAACATTGATATATTTACTTTATTTTGGTCTATATAAGCTTATTTGTTTGGTGATGATACTATGGCTACTGCTAATAATTAATTTTGTCTGGCTAATTTGGCTGTGAATAAGGTACTCAGATCAGAGAAGGAAGTCAGAGGAAGCCAAAAGAATTTTCTTTCATGATTTATTGAAAAAACAAAAATAAGCAAACCAGTTTTATAGGCTACATAGGCAAATGCATTCAAGCAAGTGGCCAGTACATTGATTGAAATGGAATTATTCTTCATACTAAGTACCAAGTTGAGCTGAGACCTTGATATAGTCCGAGCAACTGTTAGTTCCAACATTGCCATCTTTACTAAGCCCTGACTTCCCTGGCATTTTTGGTCTCTTGCTATTGAAACAAGCATGAAGCAGATGCTTTAGTGGTCAAATGTCGATATCTACTGAGCCTTATGTTTTAATCCCTTTTTTCCTTTTCCTGTACTGTGAACAAATGCTTTGGAGAAATCTAGATGTGTGGTTTTTTCCATTACTGAAAATATTACATTCATCTCATCCAGGAAGCTGAAGCAATTTGCAAGATATACCTTCTTTGTGTTAAGAAGGTATATTTTTAGGGGTAAAAGTCTTTTTGTGAAGAATTCTGTTTATGAGACTCCAATCCCTAATTCTATAGCATAGAATGTAGAAACAAATGAATATCATGAAATCTTGGCTCAATTGCATTCAATATCAATATTCTGGGATTTCTGTTTCACTAGGTTTTAATTCACTTCGTCCTTCCCAGAGTTAAGTTTGATATAGCATTGCCTGTATGTAAAATGTGGAAAGTTAAATGCATATTCCTGGTCTCTAGAAGTAAAAGCTGGTTGTAATGGATGCATCTCACTTCACTCAATGAAATTTGTGTATAATGTGTTAGCTGTGTAGGGTTGCATGCAAATACAGAAGAATGTCTAATGAATAATATTTCATCCTCACTGCAGAGCTATTTGCTATGGTAGAGAAAGTATCACTATGGAGTATGACCCCAAAGTGAAAAATGGCAGGAATGATGGGTCAAGGCTACGTGTTACTAATAAACTCATTAACTCTCTCTATAATCATGGTGTTTCTTTCCATATTGCTGAGAAAAGTTGCAGACTAGGAAAAAAATTCTTCCTAGATACTTTCAGTACCATTTCCTTAACTACTGGGATTTTCCTGGGGACCAAAGAACAGACATGGTTCAACATTTTAGCCAAATGAAGTGATACTGGGCTATAAACAGCTGAACCTGAAATCCAGCTAAAAAATGTTTTCCAAAAGTACTCAGGAATAAAGAATTTATTTCTAGTTAGTATATACAAATATAATTTTTTGTCAGTAGTTAGACACTTATTTGCTGTGCATTTTCTTAGTTTTTTTCCTGCTGTACTAAATTGCTCCATGCATGATTTACAGTTAAATATTTTCTTTAAATGTGACAGTGACACATTCTCATTTTCTTTTCAGAATATATAGAGAAAGAACAAGAAAATGAAATAGCTTTTGATTCCTGAGAATTCTGATATAATTCACATATTGGAATATGAATGGTGATCTCTGAATTAATTGTGTGTTTTGTTGTAGACTAGACTGATTAGTAGGTACAAAATAGTATAAACAGTTTGATCATCAAAGCAAAATTTCTTTCATCTAATGGGAGAAATATAGAGAAAATAATATTTTTGGAAAAAATTGTTCACATGGTCTGCTGTTGAGGCAAGCACTTGCACTTACTGGTGCAGCTAGTTAACAGAATAAAAAAATGAATTGTGTCTGATGAATGAGTGATAACCTTCCATGGTAGCTGTAATGCTCTATTGTGTTATTTGGCTTCAGATATCATCAAACACTGTATTCCCTCCAAGAATAAAGAATAAGAAATCTGCCATGGATTATAACAGAACCACTGATTTTCATGCATTACTGCATCACAAATTTTCATTTGTTTTTCCTAAGATATAATCATACTTACAACATATATATTTATACTCTCACATTCTGGTTCCTAAGTTAGTATGCTGTATTTTCTTCAAAGTTAATACTTTTCCAGCTATGTCTGACTAATAACTTGCTAAATCTCTCCTTATCTTCTAATGACAGATGATTTATCAAGACCCATGACTTAATTAATATTACAGAACATGTGGGGAGCTGAAGAATTCAGAAATATTTTCCATAGCTTGGACATGTAAAATGAGAAGCATGGAGAAAACAAAAAGATAATCTTGTAACTGAGGAAAAAGTTTTTGTGATTTAAGCATGGGATTGAGGTTCAGGAAATGGTGAGTTCTATCCCACAAATCCATCATGCTTCCCACTAGATTTCAGACAAGACACTGCTGCAGCTGAATATTCTGCAAAATATTTAGGGTAATACTCTCTTATCTCAGGATAGTTTAATGCTACATGTGTCCAGCATTACTGGTGTTATAGGGAACATATTAATTTTTGAGTTTATGGAGTTGTTCTTAAACAAGCAGTTCTGTGATATAGCTATAGCCTGAGTTTTTCTCATAGTAAAAAAGTATACAAAATATATAATGTCTAAAGGATGCTTTTCTGACATAAATATGTTAGCTTGTGTATCTAAAGCACATAGAAAGAAATCTCAGAGAAATTGTCAATGAAGTTCCAGCTTTCCTGAATACTATACTTTTTTTCCATTTCCAGGTTGCATGTCTCACTCATGTAGCAGCGAATTACCTTAATTGCAAAATTGAAGCAAAACGCTGGGGTACTGCTCATGGGAGTATTGTTCCATATCAGGTAAGCAGAAAGCATTAGGGTTTTTTCCCTTGGAATTCATTATTTTGTGTATTATGAGATTGAGAATTGACTTTTCCCATGACCTGTAGTCTGTAATGTGTCTGTATAGAGGTATGACAAGGTTCTGTTGTTCATTGTCATTTCTGCATTTCGCATATTTCTTCATCAGCAGTAGATTAGTAACAGAACACTGAAATAGATCAAAGGTGTTTGCTGAAACTGGATGACTTTAAAGCTAGCATGATGACTTGATTGGTTTTCAACTAACAGAGAAACCTTTTTTTAAGGGTTACCTGACTTCCATTCCATACCAGTTATAAACTGAGATCTTTCAATTTTTTCCCTCTGATTGTTGGTGGTTTTATCTTGTGAGCCTACAAGAGCAGTCTAAATGACAAGATAATCTGGCAGTGCTACATATTTGTAATTTTCTATTGATTTTGCTACAAATCACTTCCTCAGTGAGACAACAGGTTGATAAAAGGAATTAAACAGAACTCAGATCTCCTCAGCAGAATTCATACTCTGCTACATCTAATGAAGGGTTGACATGCCTTAAAATAACATGACCTTCATCATATAAACAAACACAGGAAAAAAAATCTCACTGCAAGTTTTATCTTACTTTTGACCAGTACGGTAAACTCTTCGAGTAAACAAAAAATTTTGTTCTTTTCTAGCTCTTTATTTTGTGTTCTTAGATGGAGGTCATGTCTTACGGAAACTTGAGCATATATTTAACTAAGAAAAATCTATGCTTTATTTCATATTTTTGGCATTTCTTAGCAAGTGGTCATGTTTGTAGCTAGCCGGCAAAGCCTGTATTTCTTAATTTATGTCCAGAGTCCTTTAAGTCTTGAGAGGGGCAGTTTCCAGCATTTACTTGGGAGAACTGCAGCTAAACACTGCTGAGTATCTTTACCCTCTCCTTTCTTTTTACAGGAGGAGAGGGAAATTTAGTGCATAGTCTTCCCAGTGGTGAAGATCATGATGATCATAACTGAAAGATTAGCTCCTTGTGGCCATAAAATCTGAAGCAAAAATTTTCTACTATTATGCAGAACTCTTTCACTAGCTAGTAAAAGCCAGACCTCCTCAGGTCTAAAACCAAAATGAGCTGGTTTTGTGAGGACTAAGTCTACTTCATCTAGGAGACTTTTTTGAATACTTGTACTACTGCACAATCAACTATCTTGTTATGCATTAGCTACAACAGATGGCAAATTGTCTCAGAACAATGGGGAGGTATTATGGCTCTTTCTGCAAGAATTAGTTTAGTCCTGCAGTATTCTTGTCTCCAGTGCTACTGGTGTAGCAGTATGGGTGAGTTTTCCAGAACCAGCTCTCATGACCCAGTGTAACCAGGTATTTACACTCTGCTGTGTTTCTGTGATGCGACCTTTTGGTGCAAGCCTTTTGAACTTTAGTATGTTGAAAGTATAAAACAGATCTGAAGTATCTGAAGTTTGTATAAGCAAACCCAAAAACCTGACTAAACAAAGCATTTTATCTTCATCGTGTGGCATTTGGCTGAATAACTGAAACTTGTGTTCTTTTATGTCCTTTTGGCCTTTGTTTTTCCACAGTCAAAATGAAAAGCATACATTGAGTATCCTTTGTTTCTTTTTTCATAGACAGCTCTTTAGGTCTAGGAGATTGTTTTAGCTGTTTTTTTATTTAATCTTTATTAGTCATTTTGAAAGTAAAATTTTTTTTCAAAAATATCTGAATAAAATTATGGTTCCTGTGTTTCTGTGTGCTGTTTCTGTAGTAGGTACTAGAAATATTACCTCAATATTATAAAAAAATTTAATCTAATTTTCTTGTTCATAAACCAATAATTAGGGTGGATTTTTTATGGATGGAGTTGTGTGTGTATGTGCTTATGGCTTAACATTGCATCAGCTACTATTGTTGCAATTCTGATTGTAACCATAAGAATATTTTGGGTTTTAGAGGATTTTTTTTTCCCTTTACTAACCCAAACTATACTTAGATTTCAAAGTTCTTCATAAACTTGACTTAACCCTAACTGTTGCTATTGTACTGGCTTTACAGTTTCTCATACAGCTCGTGTGTAATATTGCAATTTGTAATATAGAACAGATCTCTGATACCTGACTTTCATTCCTTATTCTACTTACTGAATATGCTTACTAAGCTAATGAGTTACACTAATCTTTACACTATTTTTTTCCCCAAGATATTTTATGCATTCTATGCAAGTGAACTACAATTTGTTCAAATTATGAAAAGCACATTTCAGAAAATTGAATTTCTTTATATTTCAAAAAAATTAGGCAGTGGCAAACTGCTGGTTGTTTTTTCACATGTCCTTTATTTTGTTTTCTTTTTTTGTATTTTAAGTGTTTATACAGATAATAAGTTATGAAGTGAGACAGAACATGCAGTCCTGTACAAAGTGTCAGGTTATGTTAAATCATGGAGGATTGGGCAAAGATGAGATCCTCTTAGAGATATTAAAAAGGCAAAATCAAAATAACTTACATAATATTTCAGTGCGAGAGATGTATGATTAGAGTTACACTAGAGCACTGACCAAAATAATAAAAAACCCTGTTAGAAGCATCCTAAAAATGTACATAAAAAGTACTTTTTTTGCTTACAATTGTTACAATAAGTGTTCTATTTTGAATGTTATGGTAGCTCATATTTTATTGAGCTTCACCCGAATAAATTTGTTCGAGATATCTTTGCAAATGGCTCTATTTTTTTCTATTTACAAGGTCAAATTTACCTCTGACTGTATCTCTGTCATTTCACTGAATTTCACTATTACTTCTTGATTGAAATACTACCAGCATAATTTGTCCCTGAATGTGTTCTCTAGATTGACCTTTATTACTTTTCTTTGCATTTAAAAATATAAAAATTAAGCATTAATGGGAAGATGAGTTTTCTCCTTCCTGAAACTTTTATCATCTTTGGAAATCTGTTCCTGGTCTGGTCTGAGATGTTAAGTTTGGTGTGCAAGGATTTTCATATTCTTCAGGTTTTTCTCATTTGTTGTCAATGTGCTGACTTTGTGACATGATCATCTGAAATGTCTGAGTTTTCAGTTCTCTGTGTTCATTACCAGAAGCCAAAGAAAAAGATGTGAATGTCTTTTAAGTATGTAATGTCTCCCAGGGTTCCTGTAAAACTAACTGTAAAGGTTTACCACAGATTTTCAATGGAGGTGAAATTTGCAATGTGCCACAAAGATGAAGTACTCTAGATTCTTATCAGCCAAAATCAGGAATATTTTTTTGAGTCCTGAGACCTTAATGAGAAATTACCTACTTTGAGTATATCTGCTGTTTAATCAGAGCAATGTAGCTTGAATAGGTCACTCCAGTGATAGTTAATGGAATCAGAATCCAATGTGCTTGGTTTCAAGTGTTAAAACACAAACCTTGAGTTCTGGGCTGTATCTTAAATATAACTAGTACAATTTTTAAAAAAAACAGTTTCTATAATGAGACACCTTGTTTAGCAACAGCTGCTCCATGATTATCCAGAGGAAATCAAGGCTTCAAAACATCCCGTTTACATAATTGTGCTGAAAAGTAAAGTTCTTACTGTATTTCACTTGGGGTCATAAGGTCTTCCCTCATTCTAGTGGTTTCAGTAATGTAGCTCTCTGAGACCTGGACAATCACATTTTCATCTTTCAATTGATCCACTTGGAATTCATTCTCCTGAGAAAATCTGTCTTAATGGAATGTTTACAAGATGTTTGATGTGGCAGCTTGTCACTCTGCCATCAGATACCCTGGGCAACTGAGCAGAGGCAAACTTTCAGCAAAAGGTATAGAGCTGTTTCCTCTCAGGCCATAATGATGAAAGTCTATTTAGAAAACTGAGAAAACAAGTTCTTGCAGATATCTACTGAATATGATTTTATTTTTGTTCTGGATTTTAAGACTCACAGGGTTTTCTCAAGTATAGTTCATTTTATTTTCAGAACGTTCAAAGGGCACAGCCATTCTAAATGGAAGTTAAAAACATGAGACAGTAAAGAAATTATTTTAACCAATTACCTTTTCTGTTGACTGACCTATGCACTTTAATAACTTGTCAGACCTAACACTAATGGTTTGTTGTTACAAACTCACTTAGATTCTTTAAGTATCAACTTCTGCTTGTGCTAAGCATAAAATTTCCTTCATATGAGGAAATTATCTCAGGGTCAAAGTCAGTTAAATGTTATGGAAATCAAAGTATAAGCTCACAAGGAAGTGAAAGGTATGAGGTATTAGGAAGATGAGCACATTCTTAGATAAAATATCTCTGCATTATTTTTATCATCTGCATCTCATACTTTTTGGTCATAGAATTTCATACTGTCTAAGGAGTCTTACAAAGAAAATCCCACACATGTCACTTGTGTCTCATCACAGGAACAGAGAAATTCGATTATTGACCTGATTAATCTGGCAGAGATGCTTTTCACACAAAGGCACAATGTGCACCAATTTTTCTAACTCAGCTCTAGAGAATCTCTCAGAACTTCAGTCTCCTTTATTTTTTCTTTCAGTGAAGAGGACAGCAGAATAATGTCAATCATTTAGAAATTTCAAACTGCTTATTCCATCCAAGAATGGTGATATGTACTCATTTTCTTGTCTGCCTTTATGTGGTTTTATTGGATACTTCTGCAGTTAATGACTCTTGGAATCAAAAGCAGCAAAGAATAGAACTTTTATTATTTGCAAAGTTTTGTTTTGTACATGAGACACTCCTTAAATAAATTCAAAATGGAAGAAAATCTTTCTGCTCTATATTAGTCCAGACTAGGAGAAGATGGAACTTATGCACAGGAAATATAGTAAAATACAGATCTTTTTTGTGGAGGGGGAAGTTTTAAATTCAGGCAATGAAAGATGACCCTTCTTACTCTGTGAGTGTTATCTATATAATACTCATCTGGACTACTTAGACTGCCTTGGGGCTCCATTTTCCTATATTTTTCTTCCAAGCAGTGAAGCATACATACCACTAAACATGAAAATCAAATGTATTCACAGATCAGCTGACTAGGATCTGTGTTCTCAAGCAGCAAAGCGTGTTTTATCACACTACATGGATAATATTTCCAAAGAACAGTTGGCCATCCTCACAATCAATGTCTTTACTCATATGAGGAATGCCAAATACTTTAGTGGCCTTGATCTACTTACCTATAGGTTGTTTTTTAACTCTCTCCTTCCTTATGTCTTTATCTTACAAGGCACAAGAAAGAATGAAACCAGAAAAACTTGTGTCATAATGGATTCTGTAAAACAAGAAAAGAGGAATATAATTTGCAGGACTTTTCCCCTTTCTTTCTTTCTTTTTGAACAATTTTCTATTTGTAGCTTTCTTTACTAGATGTTTTTTCAGATGTTTCCTACTATAGTATGAAGACGTTAACCACTATGCACTTTTCACAGATGATTTGGTCTTATTGTGAATATGGAGGAGTTGGCACTCTGCTTGGTAAGAAGTGCTGGAGTATGGATTTTCCTTGCCATTTTAGTAATTGAAAAAGTATAGTAATCATCTGTGGCGATCTCTGTAGAAAGCTCATAAATGATGAGTAATTAATTCTAGTTATTCAAACCTGACAACATTATACTGATCATTTTGTGGGGATTTCCCTTCAGTGTGTTGTCAAGCCTCTCCCCTGGCAGAGCAGCTGTCTGGAAACCAGTCCAGTAGATTTGCCTTGGGCAGTTTTGGATATGTTCTCAGTGTATGATATGAGATGTAGCTATAAATTCATTCATATATATCCTCTCTTGTCAGAAACAGCACTTTAAAGAAGCTGACCTTGTATGCACACAGACAGCTTCTACCTGTACAAAGGGAATTTTCAGATTGAAATTGAATTTTTAATTGAAAACATGACACTGTTTTCTTTTTCTGAAGGAAATCCCCCTGGACCTTTTCATTTTAAGCAATGCCTGCAAGGTATTTTTTAATGTCACTTGTACTTTGAATTTTCAAAACAGACATGGATAATCACAATTATTGTTAAGGAAGGATAGTTGACAACAGAGACAATCTCATTTTTTATTTCCTTCTGGGAAATGTCACAGGCTATTCTTGTATATGTACTTGAATATGTGTTTGTACTGACATATTTATTTCCACTCATTTAAATTGAATGTACTTTAAGATTATTCACCTGTCACTTGTCCATGGATACATGAGAAAAACTCTAATTAAACCAGGATAGGAATACAAGTATACTCATTTTCAATGTCATTTGGTGGACATTTTGTCTTCTATGTATACTGTTAATTGTTTCTTCCACATTTACCCATTGCTGAGGTGAGGGATCTAGTTGGTATTTACAGCAAACATGTTACAAGGCTACTGAATATTACAGAATTGTATATTCATGTCAAATTTAGTTCTTTGGAAGAGCAGTTTAACAGAGCCCTGATCAGTAGAGGGCTCTTCACATTGTAGCTGGTTGGAAAGTGATGAAAGCAGGATCTGTGGGATTGTAGAGGAGATACTGACTGAAGCTGGATCACTGCTTTCTTCTAATCTGTTTATTGGATCCAAGGAAGAAGAATGAACTTTGCTTTTTGTTTTCTTAACATATGTTTTATAGTAATTGTATTATTATACAGTGCAGCCACTCATGAGCTGAAACATATTTAAACAGTCTGAAAGAGAACTCAGAAATCTGTGTATCAGCATTGCTCAATGACTTTTGACATAATCGTCCTGCATAAAAAAAAAAAAAATTAAAAAAAAATGTATATGCATGTACATAAATAGGTCCTTGTGCTGCTTATTTTTACCATGTGAAGCTTGTGTCAGTTTTGGTTGTTAAAAGTTGATTGTTATGGAAAGGTATGTCCACTAGATGTCATTCATGTAATCTAGTTTTTGTTGTAGCATTTATTTCTGAAGAGCTACGAAGGATGGTGGATACAAATTACCAACATTATTAGCTGTTTTTCTATATGCAGTGCTTTTGACTTTATATATGTGTGGCATGTTACAAAATAATATTAGGATTCTCTCTGTGATGGGTTTGACACATAATTTAGTCTAGAACTCCCATCTTTGCCTATTTTTGCTTAGAATGGCAGTCATTGTTGCATGAGTAGGTGTGTTATATAAGAGCACCCAGGTGAGCTGCATGTAGTTGGTAACTCTCTGCAAGGAGAGACATGAGCATAGATGTCAGGGCATTATGCCCCAAAGGAAAACAAAAATATCATGTGATTAATAAAATTCCACCCCAAATGTGATCTTTTCTAAGCTCTATATAACTAAAACAGCAGTTCTTTAGAAAAGTGCATATCTTGTTAGGAAAGGGAACTCGAATTTCAGAAACTTACACAAGTGGATTTACATACTTACATATCTTTGCCACATAACGATGCTTAAATATCTGAGGGACTTAAATTAGAATCACTTTAATCTACCTTAAATAAAATACCCTGTATGTGGACAGGTCAGAAGTGCATCTGTGTATTCAGTTGGGTGGGCTGATAGGATCTGTACTGACTGATACCAGCAAAGAGTTCTTTCACCCCCTGCCTCCCTCCACCCATCTTTGTAGTACAGCATGTGCTAGTAACTGCTAGACAGCTCCTGGGAAGCCATATCCATACTCTCATTGAAGAGCAAATGCTGCAACATTGGCCTGTGCTCTTTCCCACTTTCAGCTTGGAGCAGCTATAGTGAAACTGGAAGCTGGAGATCACAGCTTCCTCCAACCTCCCTTTCTCCTTCCATATGGAATAAAGAATTTCTCTGCCCTGTGCAGTCAGCCAGCAGGCAAGATGGGGAAGTGATAATCCTCTTGGAATGAGCACTTGCATGAAAAATGATAAATGCTACTTTGCATGGGGATTAACACTTGCTTATGAACTTGATTTTAATAGAGTGATGCTTCTCTTTCAGCGATGTGAAGGTTCATTGTACTCATAGACCTGATTAAGAAACACTGTTCAGCCAAAAGGGAGCCATCTGCCACCAGAAACATAAAGCTGTTCAAAACTGTTTCACTCTTTTGCATATTGTCCTCAAGAATGTAAACCACTTACTTTCACATAGCATTTACTTCCCTAAAGAAAGGCTTGTTCCCCACATCTCATCACAACATTCTTCTTTCTCCCAGCATGAGAATTGCATTTCTGCTCACGTTTAATGCATATGTTCGAAGTCTGTGCTTTATCTCCATGAAACTCTGAAACAGGACTCTCCAGAGGTAGTCTAATGAATGGAGTTGCTATATAAACTACATCTATTTTCATTTCTTTGATGGAAGACTTTGCATTATGCGTTGAGGATGTTCACAGAGCAGGTCAATCTGTCAATAGAGTTTGTGAAGCTTGTTTGGTATCTCTAGATATATTTGATATTAAGCACTGCTTCATAAAGTTTTGGTGCACAACCCGATTGCTACTTTGCAAGATGACCCCTTCTTTTCACAGTGAGATGGCATTTCATCAAACCTGGTCATTAAGTTAATTTCCAAGCACTGATGCCTGCAAATAAATTTCATATGGGCTATACCATTTTCTTGAAAATTATTGCCTTACTGCTACAATAAGGTTAGCTCCACTGGAATCACAACTGTGGTACTCCAGTATACTGCCACTCCTGAGAATTTAATGGGAAGGGTAGTGAGAGGGCTTCTGTCCTGTTTTCAAAAATGACTTATGAACTTAAGAAGTATCTTTCCTGTTGTCTTTCCAAAGTATTGAAGATTTAAATGCTAAATCTGGTTATGTACATATGCTTTAACTATACAGTGTTTTTAAATGTTGTTTCTCATGCCTTTTGTTACATTCAATCATACATATGCATGATGCTAACACAGGTATTTTTAATTATTAATTATTTAATGCTTTCACTAATAAAATTTGATGGAAAAAACCCCTTAAAATTGTAATCTAAGGCTTCTTCTATTATTAAACCACTATTATTACCAGAATTGTTTTGATTTCTTTACTTTTTAATAAGTAGTAATTCTGTTGTATTGAGAGGGATTAGGGTGAAGGTGAGAGAAAAAAATTTTTAAAGTAGTTCTCTGTTTTGACAAAATCATACTTCCTGACCATCACCTAAAACATGCAGTACTCACTGTCTGGAATTTACTCTTCTAGTACAAATTAAGCTAGAGAAATTGATCTGGCATCTGTATCCCCAAGGGAATCTCAACTAGTTTTATCCAGTCTACACCTTCACCTTCTTCGTTATATCTAGGATAGTTTTGACAGATGTTTTTTCCAATTTCTATTCACCAGAAGTTTTACAATACATGCTACAGTCTTGTTTATGTAGATTTTCATGCCCACTGTGAGGAGTAAAAGAAGTAACTCTATTTTCAATAAGGAGGATAGAACCTGAATTTAGTGATAGGTTTTTGGTTATAAAGTTAGTGATGTGTTATGGCAGTTGATCACAATGTTGTGTCTAGCAAGTCTTTACATATGTAAATATATGTACATCTACAGTGTTCTTATTCCTGGATTATGTGAAGTCAGTTCATTCATGTTTCCCCCAAGGCTATATTTTTTACATCTCTTGTATCTTTTTGATTTTATCTCTGATATGATTTCCGCTTTGATCACCTCTTCAAGTGGTGTGTCCAGATCCACCAAGTGTCTTAAGTGGATTCTACATGTTTTTGAGTAACACAAAGAACTTTCACATGTGTTTAAGGCACCCAAGAATAGCTTGCTTTAAGTTTTTAACAGCAACATGTTGTAAAGTCTCCTTCATCTAAGGTGTTCTGTTGCCAGGGCAGGAGAACAGCATATAGTTCTATGCCTAAACTTTGCTGATTGCTTACCAGCTGCAGCTTCCTTTTGATTTACTGTTAAAAGGTTCTTGGGCTTCCTTTGTCTGTATTCCATATTTTTTGTTTTGCTTCACTGTGGATCATTTTGCACAATAGTTGTTCGTTATCAGGTACACTGATGACTCCAAGTCCAGTGAAGCCTGCAGAAATGAGGTTACTCTGCTGGAGTGACCTCTAAGTCTGAGGTAACAGAAGCCAAATGAATTGCTTGACTGTGATCTTGGTTTATGTCAGCTACAGCAAGTTGAGGGTATGCAAATTTTGAATGAGATGTCCCTGTGTGGTTTGGTGAACGTTTTAATTTTTGGCATGTTAGTTTTACATCATTAGTCATCTGTTTCTTCCTGGGTGTTTCTAGGTAGATGAAGCTAGAAATTTGAAAAAGTTGTAACAGTATGGAAGACCCAACTTGTGTTTCATATTTTGTATTTTATATTTTCTCTATTTTTTGTTTTAGAAAGCTACCACAGTAAAGAGTGGAAGTTAAATTATTTTAGTGGAAAGGCTGTTCTTTTCTAGAAAAAAATAAAAAGCATACAAAAGATTATCCTTTAATTTGCTGTCAGTTAATATTAGTTGTTCTTCATGTGGAATGGCCATAATAATAAATAGGAAGTTGATGTGACTTCCTTCAAGTAGAGAAACATTAGCTGAATCTATGTAACAGTTAAATCCTAACATAAAGACAAGGAATATAGAATACTACAAATACCGATGTATGATCATGTCTCTTCTCATCAGAGACATGTTTTAACCTTGTCAAATTTATTTTTGGCATATATGGTTATGGTAGTGTCTAGAGAGCTTTGACCATGAATAATAGTTGTGACAATGCAACAAAGGCTTTTGTAGTATACACAAGTTGTTAACTTAGCTCACTGGGGCAGAGACTGCATTTTAATTTGGCTTGAAGCTTAGAGCAATGGACCCTGAGTCTTATTTTAGTGCTTTCACAAAACCAAGAATAATTTTTTCCTCTCTTGTGTACAAGCGTAAAGTATTTTATTTGAGGATGTAATATAGGACTGAATGTCTTGAAGTAATTTTATGATTTCACTTTTTTGTTCTTGATGTTACCCATTTTTACATGCTCAGTTGACATTCACCATTTTGTCGAAATTGGGAGATAAATAGGAAGTATAAATGGCCATCACATGACTCCTGATATTAGGAAATAATCTGAGATTAGTTTTATACCTACAGTGTTTACTGATGTATTAAATCCATGAATAATGAGGAAGGCCATGGACAGCAATAATATGTATATTTGTATTAAGAGTCTGATCAGGTAGCTCATTTAAGTGAATGTTATTAGTGAAACCTCTTAGCACTCCTGCATAATTATGCTGTCTTTTCACTGTTACCTTTTCAAGCCTCTTGGAGATTCTTAAGTAGTTTATTTCCTGCCATTTAACAGTTTTGAGTAATAATGATGATGAGAAAACAGTTAAATAGTTTCTTTTTTCAAGTACCAGGTGCTGAAAGCAACTGAGAATGTCAGTGGTTTTTATAGTGGTTTCCTGTACAACTTGTGCAAGCTTCCTTGAGCTTGAGTCATATAAGCCTTTGTCAGATTGAAAAAGATAAAATAAATGATTTGTAGTCAAGACATTGGACTGAAACTAAGAAATTTAGTTCTGTTTCCATGCAAAATAGCTGTGTTATTTCTGTTTTGGGTGTTATGATTTCATTTATTGTTACACTAATTTTTGGGAGAGTGCTCCCAATCCATTTTTAATACAAGGTAGAGCAGTTTCTTGAAATCACCTGTTCCAGATTACAGCAAGTAACAGAGTAGTAGTTATTTCCAGAATTTGTGCTGCTTTTTTTTAATCACATTTCTGTCTATGTTTTGAGATTTGATTGCTGTCTTTGGGATTTGAGTAGGGCACTTTTGCATGCCCCTGCTTCAACTTTTAAAGAGCTGACCTGTTCCTTCTACTTTTCTCCTCTTTGGTCTCTATTTAAATAGTAGGCTGTTCATAAGATGTTGAAAAGAGATGATTTGTGTCTTGCAGGCTGTGACTGCATGGCATTGAACAATGCAATGTACAGGAGCTAGTTTCAATGCTGCAAGCAGGGAACAATCATAGACAGTCTTGGATGGGGCTATCTTTTCTCTATGTAAGATAATCTTTAAAAATATTGCTTTACAAAGATATTTGCCTGACTTATTCTGGGACTTCGCAACCCTCAGGCAGTTAATTCTAGTGCTTCACTATTTATTATCTCAGTGGCACACAAGGCAATATGCTAGGAATATTCAGATCAGATATTAAGAAAAGATTTCTAATAGAGAAATCTTTCCTCTTTTTCAATAGTGCTCTAGATCTTATAGGCTGGTATGTCTCAGACTTCTCTAGGCTAAATGTTCCCAGTTTGCTCAGTCTTTCCCCTTGGATCACATGTTCTAGAATTTACTGTTAATCTCTGACCTTTCCTTTTGGAACACAACAGTTTTGTGGCATCCAGAACCAAATGCAGTACGTTACTCCAGTTCCAGTTGCATCATCTTGAAGTACAAGAGAAAGAATATTTTGTGAATCTTTTGGGTTCTGCTGATGATCTAAAATTCCACTTTAATATTACCTTGCTGTTGCAAAGGAGCCTTTGTTAACTCATACTCAGTTTGTGAAACACGTAGATTCTGGATCCTTTTCTCTTGCATACAAATTATCTATGTCAATGAATTACTCGAACCTCCCAGCTGATTTTCATTCTTGAATTTTACCTTCTGCTGTCAGATTTCATCTCCCAGTTAGCTACAAACATTTTCAGTTCTATCTAGTCAGCCTAGTACTTGCAGTTCCTTCTAGTTTTGTGGATCTTCAAGGTTGATGTATGGCAGGGAAGAGTCCTTTCCTCTCTCCATATCTGTGTTTTTAATGAGAATATTGAAACGATCCATGAATAGTTGATAGTATTTTTTCAGATTGACAAAGAGTTCATAACCCCTTTGGGTTGATATCCAATCAGTTGATAATTTGTTTTCTCGTGTGGTCTTACTTAAATTGTACTGCCCTTCTCTGTAGGCTGGTGTGCAGAGACACACCTTAGTCAATGTATATGAACTTTGGAAGACAATTTTGGCTGTTTCCCTTCCTCTGGTTGTTTGGTGGTGAATGTATGTGTGTCCTTCTGAGAGGGAAGTGCTGACATATAATTTGCTTGATTTTATTATTTTTTTTTTATTTCAATCACTCTGCACATTTCTAATCTCGAGTATCTCTCTTCTGTTCCCAGTATGATAGTGTGTAGCTTCCTCAGACTCAACTGCAAGGATTCTAGAAAAAATATCTTAGCAACTGCTTTAGCAGAGTGCTTGAAAACACTGTGTTTTCAGAAGTATGCTCTCAACACAGCATTTTCATAATCTAGCTCAAATTTCGTTGTATGTAGCCATGTTGGTGTGCTACTGTACCCTTGCTAATGAATTCCCTGAGTATATGTTTGTGTAGTGCAGAATGGAGTCATAGGTATCCTTTTAATGCAAATACCAAGCAACTAAAATAGTAACACATTGCAGAATGTAAATAGTAGGCAGATGGGTTGCTCCTGGAGATTGTCAATGTTCATAGGAATCAAGAGGGTCATCAGTTAGTTTCAGATTGCATTGATTACTGTGCTGAGCATCTTAGACACTCCAACTTAGTCACTGAAATGGATTACTGTGCCCAGCATCATAGACATGCAGACTTAGTCACCCAAATCCAACTAATTCCTTTAAAAGTGCAAGTTTAGTGTGGCTTCAAGGACATGTAAGACCTGTTGATTAATTTCTGTGTTATAGTTTTAGAATTTCACCTGGAAACAGAAGTTAAAACAATATTGTCTTGATGAATGTGCCAATTCCCCCTATATTATGAGTTCCAAAAATTGCTTTGGTGGAAAAAGAAGGAAGACAGCTGACTCCTTTGCATAATTACTGAAGCTGACTTGGCAGCATGCTAGACTCTGTCTATCCTCCATTTTAATAAAAGCTTAGTCAGTTATTTGGTTTTTGCATCTTTGATTTCAGTTCCTTGAGGGAATCAAGACCCTGTTCTTGATTTAGCAAGACTTTACTGTCCAGATGTAGATGGTATTTTTTTGGTAATGTATATCAGACTCACCAGACTCATCAGTAATGTATCAACTCATCAGGACTTGGAAAGAAAGGCAGCTTCTCCCTGAAGCTCCAAAAATACTGAAATTGAGAAATGCTGATAGTTTTTGTTTTAGAGCATCTCATGGCTTTTAAGCCAGCTTTATGATTTTTGGGAGATCCGAGTGATTCTCAGTATGTGCCTTGGCATAATGTAATCATTCACTGTACCATCTGCTGTAATTCCATCAAGACATGCTCCCCTTGACATCCCTACCCCAAAACCATTTCTGATAGCATTGCTTCCAAGCTCTGCACCCATGTCTTCTAGTGAATAAGCAGACCTTTCATGTCGGAAAGGCTGCTAAGAGACAAACCTAGTATCCACTAAATTTAAAATGCTGTTCAAATCTGTTGTAGTTGTTCTGATGTTGCACTCCAAGAGTGTCTTAAAACATGTAAGTAAAAGGGTTGTAATGAGCATTAGGAAAGCTGCAGACTGAATGTCTCTGGAACCCTTGTGGAAGTGGCTGCAGTGGAACTGGCAGCTCTTGGTGGTTGAGTGATGGCGTGATGGCAGTTTCAGCTCAGGCAGGGAAGACGCTGTGTTTGCCACATGTGAATTAATATAGTGCTACTTTTTTACTGTTGAGGGATTAGCATACAATTTAAAAAATATTTGAAGTATAGCAGAATAGGGGAATAGCTGAACCCATATTGCAGAGAGCTGCTTTTTTGAGCTGATGAGCTAAGCTATAGCTCATAAGCTATAGCTGGTAAGCATCAAATAAGAAATTAAAACACTGCCAATGCATATGATAGGACTAAAATACCAAGTAAGAGCTATGCCCTTCAAGCAAGTAACCAGAAAAAGGATGAGAGACAAGAATATCTCCCTGCCATTTGGGCTAAGCTTTCCTGCTTAACAGTAATTTGTATCATATCCATTATTTTCAATGCATTTCTGAGTCCATACTTCATGAATAGCGGCCAGTGATAGAAAATAAAATTGTGAAAATGTAGTACAGAAAAAGGGATGCTGGAAGTGATAGAGTTCTAAAAGTTCAGAATTTACTTTTTATCATTCTAGTTCTCTGTTTTGTTCTAACATGAGTACTAAAAATTATGAATAAAGTCAGACAAGCTAGACATTTTTTTCTTTAATTTTGTATCATCCATGAGCCCAAGATTTGATATTCACTTACAGAACATATCTTGCTGCAAATGCAGGTTAAGTATAAGAACCAGTGGAATGATTGTAAAAACCTCTTCTCGCTATGTAGAACATTTACTTTATAAAAACTCAAATTCTTAGTTGTGGTTCATGCAGGTACATATAACTAGGATTTAATCAATTGATTCACACTGCATTGAGCTCTATCACATTAAATCATGTGTTAGTGGTAAGGGAAACATTCTGAGGCCAGTATTGCCCTTTCAGATTAATCTGTCAATAAAATTAAGAATACTAAGTTCACCAAGTTCTTAGAATAAGAAGGAGTATATGGACTGCAACATCATGCTCAGTTCTCTTAGAAATCAAGTAAGTGGAGAAGCAACCATAAAAATTTGCCAAGCTAGGGTTTAACTCAAGCACATTGAGGCTACAGTGACTAGAAAAGGAAATTGGAATTTTGTGTGGCTATATTCTATTGTTTGACATCCACTGCCTGCTCCTGTAGAATTTACTTGCCTCTTTTGGTCACCTGACTGGAGACATTAAGTGGGTCACAGGGTAAGCCAGGAAATTCAGCTCTTGGCTTTCCAAGTCTGCAGCACAGTTGTTTTCCCTTTCCCCTTCCCCCCCTCCTCTCTCTTTCTTCACAGCTGGTCAGCACATGCACAATAATTGCTTAGGGCAGGTAAGGCAGATTTGGAAAGATACATATGGAGCACATGCAAATCTGCACTAAGTTTTTGGAATGCAGCAACAGAGTGAAGTTAATGTAAAGCAAGATTTCTTTTATGTTTAAAGTTTCTAAAACTTATAAAAAAGAGAGACAACAAATTCACTTAATAACCTTTCCTTTGCTCTACTACTGCTAACTGTGAGGGTCTGGGATTTTGCCAAAATATTACACATTGCTCAAGAAGATTACAAAGAAATCCCAGACATGCACTGGAGAGTTATTAAATTTAACATTTCTAAAAGATATTTTCAACAGCTAAATACTTGTTCGAGAATTGTTTTCCTCAACTTTCAAAAGTTGCCACAACTCAGTCACAGATAAGAACTTCCAGCTTTTTAATTGATATATAAATTGAGTTTAAAACCAAATCCACTACATTTCCTGTGGTAAAGGAAACACATACTCTTCAGTTTGGTTTGTCTCTAATTTGAAAATCATGTTCTCAGGAAATCCTGCATAATTTTTTTAACGTAAACAGGAAAAGTATTTATTTGCTTGGGGCTCTGTTTGTGTGGACATGGGGGTGAGCAGAAATAGTGTAGATTCTGGAACTTATGTCTTAGTGAATATATCGCAGAATAAAGAAAAATAAATTCCAAATAAGGTGATTTTCTCTCTGATCATGGATGGGCTAGTAGGAAGGGGTTTAAAATGCTTTATTCTCCTTTATATGTTCTTACTGTTTCTCTGAATTTCAGTAATGAGGGCAATTAAAAATGAAAAGATGACAAATTTGTAGAGAAGGTTTCTTTTTATTCCTTTTCAGGTGTTCTTGCCTTGTCTGCAAAGTTGTTTTTCGTCATCTGGAAATGAATGATTTGTAAAAAGCAATTGTAAAATTGCTGCAGGATTTCAGCCCTCACATCCTTCTCTGCTCTCCCCCTCAAGGCCCTAAATTTACTTTTGCCATTTGTAACAGTTCAGTTGAGGGTTGAACTTCCCCTCCTGCTTCTTGTGAGCTTTCCTGATTTCACTTACTGTTTGAACAAGATATATTGGATTTTATTTTCTCTCCGTTATTATGAACTCTAGACTTCACACAATTGATTTTGTTTTCAGTTAGAAAATAGCGTTACACATTTTGAGTATAAATTGTGCATTAAGTAGGCTGCTTTTTTTTGTGTGGGTAGAAACAATCTGTAGAGTTATTGCAGGAGCTGAACCCTGTTTGGTTATAAAACTTTTGAAAGAAAAGGACAGAGATTTGTAAGGAACTATTTGTGGATACCTTTTTTAAAACCAGGATGTGATTCAAGCTATTATTTAACAAGAGGACTCGACAACCTCACCAAATGCAGAGAAAAATTAAGTATGGGAGCAGGTGCATGCTTGCTTTATTTGGATTTGTTTGTGGCATTTTCTTAAAAGTTTAAAGTTCAGTATATCACTCTAACAAACTGTGGTCATGAACAGTCATAGCTTCAGGGGAAAATTGGAAGCAGTGATAGTCTTAGCAGAAATGTTAACACTAAAGTTGCTCAGAGAACATAGTTTAAAGTGGAAAATCAGGTTAGTTTCCTCTTTTCTCAAGGGTAGACTGTGAGGTAATGTAGTAACAACAAAATGATAGGTATTTCTTTATAGGTTTTTTAATTCAGTGAAACAAACAGATTTTTCCAGTAATCATTCTTAGAGGTATTTTTAGTATGTTAACCCAAAATGGTAATTATGAAGTGACCATATGTTGCCATGAGAAATACTTTGTGTGTTACGTTGCTGCACATAGCAGGACTTGCTGTGGAAGGGTATTTTTAGGAGCACTGAACGCAGTTTGAAAGGTCCACTTGGTGAAGTCATACTTGTGTTAGATTAATAACAAACATATTTGCCTCTTCTAGGTAATCTTGGAGGGGTAAGCTGGTTAAGCTACTACAGATTGGTTTTCCACCACACCTTTTTTTTTCCCCTACAGTATTCATATATCTGAAAACTTTGATTGCATGTTCCCCTTTCTCCCGTATGATCCAGGAACAGGGCATGAATTCTGATTGTGAATTTTTGAGACGAGTTTGTAGGAAATAGTAGTCACTTCTTTATATATATATGGGCAGTGCCAGTTTACCTTTTTTCTCTTTGAAACAAAATTTTAAATGCTCCATAGTGTGATTTTTGTAGCTATTTCTTTGATTTTTGAAGTTGATAAGTCTTTTGGTGGATAAGCTTGGTGGGAGCAGGATGCTTGGTTTATATACACGCTGTAAACTGTGAATTTTATTCAGAACTCTTGGATTTAGTTCCAAAAGTAGAACTAGTATGTATGTACTTCTGCATGTATTTTACTTGTTTTTAAACCTTGTGGGCAAATGTGGACTATACTCATGTCTTTATATAAGGAAATGTCAGGACTTCCAGGGAGAAAAGTAAAAAGCATGTGTCCAAATAATTCATTATGAAGAATTGAAAAGCCTTTACCATTCCTTTAATCAAAAATGTCAGATGAGGCGAGAATTTGTAGGGTATTGCTGCCATATGTGTTTGTAGTTTACAGGTGTGAGTCTAGTGTAAGTGTTTTTAAAGGATGTAGTGCCAGAGAATAAGGGATAGGAATCCCTCAAACTTTTCTCAGTTTAACCTTTTTTATTTCTCCTTTGCGGGCATTTTTAACAACTTATCTATGCTGTTCTTCATCACCAACAGTATTGCTCTGCCAGCAAAATGTACTGCTATTGGCAAATTTTTGAATACTGACTTTTTAGATGGGATAACGAACTACGTACCTTTTGGCCACTGATAATTATGTTTTTCTTGTGCAAATTAGTTAAGCTGTAGCCACAGAATAACAGCTGTTTTCTGACTTAGCCTTAGATCCGGCAGGAAGGCTGTGAATTGTGGTGTTATAAATTGTTTAGAGTTACTGTGTTTTTAATAGTATGTTTATAAAAGTCTTAATAGATCTAAAGAACATAGTTTAAAAGGATTTCATTCTGTTTATGCATAAAGATATATGTGTTTAACATTCCTTCCCCTTCACTTTTATTTTTAATCCTATCTTTTAGGAATCATTAAAAAATAAAAACTTTTAGCATGTATTGCCAGGTATGTGGGGTTTTTCTTTTGAAATAAGGGGAAGATGATAGTTTATGAGAAGTAAAAGTTTAGTCCACCTCTCAAAATTTGATGTAAATCTTTCCTTAGACTTCATGGGGTGCTGCAGTTAGACTAGGACCCTAATTCTTTCAAGAACTGAAGAGCTTTCTATCTTGGAAAATTTCTGAAGTGAAACTCCTCTTTGTACTCATTCCATTAATTGTCATGCTCTTCAGTTTATGACTCTGGCCAATGAGTTCAACATCAAATACTTGAAATAGCAAGTCTCCTATGTCTTCTCCAAGATTTATGCATCATACTTTAGAAGATTTTTTTCTAGAAATTAATGGAAGAGAAACCAAATCCTCATATATATTTTACATTTAAAATGCAATTTTCTTTGTTATATCAACTTTGATGACCACCTTACCTAGAACCATGGGTGGAAAAACAGACTTAAAAGAAAAAATATTAAATAAAATTAATTTCTGCAGTGATAAAAGCATTATAGTATCACATTTTCATTGGCAAAACTCTGGGGTTTTATTTGCAGAAAATTGGCAGAAACAACTGCAGGCAATTATGGTCTTCAATTCATCAAGGTACCTAAGCATATGTCTAACTTTAATTGAGTGAATAGTCATGAGACTTCAGGGGATTATTCATGTTCATAAAATTAGACATATGCTTAACTAACTTGGTGAATCAAGGCAATAATGACTTAATAGAATAGTGAAGACAGAACAAGCAACTGTAACCTGCTCTGTAGATGTTCTTTGATTGCTCTGGTTGTTCAATAATAGTTCTTAGTGGGTGTATTTTCTGTTCTTTAGTAAAATATCCAGGCTTAGTAACTGTATAGTTTTGTTCATCTGCTATGGACAGTACCTTAAACCCAAAGAGCAGAGAGTCTCTTACAAAAAAATGAATTGAACCTGTGGAGGGCTGTTATGACTGTTCTCATGTATGTTAAGTATATTTAATAAATCACTGGGTTTTTTTACAGGACAGCAGCCCAGGGGCAAGAGTACTGTGCATTTCCTGCCAACTGTTGTTTGTTAATTTTCTAATTTGATTTACAGTCATGGTACATACCATGACCAGTTCCCATCAAGACACATACTGATTTTTCATCTGAAGACTTTTCTTTGCTATGTGTTCTTGTAAGTGGTTTTGTGTTTTAAGGATGCACTGTGTTAGATAATTCTGCCTGAGACTCTCTTCAAGGGTTTTGTGAGAAGGCTAAACAGATTTGTTTCAGAGGGGCAACATGGTGATATTCTGAAGAGTAAGTGTTGACCAGAAAGAAACATGGGGACATGCAGTGGAGAGCAACTAGGAATTGAAAAATCAGATTACTTCTGGTTTAAAAGAGGAACATCATTTTAGGCAATAGTTTGCAGCATGGACATTTATGTAGATCAAAAACCTAGACTTTCATCTTGATCTGCAAAGAAGGATGTAATTTTGCTCAGTCAACTTCATTGATACCAAAATAAAAGAACTGATAAAGAAAAAACTTAAATTTAACTAACTGACATAATCACTGATGCTGTACTGTTCAAGCAGAAGCACCTTTTGTCCTACAAAGAGAGCTGTGTACTCCTATATGTAGTTCAAACACATTTGTTTTCATAGTTTTGATCAAGTTAGCCCTTTTTTCATTCAAAGTTAACTTATTCTCTTCTTTCTTTGTTTAGTACATTCTTACTTTTTCCTCAATAAAATTGCAACAAAGTATCTGGTATTACTGCAGTTTGTCAGTATAACAAAATAGAATACCTAAACCACTTCAACTTATATTTATTTTTTTACTTAGGAATTGCAGGCTAGTGCTAGGAAACTTATTCTTTTTTAGGGGATTCTAGCATCTGGACTTACAAGTCAGTCCCTTTTTCTCATCTCATCAGACCTAAATACCTTCTCAGGCATTTGACTAAGTGCATGATTCCTTTTATCATTATGGATAAATTTTAACTAAGGAAAACATATTGCTGTGATTTACCAGGTTTCTATGGCATTCTGCAAAAATCTGTATGTTTATAAAAACCAGGAAAACAGAGGAATTATGATTAATGATTTTGAGAACTTGCAGTAGTATTAATTAAAGCTACATAAAACAGGCTTACAAAACAGTGAAGATTTGCTATGGGAAAGGGACTTTTTTTATTCTAAAAAATGCAAGTAGAAAGCAAGAAATATCTGTAAGTGGAAGGAAGTATATCCAGTTTGTCAGATGACCTTCCATGAGCTCATCAAACTGAAGAATTTTGCACTTTCATTTGTGTTTATTGGATAATGGGAATATATAACAAGGATAATGAAGGTAATGTGATCCAGGTGTACAGGAAGGAGCAAATGAATAGAAAAGGAATAAGATTTACATATCTGATTTAGATAAAGTATATATGATACCTCTTATTTCCTTGGTTCCTTTCACTTATAACATCTTGGTGTCATTCCAAAAAACAAGTGAACAGAGTGCTAGGGAGGTACATAATGAACATAAAATTAAGCAGGTGAAGATTTTCTTGTGAGAAATAAAATCTAACACGAGACATAATTTTGTTGGTTAGAGCAGACTTAAAATATTTGTACTCTTTTAGGTATTGCCAAAATACTTTTTCCAAAGCCTCTGCATAATTAGGACAAATAGAAGTGAGCGTTTGATTGGGAATTATTTTCTTATCCCATTGACATACCAGGACATGAATAAGAAGTGGTTAGTGAACTGTTGACATGTAGCCTATTGGAACTTTGAAGCAGGTATGTGATTCTAAAATACATTTAAAACTGCTGCTTGCATGTATGGATGAGACTTAGAAAATTTCTTTTTCCCCTGCTGTACCTTATCCAGTATTTTGTTCCATTTCAGATGAAGTGCTGCTGTCTCTCTGCTTTTGAAGTGCTTTTGCTTTAGTAGAGTGATGGTTGTGTAATACATCATGTTATACTATGAATTTAATATATTAAGGGATACCCTGCAAAGCTGATACTGCCTTGTTAAAAGAAAGAACTGGGAAATGAGGCTCACAAGTTGTGCTTTGAAGGATACTTTTAAAACCATATTGTTGACTATTTATAGTCATGTCTAAACCAGAATTGCATGGAGAGAAAAACTTGCTGGAAAGTTCCTTTACTTTGTAGGCTCTTTGAGGAGAAAGGCTAAAGTCAGGCTCGTTTTTCCTCAAGTAGTATACATAGGAGTTGATGGAGATCTCTTCTTTTTTATATTCATAAATCTAGACCTGAACTGGGGCAAGCCTAGTTGGAATGAAATACAGAAATACAAGCAAAATTATAGAAAGTGTAAGTGATAAACAGGTCTTACCCACTGGAGGAAGACTTAAAGCTCTTCTGGAAGATATGAGCAAATAAATAACTTTTTCTCTTTTTAAATGTGTTTTGTAACACAGTTATTTTTTTGTTAAACAGAGAATATTTCTGAAGGAAAAGATTTTTTTCTGTATTATATGTAGTGCATATTAATTTTTTTAACTAGCAAAAGAAGGAGGCTTATTGGTTAATGCTTTAAAGCATGATAGCATCTGCCATTTGGACCATTCCACACAGTAAACTGCTTAGCCAGAATTGTGTGTCAGGTACAGAATAATGACTTTCCTAACTTCAAGAATGATTCTTGTATTACATATGAGTTATAAGAAAATTCTCTGTCTAGGTAGGTGGAGCGGGACTGCAAGTTGTGAAGGGTTCATTCCCTTAACAAAAAGTAGGTTATGTGTGGCTTTAATTTTTTCATAAGGCTTCACAACTACTTTTTCATTATATCTCAGAGTAATATAATGGTTTTAGACACTATGAATTTCTGTAGTGGACTTGTTGATTGACTATGTACAATATGGCAGAGGGATATGTGGATGTGATGTCAGGACAGAAACAACTACTGTCTATTTAAATTGGAGTAGAAAATGGACACTGCTGAGGTAAAGATAAGTACATAGCTGAAGAAAATCAGAAATATTGTTGGAATAATGCATCTAAACACACTGAACTATGCTGGACATCTTTATAGAAAATTAATAGGTATATATTATGTATTTTCAACAATATTAGTTTCTTAATCAGCAAATATGCGTAGACTGAAATTGTCATTGAGTTCTATAGAATGGTTTCAGTTCACAGATAGAGCTTGAGGGGTAAATTAACCTAAAACTTCACATTAAATTTTGTTCTATTCATTCACAAGTCAAATAGAATAGGGAAATTCAAAGCTATTTTTGAGAAAAAAGAATATTTTCCTAAAAAGTAAAAACATAGAGCTTTTTTTGTCAATTTTTCAACATTAAAAGACTAATTTAAACCAAATTAAACTGAAAGAAGGCTTGTGAACTAAAACTTCTGAATGTGGAGTTTCAGCCTGGAGTGTACTTTTTTATGACTGGATTACAGACTTCAGAAAAATGAGTTTTGAAGCAAGGTTATTGAAGTCCTTAAAGGCAGTGATAGTACAGTTTTTATATGACGTGATATCTGTTTGTGTGCATGGCTAATAAATTGTAAGTATTTCATGGAACTGGTGTTTATCAAAAGTTATTTCAAAACCATAAAATTCCAAGATTTTAGATCAATGATTTATATATTTTTTAAATTTTAAATCAAATTTCATGTCTAATTTCTTTGTCTAATAGATCATTTAGATACTGCTTGGTTCTTAAGTCAGTCTGACTTTGTTCAAAGTAGTGCAAATTTTTATGGAAGTCCTTTACCCATGTTCTGCATGCTTGGTTGGTGTTGTCAGCCCTGGAAGTGTGCATACATCAGTTGTGGCAGTATTTGTGTTCTTATGCTTGCACTTGTGATGTATTGCCTTAATATTGGGAACTTTTAAAATGTGGACAAGATTATCCATGTGTATGTTTGATTGGTTTACCAAAAGTTGAGTGTAATAGTGACAGAGATGTTCTTTTTCTTCAACTGGAGAAGTTTGTGAACCTGTATGAGCACTTTTAAGAGTGCTACTCAGTGAGAGTATGTTTGCCAGAACCACAGATTTTGTCCATGTGATCCTGAAAATGAGTAACTGGAAAAAATTGTTTACTTTATGAACAGAAAACAATTCTAGCCTCTTTTCCTAAGTCACTCAACATGTTAAGAACATAAGGACTGTGTTCTCTGCACTCAGTGCATAGAAACTACAAAAACTGGGCGTGTAAAGATATAAAGAAAGATGTTTTTGCAATAACTTGGTGGGTGAAAAGGTACAATCAACAATGATTTAAACAAGCATCCTTATGCATCTAAACTTATGGACATACCTAAATTGATTCACATAAATTCTTACTGAAGACAAGAAGACTTAGTATTTTCAGTTGGAAGAGACCTACTTTGGTTTAAGTATTGCACAGAACAGAAACAGATCTAAGAATTTATTTAAGTTCTTTTTTACTCTAGATGATGGGGTGGGATTCACACTCATCTTGTTAAGACAGATAAAATGCATGAGAATTCAGTAAAGATCTAAAGAATTGTTTTTGAAGGAATTCTTAAAGGAAAGCAAAGCAATCACTGTTTGTTCCAAACACAATGTGAATACTGAAAATATAAGCCAGTTAGATGGTGTCCAACTAAATCAATCACAAGTTTGGAAAGCTCTAGAAACTGTTCACATGGATTCACCTGAAAATATTCCAATATCAATAAACAGACATGAAAGAAAAATCTATGTGAAGTCAAATAGTACTTATCAACAAAGAAATAATCCTTGTTTCTAAAGCCAAAGACATTTTGCTTTCCATAGCATCATTGTACTCATTATTTTTGGATTTTAAGACTGGTTGCTCTGATTTTTGATATTGCTGTATCACTAGTGAGTGTTTCTGTAGTGGCAGCTTGACTACAGTCAGTACTTGTGCTGAAAGCTAGCTTAGGGTCTCTGTATTTAATTTCCAGTTTATTCCATCACTGCAGTATCTTTCATTTCTCTTGCTTATAGTTCTTTAGATACAGGAAAAATGGCAAAATAGATTTAGGTATGAATAAGTGGAGGTTCATATTTTGCTGTGGTAACCATAATGCACATGCTTTTTCCCAAGAAACACTTGTCGCAAGCTGTTCTGATTTTGTTTCTGTATCATTCCTCTTAGATGCTGTATATTCATCTCTTGTAGAAAGTTGATCTGATCATATGATACATTGTTGAGATTCTTATCTCAAATAGAATATAATTTAAGCTGGAGTTTTTGGAGTAGTTAGAATTACAAAGTGGTGTTTGTAGAGTTCTCTGGAAGGATGACTCAGCTTCATTTACAATCTGGTCAACATCTCTTTCTTTTACTGTATCATTTGCTTAGATGTATTAAAAGTGTCCCATCTTATTTAGATGTGGTATCTATGGTTTAACAGTTTGGCATAGACCCAAAATGCTAACCTGAATAATGAGTGATAAAAAGGTACTGTGAATTTTGCTTAAATTTGGCATTTCCAAGCTTAAAAAAAGAGGGCAAATAGGACTATTTTAGACCACACTTTCAATTTGTTTTTTTATACAGATGGCATTAATTGCTTCACAATGTCTCTGAATTTGAAAGCAAATGCATTTCTGTAGTTCAGTTTTGTGCTGGAGAGACATAAATGGTCACTAGTACCCTGTATTTGTTACCTAATACTGCCTTGGAATCTGCTGTTCAATATCTCATACTCAATCAAGTCTACATTTCACGACGTGGTACATAGGCAGCAGAACAAGAATAACCTGTGCATTTGAACACTGGAAGAAACAAAAGAATATTTGGCATACTAAAATATTTTGAGTACACTGGCAGGATACTTCAGTCAAAAGAGCTTCCTTTAAGTCAACAACTATAACTCATTTTTTTAGCCTCTTTTGGTAACATCTGTGTTTGAAAACTGGAATCCTTCTTATGAAGCTGTTTTTGCAGAGTTCTCTGGAAGAGTGACTTGGCACCATTCACGTCCTGGTCAGCATCTTTTTCCCTGCTGTGACATTTGCCTGTGTGTGTGAAAAATTTCCCACTTTATTTGGTTGCATAACATGAGTCCTAATTTAGTGCTGACTTGAACTTTCTATGCATATTCCCTTTTGAGCTTGTTTTTCTTCCTGGAAAGCTAAAGCCGGGGCCAGGTATACCAGTCTTACAGTCTTTTGCAGCAGCTCTTACTCTAGAGATAATGTCTTGCTGCCAGTAAAATTAAGTGTGGGTCACTCTTCTCTCGGCAATGAAAGCATTTCCTTTGACACATGACCATCTTCCTCACTCTGCACCCTGAACATGACCCACTACCATCCTTTCAGGGAAGAGCTGCCTGCTTTTAAGATCTTTCTAGAATTTCATGTCTTCCATTGAGTGGTCTTATGATGCAAAAAGGACACGATGAATAAGTTCAAAGACCATATTCATATATGTATATTTCTCATCTTGCTGTGGTTTTAAGGAATATGTCTCTGCAAATGATGATTTGCCCAGAAAAAAATTTGCATTGTTTTTTTGGCATGGGGTGTCAGTTTGGATTGAGGATTTTCACAGGGAATTGATGGATAAGTAGAAATTGAGTGTGACTTACAGTTTAGCTATTTTGCATAGCTGCTGTTGAATGTAAATGAACTATTTATTGGGACCACTGAGCAGCCCACAGATGCTGTTCAATCTTACTCTCATGAAATAAGGTATATACCTGGTATTGACCCACCCAGTCCATATGGGACATGTAAATTTGAGTAGGACTTGGTTCTTTTGCCTATTTTGTCACATTAAGCATGAGATTGTTTTTAGTTATCATTTTGACATGTGATTTGTATTTGTTATCCTTTAAAGACAAAGAATTTTCTCATGATGGTTTTTATTATTTAGAGTAAGCAAATACAGTAACTTTGGCCTTGAAGTAGATATTGCATTATTTTGATGCTAAGAAGTTTTGGCTGCTTTCATTATATAAGAGGCTTAAAGTGTATTTCTACAGTTTTTAAATTTATGAGTTCTAAGGTAACTTGCAGGCAAATAAGAAAATTATTACGATGAGAAAATTCCATTCTTTTCATTTGCTTTGTAATCTCAGAAACACCCATAAGATGTATAAAAAGACATGATTTTAAATCCTTTTTAAATCTACTGTTCACTATGGAAAAATTACAACTGTGAAATCCAGGCAAATAGTGACACACAATGCAACTGCTGTAGGGTGACACTGAAAGCAGATTGTGATTCCTGTAAACCTCTTTTTTCCATTCTCTCCCCCTTTTTTGTACAACCTGTCAGCTTTATTTATACTAAGAAATGACAGATATTTTTATCTCCCTAATAAAAAAGTGTGTTATTTCTACATCATTGAAAAAAATTCGTAGTGCAGAATGGTACATTATATTCTACACAGAGTGTGCAAGGGACACACTGCAAAGAATGTTCAGTTTTTGATGCTCTCAATTGCTTGATTTTTTCAGGTCATAGTGTTGTAAATGTCAAGAGCCTTTGAAACATTTGAAGCAGATGTTCTACTGCCAAAGTGTAGCATTTGAACTCAAAATGAAACAGTTCCCTTAAACCTTGACATTAAGTCGTAACAGTTTCACTTCCCAATTGGATGTGGTATGAAGAAGATAAATAACAGAACTGTAGCGGGATAAAATATTTATTCTCCCATGAGGTGGAGAAGAAAAACATGTTTAGCATTTACTTTGCAATTTTATTTGTTCTGGCTCATTTCCCTCTTATACTCACATATATACATTTCCAGGCACATTTTAAAAGCAGTAACTAGGGCTTGGCTCACGCCCTGTGTCCTTCCTTTCCCCTTCCCTTTCAGTCTGAGTTTCTCTCACAGCTTCCTTAAACTGCCTCTTTGTCCCCATGTTCCTTCTGGGAAGCATTCATCAAAATGCTTTCACTTGTCCAAAATCTGTTGTGCTTAATCAAATGGATCAATTTCTATGGGAGGCAGTGTCATCCTTTTCAAATAGGAGTGCCATATTTAAAGACCCCAGGCTTTAATTTCCCAGGTTCTCAGTACCTGCTGCTCCCACTGTCATTGGGAACAGCGTGGGTGAGAAGAGGTCTCTGCAATGAAAATATTTTAATTAGGTGTCCACTGTCATTTTGGAAATGTCTGTCTCCATTTTTTGTCTTGTGAACATGATGAAAGTTTCTGTCTGACATGTTAGTTATTCTACTGATCCACATATCTCATCCTATTTACATTAGTGTTGTGTGCTTGACTGACAGCATCATGTTATAAATACTCAGAAGAACATAACAAACTTTTTAGGTCCTGTCACTCATCCTCCTATTGTGAAACCTATGGCACTAGTTTTGTGCCCTTCTCCACACACTATACTCCTGCTGTATTCTGTGCCTTCTGATCAGAGATACTTTTCTCCCATATCTCCCTCAAAGTGAGTCTATCCAAAAATCCTCTCTGCTTGAGCAATGTTGGAGGAAGATCTGGAATTGGGCTGCAATGCTTTTTCTTTAAGCTAACAGAAGTCATCCCTCCTGTGGCCACTTCTCTTTTTCTGTGAATCCATCCAATGAGGAAGCTTGCAAGAGTAGAAGGGAAATTTAGTGGATAGTGGTCGTTTTTGGTTTTCTTTCAGTACTCAGAAAAAGTGGCATGGACAATGAGGATATTATTATTCCTGTAGTGATTAAGAAATAACCTCTAAGAAAAAAGTGGAATTTTGGTCAATCAGCACATTCTTACACACACACGTGTACATGTATCTACATGTAGAAATTGATAAATTACCTGTTCTTACTAAATTTTCCCAGTCATTCCAATTAGTCAGCAGAAAATAGTCCTTGATTGTCTTGAGGAAGAGGTTGATAAAGATATAAATTAAAGCATCCAATTTAATTGTTATGTAATGGGATCACTCTGTAAGCTTTATGCAGATACATGTGCTTGAAAGCAACGTGTACTTTTCTAAAGAAAATTTAGTATGAACATCATTAGAGTGGTACAGCATGTCTAGTATTTGTTGATTATGGGTGTGATATTTTTGTTCTATAATAAGGTCTGTGTAGCAAAGTTGGCAAGAAATCTGGACCATGCACTTGCATAGATCTTGGAGCCAGAATGTACAAGTGCACTTTCAATGGTAACCTTATAAAGCAATGCTTTTAAGTGACAGGCAGTACTTAACATGCCCTCTATTAACAATATGTACTGTGGTTCTGTATTGCTTGTTGAATTAGGGCTTCATCTGCACTGTTCTGTCTTTTAATAATCTGTCTGCTTTGTTTGGCTTCCTTACTGTAACCTTGTGTAGGAAGAAGATGATTTCTGTAGAAGCTGCAGAGTAACAAATGTTTTTTTTCAGATCATCCTCTGTTTAGCCCCTTATAGAATAAAAAGCTATATCTGTCACCATTCTGAAGGCTTGGTTTACTAAGCATTTGTGATATTTTACAATCTGTCTAGGAAGGTCTTCCAAGGGGGTAAGAGCAAAAGATTCTTCAACATACACTGTCATAGGGGTGGAGTAGTGCTGTGGAATTCTGATCAAACTGCTCAGTTCCTGTATTTTCAGTGGCCTTGGAAAGAAAATAATAACAAGAATTTTAGATTTTTTTCCCCTCAAGGGTGTAGAATGTAAAGAAATTTGATTTGTCTTATGGAAGGGCAACTTTGTTCTTAGGACCATCACAGTTTAAGTGAGGAGATACATATGCCCACACAAAGCACAATAATTTTTATGCAGTTTTTTAATACATATGTATATGCATATATATTCATACATGTATACATGTATATATATATTTATAAAACCTTGTATGTCTGTAGGATTTAGATGTTACCTATCTGAATGAGGTTAATTGAGAAGCAGTTACTATAGGATGGTTATAGCTATGCTAGGACTACATGTGTATGTATATAAACATACATACACACACACATACATATATATAATAGTTTAATATTTTAACAAGAGTAGTTACTTATATCGTATTGTAACCATCATTGTCAAAGTTACCCTTTCTCCTATCACTTTCTATCTACATCAAAAGGTTCTGCAGAGTAAATAGATCTCATTATATATTCTATGTAAATGAGGAATCTGAGACAGAAGTTAAGTAAGTTGTCAGCCACCAGCTAGAAAAGTCTGATTAGAAGTAGCCAAAAAGTCACCAGTTTACTTTGTTTTTCTCTGTTAAGCAGCACTGCATCTCATTAATTTGGTAAGGTCAATATTTAAAGAAAAAGTTTGTTCTTTATGCTTATTATGCCTCAGAGTATGTTCCAGTAGGAGGATATTCAAATACAGTCATATTTCTCCATAAGGGTGGTTAGTGAAACAAGTTGTCTGGAAAAGTGTTGCAGCCTCCATCCTTGCATTCTTTCAAGAACTGGTTCAATAAATCCCCAAGCCACCAATTCCGATCTCATTGTTGTCCCAGCAGAGGATAGGCTGGAGACCTTCTGAAGTTTCTTCCAACCTGACTTATCCAATGATCCTACAATCCAAGGTTCATATAAATAAAATGTTCCACTCTCCTCAGTTGGAACAGCAGGAGAAGGAAAAATCACTGCAGACCATCCCTGCCATTATTCTGATCATACCATTTCATAGGGAGGGCAATGCCAGCAGCAGTGGCTGACTAAAGTAATGTTTTACAAATTGGTGCTGAGTGGCAAAGGCAGCAAAATTATGTGTGCTAGCAAAAGACTAAGGAGTAAGGAGCAGGCAGGAATACCGAACAAAGGGGGAAAAAGAAGCAGAAATACCACAGTCTTCCCACCCTTCTGTAGTATAAAGAGAGTCACCATTCATGTTATTCTCTTTAAACAGAGTTGGTGACATCTGCTATGGTTCTGCCTGAAAACATATAGCAGCTGTGGGCTGAGAAAAACTGCCCAAAACTCTTCAAGATTGTTTTTAAAGTAAGTTTTAGCCTTTACTGTTTCCATGACAATGCTTCAGTCATACAATTTGAATGGAGAATTTATAGGGAGCAAATGGGAAATAAGAATGTGACTCCAGCCCTTTGGAAAAAAGGGGACAATAAAGATCAGGACTTACTTGAGGTGTGAGCCAAACCCCTGCACCAGCATAATTGTGACTTAGTTGTGCATCTTGGCTCAGTTTGCAATGGTGTGAAAGCCATTAGTGTAGCAGAGGTGAATGCTGCAGGCCTTCTGTGCCTCAGCCCTGCAGTGAGAAAAGGCTGCAGGATATAATACCGTAGGTTGTATGGGACAGAGCCCTACAGCTTTAAACTACAGGTAGGAGAGCTTGGTGGAGCAGAGAGAAGAGAATTGCAACCCTATTTTTCACAAGCTGAAACTACTGAAGTAATATTGCTCTTTGATTCTTCTTTTTCCATTACTTAGCATATTTCACCATATGAATAACATTGAAATGGAAATTTGTTTCAAAATGAAAACTTTTAACTCTGAAAAAGTAAAAATCACAAATGTTTTAAATTACTGCAACTTTTGATTTCAGTTTTGCCTAAAATGTGTCTTATTCTTTGAGACTGTGTGTTATAGTGAATGTTGCTGTTGACAAATAAACATTTTTTGTGCTGAAAACCATTCAGTTCTAGTAGTATCCTGATGAATCTGACTTTGAATATATATTTCAGATGGCACTTAAGCATAGGTATCTACTGCACCCCTAAGCATAGGTGCAGAAATAGAGAATAAACTAGGATTAGGAGGAAAAACCCCTACCCAACATGATCAACACAGCCCCTGATAATGGTGTTTAAAAAAGAAACAAAACAAAGGTCAGTTGCTTTTCAGCCATTGCAGCATTTTTTTCTCAGGTTGATAGCTCATGTGTTTGAATATATTTTTTTTCTTTTCAGTTTAATTGCTATTTTACAAGTGCAACCAGCTTATCTAGTATAGCTTCGTGTATTTCACATAGAATAAGTAAAAAACTGTAGTAGTATGGATCCAGTTTCTGAATACTTACAGTAAACAGTTATGAAAAAGGAGGAAGGTAGGCTTTGAAAGAATAAGTACATTTTTAAAAAAAAAACCCATCAGCCTCTCAAACTTGTCTAGAAGTTGTTGATTCACTGGGGCTCTACAGGATGCGCCCATATTGGGGGTGACAGGAAATTCAGTTTCCAAACAAGTTTAAGTCCTAGACTTTCCCTGAACAGGAATGTCCAATTTTCTGAACTGTATATGTGTCTAATGTAGACTACTATTCTTCTGAGGTGAAAACACCACAGGCTTTCCTCTGGAGACATCAGATTGGACATCAGCTTTTCAATCAGTTAGGAGTGACTGTGTCAAGTTGCAACCTAAGCAATTGATGTTCTCAAAGCAGTTATCTTTTCTCTCTGTGTAGCTTGTTCAATTTTTTCCCTATATGCTTTATTATTTCCAGTAGACTTCCCATTCCTGTTTCTCATAGCCTGTCCCTTTTCTTACATGCATTTTCCTATTTTCTTTTTTCCCATTTGGATTCCATCATGTCTTGAAATATATTTAAGATGCATTAATTTTCTCTTTGCTGTCATTTTCCATAATTTTATTAGATTTTGTACAAATCTGCAAGGCCTTCAGCTGCTGACCTGGCGGGAAATGCAAATATGTAGAAGATCCAAACATCATTAAAGTCTTTCTGTCTCAAATTAAAGAGTGCCATACAAGTTTTGTACTCTCACAAATAAAGTGAGACCTGTCAATTAGAAAAAGAAAAATGCATATAGACTTCATCCCGGCTGTGCAGCCTGGCACAATTTATTAATGATACTGTATTGCAAGAGGAAATAAAATCTGAACCTGAATTCTGAATTAATCTGGCAGAGTTGTATGACCCAGGTGTTTTAGGAGCAGCTGAATTTGTTAACAGTCAAGCCAGCAATGTTGTCTAGTGACATCTGTGTAGTTACAACAGGCAACAGAATGAATTTCAAAAGCATAGAAATGTTGTAAGCTTGGGTATGAAAATGTTAAATTTAAACCAGAATATTTATTGAAGAGTATAGAAACTATGCTGTTTAAACAGGAAGGAAAGAGAGCCCAAGATAAACATTTATCAGGCTCTTCAGAGAGCAATATTTTGTGGGAGAACATTATATTGCTGCACTGTAAAATACCAAGGACTGCAGGGGGGTTGTCCAGGTCCTTGGATCTGGTTCCATATAATACCATAGCATAATTCTGCACATTGAAAATGCTGCTAAGTCCTTTCTCTACAATGCTAGTAGAAAACAGTAAAACTCACAGTTTTGGTAGTGGATAGGAGTGACTATTCCACTAGATTTTCAATTGCTTTTATAAGAGAGTATGCTTTTCTTGAAATACATCTTGTTACATATTTGTATTCTCAATAGCCAGGTAAACCTCTAAATACAACTCATAAACAAATAGTTTAATCTGAAGTAGGAATGCCATTGTCACAGTCCTGATTGAATTGATTTAGGCAGGCAATCAAGTCTGACTTTTAATCTCAGAGCCAGCATTATATTCTACCAGGAGGGAAGTATACAGTGGTGAAGGCATTCATGATAACCCTTTTCAGCCTCATGGGAAGAGTATGCATATAGGTTTTCCAGTCCATGCTGAAGTTACAGTCACAAATTGTGTTTCATGATACAGAAAGGAGTTCATAAAATGATGTTGATATTTTTGTGATTGATGAAATATGTGTATCAAAGCTAGTTCATTATTAAATGTGACAGGTAAACTTTTGTTAAGATGGTGAGCATATAAATGTCATTATTTGATCCACTAGCCTAATTATATTTCGAAAAGCATTTGAGTCTTCACAAAAGTTTTGACAGCTGTACAAAAATCACTATTATGAATGTATTTATCATCAAAATTTGATAATAATCTACAAATCTGCAGATAACTTGGGACTTGAGATGTCTTGGCTTCTGTGGCATTTCTGGGTGTTGCTTATGAGTTGTATTATGTGCTGATTGTGTGAGTTACTGGGCATCTGACCCTTAGTGAATGAATCAACTTGTTTTTCAGAGCAAATAATGAGAAAAGAATGTGTAAAGGGTGTTTCAAACTCCAATTTGTATGTCTAGGCTTTTGTTTATTTAGGAACTGTAATATTTTAGCCTGACAGGTTTCATTTGATTCAATTTACTACTGGATTTTCTCCAGTGATACAAGAACTAGCCTAAAAGAAGCCCTGCCTTTCCCTTGAAATACAGTCATGAGACTATTTTGTAACAATGTTACTGGGAACCATGGGAGCAGTATGTCTGTGAAGCCAATGGAATTATACAGAGGAAAGACTCAAGCACATAGGTAAATTTTGCTGCTCGCTTTTGCTCGTCTGTGACTTTCTCTGTTCAGAATCACAGAATCAATTAGGTAGGAAAAGACCTCTGAGACTGAGTCTAAGCTTTGGCCAAACACCACCTTGTCAACTAAACCATCGCACTAAGTGCCACGTTCAGTTTTTTCTTAAAAACCTCCAGGGATGGTGACTCCCCCACCTCCCTGAGGAGCCCAGTCCAGTGCCCAATCACTCCTTCTGTGAATGAATTCCTCCTCATATCTCATGGCACAGGTTGAGACTATGTCCTCTTATCGTGTTTGTTGCAGACTGCAGCTGCTTAGAACCGTTTTATTCCGTGTCAAGCAACTGACACTTTTTCCATATCCTCCATATCCTTTTCCTAGGAGAAAAAAACATTCAGAACACTTTTCCATCAAGGTTGGTGTACATGTAAAATTCAGTGGCCTCAAAGGTGGCTGGTACTTCCATCATGAATAAAGAGGATCAGAAAATTCAGCTCTGAGTCACATCCCCTATTTTTAAAATTTTTGACTGTAGATAAAATTGATAAGCCTTTTGGATTCTGAAGGATGGTTATTATATCCGAACAAAGTGGAACAGAAAACAAAAATCAAATGTAGCAGACTGAAGCTCCTAATTTTCTAAGATTAAAACTGTCTTAATATGAAACACACATACACAAATGTGTTGTAAATTCAGGATAATTTGAATCATAAAATTAATCTAAGCCAGGAACAGTTGACTCAAATGTTTCTTGTAATTAATACAAGCAAGACACTGGTAATTAAAAAAAAATAATACTTACCCCCTAATTCTCCTTCATATGATGAAAATGCAGCAACATTTTCCTTTGACTATTGTTCTGTGTATCTTTTGTGGTGTTTTCCTCCAGTTGACAAACAGGACATTTGGGTTGACAGATTTTTAGTAAATTTCACACAAAATCATATCACATGAACATGTGGAAAAAGATGATCTTTGCAATGGCTCCACAAGCTAAACTTGGCTGTACTTTAAAGCATCAATGGCAGAGTCCTATTGGTTAGATGTGTGGGAAAATCGCAGTGCAACTGGCATAACCATACTGGCAGAAGCTGCACTGGAAACAGGAAAGTGGGGTTGCTTTTCTGGCATATAGCTGTCTCAGGAACTCAAATAAGCTATACCAGCAAAATAACTTTTCTTACACCATAGACTCTTACTCCATCAGAAAAATTGCTCGCATAGATCTACCATAGCTCCACTGCCTGGAATGTCTTGGATTTGTTTCTTAAGCTGTTGATAGAAATGATGTGTTAGGATATAGATAGCTTCTTTGGTTTCTGAGGAAAGACAAAACAAGGAAAAACAAAGGAAAACAAGAGAATGATCAGGTCTGTTTTCAGTGGTATTTCTGGTTTATAATGTGGCAGTGCCAGAGGCTCCTTCTGTATATGGATAACAGTACCTACCCGAAAGGAGCAGAGATTCAAAGTTTAAACAAGAACAAGATAATATTTTCAAGAAAGAAACATTAAGTCTAATGAGAACTTCAACTGATTAATACCATTCTAGGTATATGGCTAATTTCTTTAAATAATTATGGAAACCTCCTTTTAACTAAGATGTATATTCTTGTACAAAATCTAAAAGCATTAGCTGAAACAGATTTTAAAAGAATTTTGAAATGAGTTTTCCTCTAGATTTTTCTTGTCATCTTGACCACCATGGGTTTGTAGATCCATTTGTCTTAATAAAAAGAAATAATTCTAGATTTTCTGCCAATTTGGATTGCCACATAGTCTGTTGGTTGTGCTTGTCTAAAAAAATAAAAAAGGCTGTACAAAGTTTATCCTGAAGCAGATGAGAGAAGCTGTGTTAGATTAGAATTCTTTTGCATAGCTGTTCGTCAGCCATTTGTTTAAACATCTTTTGTTTAATGTAGCTTGAAAGGGTGATTAAACATTTGTTTGTTTGTTTGTTTTCCAGGAAGGTTTCTAAATAGTGAGATTACATGAAACTCTATGACTACTGATATCCTCCATCCTGGAAATATAGTATTGCCAGAGCTGGTCAACTAGTCTCTCTTATCTTTCTGAAGGCCTTAAGTTACACTTCTGTAGAGAGAAAGCACACTATATTTTAACACTAGATTTAGCTCCCTACAAAATAGTCAAAGAAATAGAAAGATTGCATTTCACATTGCACAATAATGCTATTATGTATTAAGAAAAGCAAATCTGTGATACTGTGTTTTTCTGTGTACTGGAAAGCAAGGATAGAGTAGAACTTAGTGATGTGGATTATTTTATACCTTAGCCTATTCCTCCAGCACTATTATACATTTAAAGACAGCATATATGATCTGTGCAGCAATAATCTGTTCTTTCTTTAATGTTTCCTCAGTTGGATGTTTAGCCTTTTATTTTAAACATTTATTATCAAGAATAGTATATTCAGGGCAATAAATAAAAATTAGTGGAAGGTGGAAAAAATCTAAAAAGCAAAAAATCTTCAAGGTCCTTTTTTTTTTTTGTTCAAATTATTTAAAGTTTAGCTATCTTCTTTAGTCATAATTTTATTTATTAATATTTTAAAAAACTTTATGTCTGATTTTTCCTATAGTAGGATTATGCAAGACTATGGCATCTGTTTGGTCTCTACACATGGTCAGACAACATGAGAGCCAAGCAAACGCCAAGAATGAAAAACAAGAGATAAGGTAGTCCTCCATAGTGACAACAAATTTGATTTTGAGAGTCACACTGAAAATGGAACATGAATTTATGGATTGTGTCAGATCTGAATGCCAATCCAGTGTTACTCTTAAAGATGTAGAGTGCAGTGGAGCCTTCTCCTCCTGAAAGGGGAGAAGGGAAAGCACACACTTCAACTCACCTCCTTTTGGTGAAGACTAACACTATGGGCACCTCTAAAATATGACAGGTTTTTTTTTGTATTCCTTGGGTAACAATACTTTTGTATTTCTCTGTGCATGCCTTAGGAACAAGTTTAAGAAATGGGCACCTCTGTCTTCTGTTTAAAAATGTTGTAGGAGTGAAAACAACACAGTCCAGAGACTTAGCTATCTGCAAAACAAAGGAATGACAATCTAAGCAAAGAGACTGGTTGTGCTATTCTTAGTTATATTATAGAGTGTATAGTCTTAAATGAAATTCTGAAGGTTAAGGTACTACTCTGTTTATACTGTGGTTTCAGCACTGGTTGAAAGCTATTTTAATCTGGGGTTTTTTTTGCAGTGGGTGCTTTTTTAGCTGTTAGTAAAGTTTTAGCTGGAAAATAAAACAGAGGGAGAGCATGCTTTGAACAGTCCCAGCATCATAGTTTTGAATCTGTAAGATTGAATGGCATTGACAAAATTGAGGAAGATTAAATCCCTATGTAATGTACTAATATTTAGTGTAAAATGAGGATCAGATACAATTGGAAGGTGAAACATAAGGTAAATATTTATGATTTTGGACAGTATGTTAACATTTATAACATAATGTTATGTTTTTAGAAACCTATCTCTTTGACTGTTTAAGGTGAAAGGAGGTATACTTGAAGAAGGGAGTAGTGTTGATTTTCCTGCCCAATCAACAAGAGAAGTCCCCCTTCTATGTTGCTTAATAAAGGCCAGTGGTTTTGTTCAAGTTCCTCTGGAAAATGTGAAGTTCTAAACAATTTTTTTATTATAGCCTTTTCTACTAGTAACAGATGAGTTTGACTTTCTTTGTCATCTTCATAATTTTCTTTTTTATGCACCTATATTTTGCATGGCCAGTGTTGTAATAGCAAGGCCAGTGTTGTAATAATAATAAAAAAAATTAGATTAAGGAGACAATTAGCTTGTACAAATTGGTTTTATTTAATGAAATAATGTCTTGTTATTTTTTGTTGACTGTAGTAAAGTCAAACCACTTTGCAGTGACTGAAGAGAATCTAGTGCAGAATTCCAGTTATGTAGTCTTTATAATATAAGAAGAATGAAGGGACTTGGTAATGCTGCTGAAGGTTCTTTCCAGATATCTTTTTCTTTTTCCATTTGAAAATAATTTAGAATAAATTTGGTGAATCACAATATTACAGCCTTTAATCATAAGCATGCTGTCTGATGCAGACATGGATGAATGATAATAAAAAAAATCACTTCTTTGTTAAGAATCCATTATCATTCCATGGTAATAAAAAAAAAAGATTTGTTCAACCTTGAATGATATCATAGCATCTGTGGTAAACAGCTAGATTTGGACGGTGTGTTACTTTGTGGCATCACTCAGGGTTGTATCATTCTATGTAAGCCCTTGAAAGAAAAGAGCAAGAAAATTACAAAAGGCAAGATTAAAACACAGACAATTTTCTCTGGCTTAAGATCATAAAAGGGAGGAAATTCATAGTTAAGGATCCAGACCTCAAGTATCTGAGCACAATGTAGTGGCAGCCTTAATTTTACATAATTGTACCCTGTTATAAGTAGACATTGGTGGTTTGATCCTGAATGATGAGTTATATTGCTCTTAGCAGCTGAAACCAGAACAATAATTTTATTTTAATGCTTGGCTTTGCTCCGTGAATAGAACTTCTTGAATCCGTTGTAATTGTTTTCTTTATATTTTCTTGCCAATTGAAATAAATCCTAATAAATAGTTTGAGTTTTTTTCAAAAGTTATCCTTAAAACTCTGCTACATAACATTTTGCTAAAATGGAAATGGGAAATTGTGAAGAAAAGCCAGTGTCACTCTTGGATTTCAGGAATTTTGAAACTTTTGTGGCAAGTTATAATGTCTATAATCCTGCAGAAGCTCAGTCAAAAAAAAACCCAAACCAAACACTTAACTGATGAAGGAAGTAGTTAATAGTATTGTTAGCACAGAATAATCAGAATAATGAAAGTAGTACAGAGTTTTTAAAGCATCTGCAATTAATTGAACTTCTACTTCAGTTCTACTTTTCTTTAAAAGTTCTACTCCCCCTAGTTCTTGGAAATTGTAAAGAGGGTAGCAGAAACTGCTTTAAAGGATGTCAGACTGTGGATGCAAAATGGAGAGGAGAATAGGCAATGACATAGAATCTTATCTTGACATTTTAGCCTAAGGATATTGCTTCAAGGATTCCAAAAGGAAAGATTAGCGATTTCCTCTCAAGACAGGGAAAGGCCTTCAGCACTTCAAAAGCCAGAAGTGACCTGCCAAACAAAAGAATAAAAGCTAGTGTCTGACAAGGTGAGGCTGACTTGAGAGAGTAATGCCTGTGGTTTTCTCAGAGTCATTTTAATTCTGTCACTGTGCCAAGAAGCCACAACAGTATTTAAATGAATTGTACCCTTTCTGACTTGTTTCAGGTTTGGAAGGATTCACTGGAGTAGAACTGGGAGTTGAAGAGACAAATCCTAAAATACTGTAGGTTCCTCGCTAGAGCTGGAGCTCTATTCGGTTTTGAATGGTCGTTTACATCTTCTCTTGAGTAGAAATTACTAAAGTTATGGGAAATTCACACTGCAGATAAACTAGTCTCTTGGGTGTTTCACTGAAATGGAAAGGGCCCTGACCCACAATCTGAAAAGTTGCAGCCCATGAGATGAGAGACATGAATTGTTCTGTGATAAATCTTTTGCTTATCAGTATAACTGTGGATATCACTAAAAAGATATACATGAAAAAGAAAAGTATGGAGACAGAGAGACAAAGAAAACTGCTTGGTGAATACGAATTATACACTGAGCAGCATGGGTAATAGCTGTGTGGAATGATAGCACCATGCTAGACCCACAGTGCAGTTCAACCATCAAAATGTTGCCTCAGAGAATTGCTGAATGTTGGATTTTCATGTCTGGGATTTAGTAGTCTCTTCTCTCTTCTAGTTCTGTAATCTCTTTAATGATACATTGATTGGGATTGTCTCTTATTGAAGGGAAACTGCCCCCATTTCCATCTCAATGCCCATCCTTGGATTCTTCAAATATTCTCTGATATATATGTATGATGCTCTGCCTATGAGAATCTTTGTGAGTTCCAGGGCCTGGGGTTTCCTTCTGATTTTTTGATGCAATCTCTTTCACTTATATTAGAGTAATATTTTAGAGTATTATTTTCTCTGTTGTGACAGACCTGCGTGTTATGGAATCTTTTTCTCAGCAGCCCTCTCTGTTGATTTTTTTTTTTTTTTTGGTGGCGAGGAGATGGTGGTGGTTTGGTTTTGTATTTTTTTGGCATGGTTACTGTAAGGTGCTTTTACCATGAAGTGCCTAATTGTAAATCCACATGCATGTCAGACCAGAGTGCTGTGTCTACACTGGCACTAGTGCATAAAGCTTTACAGGTAAGAGGTGCCCTAAGAGATGTCATTGCATGAGCTTTTCTGCAGTGTAATGTGGGAAAATTTTTCATCCACAGGCCACTATACAAAAATGCTTTTAACTTAACTAATTAAACCACGTTCATGAATTTTGTAAAAGCCAGTAGCAAGGCATGGGTACAAGTTTAGATGATTATGTTTTCCATCTGTTAGCACTCATTTTAGCAAGAGCACATAATTCAGGGCATGACATGTAGTGAAAATAATTTCAAGAGTAGCTCATTGCCTTTAGAAGGCAGCAGCATGTTTTTCCAGGTCACTTGTGTAGATATGGAGACAGTTGATTCCCCATATGATGAGTAGCTGCAGAATCCTTATGCATCTTCTTGTAGATCTGGCATGGCTTCTTCTCCAGCTTGGAGGACATGCTCTTAGACCTTTGCAAAGAGCTTTGTGTGCCTGTGCATAAGAAGGACATAAAGATGAAGGGAATACCTTCAATACCTATATTTGCTGTGATGCTCTACTGCTGCTTTACTATTACTTGGTTTTATTTGCTGATGCCCACAATGTGTAATTATATATTTCAGCAGCTTCTTCAAAGCCAGAGCGCTGAAAAACATTGATTTCTCTGAAATTACATTTGTTTTTTAAGAGGAAGTGTGAGAGTTTTGTTAAATTTTGCCCAACCTTCATATAGAAAGGATAATACTTGCCTGTTAGACAAGTTGAGGTTATCCAGATAAAAGGCCCCCGAATGCTGATATGGGGGAAGAATTTGTGATGGAGAGATAATCTGAAGATCCAATATTTTCTATTATTATTTTTAAATTTGCTACCAGCTTATTTTATTTCTGTGTCACATATGGAGTCACTAAGTTTAGTTGTTTAAAGCACCAGCAATTCTCAGCTGCCCTACCTCAAAAAAAAACCTCAAAATGTGAGAACACCTGTCAGCAGAAATTTTTTTGTGTTCTTAGCAGTATATAGTTACATGCTGTTGGTATGACTTGGCCAACTGAGGCAAAATGGTATGGTCAGCCAATTTAATTGACAAAGAAATTCCTATGTCTGCTTACTTTTGAACCATACTAGCTTTCTGACATATCTGAGGGGGAGTAGGGATGGATTTCATTAGGATTAGGTTTGTGCCTGTAATCTGGCTACAGGCTGTTTATGACTCTGTCCATACCAAGAAATAAGCAGTTCTAGAGCTTGTATTTTATTTCCATCTAAATGCCAGCTGGGCCAGGAAAACAAACTGATCTCCTAAACATTATCATAAGTTTTTTATCCAGGTTTGTGTTTTGAGCTACATTCATCTCTGAAATTATGGCACTTTTTCTTGTGCTTCTGTTGGGTTCTTGACAACCCTATGCTACTCTAGACAACAAAGGCACTTGTAGTCAACTTCTCCCCCAAAAGGTCAATATCCAGATCTAATTCTTAAATTAGCTGTCAGTTTTAGAATAAGTACATCATTTTTGAATCAGATATTTGCTTATTTCTGTGTACCTAACAAAGTTTAGGAACTCCTATGTCTGTCATTATTCAAATTGATGCTCGTCTGTATTTACAAAATACTTCCTTGCCAAACCTCTGTCTTGGACATCCAGCTGTGGACAATTGTGTGGAAAGCACAATCTCCAGAGCAGTTAGTAGAATGACTGACAACTTGTTGGGGTTTGCAGAATTCCCATCACAGAATTCCCATGTCCTTCCTTCCCTTTCTTATGTGAAGAGGTGTTTGGGTTGGAAAGTTGTCCAGAACAAATGTTCCAGTCCTCTCACTTTAACTGTTCAGTACTTTTTTTGTAGTCTGGATGGGGGCAAATATGATCCCAAGTACATGATAATAATGCTTTTGCTTTCCTTCTCCTAACATGCCTGTGCTTTCCATGTGATCCTTGTTTTAACACACATTTGTGACATAACTTCTTTGTGATGTGTAAGTTTACATTCTGCTGACATGAGAAGAGAAAGGGAAAACCTAACAGTGCCCTCTGAAGCTGTCTCTGAAGCTGCAAACCACTTGTTATAGGTGGCGTTTGAACAGTGTAAATGTAATAATGATCCATGGAAATCTTCATTCCCTTCTCATTGCTGTCTGAGTTCATGATTCTTGATGTCAACAGCAGGCTAGCAGCAGGAGGTTTTCAAAACATCCAAGTAGGAGATGAGCACTGCTGTTCAGAGGGACGTATGCTCCTGTGCATAGGTATTATTGAAATAACCCTAGATCCCAGCCTGGGTGCTATCAGCAGTGTATTTGTTCTGGATCCCATTTTACAAGTACTTGTAGCAGCTCATGAAACTCAGGAAGATTCTTAGGGTTCACATTCAGTTCACATTCTGCAATCTGGTGAAAAGCAGGACAAATGTGAGGTCAGTTTTCATAGAATCATAGAATGGCTTGAGTTGGAAGGAACCTTAAGGATCTTTAAGTTCCAGCGTCCCTGCCATTGGTAGGAACACTTTCCACTAGAAGTGGAAGTTATCCTTATTCTGTTGGCCTTGATACTCCTGCAGAGTTTCTTATAAATGAACAGAAATTGTCTAGCCTAAACCTTGAAATGCCCAAACTCTCAGGGTAGGCAATCATATGCCACCACAGACTTCCTGTTTATTCTGGTTCATCAGGTTTTAAGTCCAAAAAGATTTTTAGTGGGTTTTAAACTTCTTTAAGGGAAGGCCGCCCTCATGTTTTATACATTTGAAACCCAAATTTTTCTTTGTATGTGAAAGGAATACAAATCTTACTCTATAGGATCTTCATAGTCATCTGGAAGCTCAAGTCCAGTACACAACCATATGCCTCACTCATTTTAGTTGATTTGGCATTCTTTATGGCAGCTTAAGGTTGCCTTGTTTGCTTAGTGTATTTTAACTTGTGCAGATTTTGAAAAGAAAAAGACAGATCAAGTAGCTGGAGAAATACATTCTTTGTGTCAAAAATCTTGTGCTTCAGTACATAACTTGATGTGAAAATTGGTATGCCTCCCTGCATAATTTTCTCTAGCAGCCATCCTTCCCAGTTATAAGCACAGCTTTGTCAATGTCTAATAAAATGCCCAAGCTTTGTAACTGTGAAAGGAAATGTATATTGGAAGAAAATTAAATATACCAGACTCCCACTACTACTGAAACTGTCTCTTTACTAATTAGTATAACGATTTAAATGTATTTTGTTACTCTACATATTATTTTTTGATACTGTTAAAATGAGGGTCTAAAACATCCATAGGCTTTCATCAGGCCGCTGTGGGGAGGAAGAGTGAGTGCCCTTATTAATCTGTGCGCCTCTTCTCCTTATTTGCTCCTTCTTCCCCCTCCCCAGGTGAGGCAATCAGATATCAGCTCCATATAATCAAGGGACAAGAACCCTTTTTCTGTGAAAGGTCATTTCATTGCCAACTCCAGGCAACAGTGGGTGGGCAGCACTTCAGGCTGTCATCAGGGTTGCAAGAGCAGGCCAAGCTTCTGCCAGCAGCCCATTTTAGTCCCTCCCAGTACAATGGCAGGTCTGTGTGCCGGGCTTGCTGCTGCCCATTTGATGCCAAGCCCAGTGTCACCAGAAGGCCATCTGGATCATTAGGAGACCAGCCCTTTGACTTCACCCATGCAACAGAGGGAGGAGAAAGCATGAGGAAGGTCAGGTGCCAGGCTGCTCCTCCAGACTTGCTGGCACCATCCCTTCACCATCACTAGACTGGGGCCCTTGGCAGCTGGGAACATTTCTGTGGCAAGACTCATTCACTCTTTAAGAGATGTTCTCTCTTACAGGAGATCTTTGCTGTTTGCACGTAGACTGTAATGTGACTGTGCTGTGGTGTTTGGATTGCAGTAGCCAGATAGTGTTAAACTTATTTGGCTACATGTGACTAATTAATTAAACTAATTTAACTTTATGCTATGTATATTTGCTTTGGGTTACTTTCTCTAAACTAGTATTTATGAAAATGTGTGAAACAATGGTGTTTTTTGCTAGAGACTGCAGCAGAAGCAGTGTGTGCTGACGCTCACTTGTCAGTTGACTGAGGTGCAGTGATGCTGTTACAGTGTTCTGTCCTGCTACAAAGAAGGCCCTTCAAAAACCTAAATGAAATAAGAATTTGTGAGTTTCCTGACAGCCAGTCAACAGAGAAGAGCAAGGAATCAAATTAGGACTGATGCTGATGAAAATCACCAGAAACATCAATGTGGACATAATAAGTAACAGGGGGGCAAAATTGGCTGTATAAAATGTAACACTTTCATAACTTAAAAGAAACAATTTATGGCAATTATCTATGGCAAAAAATGCAGTAATTTTGTGCTTTTCTTGATGTAACAGTGTTTTACAGAGGTACATATAGTCCTTAACCTTTGAATTCACCACTTTGGTTTACGATTGAGCTTCTCTTCAGGAAACTGAAAAGTAAGTTTTAGATTGACAGTAAAAGTAAATTTGCTGGTCATGCCAAGAAATTGAAACTCTATGGTACTGGATGGTCTTCAGAGTCAGAATCCTGCCCTAAGTAAGCTCAGACACCTATGAACCTCTCATTATTAAATCAGGATTGTCCTTTGGGTGTTCATACTGTCATGTATGAGAAACAGGCTGCCCCTCAGCCATCCAGAGCCTAAGGCAAGATGAAACTTCAAAATAAATGTAACAATTCCTAAGAATGAAGAGTTTGTTAAAAAAAAAACATGAGTACTTGTGAGTGAAAACGTAAAGGTTTTTTCCTTTCAAATCTGAAGGGGAAAAATATGGGATCAATTATTAAAATCGGAATTTTTGACTTCTCCTTTTGTCTCCTCCTACTGTCTTTTCACACAGTTTTACTGGTATGCCTATGTCCATCAGATTTTGGGGCTACAGGGGCTGCAAAGAGATTTGTATAAAGATGGATGTAGATTTTAGGGTGTGATAATAGAAGCACACTTATAGTGTGTTGATTCTCCAGAACATGTGCTTTTGTAAAGGATAATTATGTTTGTTATGCAAAAGTCCTTTTCAAGGTGTAGACCTGATGATGTGTGATAAAAACTAGTATAGTAGTTTCCACTACACAGATTTCCACAGCTCTTTGTCAGTAGATAATTTGACAAATTAGGTAACAGAATGAAAATTGGTTAAATATTGGCTGGGAAAAAAGTAATTTGAAAAAAGGCATCATATTCTGGTTTCTAATTGTAGTGATTTTCAAAATTTCAAAATTTAAATAATGCTAAATTTTGGGAAGATAGATTTTTAATTCCAGTAATATGATATTAAATTTCAATATTTTTCAGACTAAAGGACATGATTACAAAATACTGGAGAAAACAGAAGTCTAAATTTTGTCGTTTTAAGGAAACCTAATAGAACTTTATAGGAAAATTAAGAGGAAGTGCTGTTCTGACCTTTTTTTAGACAAAATTAAGCATTCCACTCATCAAATGTTATTTTTCTATTTTTTTTAATAGATCTCACCAGCACTATTCTCATGGCCTGGCAATGAATTTTTTGTGTACATTCAGAACTTTAAGTAATGTGCATCTTAGATGTCTGGCCAGTTCAATATTTAAATCCTTGATTAGAGATAAATTAGTGTTTTAAACTAAAACAGACTGCATGCAATAAACCTTAATGAGTCTGACTTGAAACCACAAATCAAGGATACTGAAGAGTTAAGGTTGAAATATTTGAAATCCATCCTTAGTTCACTATTCTTTTTTTACTGAGGAGTAGATAGAATCACATAATATTTGACAGATATATTTATTGAGAGATGAGTAAAATAGGGCAAAAGCACATTTGTAGAGTGGATTGGAGTTTTGATCTCTGCAGCAAAATGGCAGTTTATGAACAGAACTGCTGTTTATTTTAAGTTATGAAAGTGCCAAATTGTGAAACTTGGCCAATTTTGCACGCCTGTAATTGTGTCACCATTGGTGTTTTTTCTGATTTTCACAAGCATCATTGCTAATTTGATTCCTTGCTCTTCTCTGTTGACTGGTTGTTGAGAAACAAATTATTTCACTCAGTTTTCTGAAGAGCCTTCTTTGTAGCAGGACACTAAATTATTGAGACCTTTAAGTTCATAGCATTGCCAGCCCAGTCTGAGTTCTAGCTTACCTGCACTGGGTCATCTGCAGCTTGAAATCCCAGACTGATTGCAGGACTCAGTATGGTCCCTAACTCAGTATGAGTCAAATAGGTGGTCAGTATTATAAAACTCACTTTGGAAACTGTACCACTACAACACTTAATTTCAAAAAGTAGAGAGGGAAAAGGGACAGAAACAGTGACACAAATCCTGCTCTGATGAGTTCTACTAAAAACAGAAATAAGAACTCATCTAGAATTACATTAAAAATAGCATTTTTAAAACCTCAAAACCTCATATTTGAGTACTCAGATCTTCCAGACTTATGATAGCTTATGATTATTGGAAGATGTAAGAAATATTTGTCATTTCTGCATCACTAACGCCTGGAGGCCTGTATCAGCATCAAACTGTGGTCATGTATGATGTTTTTCAAAAGAAATGTTTTCATTGCATTCTTTTACTTTGAAAGTGAAACAAAAATACAATGCTTACAATCCCAAAATTGGAAGAAATTGTGTGAACTATTGTGTGAGAAAGAAAAAAGAATAAAGAAACATAGCATGGATTCAGGCTTTTGAGACATTATAAATGTTGAGAAAAATATTGTTTAAAAACTGGCTCTGCAGTGCCCTTTAAAATCAGTAAGTGTCTATTTTAATTCCCATATAAGTAGTAACTGGCTGCTGTCTGTATATATACTTAAATGTTGCTTGCTGTATAAGACCTTGTTTGCTTAATTTCAACCTAACTGAATTTTTATGGCTGTGCTATAAACCTCTTGAAAATAGTGGCTTAAATGGAAATGCTGACACAACATTAATTACACTGGCTCCAGTGTGATACTGTGATTAAAGTTTATTTATTTTGTGTGTGCGTCTGTGTGTGTGTAATTTCATTGTTGAAAAACTAATGGAAAACTAATGTGGCAATGGAGAATGTGATTCTGTGCCTGATATTTTTCAACAGCAAGAAACAGTTTAAATGCCAGTTTACAGTACCAGATAATTTATTTTTAATTGAGGTACAGTTTAGGTATTTAAAATTTTAGAAGTTTGGGAAAGTGACAAGTTTCCCACTTTAAAGCTGTTCACTGTTCTTACAGGAGTTTCTAAATGTCTTTTTGGGCACTGAAGCTAAATGTATATTGCATTAGAAAATTAAGTAAATTGTTTCATTTCCTTGGTAGCATATGTTCTTTGAGATATTCTGGAGAAAAGTCTGAAAGTATGAGGGTATGAAATTCACCGTTAATATTCTATTACTATTGAATATGAAGTAACAACTGTAAAAGTCTATTTGATAAATAGTTTGTCCAACTGGTACTTTTAGATTACCGACCTATGGATTGCATCTAGTCAGTTGGGATATGAACAGTGCAAATATCTTATGGCCAGATGAAGAGTAAGTGAGGGAGAGAGAGATCCTGTCTCCAACCTGTTTCTTAGGACAGTGAGCTGGGATTGGAGAAGCCTTGGATTCAGTCTGTTTCCAGTGGTTTATAATTCTCATATTAGGCAAGAACTGGATAAAACATGACATGGGCTGGAAAGCAGTTCTAAGCTCTTCTGTTTCCTGAAGGAGTGTTGAGAGTAATACGCTATATTGCCAAATGCACATATGTTTGATGCTGTGATTTTGTGTAAACTTTGCTGCCCCTTTCAGGAAGGTGCAATCAGAGAACTTTTAGTGGTTAATCATCTTTTCTTGTGGATCAGTTAGACAACATCACTTTTTTCTGGGTTCATGCATGTATGGAACTTGAAGGCTGATCAGGAAAATTGTCTAATGAGTAGTAGGTTCTGCAGAAGTGAATCGTATGCCTGGCTGGTAGTCTGTGGTGTGCCTTCCTTACATCAGTACCAGTGTTCTGCCTCGTCTCAGGGACCAAAGCAATTATTCCCACTCTTGCCATAAACACCCTTCCTAGGAGCTCATGGCATCCAGTCAAACTTTTTTTTGTTTTTTTGGCAAGAGAATTTTTGCAGATATTGTTAATGCTAATCTGTCTGGTAGACTGACAGCTGTAAAGTTGCAAGGTAGCATGTCCTGCAGTGTGGTAGGGAAGTGAGACGCAAGTAGTGTAGGTTGAAAAGATCAGAGAGGAAAAGTGTAATCTCTGTGTGGAATGTCCTTCTTCAGTTTGCTTGGTGAAAACATTCAGCATTCATTAATCCAGTCCATGAAATTTACATTTTTTTATTTTTACTGTTTGCTTTCACTGGAAGAGAGTGCAAAGTAGGCAAATAGTTTCAAAGTGTGTGGTCTTTATGGTTTATATGTATTGCTCAGAACTACCACTGACCACACTTCTTGGTCTTGTTCCCATTTGTTACAGTAATTAAATATTAAGTTGTTATGAAAGGATTGTGCCCTTCCCTTGAAAGAAAAAAGAATGTGACTCCTCCATGGTTCTGTGGTACAGCTGATGTTTTATTCAAACTAATGTGTAAAGATAGAGAAATTATGTGCAAAGTTTATTCCATTTGTAAGGAATGTAATGATTCTGGATGTGAAGCAAAACTGAGAATCTCCTACACTGTAGTTCATTAGGTTGGTTTGGAGAGAGAAAAATCAACATATACCATAGATACATTTGGTTGGAAGGACAAGGGAGCCTGTACAGATCAGTCAAATCCTGAATGCATCACCTTCTTAATTGTAGCCTTTAATCTGCATTAAGACTAGATAATGCTTGTCCTTAATGACCTTTACATTGAATTGAATATTGCACTGGAAAATTTCAAAGTCTAATTGATGACCAATTATGCAATAAAACTGTGCTCCAAGCCTGCAAGAGACCAGCTCTTCTGTTTGACCACACCCATGAATGCCAGGGAAGTACTTCAAGCTTGTAAACAAAGACCTGTGTATGGTCACCTAGAGTCTCAATGGTTCTGTAAATGAGAAAATGGAGGGGAGAGGAAAGAGTGACACTTGAAAAGCAATCTCTTAAAAAAATGTTAATGATATGTTTCAAAGCTTTGTTTGAAAATACTGGCTTGGCTTTTCCTGGTGTTATGTTTAAGACTTCACAAGAAAGTGTGTTTGTTCTGCATTGTTCCCAGCTAGTCCCAAAGTTTCATTCAGCCTCCACATGAAGCTGCTTGCTCCTATGTCAGCCTTGGGAGGGAGCTCAGAGGAGTGTTCTGCTGTAATGCCATCAGAGAGAGCTGCCCGTTGTGCTGACAAACACTTAACTTACAGAAATACTGTATCTAGGCTTTATTCAATGATACCATCATCCCAAAATCTTAAACAAGCTGTTTGATGATGCCAGTTGAAGCCTCTTGCTCTGTAAGACCCAGAGCAGTTGGAATGCATGCAAAAATTTAAGTCCCTTTAAGTCCTTTTCCAGAAGTTGCCAATACATACTGACTATCCCATAACTTTCAACTCTTCCCCTCATGATTCATATTTGGATGCTTTTAGGGATGCTACTATTCAAATTTATGATACAAAAGGCAACACTGTCTTGAAAGATACTTCAAATCCAAGGTTATCTAACATCAGGTATTCTCAATGAAAAGGGATTTTAAGTGTCTCTACAGACCCTAATTGTTATTCGCACTGGAATATGAGATAAGAAAACTCATAAATATGAGTTATGCATAATTTTTACCATATCTGATGCAGTACAAATGTTCTGCCAAGGGGAGGTCTGAAAACATTCAAATATTTCAACCATTGACAGCCATTATCAGTAAACAGGCCAATATGGTAAATGGTAATGAATATAAGCATTTTTTCAGATAATTAACATCTCCTTTTAACCTCTCCTAAATATGGAATAATTCCACATTTTGAAAAACCCAATACTTTGTTTTGTTGGTCACTCCAAATATTGTTTGGCCTCCAAAATCTGTAGAATGTGCAAAATGGAGAAGAGTGGTTGATACATGATCTACCAAGATATATTGTGCTGCCATTGAGGGACTGTGACAGGCTGGAGAGTCAGGCCATCAAGAATCTAATGGAATTCAACAAAGGGAAATATGATGTCCCGCACATGATAGGAAATAACCCATGCATCAGTACAGACTGAGACTGACCTGGTGGAAAGTAGCTTTGCACAAAAAGACCTGGAGATCTTGGTGAAAAAAAAATGGAACATGAGCCAGCAATGTGTCCCTGTGAGAAAGAGATCATTCTCATCTGTATGAGTAGGAAAATTGTCAACATGTCAAAAGAGGTGATCCTTCTGTCTGCTCAGCACCACTGAGGCTGAATAACCACTCAATCCAGTTGTGGATCCACAACAGGGTCTAATTCTGGGGTTTTTGGAACAAGGACATGATCATACTGAATCAGGTCCAGTGAAGGGCCAAGAAAATAATTAAGAGGTTGAGGCATCTTTCATATGAGGAGAGATCTGGGATTGTGTAGCCTAAAAGGTCAGAGAGGAGGCTCAAGGAGATCTTATGAATGTCTATAAATACCTGATGAAGGGAACCATTGCCATACATAACTGCGCATGTTCTAGTTGTTTTGATGACCATGTTTTGGACTCAAAAACTGACTTGGACTTCTGATAATTTTATTGGAATTGCCATATTTTTTGACTGGTCCCTTATATTTTAAAGTTTTTTGGTTTTTTGTTTGTTTGTTTGTTTGTTTGTTTGTTTTTTGTGGAATCAACATGCAAATTGAAAAACATGCAAAGATGTTTCTGTATGATTGATGATTGCCATAGGACATATAGATTTAAAATTCATAAAGCAGGAAATAAATACAAAGATTAATGGTCTTTCATTAATGCCTTCAAAGCTGGCAAATTTTGAAAGGCTATCAACTTAGAGCAGTGGAAAGAAAGGCTCTTTTGGCCTCATTATCTCAGCAAGTCTTTACTTGCTCTGGTAGTAACTTAGGCTAAGTTTGGCTTGCATCTTTATTGTGTAGTCTATGTAACACATTTGGATTTGGAGAATACTTGTAGACCACATAAAACATTCCTGAAGGTGGATAGATTTTATATGCCGCATGTTTAGGGAAATTAAAATATTTTAATACACAAAGTATCTCAGGCATATACTTGTTCTAGGATCAAAGTTGGAAAAGTGCTGAGTGTTAATAAGGTCCTGGAACATCCATTTGACAGTGTGAGGTGGTGATGCATACACACTGGACCTTGAGATCTGCCTTTGAACATGTGTTAATGTCATGTACAAAATATCCATTCAATGGGAATTTACAGGCTATTTTCTTGGAAACCCTCAAGTTTTTGCACTACACTGAAAAAGCTACACCTTTGAATGCTCCCAATCTTTCTCTGCCTTTTCCATGAATAAGATTTCTAATAATTTTTTGCTTAGTATTTGTTTCTTGTCTTCACCAAATGATGTGCTATTGCTCAAGATACCTCATGGGAGTAGCAGGTTAACTCATGATTGTACTCTGAAGAATCTTATCAGAAGGCCTCATTCTTCAGAAGAAAAGGGAAGGGGAAAAGGACTTTTGCCTTGTGTGTGTGTAGTGCCTTTTATTGCACTAATGTGAAATGATTCGATGTGATGGACAGCAGTTTATCAAAACAAAATCTCATTAAAATCTGTCTGCACTTTGCCCTTACTCTCCTTTGTATAATAAGATTGTGAAGCTTTCTGTGACCAGATGGTAACCTGTGGCAACCTGTAGTGTGTGTACATTCATGGGTGATGAATAAAACCATTGTCATCCTTAAATGTTGGCATCAACATTATGTTAGTAACATTTGGAAGTTTCTGCTTTATCAGCAGCAATGACTGGCAAATAATCAGCTGTTTTGTAATGGGAAGCTTAAAATAGCAGCTGAAGACATTTGAGTTAAGCTTCATGGAAAAAGACACTGCTGCATTTATTATGATACCATTTTTGTTGTGTAAGGATGACATGATTGTTATTTTAGCTTTTTAGACATACAATGCAATTAAGAATAATCAGTTTTCCCACACATTCCACAAAGCAACTGAAGCACACATGCTAATAACCAGGCCCTTAAATTCAGAGTGACTTCCGCTGCTGCATGGGTAGCCAGTGGGTACAGATGCATGCTTCACAGTGGTATGCAGCAGCTATTGTGTGATTGCAGCCTTCTTACAGAGACCTGTGTCTCAACAGAAGTTGTTGATAAATAATAAACTCTCTAAGATTTGCCCACAGTACCAATAGAAGTAATTTTTGGAGTGCTGAGGAAGAGGATCTGTACATATGACATATACTTTGTAAGCTGTAGCAGGCATCCAGACTGGATGTTTAAAAGGATGTACAAAAGAATTCTGATTTGTATTTACAGGAAGTAGTAAATGGCTGCACCAATAAAAATTATTCTGTGTTATATATGCACACTGATACATATAGTGTTTGACTCATAATTTGTGTGACTTGCATGAGGCTGGTTTTAGAACTCTGAATATCAGCAAAGAAAAATCATGATTTGGACAGAGTGTTCAGAAAACAGATTTTGCCTGTAACTAAAGGTAGTAAGTTTATTCAGACAGTTTTAATTCATAATTATTCCCACTAAAGGCCTCCCATTTACTGGGAGGGAGAGTCTTACATATTCTTTTACCAGGGTCTGCCATTATTTTTTTAGAGTGAGGTTTTTATGAACAGATTTAGCTAAGAAATGTTTATATGTTTACATAAAAATATTTTTTTGTATTCTTTTCTCCAATCTTTTTTCTTTGCTTACTACTTTTCTCAGCATGAGTATGTAGTACCTTTATATGATGTATTTTACTAAAGTTTTACTGTACTGGGGCCAAGGCAGTGGTACTTTCTTGCATGCTTGGGACTAATTCTTTGCTGAATTTTATCTTTGCTTGCTATCTTAGACTGAACTACTTAATTAAATGCATGAAAAATAAATTGTTAAGCCTTATGACTGGACAATACTCTTTACCATGAAATGAAACATAGATAGAGCAAACAGGTGATATTTTAACTCTGATGCACAGTTACCTGCATTTCAGAGGACATGATTGTCCACATGCAATTTTAAAACTTGGACTATCCCAGATGGTAAAAGAGTCTTAGTGAACGTATTTGTATCTATATGAAAGATTGCAAGTTGAGATAGCATATTGCTCTCTTTGAAGAGGAATAAGCCACAGTGGCATGAGAAGAATTTTAAAGTGTTTCCATTCCAGGACTTACATTTGTGTGTTATTTTACCAAAATTTATTGTGAAAATTCACACTTTTAAATGAGGACATGATAGTTCATTAAAAAAAGACAAAAAAAAAAAAAAAAGAAAGATTTGTAGGAATGGAAGATGAGTTTCACTCTCTGCAAGAAAGGATTGAAAGTTCTTGCCACCATTAGTGCACCAGCCTATGCTGGCCTCTTACATTGAAGTCAAATTAATGGTGAAAGAATTTCTCCTAAATGTTTTCAAAAATTGGGCTAGTACTATGTATGACTGAAACTGCAGTTATACACCTTTGTATAAGAGAGAGGTATGGAGAAAAGAGGAATTGCATTATCCAGTTTTAGAAGATGCCCTAACACAATGGAAAACAATTTAGGGTGTTGCCAATTACAGATTTTCTTTTTTCCAGTGGAAGTCTTAAGTGAGATGGTTTAGACTGAAATGAAAGCTGTTATGTTCTACCCAGTTCAATGTTGTGTTTACTATGAAATGTGCCACTAAGGTCACTGTAACGAAGTCAAAAGTAAAAATTACATCTTTAAAATTGGACAAGAAGTCCCATTTCCTCCATAAGATCGATCTTGAGACTACTGACTAAGGAGATAGACTTATCTCCAGCTGAAGAGCTGTAAAGATGCAGTCTATCCCTTTCATTCCCATGGGAGTTCCTAATTTTTAGTTACTATTTGGCAATTATTTTTTGGTGTGTTTGGTCATGATCTGTAACATTTTAGTGCAGACGTCTGCTCTGAGTCAGTCAGAGTGAACCTGAATAAATTCCTCCTGGCAAGTAAACATCATCATGGCAATCCTCAGTCCTGTGATTGTGGGATGCATTAAGGGTAGCTCATGACACATTTTTAGCAAATAAACTATTAACCAAGATGACTTCTCAGCTCTAGGAAAAAAATTCAAAAAGAGCCTCATCCATCTTTGTGAATGGGTGACTTTGAGCGCTTTTGTAGAACAAGAGATTGGGTCTGAATGGAAATGTTTAAGGAAGTCATTTGAACATTACTTACAGAGTTTCACTTCAAAGGTGTGCTAATATTTTATAGTTTAGTAACAGCTTATCACCTGTCTTTGTTCTTCCAGGCATTTAAGACCAAGGATGGCTACATCGTGGTGGGAGCTGGAAATGATCATCAGTTTGTCACTGTGTGCAAGGTGTGTGTTAGGCAAGAGTACAGAAATGTGTAATAGCTTCCATTCTCACTAGGAAAATTAAGATGTTGATTCTTCTTTATTATCTCTGTTTTTTATTCATTTTTTATTTTCTGTATGGAAATACGTGGTGAGTATAAATTCTAACCCTGCATCTGATATGACTGTGAGTTCAGAACACACCAGTTCTAAAACTTGTAGGTATTGTGCTCTTTTTGAAGTCTGTGCACATATGATTGAATCTACATCTACTTAAATCATTACCCAAGCACATTGTCCTTTAGAGACCCTAGCATGTGCTGATCTGTGCTCACTGAGAAACTTGTGGACTTAGAAAAGAAATGTTACAGGACTGGGCTGATTTTGGAGTGGTGCAGAGACATGATGTTGAAGAACAATGTTAAAAAAAATTGTTCTAAATGAAATGTATCAACATTCCAAATAAAAGACCCCAGTAACATATAAGATGGGACAAGAGAATTTTTGCATATAGCATTAGACAACATTTCAAAAAATTACAGCTCTAGCTATTTTGGACATTGTGTTTTTTTTCTAGGAAATAGGATATTTAACATAGATTAATGACACTCAGGAAACTGAGCATTATTTTCCTCCATTTGTTCATGTCAGATATTTCACATTTCTGTGGAAGTTCATCAGTAATAACTGGAATATGTAGTAAGAGGACAGTGCTGTTTTGATTCTCTTTTAGTACAGCTTGGGGTATGGATCCTCACCTCGCTATGTGGAAGGGTTCTGCTTTCACTTTGAATTGGCTCTTAACCTCTTCAAAATTTGCTCAGTGGGTTTTCTTCAAAAAAGTGTCTGACTACTACAGTCATCATTATCCTAATATGAAGGAAGACTAATAGCTGAATAAGTGTCCACCTGGCCCAACTCAGTTTTATCAAAGACTCATTATCTCATAAAGGAAATATTTCCAGAGTGTCCCAGGACATAGCTGTGAATGTCTCCTTGGTGCTTTATCATCTAAAATGAAGAATTATGTAGCAAATGTTTGTCATCCTGCAATCCTTGAGTAAGACACAGCTGAAGATCCATCTCAGTATGTTCTGACTTCTTGATGTGAGCAATCAGGCACTAAATCTTTAGACCATGCACTTTACCTGACTTTAGGGTGCAGCTGAGAGAATTACAGTGTGCCTTGTTGCTACATATTCTCTCTGTAATCATTAGAGAGTGAATGGAACCCCAGAAGATGAAGCAAGATTTTAATGGTTTGTATTACCCCAGAATATATAGGATGAATATTAAGTGAGATTAATATTATCACTGGTCTGCAGGCTGTTTTTTTTCTTTTTTATCTTGATAAATGTGTTCTGGTGTTCCTACAATTGAATATAAGAGGTACAGAGCATGGAAAAATGACAATTGCTTACATTTCAAAGGGATTAAAAAGGCAGAAAAAGTAGTTCAAATTTTGAGTAATTGTTAGATTTTTCTATAGACCAGTTATCATATTTGTTTCTATAAAGAATGCTTTATACCCTTATCAGGCTATTATAGGTATGGATTTGGGCTGTTACATTGCCCAAAAAATAAAATGATGAAGAAGTCAGTGGAATGCTGGAATGAATGCCCATTAGAGATATGCTTTGTGCTAATCAAAGGTGATTTGGAGCTTAAAACAGTGTGAAGAGGGAAAGCCAATAGGGGAAAAGAATTTTATTACAGGAAGGCCTGCAACTAGTGGACTTTAGTAAATACAGAGACAACTATTTCAAACACTGAAATTGCTATTAGAGAATCTTTCTGAGCTGAGTTGGTGCTGAAAATAGAGGCTGTATGGAAGCTGTTGCCCTGAAGGCACATAGTCTAGAGATGTAACAGCTGGCTCACGCTGTAAACAAACATTCTGCTTCAATCATTTCAGGCAAGCAGAAAGAAAAATCTGGAATAATTCACTGTGATATTTTCAAAATCAGTGACAACTAATGTAGCTTGTTTGAGGACTCAGATAATTGAAAAAAAACTTTGTAACACTGCTGGCTGAAATGCGTTTCATTGTGGTCAAGTGTTACAACAGCACATCCTGACCTGTGGCCGATTTGATCTGATTAGGAATACTGAGCGAGACTCTTCAGAAGACTGAAGTTTTGTGTACAGCAAGGGAGATTTCAAACAGATTTGCTAGTGTTGCAGGACACAAAAAACAGAGAGTGTAAGCTCTGAGTGTGCATGTAAAGCTTGAACAAGGCCTCAAATAGAGAGCACCATTTTCATTCTAAATGTTCAGAGTGAAATAAAGAAAATAAGATTGGCAACATGATGCAGAAAGATGAATGGTGCATTGATGAATAACTTCTCAAGTGTGCATTTGTTAGTCACAAAAAAATTGAGAAGGACATATATAGACATGCAGCTTTACACCAGATGGACATTAAGTTAAAGCTGAAATCAGTAACATTAATTAAAACAGCAGAGTGAGCAACTCCATATGATCATTTTTCATATAACACATCAAATGGAACCATGGCTTTCTGATTTATTTGTTGGTTTTTTAAGCTCACATAAGTATTCACTATCATTTAATTTGAACAATCTTACAGTTTTTTTTCTAAAGCAGTGATTTGTAACTCCAAACCAGCAGTATTAAGAAAATAATTTTAAGGGGTACCAATAATATTGATAAACTTCCAGATAGAAAAACTTAGCTATTTTCTAATGCTAATTTATGATATGTTGTGATTTCCATAAAATGGATGATATAAATGCAGAAGGAAAAGAAAATATGCTGTGAATTAGGTATTGATGGAAGATGCTAGATTGATGTTTTATGTTACCTTGCGGATAAAAATCTGCAGAAAAGTTTTGGAACATCACCATTGTCCTAGCATAACTTACAGATACCTTGCTTCCATGCTTAGCAAGCAAATATCAGAGAGATTGACACCGACTTGACACCCACTTACATGTGACAGTACACAAACATATGCATTCAGGGAGCGACTGAATATGTTAATAAAACATAAATCCATTGATGATTGCTAAATATGTAGAAAACACCTTCAACTCAGAAATGTCCTAATCAAAAGAGGAGTGGAATTTGGATGAATATTAAGGAAGTGTTGTATGTACTGGCCCTGTTCTTAAACTCTTCCTAAGCAACAGACAACGGGCAGAGATAGAATGATGGGCTATAGGAACTTCAGATTTGAGCCACTGTATTTTTTAAAGCCGTCTTAGAAATGGCCCTATAAAAATGTAGCATGTTTAGAATGATTATAAGACTCATCATAAGAAAAACTGAGCTTTAATGTGTGTTAGTGAGTAAAAATACATGAAGAAAATGTGACAGTCTTTTTCTTTATAAGATTCTATGCTGCCTGTCTCTGTAGCTGATGTAATTGGTGTATTTTTAGAATTCACATTTAATTGTGTTTATTTATGTTCTATAGAAAGTCATTGTGGCACAAATAGGTAAATTATATTGATTTCCCACACAGCTGCTTTTCTAATGAATCCCTGTACAAAATAGTAAGACTCATTCTGCATATTTAATTCCCCTTATAGTATAATATGCATGGTCTTCACATGTTGTTTAAAGCATATGTTTTTTAAAGGTCTAATGTGGCAGGTTGAAGTTAGACATCAAAGATGTATTTCTCCTTTCTCAGAGGCTATACAACCACTTTTCTTTAATAATTCTTTTGGAAAAAAAAAAAAAAAACTAAAAAAGACCAATGGTGTTTCAATAGAAAAAGACTTTTTTAAAGAAAATTTCTTTTGTTTTTCTTTTTCCTTTTTGACAGAGATTACTGAAGTGGAAAGAAATAATCTTAGACATATCTTTTCTCCATCTAGTTTATGAAGTACAGATGTATTTCTTTTTCTGTGACATATAAGTTAGTGCAGCATAATCCCACAGATCTATCCATCCCTATGTTAATAACTTACTTTTTTGGTGTTCCATGGTAAGAATTTCTCCTGACTGCTCCCAAAAGCTGTTAGCTAAGATTTGGATCTTCAGTCTGATTTCTCTCTTTTTCCTTTACTTGTTACATTGCATCAACAAGGAGGCTTTTTACAAAAAGAATTAAAAATTAATTTTTCATTTTTTTATATTAAATGATTGATAAATAATGATTATTGGAAATCAGTGATTTTTTAAAAAATCAGTAATTATTTTGTTATATATATATATATATATATAATGTCAAGCACATTTTTTACTTACCTTTTTTTTTTACTTAGATCCTGAATTTGCCTGAAGTTAGTAAAGATTCCAGATACAAAACTAATACACTCAGAGTCCAGAACAGAAAAGAACTTATTGACATATTATCAATACGGTAAGTTAATTAAAAGGGAAGAATCTTTATTTAATCTGTAAATGCAAAGAGTAATGCATAACAAACCTTCATCATGTGAAAATTTTGTTTTACTCTTTTGAGATACTCTAGTTTTTATAATAGGTATTGCAAAAGCTTACTGATGTTAAATAGTCAGCCTTTTGCACACAGACAATGGTGTGAACTAAAGAAGCCAGACCACAGATTTAAGTTCTCAGAAACCCTTTTAACTTCTCTTTAACATTAACTTGACTTTTAGTGAAACCAATGCTTTCTGCTTTCCTGGATGAATGTAGCACCTGGAAAAAAATGCTTGGAGCACCATTTGCTTTTGCTGTGGGATTTTAAAGTTTTCAATGAGTGTTTCTGTATCCAGGGGAGTTCCTCCTTACTGCTGATTCTGTATTGTAGTACTCTGTGCCACAAACTCTCCCTGGGCCATTCCTTTTGAAATCAAAAGGATATATGTTTAGTTTTCTGTTTGGGAATCATCCTATTAAATAATTTTTTTAAGAGAGAACTGAAAGAATCTTTTATTTGAGAGATTATAATAGCTTAGTTATCTTCCTCATTCTGTTTGAGAAGGCCTTATATCTGTGGAGTGCTCTTCTGTTTAATGGAGAGGATGATATATTTATGTAATGAAAGAAAAATCTTATCTGTGTAAACCTTCCCAAAGGTGGCTTTGGCAGCAGCTCATACTTCTGGGGATGAGCACAGGAGGTGGTTAGTTATTCAAGAAAAGTCATATTATCATGTTGACCAGTATTAGTCTTTGTCAACAAATGCATAGCATTTATCATTGAGGCAATTTTACTGGGGGAGTTTAGAAGCATTAAGTCAGATGTCTCCCCTTTTCATTCCATCCAAGAAAAAGAGTTTCAGTTTCAGAGCACATCCACACTCCCCACTCTCAATCCCACATTTTTGGATATTGAGAACCAGAATCATGAGCCATTAAAGAGTGTAGAGGGTTATTTCATTTGTTCTGTTTTGCGCTTGTACTTTTGTCTCTGTCTGACCTGTATATTTTTAGATGTCCTGCCCCTAGTGAAAAAAACAAAGTACCAAGTGACTGCATTTTTGAATAATTATGGTGCAACTGTCCTTGATTAACTTTGGGAACTCTTCTTTTACATTCTTGTAACAAATGGATTGTGATAGCACAAATGAGGCCACTTTTGCTATAAGTTTTGAGCCCCTGAAAGGCCATAATTTATCTTTTGACCTAATTTTGAGCTCTTACGTTATTGATGCATAGTTTTAGTTTCAAAGTTGGTTCATGTTGATTTACTACTTGGACTTCATTTAGTATGGAATTTATCTGATGTGCTCTGGTACCTTGTGAGAAGGCTATTTTGCCATCCATAGATCAGTTACTTGATAGCTTGTTGCCTCTGGTTAATTTTGGATGTTGTCTTTTTTTTTTTTCTCATGGGCAATGTCTGAGCAAGAAGATAAAGTTCAAGGAACAGTTGTTCTTTGAATTGCCAGAATTACAATTTGTTTATGTATCTGTAGCTATTAGTTAATCAAATTACATTATTGCTCTTCTAATTACTGCTTTATGTCTTTTTTTTCCTCAGAGTTTGTGTTCTGTTTTATTATTATAATTTAGGCTGAATTTCTGCATATTATATGCAAGTATGTAAATGTATACACACTTTTTGAGTAGACATTTCTAAAGTATTCTGTTATGTCATATTATTGTGAGTTCATCTGGCAATCAGTTATAAAACACAGATATAACAAACACCTTCAGTATTCTAATGGAAGTTGAATGTGTTTCCACACACATTCCTTGGTAACTTTGCTCTATTTCACTAATGCACAGTTTTTTGTAAAATTGTACATGGTTTATTTTTGAAGTTACTTAGAGAATTAAATGAATAGTTTCTCAGTGCTGAAAAATGTCAACCCTTGAGAAATGAAGGGAAATGACAAAATAGTAATGATAGAATTTCACTGAAAAATACCTTAATTTACTCGCTGATTGCTTGATAGTATTACAGCTTCCAGCACATGGAAAATATAACCCTAAGGTGCATTACTTGGACAAAACCACCTGCAGACCCTTTTATTCACTCACTGTATGTGCACTGCTGTCCACTTTAAAATGAATTTGTGGAGATATAAGCTGGAGCAGCTTAGAAGACATATTCTTTAGACATTGATTTTCTCAGTCTAGCAAATGAAGTTCAGTTGTGTGAAGTACAGTAGTTTTGTTAAGATGCGACACTCCTTTTCTCCCCAAACTCTCTTGCTGCCACTTTCAGTTTATACACCCTTTCTGTTTCACTAAGTCATTGGTATTTAAGCAGCATGTATGGCAGTTGCTTACATATAGCACTGCTGTTGCACAGTAGAGATAAGCATATATTTTTTTCAAGCCTTTGATGTTGTTCTAATCCTAATAAACCAAGGCTCCACCAGAGCTTAGAGCAGGTTTCCACTGACCTATCTACCCTATTTCCTTGCCCTTATCCTTTTTGAACTGTTTCTGGAGCTGTTTTTTGTGTTTCACCTTTTCTTTTCAACTTATTCTTAATTTTCAAAATGAACTATCTGCAATTAATTTCTAACTTCTGAGCATTCAGTAAGTGCAAAAAGAAGGATTCTTTACTTAAGAAAAAGTAACCCTTAAGAAAAAGTGTTCACCAGGCTTTGTATAGGAATAGAAGGAGTTGTTCAGACCTACTCACAGGGTCAAAAACTTCCCGAAGTCTCGAGCATATAATACGCTTCATGCATGGAGCTGAAATTTTTGAAAGCATTGAACTCACCAAGGAGGCGCTTGGTGGCTTTTATTTGCTAAAAAATGAGGAACTGGTCACAATTTTATTTTTAGATGTGTGCACAAAGGAAACATTGGGACAAGTGGTCAATGTTTAGGAATGCTGGTGTTTTTTTAAGAAAAAGGCACTATATTGGGAATTCTTGACTCATGTGACCTCTAATTTAGATCAATAATTCTATTCACCACCTGTGGTAACCATGCCAGATTTCAGGGCAGTCAGGTAACCATGGGGATTATGCAGCACTTAGAAGAAATTGACCTTTAAAGAGAAGACTTCTCAGAAGGGTGTGAAATTATGTATTCATCAAAGTCAGATATACTGAACTGAGTGAGAATATAAGATGGGGATGAATATGACTTGAGACATATATGCAACTTGAAACAACTGCTCTGAAAGGTGTGAATTGCTCCATTTATTTCAGAAAGAATTTCCTCATCCTGAGGAAATGAAGAAATGAAGAGTGAAGCATTCCGGTCCTTAGCTCTTTAATCCAGTTTGCTCTCTGTACATCTCAATTCCATCTGTAGGGCACAAATGAAAGGTGGAGAGGGACAGCAAATAAGGAAGGATAAGTTCCCATATCCACAGAGAATGTCATATGTCAATAAAAGTGAAGGGAAGGTAAACTCCTGTGGAGTGGTATGCTGCTTCTGAGAGAGCCTGCTCTCATACTGGAGCAATAGGAGGGATTACAGAAAACAGTTCCATCTCAAGACATGAAGGGTTTTTAGTTCCACAGTCTATGGGGAAATGAGTAAAATGCTGCAAGAAGGATATAGGCCCATGGGGCATTTTGAACTTGTTTTGCTACTGGTGGTGTTGTCCCTTTGCCATCTCTGGTCCTCTTCCTTCTATGCTGTTTTTTTCCTGTTCCCATCATCTTCCTCCACTTTCTACAGGCCCCCTTCCCTCTCTTCATCTTATTTCCTCTTTCTCCTCCCACTGCTGGCATTTGCACATCTACTTTTCAGTAAAAAAAAGAAAAAAAAGAAAAAAAAAGTTTTGGTGCCTTCTGTATCTGCTTCTTTATTTATGTTACATTTTCCCCAAATGACAAGAAAGCAGAACTCTGACAAAAGCAAATTACCTCTGCCTTCCTTTCTTGTGTATGTGCCAAGAGTCAATTTAAAATGACCCTACCTGGGTGGAGGTCAGGTTCAATGGCTACCACTGAAGCCCTTGAGACTCCCAGCTCATGTGAGAACTGACAGACTACAGAGCACTCTCTTTTTTAAGTTTCCAGTGAAAACCTCTGGTTTGTGAGTTAGGTGTACATCTAACTCACAAACAAGAGAACCAAGTTTTAATTGTTGCTCTCTTCCCCCTCTGCCTCCCTTTCACTTTTGCTTCCACTAGAACACAATAGTACCAGACACAATGCAGATTATTTTGTATGCGTATATATAAGCAGGCATATGTCAAGACACACATATATAGACTGCACATGAAATTTTACATGTGTGCAAAATAGTATAGTACCCATTTTAATAGTACCTAGTATAATACCAGTTTTAAAAGAAACTGCTTTGAGAAAGGGGGCTTAATCTAATGATCTTCTTCAAATTACTCCAGAATTCAAACATTAATCCCAACACGTACCTCAGTAATGTAGACACATTTTAAGGGCAGCTAAATGTGTGCTCCAAGGTACTTTGGGAAATTAACCTGTAAATGGAAAAGAGTTTGTGGGGGTGTATAGGTGTAGGTGGAAGGTGAGCAGCAGACGTGCCCTCAGCCTTTAAACTGAAGCAGCTTCACATAAAGAAGAACACATAAATTCAGTATGATTAGTGCTCCTGCAGCTCTAACCAAATTATTGTGGACTCAGAAGTGTTAGGGCTGGAAATGATTCAGAGTGGAACTTCTATTCCTAGCACTTATATTTTAAACCCCTTATTCTTGATTGTACACTACAGCTGCACGCTGCTTATGTAAGTGTGAGGGGAAAAGGAATGAGCAGGAAGGAAACACAGAGGAACTTGATCCTCAGTTAATAAAGTCATTGCTAAATGGTTTCCACCTAGTAACAGAAGAGGAGGGCACCTAAAGGGGAAAGAGTATTGTAAGATGTTTAATTTGCCTGATGAGAAGCATTGTTAAATTCACACTTGTTGAGACACACCCAGCCTTTGTAAATCTCCTTCCCTATCCCCACCATTTCCTTTTCTAAGCCAAGTGCCTTGCTGACTAAAGTCACTTGATAACATTACAGGCATGAGCATCTGCTTGTTTACAGCTTCAGCAAGACAGGTGTTTGAAGTTTGAAAGACAATTGACTTCAGTGTGGCACAGCTGGTAAGGCTTACTTTCCCCAGTCACCTACCTTACCATCAGCACATGGAGGGTTGAGCTGTGTAGACAGTGGCTACCAAATTGCCATATTTTGCTTTAAAACACTTCATTTTAAATTGCTATTTTATGCTGACTTCTGTGTACACAAATGAGAGAGATCTAAAATGTCTCAAGCATCTGATTTTTGGACTGGGTAAGCTAATGTGTATTTTTGTGGGTTTTTTCTTACCTTTAATAACCTTCTAAGATTGTCATATCTGTGTGAAGTTCAAGATCCTTTCTGAAAAGGAACTTGCTCTCTCTTTTCTGATGACTTACATTTCTAACTTGAGGCTACTGAAATCAGTGATTTTAAATGGACTTTTTGACTTGTCTCTTGCTAGTTCCTTAATCCCCTTGGGTTAAAAGAAAACCAGCAACAAAATCAATGCAACTTTTCATCCTTCTCAATGTGCTTTTATTCATGTGTGTTTACCTAGCTGATTTTCAGTTAATTTGCACTTCTTTTGTCATGAGTATAAAAGTTACAGTCCTTTTTTTTGTACTTGAGTAAAACAGAGGAAGGTTGGAGAAAAGCAGTGTATTTCTAATGTGCGTAGCTTACCACTATCTGACTACAAAATAATTAGTTCTTTTACATGCTGGAGTAACTTCTCAGTAGCCATAAGAAATGCATTTTACAAGATAGTCATGTTTCCCTCTGTCTGGTATGCCATTCCTTAAAAATCTTACATGGTTTTAAAGCAGCATGCAAATCTTGATAGAGGAAAGTCTGTTAACCTCTGGCACAGATTTAGTGCATAAAGGTGAAGATTTATTAATAGTTCTACAAAACTGGTAGCAATATTTATAGTATGCAATATTTATTTATCTATAAATAAACAATATTTATTTATCTATATGAATATTTTTATTTATATAGAAATATAAAAGAATTTTCATGGTGAATTGTTGTAACTGCAAATGTCTGGATAGTTTTTTTATGTAGCTACCACTTATAATCTACTGTATGTGACATCTTTTAAAGCATTTGAAATATCTCTCAGCAAAACCTGTACAATCATGTTGATCACGACTATTTTAATATTTTGGCTGTTGTGGTTTTCCCAGCGATTCACCGGTGACAGAAGAGTAGACACTAACAGAAATATTTGCACACTATTGAGTAAATACTGTAGAATTCACTTTGAAAGCACTAATTCTGTATTCACTGTACACTACCGTTCTTTGAATTTTCCAAACAAATATTTTCTAGGGCTTTTGTTTTGTGTAGTGTCTTCCATAGATGCTACTGTAAGAAACTGTACCAACCTCTTACTCATTTAACTATAATTAAAGAGGTGTTTGGTAGTGAAGAGAAAAAATATTCTAGGTATTTGGGAGTGAAGAGACTGTTGATAGAACAAAATAAAACAAAAACTGTGATGCAGATTTGCGTTGTGGTAGAAAACACAGGAATGCTCTTGTGGACTTTAGCAAGAACAGAGGAGCTTTTTGTGATTGACCCCATGTAGAAAGCTCTTACTAATCCTGGAGGTTGCTATTCCATCTGTATTTGGTAGCTGTCCAAATAACTTCTCTAAATTAATTGCCATAGGTTTCCTATAGAAAAGAGCAGTATTTTGCTTCAGTAGTTCTAAACTTTGTGTGGAATTGGATATTTTTATCCATTAGAGAAACATGGTTGCCCTTCTACATAGGATGTAGGAAGGATTGAAGGTTTCCTAGGAAACATAGAAAATGGAATACACAAAGTGGACTCATTCAAACTTTTCAAGTCTTTGTTTCATTGAAAGACAAAATATTGCTAAAAAACACCAAATTTTATTTTAATAGTTATCAGGATGAGAAACTTAGAAACATACCCAAGTGCAATTAAAAAATATGGACACATTAAAGCCATTTCATATAACTTGCACAAGTCCAGCAGACATCCTTTTTCTGTTTTACATGTAAAGATGCATTTCTTACTTTTTTCTTTAAATTAGAATTTGTTAGAAAGCAAAAGGGAATGTAGATCCTGCTTTTCAAGAAGCCAAACTATGCTTGTAGTTTATGTAAAAAAACAAGGTGTAAAACTTTTTTATTTTATATTTAATTTTTGCCTTTTAGAGGTTTTTTCTTATATTGTACTGTAATTTTTTTTTATGAATTTGCTGAGTGTATAGTTTAAATTTAGATGTTTCCATTTAATGATGCCGGCTAGATTTACTAATTGAAGAAAAATATATTTAGTTGGATTTCTTCCAATTTCAATTAGTTCAGCTTATGCCACACTTTCTATTCTTAAAATATTTTAAAGCATGAAATGTATTTAATGTTAAATGTTCTGGAATTTGATGCCTCATTTCGATACTGCAACTTTAGTATTTTCGTGAGTGCTGTGTAATTTAGTGTGGAGGAGGCTTAGAGTATTGCTTAAAATGCAAATAAGGCATCATGGAGACTTTGACCTCTTCAGGAAGTAAGCCTCAGTTCAGGCTTTGCAGTAAATGTCCTAGCAATGGGTTTGTTCTTCATTGGGGTACATATCCTTCCTTTTTTAGAGGTGCTTTCAGAAAGAGCCTGAATTTAAGCTTCATACCACAAAGTAGTACAGTAAAAAGCAAATCCTTTTGAACTTCTAAAATACTGGTAATAATTGCAGAAGCTAAGCTACAGGTTTAAAACATTTTTTATAAATAAATCACAGGTAATTCAGAGGGCATTTCTGTGATTATACATATATATATATATATGGCAGATGGAACATTTTATAGGAAAAGGGACTCCTCTGAAAAGAAATGAAGCTGTAGTTTGAGCAGTGTTGAGCTCTCCTGCAGTCACTGAGTATCTCTGAAGTAAAGATCCTCTTGCAAGTGTCATGTTTCAGAGTTCAGGTGCTCTACAGTCCTGGATTCTTTTTTTTCCCCTACTAGTTCAGGTTTGGAAGATGGACCATTGTTTAGCCTTGTGTGTGTTTCCATCACAATGTTTTTATTTATGTATGTGTATATGTATATTTTTCAGTTAAGAAAAATAAATTATTTACTTTCTTTATAAAGTATGATATTTATTAAAAACAATGAAAAATCATAGAAAGACATTTTAAAGTATGTTAAGAGAAAAAGGATTGGTCAGACCTTCTAAATTCCTGCTGGCAGAGCTTTCATTTTCAGGAGAGAATGTTAGTCTTCTACTTCTTGGAAGTTTCTGCTGAGGGTCTTCTCTTGTTATTTGGGAGTGCTGAGCATGTTATTAATGGGTACTTAGCAACCTAAACATCAGCCCTTCACTTTAAAGTAATGGTTATGGTATTTACTTGTGTAAGTAGTATCACAAATTGTGTTTAGTTGGGGGAATAATACATACAGGTTGGTAAAAAATAAATTGAAGTTTGTACAGCTGACATCAGAGGTAAAAATTAACATTTTTTTAATCCATTGCTTATCTTTTATCAGATCTTGAAATAGTATTTCTCCCTTAATGATGTACAGCAGATGTTTCAATATATAAAACATAGTTGAATGAGCAAAATAGTTCCATGCTGTTGCTCTCAAAATCTGAATACTAGACCTTTATTGGCAGTGGTGGTGTTCTGTTTTGGTTTTAAACAGTTTGCTTAACAATATGTTCTCAACAGCCTCTCTTTAACACAAATAAAGGGAGCTATTCCCCATCAGAGTTTCAATAAGAAACGCTGTGTGTCCCTTGAGGATAATAGACAGAGGATAATAGACAATCTCATGTTTTCTACAAAACTGTAGGGTTTTTTTTCTGTCACGTAGGAAGGAAAAACCTAAGCGCAACCTTAAATTGTATAAATTAATATAGAATCACAGAAATTTTGCTTAACATATACATAGATTCTGCAACTCGCATATACAACTTCACTATATATTGAGTCACTCACAATGGTGTAACTGAAGAAGAATATATATCTTGAAAATTATTCAATTTACCACAACATCAGGAAGGAGCTTACTGGTTATGCAGATATAGATTATAGACACCCCTGTTGAAAAAACTTCATTTTCAGGCTATTCTTTAAATGCAAAAGTTCTGGTTTTTTAGACTCAGGAAGATATTTATAAACTCTTTTTTAAAAAGAAGTGTGGGAACATAACATAGCAGGACTTACTCATTACTAACAGATCAATTAAATGTGATACATTGAGAATTACAATAATTTCCTGATGCTGGTGTTCAGCACCGTGGTTATGAAGTTGAGCCCAAGATTCCTCTTGCAGTTGTCCTGGCTTATTAGAAATGAGATAGTAGAATTTGAAGTGTCAAAAAGTAGTAGCTGAAAAAAGCTTTCCATTTATAACAAGGGATTTAGTGGGCCATGAAATATGAAGCATCTCTGTTGCTAGCAGGGAACAGAATAATTTTATATAAACGGCATGTGTAACTGAAGGGAAACAATTTTTAATGCAAATCTTATTTACCTTGTTCAGTAGTTTGAGCCCCAAACCTTAATACTCGATGGCTATGAATAACAAGAATATACAGATGATGAGAATTGTTGTTGAATGGAGAGTACTGAAGGGAACTACAAATTGTATTTTAGACTAAAATCATGGTTAATATCTGAAATCCCTGAGGAAGAAAGGTTATCTGCCTCTCTAGAGTTACCTTTTTCCCAGTTTCCTGCAATGTACCTGGTTCTAGGTATGGCTCCGACAGAGTACTAAATTGGATAGACCCTAGATGGGTTCAACAGCAGCCCTGTCTTTATGGCTGACTACATCTTTACCATGAGGCCACTTTAATATTCAATGAAGTGCATTGCAATATTCTTTTATCTGTTTTATTTAGAAGCTATGCTGCATTATGCTTCATTCTTTCATGACTCATGCTTCATTTTATAACACATTTTGCACTTTTAAGGCCTTTTATTTTGACTTTTTTATTGCTCCTTCCATTTCTTCTAGAATTGCTTGTTGACTCCAGGAATAAATCTGCTAGCTCTGAGAAAGCGCCATGCATATTTTGTGCTAGAAATAAAGCTGAATGTTACTGATGTTCTTCCAAATTACTCTTAAGGAACAGCAAACTGGTAGCTATAGAATGCCAGTAACTGAGTGTCCCTTTTAAGGTTTCTAATAATTTTGTTTCCATCAGGTCTTTAATCCACATCTAATTTCTTTTCAGTGTTAGGTATATCATGAAGCCAGTCTTTGATTTCTAATAAGCTGGTAGACCTCTATGGTATTTATCTTCCTGAACTTTAAAATGCTATCTCCAAGTAAGTTTACCTTTGATTCAGGATCCCAGATGACTGCAGAAAATACCATCTCTCAGTGACTGATATTACTCCAACGGTGTCTTTTCTTCATGTATGCAACTTCAGTAGGCAGATGAGGAAAGAAAATCTATCTAGCAAAACAGGGGAAATAGAGTGGTGTTACTAGTTCTGAAATGGAATGCTTAGAAAGAAATAAAATTAGCTTTTTGCATGTGATACAAAGACCTGGAGCAATGTGTTCACCAGCATACAGGCACCGTGTATATATGCTGAACTGTGTGTTCTTAGGATAGGTTGTACAACCATACAGCAAATAAAAATGTGATCAGTCTTCTTATCTGACCTAAAAATGTGGATTTTAATACTGATGTATGTTTTTGATGATGCTTTACATCAGCTTTAAATGAGCAGTATTGTATGGTACTTGCACTGTATCTTTTTGTTGTTAAATATGTACATGATGGGAAACGAATGTGAAGCACATTAGTATAATTAAGGAAGGGAGGAAACCCATTGATCCTTATTTGAAACTGATGATAAATTCAGCTTTACATCATTCCTGCATTGCTTCAGATTATCAGATAGAAACAGAAGCTCGTTCAGAGATATTCTTTCTCCTATATCTTTGGGTTTTGCATTTCTGAAGAATATAGCTAGTACATTTTTGTTATTTTATTCACTGACTGGGAAGAAATCAGTGGAGAGGAGTATGGAAGCAGTGAAAGAGAAGAGAGATATGCTATACACTCCTTAGAATCTGAAAGTACAGTGTTTAAACCACATTCATTCTTATTTGCTCTTAGGTTTTCAGAAAAAGCAACGATCGAGTGGTTGCAGCTCTTTGAAGGGAGTGGGGTTCCCTACGGCCCAATCAACAACATGCAGCAAGTGTTCTCAGACCCTCAGGTTGGTCCTCACCAAGTCTCTTCTGTACATTATTAAACATGTCTTACAAGTGCTGAGTAATGATCACTCCTCCTGCCACTCAGACCTGATTTTGGCTACTTTAAAATGGGATTTGAGAGGTTCTTGATGAATTGAGTGTCAGCCAATAGTAGGTCATATTAAGAAATAAATACAGATGTTTAAATGAATTATATGCTTGGGAACTCAGATTTTTGTCACAACAAATTAAACCATAGGTATTCCATGTCTCACATAGAGAGTCTATGTTTTAAAACTGGCTGGTAAAACAGAGGAATAAACCATAATATAGTATATAATTGCATTTTATCACATAAATATGCAGAAAAGCACCTTTTTTTGGCCCTGAAAGAACTATTTTTTTTTTGTATGGAGTATGGATAACCAAAATCAATTCTGTTTGAAAAAAAATGGGCAACATTTTGACTGGAAAAAGAAAAATGAAGCACAAAAATCCATAGAAAGAAAGAAACCTTTTCCTGGCCTGGTGGTTTCAGTAGCTAAAAACAGTTCATCTCTGTATCTATTTTAAATCTTGCACTGGATTACACCTATCCTTAATTATAAACAATATTTTTATACTTTAGTACCTGGAGAGTTATATTATCTTCATATTCCCGCTTACCTTCCTTGCTTTTTGACTTTCTGGCTTAGGAAGGTGTGGTGGTTTGACAGGAAATGTGTTTTTTGGGATGCTGTGTTTTTGGCCAATGGATATTCAGACTTTAATATTGGCATTTAACCTGGCCATTGGGACATGGACACGCCTCTGAGAACACGGGGTTAAAAGCAGAGCTCTCCCCTGGGAGGGTCCTCTTGGGTTTCCGGCGGGAAAGAGTTCGGGTCTCTCCCCCGGCCCAGCTGCTGGCTGGGCAGGGGGAGGGGAAAGCCATGTGGCCGGGAGAGGTAGGCCTGAGCCCGGGGGTGGAAGGGTGGAAGAGAGAGAGAGAGACACCGGGAGCCATCGGGCAGCCCCCCCGAGAGACACAGAGAGAGAGAGAAAGAGAGCCGCTGCCTGGGACTGTAACCTTGAAGCTTGATAAACATAGGCCTGCGCCGGCAGCACGGCTGGGACGGAGAAGAGGGGGGGGGGTTCAGCCGGCCGCTTGTAGGAGCTTTTAACCCCTTTTTGGAGAATGAGAACTTTACAGAACATTGACCTTTCCTAGAAGATAGAGTGGAAGATGAGGAAGGAAATGGGCCAGTGTGAGAGAGGTCTGGGCGAGTGAGAGATAGTAGAAGAATAGAGAAGAATCCTAGTGGGAAGAGATGATGGAGTAGCTTTTGCTGGACTCTTTTTGTATAGCCATGGACAGAACCATGTTCCTTGTGATACAGAGACTGCATTCTAGGGGGAGGCAATGGCCTCAGAACCAAGAGGGTTCAGTGTTGATGCCCCTCGGCCCTAGGGGGTGAAAAATATGGGGGGGACAGGTGTCCCAAAGGAGAGATTGTGGGGACAGGTGTCCCAAAGGAGAGACTGTGCCTTTTTTGGATCGGGACAGAGCATTCTTAAAAGACAACCCCAGAAGCAGCTCTGGTCTGTGTTCAGTGGTGAGAGCACTGGACATGAAAGGAAGAGGTCACGACGGCAGATGTTCTCCGGGCAGTGCCACGAGTGACACAGAAACACACGAGGCTTCGACTGTGTTTCCAGGGGAAGCCCATGGCACAAGAAGGACTCCTCTCCTCTTGATGAACTGATGATTGATTGTCTAAAAGGTGGTGCTGGACTGAGAGTTGGTGATTTGAGGAACCAAATGTATTGTGTTGGAAATTTGGTGGGGGGAGGAGGAAATGCACTTGTGAAGTTTTCATTTTCCCTGTGTGTGTGTTCCTTTTTATCTGTAGTTGTAGAGTAGTTAATAAAGTTCTGGTTCTTTTTCCCTAAGTAGGAGCCTGCTTTGCTTATTCCTGGTCACATCTCACAGCAGAAACCAGGGAGAAGGTATCTTCATGGGGGCACTGGCATTGTGCCAGTGTCAAACCATGACAGAAGGGTTAAAGGGCCCAAGATAAACTGAATTATACTGTCTTGAGTACTGCAGCTGAATATTTTATGGCTGTTCTAATGTGTGATGAATCTTCTCTAAAATGATTTTTACTACAGAGATTCACAAGAAAAAATGATTTATCAATGACTATTTTGGTATTTTGTTCTGATTTTGTACACGTCCATGTCTGCTGTCAGAAATGTTTGTTGCGAATGTGATTGCAGTGTTGGGAAAATAAGAGCAGGCAAAGCAATCCCTGTCATAAAAAAATATTTATAATAAATGTTTGTTACAAATATTATTATATTTTAGAGGCATAAAATAATATTTGTTAGGTGACTGCAGGGAAAGAATATTTTTTTATTAAATAAATACTCTCTTCTTAAAATGATGTAGTATCATGCCGTAAAGTATGCATGGGCCAAATTTTTCACTTCATAACTTTCACAGGGATTAAGATTGGGCTTTGAAGAACATACAGCAAGAGTATTTTATTCAGACTTGGCTCTGCTTAGGGCAACATTGGAAAAATATTCTGTGCTTTTTTGATGCTGTGAATTTTAAGAAGTTGAGTCTACTCTGAAAGAGACTGTTTTTAAAACACTATTTGTCATGGGCTGTTACCTCCCAAATTGGAAAGAGGATATCTTGGTTACCTTGTTCTTGTTAGAATTCACCTAAATAACATTTTCACATATATAACATTATGTTATATATATATGTTATTTATACGTATGTGTCAGGTTATTACTTGACATAGTTAGCCTAGGTACCATGGTGCTTTGTGGTTAGATATGGCATGTTTTTTGAAATATTTTTCTGTAAGGGGCATGCTAATCTTTTCCTCATGAAACTGCTTTAAAACTGTCTTTTCTACACACTTTTCTGAAATATGTGGCACCCAGTCATTTGAACTGGAATTTAATGCCAATATTTGTGCATAGCTGCATGTTATACCTTTATTTCATTTCTGAAAGAAGTGTTTTCTCACAGATAGTTTCAGTTCAAAGGAAGCAGGGGAAATAAAAGACTGAGATTGTCTGACTGGGGAAGAAATTTATCACCTGAGAGACTGTAATCTAGGTGTCCTCTGCACTATGAAATTCCAGGTATAATAGGAGAAAAACAGCACCCACCAACAAGAACATACTCTAATCACAGCAAGATTTTTCATAGAACCATAAAATAGTTTGAGTTGGAAAGGATCTTTGTGAGGTCATCTATTCCAACAACCCTGCAATCTGCAGGGGTATCTTCAACAAGATCAGATAGCTCAGAAGCCCCACCCAGTCTGATCTTGAATATTTTCAGGGATGGGTCATTTACCATCTATCTGGGCAACCTGTTCTAGTGTTTTCTGACCATCATTGTAAAAACTTTATTATGGCTAATCTAAATTAACTTTTTTTTTCAGTTTAGAGTCATTAACCCTTATCCTATCATAACAGCTCCTGGTGAAAATTCTTTTAGTCCCCTTTAAGTACTGAAAGGCCACAACAGGGAATCCCCAGAGCCTTCTCTTTTCCAAGATGAACATTACTAGTTCTCTCAGCCTTTCCTCATTGCAGAGGTGCTCCATCCAGCCCTCTGATCATCTCTACTGCACTCCTCTGGAGTCCTCCAACTTGCTCCTTCTGATACTGTGGACCTCAGAGCTGGACACAATACTACAGGTGGGATCTTATGAAAGCAGAGTAGAAGGAAAGGATCTCTCTCTTGGTGGGCTGGTCACACTTCCTTTGATGCAGCCTGAGACACATTTCACTTTCTGGAATGCAAGCAAACATTTCTGGCTCATGTCCAACCTCTCCCTGTATTTGTTCTCAGCAGGGCTGCTCTCAATCTTCTCATGCCCCAGCCCATATTGATCCTGAGGGTTGCCTTGACCCTGGTGTAGAACTTCGGGCTTGGCTTTCTTGAACCTTGTGATGTTCCCATGGGCCCACTTCTCAAGAATATGAGAGTCCCTCTGGATGGCATCCCATCCTTCAGGTGTGGCAACTGCACCACTCAGCTTGGTGACATCTGCAAACTTGCTGAGGGTGCACTCGATCCCTTTGTCTGTCATTGATGAAGACATTAAATAGCACTGGTCCCAAAAAGCACCCCTGAGGGACACCTCTTGTCACCAAAATCATGTCTCACTGTGTCATTGACCCATACCCTCTGGATGTGACTATCCAACCAATTCTTTATCCATCTATTCATCAATCCACCCATTTTCTAATGTATAAACCTGAACCCAGATTTTTATCAAGTATGAAAACTTTGTAATAATTCTTCCCAGTGCTCACATTATAATGTGGTTTTCTCAGACTCAGTTTAGACCAGAAAATACAGTTCTAAGAAAGATGTCACTCAATTTGCCTATGATAAGCATGCATACTGATACTGTATGACATGTGAAACTCTAATTTTACTTAACACTGTTTGATCATAGCACAGTTAAGTGCTTCTCATCGCCATTTGCTCTCAACCATTGTGAAGAGTCCAGAAAAACATCAAACCCGTGGTAGCTCAATTTCGCCCAACTCTTATCTAATCCTAATAGATAGGCTTAGACAGGCTTAGCTAACATCTTCCTTTTTGTGTTACCATCAAGATTGGGTCTAAGCATTTTATTTACTTCATTTATTGCCACTACCTTCCTCCTTCATCTTTGGATTTTTATATCCATAATACAAACCCTTTGCTTTGTTAGTGTAGTCTTGCACTGTTAGTGACCAAGATGCACTGCACGGATGTCAGCTCAGCTGTCAGTAAAGGGTGCTCTAGGCTGGTACCAGATGGAGACAGCAATCTAGGGAGGGGGCTGGAACAATGCAAGGGATGGCTAGAAGCACATGTGAGGAAGTAGGGAGAAAGACAACTACAGGAGATGATTGAAATAGTCTAATGGAGCTCAATTGGCTACAGGCTGGTTGTGCTTTCAAATTTGATTTTAACTAAAAGGACCTCAGAGCTCTGAAGGCTGGGAGTGGCTTATATAACTCCTTCTATAAACTGAGATAAAACAACATATTTTTTGATCCCAGGACATTTCACTAATATCATTAACAGCTTCAGTCATACTCCAAGTGAGCTGCCAAAACCCAGGAAATTTCTTACTCAGCTGGAGCGCCAGGTGATACTGTTTTTCCATGAATGGAGTTAAATGTCCACTTTTCCCACTGATTATAATCTTTTATTCATTTGTGAAGTTAAATGAATACCACAGGCATTTGTACTGGTAAGTCAATCAGTCTGTGGAGAGACGTACGCGTGTACTTGTGCGTATTTGGATAAAACGGCTGAGAGAAAAAGGAGATTGGCTAGTTAAGGGAACAAATTTCTTAAAAATGTGAGGGAGAAAGCAATGTTTGTGAAAGTTCTTACAAATGCTTAATAGAACAGTATAGACTATGAAAATTTATATAGTGAAACTTTTAAAAACTATTTTTAAAAAATGCTCTTTTAACCAGGTCAAGATAGTACAAACATTAAAAGAATTCTTAAACCATTTAAAAATCTTATGAGTGACCTCAGTATGGTCCCATTTTACATACCCTGGGGAATATGTGTATGAAATACAATGTGGTTTGAAGACTTCCAAACAAAACAAACTTAAAAGAGAATACCATTTTTACTAGAAACTATTCAAATTCTCCCAAAAGATAAAACAAAACAAAAACAGGTACGCACTGTACTGCAGCTAAGTATGCCAGGACAGAGATCTTTGCTGGTTAAGTGAGGTGACTGAAGGTGTTTTTTTCTTCTTTAGACCATTGCCCTCGCCTTTTTTGCACTGTAATTTCTTTCAACATTATTTTATAGCATGTTCTTTAATTAAATAGCTGGCATAATACAAGAAGCACCAAAACAACCCAGAAAAAAAAATGGGCAGTTTAATAAACTGTAATCTGGTGTTTTACTATATTAAATCCATTCATGTTGATGAGTTTTACTATATGAATGTTGTCAGCTGAAAATAAAATGAAAACCATGCAGTGGCACTTCCCCCATGCCCCCCCAGCAGTTCCAGTCATACCACACAAGTTGAGTACATCAGGTGTAAGACATCATCCTGATGCATCACTTCTGAGAAATATGGGGAGGGAAATATCGGAGCTGAAATATCACAGCTGGCCCTGATTTCAGCTCCTGCCAAACACCTGCAGACTCTAAAAGGATACCATAACAAAACTCCACCCTGTGGCAAGAGGCCATCCCTTAACAACCCTTCCCTGACTTTGCATCACTATAAAAATTAATTTAACATTTTTTACTGAAACCTTAGTCTTCCTGTCCCAGAAGGCCATTACAGTTCCTTTAGCCATTTCTCTGAATATGCCTCAGAAAAAAAGTCACAGTAAATTGAGTATTGAAATATCTGATAGTTGGTAATTATTTAATGTTTTAAGTTTATTATTTGTGAAAACTTATGAAGGAGGTAGTTTCTTTTTTTCGTTAACCTTCAGATTGTCTCTTATTTTGGAAGTTATTTTGTATGTATCCTGGCAAAAAAAATTCCTAGCACCTGGTAAAAGCTTCTGCATTCAGTATTTTGAACAAATAGAAGAGCAAAAGTTATAAAATGTGTAGGGTGTTTTTGCTTTGGTGGTGTTTTTTGTTGCTTTTTTTCTTTTAATTGTTTGGGTTTTGGTGCTGGTTTGAGTTTGATTTTGGTTGGGGGTTATTTTGTTTTCTGTAAGGCTCCACCTTACAGAGCCTTTTTTTTTTAATGGGACCATATTTTAATTGTTATTCTTTGTTGAAATATACTTTTGTGGCATATTGAGGGCTGTCCCAAGACAAATGAAATTATATTCATGTTCATAATACTATAGGGAGGTTTTTTTACATGTAGAGGTTTCTGCAACTGAAAAGCAACTGATTGAAGGCCTAAGGCAATATGATATTTCTGGAAGTAATTCCTAATGGACAAGAGAGAGGAATTAAATTTTCTATGTGTCTATTAAATAAGTACTAAAACTGGTTGGAAATCCTATGATGGAATGTTTTTACATTTAAAAATGCCAATTCATTGAAAGTGAAACAACCCGATGAACACATCCAAAATTAAACTGTACTTTGAATCAGAAATTTAGCTGTATTCATGCCTCTCTTGCTAAGTTGAAAATGTGTGCTGCCTGGCTTTGGTGTTGGAAGACAAATTTTTACTTCAATTTTTAAATTCTGTGCAATGAAAAAACACCACACCACCAGCTATACCCAAGCCTTCAATTTTTTCAAGAGTAGCTCTCTTATACTGAATTACAAATGTTTTCAAGCTTTTGGCCTGTAGGAATTTTATGAAAGTGGATTCTGTTCTAAAGGGGAGTGGATTAAGAAATGGAACATATTTTGAAGAAGTAAAATGGAAAATCCAATTCCAGTACAGTTTGTAGTATGTGATTTTCACATATACACAATTATGCATTATATATATATATTCTATATACAGATGTTGTAGGAAAGTCTCAAAATGAAACAGCACTTGTATTTTGGTATGAGAAATATTGTAATAGGAAGTGTATTTTAAATTTTGGCTGTAGTGAAATCTGGTCCATGGCTGTGCCATGTTTGTGCATGGCCTACCTCTGTTACAATGACTTGTGGAAAGCTTATAATGGAGAAGTCTTTAAAAAAAACCCTGTATGCTTATGTTAATGACAGGATTTTGTCTGTACACACTTTTAATATACAACTACTGTCTAGAAGTACTTACTACTTATAGACAGTGCTATAAGAAAAATAGTAGTAAAGAAGTAGCTCAACAATTTCTATTATGAGGTTTTGTTCTTGCTTGCCTTTAGCTTTACAGAATTTCCAGTACTGGTTGTCTACCTAAATCTCAAGTACATTTGGAACATTTCTGGTAAAATGACCCACTCATGGGGGATAAAACGTTTCCAGAAATAAGATTTTTTTTACCATACCAGCATATTCTGACAACTAGGTTTTGCCTGGGAGCTCTTCTGCTCCATTTTAAAGAATTAGTTCTTTGTCCAAGAGACTTGAGCAGAAAGTTGATGGCAGTGTCACAGATATGATCTTTTCTGTTCCATGTTTTTAAGGTTAGTGGAAAGAAGTTGGCTGTTAGTAAAGAGGACTTGAGTCCCACACAGTGCATGCTTTCACCTGTTGCCACATATTCCCCAAGCCCTTTATGACTTTTGTGAGCCTGAAGGTGTCAGTTTGGCTTGAGATCTAGATAAGAAATTGTCTAACTACGTTAGATAAAATGTTTAGGATTTTTCCATGCTTGAATTTTGATTTCTAGAAATGCTACAATAAATAAGAACTATGCCAATATGAGAACTCCTAACAACTTTACTGTAGAACCTCTAATTCATATGCATTGTGATATTTTTAAAACAGGTAATGTCTTTCTGCTGTACCATCTTCCTGAAGCATGCAGGATAGGACTACACTGATCATTAGGAGGGCATTGAATCTGCCTCCTGAACCAGATTGTCTGTCAAATTCTTAATTCATTTGATTCAGAGTATAAAAAGAAGTACGAAGTAGCAGAAATATAGCTTTCTTTTTATAGAAGTTGAATGTCAGACAGGAATTTCTTCCTGCATCTGCCACACAGTTCCCACATAGCTTTGGATAAGTCACTTCAATCAAAATATTAAAAGGTCATTTAATGTGTGTGCCTCATGTTTTGAGTACCTGCCTTGTGATGCCACATGCAAAATACGTAGCAGTGCTGAGTCCTCATGGATGTAAATGAAACTGTTGAAAGTATTATTGGAGCACCTGAAAAATATGATGTTGTTAAAATAGCTGAAAAAACTAACACAGTGGGTTTATTCTTAATTTTCTCTATTTTGGCTTCTTAACCATGAAGTTGGAACTTGGAGAAGCAGTGTTTTAAAGATGCAGTAGTTATGCTTCTGTGAAGTATAACTTCTCATGTAAAAGCACCGGAGAAATTGGGAAGTTAAATTTTTTATCACGTGATTTAACTGTTGTATATTAAAATAAGGCCTTATGAGAAGTGGCATCACTTTTGCACATCTTTACTGAATGATGGTGGAGCCTTACAGGAAATAAGTTGAGCATGCACTTAGATTGCACTGCGTTTTCTTTGTGCAAGCAAGTGATGCTTAGGAGCAACAATTTTCCAGAGCCCTTTTAAGTGTGTATATATATGAATGGTATGTCTTTAGCTAATCCTATTCTCACTGAGAAGAGCATGATCCAAGTATTTGCGGGTTATGAAGAATATTAAGTTCTCAAAAAAGAGATCCATTCTCATAAAATACAATGTGTTTAAAAGTTACATTGCAGCCATGGCTGTTCAAGGACATGAAGAGCCACCTAGCCTTTCTGGGCATTTCCTTCTAGAAGCACATGTGTCAAAAAGCCATGCTTGGGCATGAAGCATAGAGGCTGTTTTTGAAACCTCTCCGTTTTTGTTAGGCCTCAGTGTTAGGAGTCTATAATACGTATCCCTTGTGCCTCAAACTCTTGGATTAGTTTCTGTACTTGCAGGAGTTACACATTGGTTCCCTAATCTTGCAGCTCATCAAAGTGGCATCAGTCGGTTTCAAAGAATTTGTATTTGGCATCTCACACTACCAGAGTGTGCTCAGGATAAGGCCATCAAACTTTGATCTACTGACTTAGATGTGTAAGTTCTGAGAAGTTCCCTACAGAGTGTGAACCCACCCCTCATTTCTTTTTGTATAAACTGTATAACTGTGGGGTCAAAAGAGTTTTTAATTGACCCAGTTGTTGCATTTATGTAAAGTTTGATGAGTGTTAAGACTCTTATATGTATGGGAAAGAAAGGAATACAAGCATATGTCTGTCTCATCAAGTCTCTCAGCCACAAGTAAGTTTATATGCTGAAGTAATTGATTTTTTACAAGTTGATTTTACTTTTTTTCTGAAATCCAAGTATTCACTGAATCACCATCACAAAATAATAGTGAGGTTAAATAGGCATTCTTTGCTCTCCCCATAGTATGGGAACTGTGAGACTATCTATGACTATTGGTTGTGTGACTCAAATCAGCTAAGTATATAAAATCAAGTAAGAAAACAACATTGTTTGTTTTGAAATATTTTTCTAAGGTAGATGTGACTTCATTTACTAAGCAAATTTTAAGTAGACTCAATAATAAACACTGTGATTTCAGATTAAATTTTAGACTTGCTTCAGTATAACTTCCTTGAACAAAGGGGTGCTTTTTGTGTTTCTTTTTTTTTTTTTGCAAATAAATGCCACCAAATTCTCTTTGGAGTTCATTTGAACATAGCCTGCAGGGTTTTTTTTTGTGTCTCTCAGAGGCCATAAGGGCTGGTTTTTATCCTTGGTCTTTATTACTTATATTGATTACAAACTAATCTATTTATAAGTAGTGGGGTGAAGCTTTGTAGCATGAGTTAAGTTTTGTAGGCATGAAAATACTAAAGATATTCTGAAGAATACATATTTCAGAATCTCTCATATGATTGCAACTATAGATGATGGTACATGTAGTACAGGAAGGAAGAAAATAAAATGGAAAATCCAATGACAACAACAGAAATTGTGCTGTAATTGCAGAAACCATGCAAATCAGGCTTTACTTATAACTTGGTTTTCAGGTGCTTTATCTGAGTGCCCAACTTGATTAAAAAATCTTAGCTCAAGCCATGACCCTGACCTGTCATCCTGAAATTACAAGATTTCCACGCTCATTTGCCTAAGTTCATCTTGGAGTCCCAATCACTGCTGAAAAAAATGAGATGCTGACATGTTTATTTTACACTGTAGTTATACAATAACATTTAGCAAAAATGTACTGTTTTAGTTTTATGCCTCTTAATAATAAGGAGAAATATCTGAGCCACAGAAGACAAAAGTGGGCTGAGTAGGAGTGGGCTTTTGAAGATACAGATTTCCAATCACCACAAAAAGGCATTAGTCAGTTAAGCTTTCTCTGTCATTGCCATTTTCTCTCTCATCTCTGAGTGGTTTCATGTAGGTTTATATTATTATTAAAGTAGACAGTTTATGAGGAAGCAGGAAGTGTTTCCTCACTGTGCACGGTCAGTCAGGCCAGTAACATAACCATTGTTCTAAAGAATTCATTCTAAGTTTAAAACTGCCTATAGCATTCAGATATCAACACTTGGAGCAGCCAGCTACGTGCTGAAATTTTCTTCACACAATTTCAATTGGATTTCAGTTGGCAGCCATAGCATTGAATTAGAACAATTTAAATAAAAAATGGTGTGATTTTGTAGTATATGTTTTGAGAGTGAAACTTCTGTTGAATTACATATAAATCTGGATATTAATATTGTTGATCTGCAATGTTCTTAAAAAAACAATCCTGAAAAACAATCTGGATTTGTTGCTAATTGAAAAACACTAATCAACAAAAAAATAGATTTTGATCAGATTTACAGACAGAACTTTGGGAGGACCCAGTTGATTTTTAATTGTTTAGGATCACACCTGAAACCCCTCATAGCTCACAGAATAGGAAAATTAAAATGAAATTACATGAAAACGAAATTACACTGCAATATGAAGCTAGTGTAGTAAAGGTGATTAATAATTGTATTAAATAGGAGATCCTGATTCACATGTGAGAGAAGGGAAAGACAGAAATCAGGAATTTGAAGCCGAGTTTACAAATGGTAAGGGAAAAACAAAAGAATAAATTGAGATGCCAAGCAGATGGTATTTACACTATGGATCCCAGTTTAATTTCTAAGAAAAAACCAGTAAGTTAAAAAAATTCTCTTTAAAACCAAACAAGCACTGCTAAGTTACTCTCTCATGCTTTTCTACCAGTGTTGCAAATATTATATTCTTCTGTGATGGGCTGTATGGATTGGTGATCAGAGAGTTTTGAGAGTCAGGCTAAGAACCTGCAAGGGCCATTTTGAGGGATTGCTATGTGTTTCAATGAGCTGGGTTTTGGAGAGAAACTTCTCCTAAATGTAGTCTGATGCTCTCTTGGCATAGAACAGGCAAATGTAATGCATTTTCCTGCAGTCCTCAAGTCACACCCAAAGTGGTCGTGAACAGAAACACCATTTTGTCTCTGCACATCTTGTTCTTCTAGGTACTGTATTTGCACAGGTTCACAAATGAGAAAGAGGAATTAGGATTTCTTTACTCCTTCCTGTGATGCTCAAGACACCTGTTTCTTGAAAACAGTTGGTCTCTGTGCCAGTCATCAAGATAAAGGCTTTGAGTTTGAGAAACTCCTTTAAGCAGTTATGTAATAACAGATTTTGTTAGATCTCCCTATTTTTCCTGATCCCCCTAAAAAACTGGGAAGTGAGAAGAATATTTCCTGACAACTTGAGTGTGCAAACTATCTCCCTCTTTCCCCCCACAATTCCTATGTTTTTATGGTCCCTTAGATTTAAAAGACTTAGGAATCTCCCATCTTTCCGTAACTTTACTGAACTGGTTGGGTTGTGCGATTTCTTTCATGTTGAAAACTGCAGTAGCAAATTGAACTGCCGTTATTGATTGGTATACCCTGATACCAAGGCATGTTAACAAAATAGAAATGCTTTCCTACTACTTTCATGGCCTTGATTTTCATCTTTTCTGACTATTGACTCTGTTTTTAACATTTCCTTTGTGAACTTTATTCTTAGTTGTGTTTAACTGTCTATATAATATGTATTTTCTGGATGTAGCATTTATACCCAACTTATCCTATTGCATGGTATATTTTAGAGGGAACTTGAGTTCTGTTGATACAGTATTCTGTATCAACACCATAAACTGCTATATTTGAAAAGAGTTATACTTTGCACGATAAGCCCTATTTATTGTAAGAACCTGTTGGATTTTTCAGTGTTACGCATTCTTATTTTTAGGGCATAAGAATATGCACTTAATAGGAGTGCCTACTGAGCATTTCTAAGTCATGTGTTTTGAAACACAATATATATCCTTGATATAGACTGATATTTCTTTAACTGCCTTTTTTTCTTAAGGCCTAACTTCAGTAAATACAGTGCTAAAACTAGTGTCAGTTATAAATATGTGTCCTTTAAAGAAGGTGGCATTTAGTGTCTCTGCAGTGAAATTTCAAAATATTTGGAAATTGTAATTAAATTAATTTCAGTAACATGCTTTCATGTCTTTATCCTCTGAATATGCTCTTTCAGAATTTAAAAAATGAAAATGATTCTCAGCCAAACAGCTGTTGTAATTGAAATTAAAGGCACAGCAAGACTAGGGTAATTACTAATCAAGTAGTTATCTAACTTTATCCTTTATTGGAAGCAGGTTTATAAAAGTAAAAGCAAATTATGGGTTCTTGTGACATGTTTGCTCTTCTATGAGACTTCAATCCATGCATATTTCCTATTTGAAAGCAAAATGCAAATGCATTCATTCTCACTGTGTATGTTTTACTTCACTTTTTAGATGAGTAATGGAAAAATAAGCATGAAATAAAAGCTCATGGAGATAGTTTATATCTTTACAAGTCATCTAGGAGAGGGTGCAGAAGGAAGTGTCACTGTGATTTCACAATACAATACACTTTTTCCAAACTTCTTGGCGGTTTTAAGTGAATTTTTGTTTTGAACACACCAAATTCCGTAGATACAAACCTTCTGCTGCTTCAAAAGGAAACACAGATTCACTCACACTGTAGTTGTATTCTCTTGGAGATTATTGCCTTTGCACCAGTTTGGCCTCTGTCAAATTGAAGGAGCAAAAGCCAGTGCTGCAAACTTAATTGATGTAGATGTCTGACTGAGCATCTAAATAAACCCAGAACTCAGTGGGGCAGTGGATGAAACTGAAAAAATGTTTACTTAAGTATGAATATGGTTTGGTTTTGGCTATGTCATTAATTGAGAATTAATATGCAAGCCATGTGGATGTTGAAAAGACAAAAAAATTACATTAGAAAGCCAGTGAGTTTGGTTTGTTAATTCACTGTTTCCTTTATTTCAGATGAAACTTGAAGTAGGTAGGCCAGCCTTTGGGTCAGCAGGAAGAAACCTCAACATGAGTATTTAACATTAGATCACAAATTCATTTATAGAGGCTGCTACTTTACTAGAGGGGGTGTGGAGAATTTAGTACTAATTACTCAGTCTTGACTTGTCAGCAGATCACAACAGAAGTAACAGAATTCTTAAATAGATTTTAGGTTTTTGTAATAAAGATATTTTTCTAGGTTTGTGTCAGGAATGTTTTTTGCTGCTTTTTGTACACATTTTCCAATGAAATGGGAAGAAATAGATGCTAAACAAAGTATAAAATCTATACATAGCAACTAAAGGCTTGAAATTTATATGTATATTGTGTAATTAGGAATTATTTTACCAATAATAGAATAGGAGAACATAGTCTTGCTGCAGAGGAATCTTGCCTGCTGATCTGTGTGGTTACTTACTAAGACATCACATTTGCCTGAAGTTTTGAATCAAAAATTGCATTTAAAATAGATTGCAGGTTGATTTAACTGGATTAGAAATTATTATTATTAGAAAGGGGACAATGTGAGATTTGTTCTTCGAAAACCTCCATCTTCTGATATATGCTTATGAAGTAAGTTATGATCTCCTCAAAGGTATTGTGCCCCAAATTCCTGTTTCATGTTTAATTTTAGGATTTGCTCAAAGTCTCCAGAGAGGTTATAGAAAGGAATAAAAGTGTGTAGGGAAATTGCAGTAGCTGATAATATCCATCATGTTTTCTCTCTTTAGTGCCTGCATGTTTTAGTTTGTTGAGTTAAACAACCAACTAAAGGGAAATTCTCCCTTCTCAGTCCCCTGTCTCCTGTCTTAGAGTCATTGCAGCTCTTCTCAGGAGAGTAAAAGACTAAGCATATTTGCTGACCTAACAACATTTTCTGTTACCAAAGCAAAGGATTTTTCCAAATGTGTGTAGCCTCATGCTGATATGCACTTTTCCTAGCAGAGAAGTATTTGACGGATAAACATTTCTTTCCTACTTTCTTGAAACACTGGTATTATGGACTGACTTTGCTCCTGTTAGAAAAACATACCTAAAAGCAGGTTGTTGGGTTCCCACCTCCTCCTTTTTTTAAAAGTCTCTGTCTTAGGATTTTGCTTCTTTAGACAACAATTACGTGAAATAGAATGGGACTAACTTTTTAGTGAATCAATCACTAGAATATGGTTCTGGGAGAGATAAAATTCTTTGTAATTTATATCAAATTCATGAAATAATTTTAATTATTGTCAAAAGTTTAAATGGGAATAAAGTAGCAAGGAGAAAATCAAGCACTTCTAAAATATACTGTATCCTGGATCAAAGGTGAGATCTGAAAAAATATTTCCCTTCACTCAGATGGATGCTCGCTAGCATAAATGTTATGATATTCTGTTATGATTGTGGCATTATTAAGATGGGATTTTTTTTCCCCTTAAAGAGAAATAATGTCAATACTGAGGTTAAATTAATCCAAGCCATCTATTTTTCTGATCCAGTGACCTGCCTACCAAACAGCTGAAAACTGAGATCCCAGCAGCTACTTTTGACGAGTGTAGCAGGAAGAGGGTCTGTCAAAGGAACCTGGAAGTAGTTCACAGCAGAGACATATAAATGGTTGTCTTTAGTTCAATTAAAGTATCTCATGCATCTCATACAAGCTAGATATTTTTCTTCATACTGAGGAGATCTGAGGTTGGGTATCAATTACATGCCTGGCTTTGGTATTTAGAAACTTTAAAAGTAACTTCATGCCAAATGTAAAGTTCATCTTTTTAATAAAATCTAGCTGACTTATTGCCCCAAATATATTTATGAGCTTTCTGACTTTACATATTCTTTGGAAGGTTTATGATAAATTCTAGATTTTTGGTAAAATGTTGTTTTTAAAACACAAATGTTTAAGAAAAATTTGACTTTTGGCTGGAAAATCTAACTTCATAGTCCTCTTTTTGTATTGTGGAACTAACACACGCTTTTGAAACAGTTGATTTTTTTTTAACAGCTGACTTAAACTCAGTTAAATGTCTTACACATTTGAGAACACTTCTCTATTTTTTTTAATTGGTGCTGTTTTATACTGCTGGTTTATAAATCAAGATAACCATAATGATGAACAACAGCAAAAGACAGAATAGGAACACCTTTATTTCATCTATATTCATTTTGAGGCAGAAGGTTCTTCATAGATTGGGTCAAGTTGGTTGTCTCCACTAAGCTGATGATTTAAAACTCCAGCTTTAAAGTGTGGCTAAGTTCACAGCTTTGCATACAATGGCAACAGCTGAGTGTTGATTTGTGCATTTTCTTGCTTTAAACACCTGAGAATCAGTTGTTTCTGAAAGGAGTGTTCTGTGAACAGTTTAACATAGCAGAATTGGAATATGTTTTCTAGTTGCTAAATAAAATAAGTGCCAAGAAAGAGATAGCTACAAAAGAAACAAGTTGTATATGCTCTTTTCAGAACAAGATGGAATCTTCACCTGCTTACACTTACTTTGGCCTTTTCCTAAATTCAGACAGCTCCAGGGAGTTGAATCTGAAAGGTGATGAGCATTTTTGACCCCAATCCATCAACCAGCATGCTTCTCGTGCAATGTTGCATTCACAACAGTGTGATTATTCATGGGTTTTTTTTGACACTTGACTAGTCTACACTTTAAAATGTTTAATAATTTTCATTTAATTATTGAATTTCATATATTCTTCCCACATAGGATTTTCTTTTAGTTTTTTTTTGTTTCTGTTGAGACTGCCTGCCTCAAATGGTTTTCCTGTGTTCTGCATGGATGAAAAAGTAGGTGGTGTTGCTGGGTTGCCTTTTTTTTGGAATTGTTTGCTGTGGCGTTCATCCCTATATGCCCGGTCTCTTTCCCTCTGCTGGAAATACTGTCTGTTCCTCTTTCTGCTATTTGCAATGCAAATTCACTGGGCCTTTTTAAAGATATGTGTATGTCTGCAAGTATATATATTGCCTGTTTTATGCAGAAAACTGCAATTTTAGCATCTAGATGAACTCATTTAATTCTATGATGTGGTAGCTGATACACTATGCTGTCATTTTTTTTTCAAGTGTATTTTATTGAGATTTAATAAATTCTTTGGGTTAAGGGGTGTGCTTCCAGCATTCATTTACATGCCGCATTTCTCTGTAGCACTGAATACCTACGAACAATACCAGCAATTAAAGGATATGCATTAATGCAAAAATGCGTAAATGCCATTATAATATAGTGAAAATTCTAGCCATTGTACTATGCTCAGTAGCACAAAATTATTTGTCCAATTTAGTGAATTTACATATTTTTATTAATTGGAAACTTCTTTTATTTCATGCAGTGTTGCATGGATCATACAATGTAGTTTGTGAGTTCAGCCTTTGTAAACCCAACAGTATGTAAAATACGGTCAGTTTCCCTGGGGTCCCTACTGGGGCCAATATTGTTTAAACTCCTCATTAATGACTTGGACAGGGGACTGAGTGAACCTCAGCACGTTTGCAAGTGACACCAAACTGGGAGAGAAGTTGATGTGTTGGAGTGTAGCTGCTATTCAGAGGGACTTTCACAGGCTGGACAAGTGGTCTAGCAGGAACCTCATGAAGTCCAAGAAAAGCAAATATGGGGTCCTGCACCTAAGACAGAAAAGCCTCAAGCAGCTTTACAGCTTAGGGATTGCCTGGATAGAATGCAGATTTACGCATAAAGACCCAATGTCTTTATGTCTTCATAGCCAGCAAACTGAACAAGAGTCAGCAGTATGCCCTTGTGAGACATGATAATTCCTTGTTGCACATAAGTAAATCCTAGCACCAGAAGTGCATGTTGACATGATAAGAGGCAATGGGTGTAAGTTGCAGCAAAGAAAATTCTGATTAGATATAAGGAACAAAAGTTTTGCAGTGGTTTTAGTTAGGTTTTAGATCAGATATGCTGTGAAATTCTCATCTTTAAAGACAGGCAGTACATGCCTGAACAAGACCCTGAACAGCCTGTGCTTTACAGGGAAATTGGACCAGAAGACTACTAGAGGTCTGTGATGATCTACCAATGATGTATTTAAAGTATGACTGCATTCATTGTTTCAAAGACACAAGTAGTGGCCTCTGAGTAAGCATTGAAAGCTCAGTTGTATGACTTGGCAAATGTTTCTTAATAGAGGATTTTGAGTGCAAGCAACAGTTAAAATAGAGAAGGTACAGGACTGTCAATATTTCAGTAGTTTAGAGGCATGTTCAAGCTGAAATTTCAGCAGGTATGCTTCTATTTTTTTTTGCTTTTTACTGGTATCACTTCTGCCTTTTTCTGCTGTGGATGATTTTTTACACTAAGAAATTGGATCAGTCTGCCAGCACCTGCAGAATAAGAAGAAAGATTTCCCTGCCCAAGAGATATATTTCCGAATAACTCTTGTTTTTTAAGTCTGAAGGGGAAAAAAAAAGAAAAAAAGAAGGGAAGAAGTGCTTTTTAGGGTCCACTGTAATAGGAAAAAAAGGAAAAAAAAGTGCATAAACCAGACGGTTTTATTTAAGGCATCCAGAGCTGATAAGGGAAAAAAATGGAGATACAACACACGGGCTGCAAATGCAGTTCTCATGATTTAAATCTGGAAGGCTATACAGTACATCTGTTTAACATCTTGCAATTTCAAGAACTGTGCCTTGAAAACCTTCTGTCACAGTGACACATGAAATAAAAGGTTATGTTATGACTTTCAGATGCAAACCTGTAAAAGCTTTATCTAACAGCATACCATCTTTTATTAACCCATTGCTGCTGCTCACCCATAATTCTTTCGCCAGTGATGTTGTGAGAGATTCTACTGTATAATAAATGTCAACTCTGCAACAATAATTTTGCAATTGCATTAAATTACTTGTTTGTTGTATGTAAATGGAAGACTTACATCTCTGTATATCTCCTCATTTGTTTTCTCTACTGCTCTTATTCGGCTAAATAATTTTTTTGATTAAAGAAATGGAATCAATTATTCTATTTCTGTCATAAACTTTGAGAACAATTAGAGTGACTCAGAATAATTTCAACAGTCTTGAGATTTGTGATGCCATGAGGGATGAAATACTATCATGGCTTAAAGATAGGATTCTTTATTCAGAGCTCTGATTTTAAGACTATGAAGTTAAAATAAGTAAGAGTAGAATAGTTGCATGCTCATTAATTTTTGGTACTTCTGCATTGAGTCAAAGATAAATGAGGGGCTTTATCCCCCAGAAATGCTTCATACCTTTTCAGATCAGATTGCACAAACTTTCATCTATACATAATGATTGAAGTCTGCTGGTTCCAAAACTAGAGTCTGGAGGCTGATCATAATGTTTGTCAGTTCTGTATTTTTTCAGAGTGACCTTGGTTAAATTTTTCAGCTAGGTAGTGCTGTGTTTTCCATACTTAGAAAATATGGAGAGTAATATTTACCTTGCTGAAACATGCTTTATTCACTATCTGCCAAACACTTTAGAGGTCTTTGGCTGAAATCTCAATGAGTGCTGCTATTTAATATGTTGAAGTGTGATTTGTTGGTTTTCTTTACAAGGCACAGATGGTCCCCAAGAAACAATGAGGATTTCTTTACCTCAGGCAGCTGATGCCATGCATACAGCAGAAACATCATAACAGCGAGCTCTGCTGTATGACCTACACTGAGTGGGTGTGTGAAAGAGAGAGAGAGAGAGATAGCATTTCCTTCATAGACATACACACCCTCTGACCCAGACTAGGGAAGAATCTGCTTTGCAGAAGGTTTGCTTCAAGGGATTTTCCACATGTATTTTATTATGTTAAAGCTGATAGTGGTGACAAGTTGCACATTAAGTAACTGTTTCTTCAAAAATGTCCTGTTTATATTCTCTTTAGGAAAAGTGATGTAATACTGAGTTTCTCAGATAAACAAAGTCATTTGGTTATAGAGTATGTTACTATTGCATATGAACCTTGCTCTCATCTGCCCCATACCTATTCATTTTAGGCCTCTGGCTTTGTACGATGATTACTTGCATGTTTAGGGACAAGTGTGTTCATATTCACTAAGTTAGTAGCCAGTGGTTTTCACCAGGGAAATAAGTTTAGTATGCTGTTAGTAATTTAGTTTCAAAAATATCGGCAAGGACTTCAACATAAGAGTCAGTGAAACATGTGGTCCTAATCATTCCCTTAAGAAGGAGACATGGTCTATTTTCCATTAGCAATGGTGCTCACAGCAAATGAATAAATATAGAATGAAATTTACATGCGTATTATAACTTTAGTGTGTGTGTATGCATTCAAACATGCATGTGTATACTTAGGCATACTCCCAGTGAGTGTAAAATGATGACTGTTGTAACAGAGCCAGCCTCGGAGAACAAGTTGGTTGGTAGATGAATTGGAAAATGCCGCTGTTTACAAATTAACTTCCCCTCCCTTCCCTAGGCACTAAAGTTCAAAATGTACATTTGCATCATGTAACTGGTATGAAAGAGCTACAGTAAAGTTCTTGCAGTGGTGTTGGTCTTCTAATATAGCCCTTACTCAGGTACATAATGACAGAATTGCAGCCCTCACCCCTTGCAACATGCTGTTCCAGCACACAGAGACCAGCTTTAGCTGGACTGGTCACATAGAGTATGGCACTGAGAAATGGAAGTAGAGAGAACTGCTGTACTTGGCAGGGGTTGTTTTATCCCATTGAATCATGAGTGTACCAAGAGTCTTTCTATTGATGCTTTACCCACTTCCTTCTTAGAAGAATTGCCATAAGAGGGTATATTGACTGGCAGAAATTAAGTCCTGTTTCTTCTTTGTCTTCCTGCAACCTTCCCACTGCTCTGCCTGGAGCCTTCCAATGGCAGAGCAGCAAAGCAGAGCCCTATTCTGCATTCCTCATTGTTAGGTTCCTGTGGGACATTAGAGCTGGGGGCCTGGATTTATTTCCACTTTCTCTGGTTTTAGTTAGCTTTGTCATTCTTGACCCTCTATCATGTATAAGGGATAAAAACCAAGGGAGAAAGCAGTGCTTGGTTCTGCCTTGAGCATATTTTGAGTAGACCAGGTGTGAAGCAGAATGCAAACTACAACTCTTTTAGTGAAGAATTCTGCCTCACCTTTTTCCACTGAATTTGATTCTGAGGTAGCCCATTCAAAGATGACTGTTTGATAATATTCCTCTCCTCATGCTGCCATGAGCAGCATCTAACCTAAAGATGTGCATATTGGGATGACAAAATGCCTATGAAAGGAGACAGCACTCCATTTTCTTCTAGGCTTGGTAATGCCTGTGTTGTTACATCAGTCTTGGTCATTTCTTTGTTTTTTAATTTGTATGCGACTACATATGATCTTGAATAATTGCTAACTGGGAACAATTTTAATAGTAGATTTCAAAGATAAGAATTCACACTGATGAATGCTAAAATTTCATTCACAGAATTTTGGATGTTTTTGAATAAAGAAAGTTTCCTTTTTTGCACAAGCACTGAAGCTGCTTCATATTTGACTAAAAGCAAATCCATGAAATGGGTTTGCTTATAGTTCAATTTATTATTATAATACACTGTTTTTTTGAGGTTTTTTTGGTGGTTGGAATAAAGAGACAGGACAAACCTGTATTTTCAATTTTTTTTTTCTTAAGAAATGCAAGCTAGCTAAACTTAAATTATAGTTTTAAAGAAGAGATCAATTTTTCAAATACCAGTGTGGATTTTTGTCATTTTCCCCTCTCTTGTGAGCTTTTCATTGGGGATTTAATGGCATGCTGAATCTGGCATACTTGGAATGGCTAGCTCCAAGGCTGCAATATTAAAAAAAAAATTAGTGTCCACTGCTTATGTTGTGACTCCTCATCTAAACCAGAGTTTTTGGTACAGATTCCAAGTCATGTAATGGGCCTTGTTTTGCTGTGGCCTTTTCCTTCTCATGTACTATATTTTACCTAAAGGGTAATGCAAGCATTTTTTAACTTGTTAGTTGTGAATCTTCATTGCTGCAGTGCAGTGCCTTTTAAATGTGAAAGGTGTTGCTCTGATAATAGATCCTTACATTGGTGGCATATATAATACAGTCCCACAGCTGTCAACTCAGCGTTTACCTACTCCTTAATACTTGGGTTTCAGCTTTGAGAAAGCAATTTCAGTGTACATCAGTTCTGTCTTAAATCAAACAAACTGTAGAGGCACCATACACCCTGGTCAGGTACTATTTTTCCCTGAGATGGTTTAAAGATAAGATATCTTTAGCTGTACTGGAAGCTTCACTGTGGACATGCACTCCCTCTGTCACATTTTGGAGGCTGAAGTAATCGGTACCTTAAACATTCTCTAGTTTCTGTTAGTAAATTTGTGTAAAGTCCTGCATCTGTCACTTTTAGGACTGGTTGCAGATTATCAAGATAAATATCTCCTCCTTCTCTGCTGTATTCTTTTGCTGTATTGTCATCGCTTATGCCTAGTTTGGTGTGTTATTCATGGTCTTGTTTTCAGATGAGAGAGGATATTAGTTCACAAAAGTAAATGTGTTCATATAAGCTTCACTCAAGTCAACATTTTCCATTTAAGAAAACTGCTTGGGCAAGTCCATAACTTCAACAGGATTTTCAGCATGTACTTAAAATACTTAAATGTTTAACTGGAGAGGCATGGACTAAGTCTTTCCTGAATCAGAGCCATAATTTCTGAAGTGTCAGTTACACAACCTATTGCAGAATATGCTTTGACAGATGGATCAAGGTAATGTGAAAGCCACAGAAAGACATCTTTGTGGGGAAGTTGTTATTTCTTCTTATATTTCATTTTTTCCCGTGTTCATCTTGGAAATAGCAATTACTACTGCTTACTTTTTATATATATTACGTGTACATATATTTGTGTGTTTATATATGTCTACTTATCTGTGTGTGTGTATATATCTATAAAATTAAATTTCTCTATTTGCCTTTTTGTTATTAGAACTTGATAGGTGCTATAGCAGAAGTTTTTTCCCTTTGCTTCCTTGTATAACAATGTACAAATGTGTTAATGAAGCCATGAAAATGTTTAAAAAAAAATAAATTGCCATTGTGTCCTCTTTCCAGAAAGAGTAAGACTTACATGTTCTCCTACATAGCTAAATGTTGCTGCTAGTGTCTCATTTGAGTGTCTGTCCAAGGTTATACTATCTGTCTCTGGACAAACTGGAGGAAAGGATCAATAAAAAATTAAGGTATACAGGAGGAAAGGTGAACTGTTATCAGTCCTAGGTACTTGGTAGAAATATATATATATTATATTTTTATATATTTATATATATATATATATATTTATATATGTATATATATATATATATAGAAATATATGTCCCTGAAGTTTAGAAGATTCAGCTGGTAGTTAGTCTGTGGAAGAGCAAAATTGTTCATCTAAATAGCCAGTGAGTTAAGGTAACTCAGAGGCATCTGAGAGAGGCTGAGCACTTTCAGAGATGAGTTTCAGAGGGAAAGGTGATAGTTTTATTAGATGAACTAAAAAAATTAGTTAGAGGAAAATACATTGGCAGTCCCTGCTAAAGTCAGTAGGAGTTGACAGCATCTTATTTGTCAAAATTAGACTACAGTGTTGCAGATTAAAAGACAGACACATTCAGAGAAAAGATGCTTTGGGGCACATGCTTCATGTGGGCAACATGTTGTTGCCCTTAAAGTCCTTGCTACTGTAAGAAGAAATTTAAAAAGAGGGAAATGCTTATAGTAAAGTATATTACTCTTGTCATAGGACCTGTTTTATCCATGGTTCCAAAAGATGCAGTTCCCTCCACCATTTTTCTGCTTCTGACATGCAGACAATATGCAATATTTCAATTTACTTTGCCTGGTTGGTATTCAGATTACAGGTATTAAAGAGCATCAAAAGACAAGGGAATTTCTGATGTTGATAAGTGTCATTGGATAACACTGACCACATGGGAAGTGCAGCTGTCCCAGCTGGTGGTGAGAGCAGAACAGGTGTTTGTACTCAGCACCTCACTTTCCCCCCTCTGAGGAGTTTGATTGTTTTCTTGTATCTAGAGTGGTATGTACAAAAGTCACAAAAGAAGGAAAAATTACCTTGTACTGCAATTGTGTCAGTCTTAAATTTAAGAGCACCTTTTTATTGGTCATGGTTGTGAACTCAGAAAATAAATTTTTAAAGCTTCCAAGATAAAGTCATATTGAGAAGTCATACAGTATTGCTAAGTAACCAAAAATATGGGTAGTTACTGTAGACTATTTCAAGGATGAAGTTGAAAGTACATAGTGTACTAATTTTTCTAGTGATCCAGTGTTTGTTCACAGTTTCCCACTTGACTGTTTTTACACCTATGTTTGATATAAGTGTATACTTTGAAATGAAATAACCAACTCTATAATATATCCATTTCTTATAAGTGCATCTCAAAACTTTTTCTCAGAAGAGATAAGCAAGTGTTGGTATTCCTATGTACAGGAAATGGAAGCAGTGGGACACTGAACTGGCTTTACATCAGTTGTATGCTAGTAAGGATAACAAATGGTATCTCTTGTGTTATAGTAAAATATTGCTTATTTTTTTCTGTAGTTTAAAGATACTGGGAAGGTAACGAATATTTAAAATTTTTCTCTGCTGGTGTGGGTTCTTTGGTTTTGTTTGGATTTTTTTCTACAATGTGACCAGTATTTAAACCAGCAAGGTTAAACTGCTGTGAACTAGAATTGTGCCAAGTATCACTGATTGATTGTTAATGTAGTAAAACATGGTGATTTCAGTTTGGGGTTTACCATTTATTTTTAAGTTTTCTTGCATCTGAAGCTTGAAGCAAAACAAGAGAGTATAAAAAATTGGCAGAAAGAGTGATTGGGGAATAAAAATACCCAAGCCTCATTCAACTTTATAGTATACCTTTCTGTTGGATAAAGAAAATGCAAGCAGTATGCAAGTGAATCAAAACTATTCAGCAGAGAATTGTGTTCTTGGTTCATGCCATTAAGAAAATGAAGAGAGAGAGTGTGTTGTGACAACTCTGTCAAGCAGTGATTGATTTTCATCTGTTTTTTTACATTTTGTTTTATTCTTTTACTGTATTTGAATTTAGACTTTCAAATCTGCTTTCCTATGAAAACCACTTTCTCAAAGAGTGGAGCTGACTGTCTAACTCTGGACTGAAATGAGAAACCTCTGTTTGGCTTTTTGCTAATACATCACTCAGTGTGGAGATGATGCTCCTGTCCAGCTGGAAGTATTCAGTTCATTGTTCATCCATCGCCATCAGGATGTGTCATGGGGGTTGCCCTGTTTGTTCTATTTTTGCTTTGCTCCTTTTGGCTGCATGGTTTAATAATTTTAAATGCATAAATGATAACCAGGACTTCATCCTAATACATATGTCTGTGCAATGTTTTTATCAGTAACACTCTTTTAGCGGGAGGAGAGGAGAACATACCTCATTTTGAATCATAGTCCAGCTTCCACTGGGTTTGCGTTCTGCTCCTTTTCTTCTCCCAGCTATCTTATGTTTTTCCTTTCTTGAGGGGTTTATTTTCCAACTTAACCATGCAGACAGATCTTTACTGCATGCTGTGTAGGGGACTGTGGTATCTGATGGATTAAGCATAAACCTATCCAGGAATATGATGGGTTCCAATTTGGTTTTGAGGATGATGTACTGTTTGACAGTAGGAAATTCACTTAACAGTGCATCCCAAAAGGTAAAAAGGTGTGTTAGTTAACATAAGAAAGAACATATTGAAGTTAATTTATGATGTGATGCTAACTGAAGACGTGTCGGTTTAGAAATTTTTGTGTTGTGATGGGAGGAAATGTAAAATAAATGCTAAGCATGATTCTAGGATTGGCTCATATAATTAACTAGGTACTACTGGTAGAATATTCTTAGTCTTCTCTGTGTTTTTTCCATGTATTACCTAACATTATGAACAACTGGAATGCAATAATATTATTCTTTGTGATGAACAACTTCTGTGAAATACACTTTTCTCTTTGGAAAATGGATACAATACTTCATCTGTATGTTGTGTTTTTAGAATTTATACTTACATATTTATTCATATGTGTATGTAATACTATAGTATTATATAAAATTTGTGTCAAAGAACAAGATACTAATTTCTTGAAGGCCTCTCAAATTCACTAGAAAGGGGATTAGTTGGTGTGGTGTGGGTTTGGTTTTTTTTTTAATAGCTATCTTTGTCTCATTCTCCTTGTAATTTTTATTTTTCATTTTTATGAAGTAAACACATTTTTAGTAAGTATGAAAATGACTACTTTTCATTTCATGCAAAAGATAGATCAGAGCGCACATAACGGTGTTACATAATTTGATTCCCAAATTTATTTCCTCTGCAAAGTACGGATAGAAAAAAAGAAAATTTACAGCCAAAGTAAAAAAGCTTTTGGAAGGTACTCTATGAGATTTTGGTATTAACAATGTCCTGCATTTGTTCACTAGCTGGATAAGAGAAAAGAAAGGAAGCAGTGCACAGTTGCATACTGAGTAAGAAAATAGAAGGAAAGAAAGCTGTACAAATTAAAAATGTGTGGCTTGTGCAAATTTTTTTGTGAGAGTTTAAATGTATTATTGACCACTAGCACAGATTTAGAATTTAGTTGCCCGACATGGTATAGATTAAATATGTTAGCAAAAGTGCAAATTATTAAATGTTTCTAGCAATTTGTAGATGTAGCACATAAAAAAAAAACCTTCAGTGGTAATATTTTTGACCTTTTACTTTACTAATTGCTTTAAACCTTTAGATGGAGATTTGATTTATTTTTCTTGTTTTTGGAAGAAGAGCTTAATATACTGCTCTGGTGTACTTAATTAGTAGCAAATCAGCTTTTGTTATGCTTTGTAATGTTACATAGCAGTCAATAGAAAAAAGAGGGAAATTGTTGGTAAACATGAATAAATGTGTTTTTAGAATTTATAATTGATTAGATTACATGAAAATTATTTAGATTCTGGTGGAAGTTTCTGTAATCTGCTAATAGCAGAAAATACAGTTTAATTACTAATGCCAAAAAAGGAGGCTGAACAAGGAAGGGAGGGAATCTTTCTACTTGTAACCACTTACAATTTTCTAAAAGCTATCCATATGGGTCCACTTGGTCTGGACTTATAGGCGAGTTGGTCTCTAGCCAGATACTCCATCTCCTTGAGCTTGCACCTCTCTATAGAGCTCTAATGTTCCCCTGAAGAGTACTTCTTTTTTTTTTTAACTCTCTAATTTAGATTTGGCAGTTGAAGCATGATGGCGATTGAATGTTTGGGGAATGAGCAATAAATAAAGCTTTAAAACTTCCATTGTTTTGTCTCTCAGTTGCTGTGCTATGCAGTTGCACAAGCATCTGTAGGCTAATGTAGTGGAAATAAGATTGAATTGCATCTGCTAAGGTCACATTTTGGTTAAGATTTCTTTCCTTTTTTTTTCCCCCTCAAAATCTCCAACTATCCTCATTTGTATCATAAATAGAGAAATATAAAGGAGGAGTGTTTTATTTTATTGAGCCAGTGTTCAACAAGGAATTGGATGAATGAAGGAGGTAGTTTGGCTAATTTGAACAACATACTTGTAATGAAACATGATTTCCCCACCCTGTTCCCTCCTCCAAATGAATACCATGTAATCCTCCTCTCTTCCTGCACCATGGTAACCTGTTGCTGGGCCTCAGTCTGTTCAATGTTTGTTATACACGTCAGAGGGCTCTTTCAAGCTGTGCAACCCCAATAAACCTCAGAGATCTGTGCATTTTTGTCAAACCAGTCTAACAAGGCAAAAAGCTACTATCTTGTGGAAAATATGAAGTTGTAGTGTGCTCTCCACACTCCTGTGGTGCTTTGAAGGCAGCAAAGGAGAGCATGTGGGGTTTTTTTTCTTGACTGTATGGAGTAAAGGTAGTTGGGTCACAGACTCACACCCAATAGCAGTGTCCTGATACTGGGATTGTAACAATGACAGGAGTTTGCAAAGTATAGAGCCAGGGCTGAGAGAAATCGCATGTAGATCACTGTACAGGATGCTGACTTGGAATGTCTACATGAAAAACTGGAAGTTTTGTGGTTTGTGTTATCTTCCACTCTCTTGTGCAGTATAGTTTTTTTTATGTAAATATCCAAAACCTGAAAAATGCTGAAATGACATTAAATCTGCAAAGCAATACACACAAAATAGTGTTCAACTAAAATAAGATCACAAAACTGGGCACATGCAAAATAACTGATACTCTGCCAAGTAATTGCTAAACTGTTTATCTGTATATTCACCTGAAGAAACCCAGAAATATCCCTTAAAATGTAAAAATTCATTTTAAGTGATTCAGACTCAAGATCTGGAATAACCAGCTTCCATCTTTATTATTCTCTGGAATACTCTAGTGCTATTTATTCAACCCCCCAAAGGGGGTTAAGTATTGTTATTTTATTATTATTAAAAGTTTGGATTATGTTAGAAAATGTTTGGATTCTACAAAGTTTGTAAAATCATACTGGAAATTTCATAATGTACTTTCTTGTAAAGCATCTGACCTTTTCTTCTTCTGATTGTGCTTTAACAACCGTTCTCATAGAATTCTGGGAATGATCTTATTTGTTTTATTTAGAAGCAGGAAATGCATCTTATTTGAAGGGGTAATGATTACATTTTTTGAAATTTCAGAAACAGTTCAAATTAAGGTTTGACTGAGAAATCTGCTTTCTTTTTTTTCCTTTCAGGACTCTAGTTCATTGGAAACATAGTTTGTAGTTGGAGCAAATAATGGCAGCAGGGACAAACTGTCCTGCGATATAGGGAGGATAGGTCAAATACATGCTACTGCATTCACTCATGTATTGTGCAGGCAAATGCAGCCTTCATCCTTCCCACCCTTTCTATCTCTCAACTAGATACTACCCAAGGGCAGTGTGTTCTCAATGCTTTGCTGTGTTTCTTCAGCCAGCATTGCCTGTGCTTTCATAGTTTGATTGTGGCATCTCTTCTGCTTTTAGCCACTGTGGACTACAGAGTGTTCTGAGCCTCTTGAGGTTAATTATGTGTACAGTTACAAATCCTGCTAGAGACTAAATCTGCTTTGAGTTAAAAACTTTGGATTTTTTTTTTTTTCTGACAAAAACATCCATTGGCAAAAGAAGTGACAGTAAAACTTCATAAGTGTTTCCTTCTAGCATGCGATGTGGATGCTTTTATTCTCAAAGGCAGCCATTTTGTGGTTTTCTTTTCAAAGGGACTAAGTGGAACAATATAAAGATGTATTCTTTGAAGTAAATGGAGGGAGCTACTGGTCAGTAACTGCTTTTGGGAATTTTGCCACTTGCCAACCTTATTCCTCAAGCCTTAAATCTTTGATAGCATACCATGCTCCATCTTTGTTAAGGAGAAATTCTATTTTATTTCACTGTCCTGGTATAGATTTGACCTCAGAAGGTTTTGCCACCTTCTTGACACTTGGTTCATTAGCGCTACCTACTGGTAGTGACCAAGTGGGTTGTGTGAAGGGTTCCGCTATGTCAGTGAAGGACCTCTGGTTACCTACATGTCACAAAATTGTGTTTTGTCTTAATTGCTGAAATAGAAGTGGTGAGTGTAGGGCAGGAAAACAACAGGATTGGTAAGTGTGAAGCATCTGATATGCTCTCAGGTTGAATTGATATTTTCTTTATTTCAAGAGTAAAGGAAAATGGTATCCCCTGTAATTTTATCATCTTTGTGCTTGATTATATATTTAAGGAAAGAATATGTCATTCTCCTAATAGTTTCCACTGATTTTATATTCTTGTCTGTATGTGAAAGGACCTGTGATAAATCAAGAGACCAATTAATTTTCACTTTGTGGTTTTAAAATTGCCTAGGAAAGATGGATTGATGGATATAGGCGATCACTGTTGAACAGATGAGGAAAAAAAAAGCCACATTTAAAAGTGATCCAAGGACTCAGAAAAGCCCCAGCTCTACTGTCTAAACTCTGTGCACATAAATAATAAGCTTTTGTGAAAGCTGCTAGGTAAAACCTGAAAATCCTGATAGATTGGTTATATAGTTGTCAGAATAGATGACTATAGACTTGGAACTGAAACAGTTTAGCAGTCCATTAGCCATTTTATCTTTCTTGAATTCAGAGAAAAAGCAAGTAAAAGACAAAATATATCCTATGAATATTTCCTTAAATATAAGAGGTTTTCTTCACATTTTGGAAATAGCTTTGAAGAATGCTAGTATCAGGACTTACTTTATGGGTTCCTGGACTCTATACTACCCTCACAGTGTTTTATTTTTTTTATTATTGTATGCAAAATCTTCTACCTTCTTTTTTCTTAACTGAGAACCTTCCAGTTTAGCATTAAGCAAAGTAATTAACATCCTTCACAAGTTTTTTGTCCTTTATCTTCTGTTAAGGAAGAGATTGGTGCCTTAAGAATAATGTACAATTTGATATTTTTGATTTTGGATGTGTTTGTTTTACTTTGGCTGAATCTCGGGACAGTAAGGTCAAAGAATTTTGTTTCACATGTATTAGCAAGTGGTGAAAAGTGTTGAGTTCTGCAGGGTGACTAGATTCCATCAACAACCTTGAAAACTTCAGGTTGTAATTTTAAGTCTTCATGTCTTATGTCCCTTTTATTTCAAGGTCAAACAGCGCTGAATACTGCTTCAGTGCAAGAAATTTGTAGATCTTGGGACAGTCTAGAGCAATGTAAACCCATGGCTTTTCTGTTACAGATCCAAGATGAGAAAAAATGGCAAAAATATAATTCAAAATCTCATTTAGATGCTGCTTTATGCTTATAGATGTGATCACAAGTTGTGGAACTGACTCAACATCCAGTTGTTTGGAGGCGGTTCTGCTTCTCTAAATGCCAATGCAGGTTTTTTCAGCAAGCTTTACAAGGGCCATGGGATTCCTCCAAGAAGGTCCCCAAAGAGGACAAAGTTAGTTCTCCTGTAGTCTGGGGTTGCAATTGTACTGATCATCCTGCTTCCTCCTTGCAGGATGCTGGACATCATGACCTCACTGTCACTGCAGCCAAAGCTGCCTTCTCACTTCACATCTCCAACCACAACCAGGCCCTCCTTTTTTGTTTGAGCTGCACATTATTCCTTCTTGGTTCTTCTACCATGTGTGTCAGAAAGGTACTGGAGCTTTCCAGGAATCTCCTGGAGTGTTTGTACTTTGCTTTGTGGCTTCTCCAGCAGATGTCAGGGTGGTTGAAGTCCCACTTAAGAACCAGGGTATGTGTCTGTGGGGCTGCTTTCTGTAAAAGGCCTCATCTACTTCCTCTTCCTGCTTTTAACAGATAGCAACTGGGGCACCCTCATTAGTCTGCACTTTTATGCTAATCCAGAAACTCTTGAGTAGTTCATCATCCTCCCTAAGGTGAAGCTCCATGCATTCCAGGATTTCCTTTATGCAAAGGGTAGCTCCACCACCATGCCTTTTTGTCCTGTTTTCCTAAAAGCATGTAGCCTTGCATTACAGTCATGCAAGCTATCCCACTATGTCTCTTTAAAAGTGATGAGATGAAGCCCTGTGACTGCGCACAGATCTCCAAATCATCCTTTTTGTTTCCCATACCATGTGCACTGGTATACAGGCACTTCTGAGAGGTGTTCAAGCATGTCCATTTCCCAGTAGGGGTGGATAACTATTGTATAAGACATCTCTTTGCAAACTGGGAGTGGATCATGGAGCTGTTTCCCCTGAATTACCACTGCCCTACTGGCTATTGCCAGAATCTTTTTAGTTCAGTGCTAGTACAGGATTCTGAATGGATCATTTTCAGTGATGGATTTGTACAGAAAATGTGGATGATCAGACCTTTCCTCCCACCATGTGATACAAAGGTGATACTTTCTTCAACATAAAACAGGAAGGCAAAGCTAAGCAATAGCAAAACTTTTCCTAAAATATGTACATTTTCCAAGTGTCTATGGATATGGAGCTGCATTTAACATAAGTAACACCAAGGCAATCATTGACTTTGTAACTGGCTTTGAGGTACAGGATCTGAAACCTGAAAATAGATTTCAGGCTCTTGTTTTGAAAAGGTGAAGTTGGATTTAATTCACATAGAGCCTGCTTTTAATTTTGTTTCAGTTTTGACTGAAATAATTTTTGTCCATGAAAACTGTATTTTTGATAATTTTAAAATTTTTCTAATGGAGAACGTAATTGATATGAGAAATGTCAGCCAGAAGTATGTAAGCTTCCCCTCACTCTTTCTTAGTAAATTTTCCAATCACTTGGAAATTAAAAACTTTCCCCCAAAATCTGAGAATCTAAAAAGTAATCTATCAGAAATTATAGATTCTAATGTTCCACTCCCTCAGGTGTGATAAGCAAAGCATTCCTTCAGAAGGTATGATAAATCTGTATATCACTCTGCCGTACAAGTCAAAACAAGTGAAAGGAGATGGGATATTTTTGTGTCCCACCTCAAGTCAATGTTAAAGATCCAGTTGATCTATTTATGGGTTTTTTTGTGCCTTAAACTATGTTTCTATATCTGTTCTCTGAAGAGTGAAGAATTTATGAAATAAATTTAGGAATAAAATAAAATCTAGTAAACAATTTATTCAACACTATTTTAGGGATGGGGTGCTAACAGTGGCCTCAAGTAGCTTTAATTAATGGCACAGCAATAACAAGTGTAGCTTTGCTGACAGGTGTGATACTACAGCTCATGCTATGTATATTATTAAAAATTAGAAAATGCCTTTTAACAGATAAGGGGATGGCCCTTCATGTTCATCTTAAGGAACTGGATTTCAGAGGACTTGCTTCAGGTTCATATTGTATACGGTACATATTTTGTAGATGTTGTAAAATATGTTTATATTATGGTCCAGATTTTTTTTTCTGAAATTCCCTGTATCAGTCCTTCCATTTCATCTCATCAAATATTGATCATCATCTCTATGTTATGTAACCCCTTTTCAGCCTTGAATTCATTCTATTTTTGACAAATTACAATAAGTAATCAGAGTTTGCATGATAGGTGGCGGGTTAGGAGCTGAGAATGAGCATCCAAATCTGAGAGATTAAAGGGGGAGAGTCAGGAGAATGGGGGAAGAGGTGTTTCTTTCAAACTCTGTTGGCTATTTTGTAAATATTTTGTCAGTGTAATAAAAATGGCTTCTCTGGATTTAAGAGTCTTAAACCAATATGTACTTCTAGAGGAGAGGTAGACACTGTGAAATTTTATCCTAAATTACTTCCAAATTTTATCCTAAATTACTTACAGGTGACCTGTAAAGCTAAAAGTTTCTGTCTTACTTCTTTAAAGTGCCATGCTGTTGCCAGTTAACCAGATTGATACTGCTGGAAACTACAGCTGTTCTGTTCTATTACTTCTGCAACTGAAATTTGTTTATTGTTATCATAGTTTCAGTTAAACTGAGATTGGTTTTTTATAATATTAAGGCATAAAGGCAAATAATTTCCTTATTTTTTCAATAATAAAATATTGATTCCTAATTTTCCTTCCTGTCCCTTGTGTCCTGGAGGCAGGAGCAAAAGAATTTTAAAATCTTTTATTTAAGTAGCACAGAGATGGAACTTTGTTTACCTGCTTTTTTTAAAAGTTAATTTTGCAGGCATTATATCCACAAACTGTTCATGTGTGCCTTTTCAGAATGTGATTACTGCTCATAAAAGCAGTTTTAATTGAATACTTATGTCATGAATGGCTTGTAGCATGCTTAAAACTACAAGCCTCTATTTATATGACTATAGTTTATTTTTTAGAGCTCCCTGTATAACAATACTGGGAAATTACTAAAGGATTTTTGCTATTCAGCTGGGTGATTTTAAAAGACATTGCTCTTATACTGTACTATTGGCATTGCTGCTTAGGAATAAAAAGCTAAGAAAATTATCCCTTCCCCCTTTCAAACAAAGCCACATCTTCCCCCTTTCAAAGAAAGCCGCATCTAAAAAGGTCACAAAAGGAAACACACAATTCAAATAATCTCCTTGCTGTATCTAAGATTAACTTGGACACAGATGGTTCAATTTATAGTTTGATCTGGCATAATATATACATTTAACAGAATCCTGTTTTGTATTGCATCTATAAACACTAATGTCTGATAAAAGCATGCTGGCTTTTCTGCCATCAACTTGAATCAGAAACCTCTGAGCCAGTGCTTAGAAAGCAGGAGTCTGACATTCAGAGACATTAGTTAACTTTTTTAGCCTTTGGCTGCAACTTTTCTTAGCCTTATCCCTGACTTTCAAAAGGCAAAGTCATTTGTGGTTTTCTCAATTTAAGCTGCTGTGGATAATTATTAGGCTTTGTTCTTGCTGCATTTAGAGATGAAATGATTCAATGCTGTTCATTACTGCTCATTTCCGGACCACACTGTAGTCATTAAATTTCTGAGATACTATCTGAGAAATCACTGACATTGTTCATATACCAAAACTAAAATGTTTACCACTCCCTGCTGTTTGCCAGGCGTTAGCCCACCTGTCTGTAAGGGGAAATGCTTTGGCATGATCAGGATCTTTATGGAAGCTCGTGAACAAGCAGTCTTTGTCCTTTCTTGGTGGAAAGTTTTCCTTTTATATGCAAATAGCATTATCTAAAGAAATTAATTTCTTCCTCAGAATCACAGATTTCACTCAGAGATCAGCTGATTTTTATATTCCACAGGTGAAGTTTTCTCACTTCTCATTGTGTATTTCCCAGAAAATTCTGATCATAAGAAATGATATTAGCTTTACTTTGGAAAATAATAAGTGTATACTTTACTATTTTCAGCCGATTATCCTAAAGAAGCCAGGCACAATAACCAGAATACCTGACAGATGTTCAGTGACTTCTGAGAATGTGGAGGATCATATCCAATGTCTTGAATGTATCTTCACAGTTTAGTTGGCACTGGTAACAAGGAGGTAAATAGTGCTGTACAAGGAGGTTTTTATATGTTTATATGCCTGTCTGTGAACTGACTTGTGTTATTTCCAAAGTTGGAAGATTGACTTTGGCAAGCTTCTTAGTCATTGTAGGTCAGTTCAGCTTGGTAGTTATTATGTGGGTAGTAAGTACAGAATTGTTCCTATATTCCCTTAGCTAGGATATGACCATGGCATTTATTTAATTATATTTATTTAATTATATGAATATATTATATTAATTTAAAAAACAGTCTTTTCTCTGAAGGGAAATGACGGAAACAACAAATGAGTAACTAATGAAAGAATTATTATGGACTTAACTTGAAGATTAAAAGCTTGAATCTGGAAATGACAGATTCATGGAGTGATATAGTATCATGCTTGCTTAGATATACTTTGGGTGGGGGGTGTCAGGGTGGGGAGTAAAAGAAGGAAAAATATTTCCAATGCTTGGCAAAATGTAGAAGTACTACTTTTAGTGGTACTCCATTACATTTCTATGAAGCTTGCATGAAAGGCAAAGGTAAAAAGTCCCACAACTTACTCCTGTGATTGATAAAAGGCATGAGCTGTGTGAGATTAACCCATCTGGTTGGAGCATGGTGCTTATCACACCAAGGTTGTGTGATGTGGGTCCCATCCCTGTATTGGCCAGTCACTTAACAGTTGGACTTTTGGGTCCCTTCAACTCAGAATATTCTGTCATTCTGTGAGTTCACTGTCTGGCCTCCTTTAAAACTCTGTTTATATGATGAGCCTTCTGAATTTCCCAGCCTCACACAGGCAGGGGTAGTACAGACAGCAGCCCAAGCCCACTCAGTTCAAGGTTTTGAAGAGAGGTAGATGTTGGTAGTCTGCCATATTTCTTGGAAAGCTTGGGATTCGTCCATCTGTTTACCTTCCTCATCTGTTTGCTCTGCCAAAGTCCAGATCCAGCTGTGGACATGCACAGCTGGTGTGGTTGGTCCAAGCCCTGCATGTGAAGAGCTCAATTAAAAGATGTGCAGACAGCCACCAGCATGCCTGGCAAGCTGACCATGAGGAGAAAGGACTTTGGAAGCTGAGGCTGGAGATGACGGTCTTAAGAAGTTCCAGTAGAGAATTTATTTTTTATTAATAAGCTTTGCTGATTTTTCTATGGAGCCTTTGAAAAATGAGGGTGGCCTTATATCTGAACTTGTCTTATATTTGAAGTCACATTCTATTTGGGGTGGTATGGTAGTTCTGGCTAGATCCATGAGAATGGCTAGGGTCTATAAGGGTAAACCACAATGAGGCAGAGAAGAAAGCATTCAAAATTTGTTCTGGCAGAAATTGGTTAATTAACTCTGTTAGGCATTACACAAGACCTTAGCTAGGCTAAATTACTATCTTTGTTAAATATGTCGCTTCCCAGGAGTAAATCTGGATGAAACATCTTAGTATTGTTTAACTAATTTTTTCATACTGAAAGCACAAAAATTGTGCAATTGCATATATTGGACCGAAGAAATATATAAGTTTGCATTTTCCCATGAAACTCTCTTTTCCAGAAAGAAGAAAATCTACAGATAGAATTACAGGTTTTAGGTCCTATATTGAGGGAAATGGAACTATTTTCTTTGTCAAGCCCTGTAACTCCCAAAACTGGAACACAGATTTAAACAGCAAAAGCTGTGAGTGATATATTAATGATAATATTTTATGAACATTGATACAAGAACAACAAGTCAAGGCCTTTTGGAGATTAGGATTTTTCCTTTTTTTCCCTTTTCTTTCTCTCAGGGAATTTTCTCCCATTTGTTACCTAAGAGATAGGAATGACTGATACTTAAGAGACAAAGAATGTGGCTGGGGAAGGGTGCATTTGGCTACCCTCTTGGCTGGGAGGCTTTCTCTTGGGAATACAAGATACTGTGAGATTATGGCTGTGAGGTCAGGGGGATAGACCCAGTTCCTTGCTCACTCTCAGGACCAGAAGGGAATGTTCCAGTTGCTGCTACCGCAAGGAGAATTTTCTGCCATGGTGAAGTTCAGCCCTGTACTGCTTCCCCTACAGTGAGTGAGCTCTTGCTCATAAGACCAGCCATTTAACAGGGACCTTTTTTTGTTTCAACACCTGATCTCACTGGAAAGGACTTTCACCATCTACTCGGGTGCTGCAGGGGAAAACCCAGGACCCCAACCCCCTCCCCTCCTATTCCAAGGGAGAGACTTCTGGCTGTTTGGAGAGCCCAGCTGCTGCTATCCAGCCCTGCTCTATTCTGCTGCTGCGTGGGATTTTTGACTACAGTTTAACCCAACACCCTGTGCCTGCCTGGATACCCTGTGGCTCTTATTATGGCTGCAGGGTTTCTTCTACATTTTGTTTCCCACCCTGGGGTCTGCTCGCCTCTGCCATTCCAGCTTGCTGCTCTGAGGTTCCTGCTACAGCCCATTTTGCCATCTGGAGGGGCACTGGTACCAGCTGCCTCCCATGAGTTTTTAAAGGAAGCCCCTTTCTATGTCTTTCCCCAGCAGTGCCGCCATTAGACATGGGAGAGGCAGCGGGGCTCGTGCCACAGCGCCCCAGCGCCCCCTGCAGCTGTGGGGGACTCATCGCACCTGCCCGGCCAGGAGCCAACAGCGCCCCTGCCGGCTGTGACTGTAACTGCAACAAAGGGGAAAGTGCCACAGCCGGGAGAAACCTCTTAATGGGTTTCTGTTCTTCTGTTTGGTGTTGCTGCTGTTGTGGTCGTCTGTCTTGCTACATATTATCTAGTAAAGAACTGCTATTCCTTTTCCAATACTATATACACTTTTCCAGTGTTTTTTATATATAAATATATATATAAATAAATAAATAAATAAATATATATATATATATTCTGATACACAGGGCCTGAAAGTCCCATAATTTCAAAGTTGTAGTAATTTGGAGGGAAGGGGTTCATATTCCCCATTCCAAGGGAGATTCCCCCCTTTCTTGGCAGACACCTGTCTTTCAAACCAAGAAAAGGCCGTCTTCAATGTCTCAAACAGATTACTTGGTGCAAATAGCCTGCATATTCTTCCAAATGCAGCAGCTCTTGTTAGATTTACACTAAGTAAAATCTCTTTCGGTATGAGTTAGATGATTGAAATACATGTATTGATGTTCATGGTAGTAATTTCTGACTGTAAAAAGTATTTCATGGGGGAAGAATATGATTCTGAGCAGACAAATGGGCTAAAAGTGTATATGGAAAACCTTGAACATATAGGAAGTTAGAGACTTAGAGATTTGACAATTTTCTTCTCATTAATATATTGTATAGTTTAACTTCGACACAACAGTAGACTTCAGTAGGTTCAAGGTCTGTTCTTCTTTCCAAATATAGGAATGAATCAATGAAGGCAGCAGAATAATTTAAAGAAAAGTTAATGGCGCAAGGGGAAATTAAGAGCAATTCTCTGTCTCAACATACAGTTCTAGAGGTAGTTTACAAAAATCATTCAGTCAACTCGGTTCATTTTAATGATGTCTGTTAAAAATAGAGGTGCACTCTGTGAGTAAAAAAAACCTAGAAAAATTGTTTTTGAAGTAGTCTGTGGGCTTTTAGAGGTAGAGTGTGTAATTAGGAGGTTATCAAAAAGTAATTCATTAGTGATTCAATTTAAAAGACATAACTAGGGTATAATTACTCTGGCCTGTCTTGTTACCATAGCTATATTGAGAAACCAAAGAGCTGTCCCTTATGTCATGGATTTTTGTGGTATAAAGGAAAGTATTGGGTGGTAAAACTTTCAATTTCCAGGTTTTTGGCTGTCAAGTGTTTTTGTGTTATTATTCTAATGGACTTCTACCCTCTCACACCTGCTACTTATTGCACTATGTAACTTGTAAAGCTTAAACTTTGAACATGATTTTTACAAGATGAAGAAGAAAGTAGTGCTGCTGGTCAGCGTTGTAATTGTTCAAGTAGCTGTGTAGTGTTGTACCTATTGTACATAAGCATCAATTATCAATCCATTGCTATCTTGCTATAAAGCTGACCAAAATCTTCACCTAGATTATGCATTATTGACTCTTTTTTTTTTTTTTTGAATGCTCTATGTATTGTACAGAACTTTCAGTAAAACTGAATGCAGTGATCTAAGCATAGAATTCGTTATACAAATGAACAAACTGTTCTGGCAATACTCACTCTTGGTTGCAAATGTAAAGGTAATGAATGGCTACTATAGTCTATTTCCCATCTGGTTTTAACAGTCTGTTTCTTTTTTATTTTCTAAAATGGGCCTCTATTTAGCAAGTTTTTACTTTGGTAATTAATGAAGCACTATCATTTTCTAGTATACATCTGTGGAGCTTTTTGGATTGTTATTGTGCTGCCATGCTTAGGACAGCATCTTGAGTCAAAGCCAAAGATAGCTTTGAATAATTTGGTATCAAGGTACTAATGAGCTCTGCAGACATTTCAAATACAGTTTTTTCCATTTTCAACCAGGTGTGGCTTAATCCACTCTATTTTTCCCATAAGCAATGTGATGTCCAATATATAACTTTTTCCTCATACTCCAAAAAATGTTTCCAAAAGGCTAAAATCATGCTTCTTGCAATACAGAAGAGACTTTGCTGACTTCTCTTTTCTGGATGTTAGATTTCCACCCTGAAATTTGATGGCCTGAGAATATTTTTTCCTAAAAATCTCAAATCATGAACTATACTAGTTTGTATTCTGATTTATATGTATGTTTAATAGTCTTAAAAACTGTTTATGAATCAAAGTAACAAAGCTATTTCTAGAAGGTTAATGCTCAAGGATAATTTTTCTAATTTCTAGCTACAACTGAGAAAAAATTACATTCAGATACCAAGGAAAGAAATCACGGATTGAATACCATTGGGAAAGCATTGCAATAATTGTACATGAATTTATTGGGAATTAATTCCTCTTGATTGATGTGCTAAATGGAAGCATGTAGCACATTAAAAAGGTCTTGAATATATCTTGGTAGTATTTGCTTCTGCTTCTTAAGAGAATGTGTACATGTTATGCTGTTGATTTGTTTGCAGCCATATATATTTAAACTGTAAACTTTGTCTGCTAACATCTCTGTGCACATATCACAAGAGTTGTTCTTTGCACCAGCACCAGGAGTCAATAGTTTTGACTCATTCCAAGAAACATTATTTTGTCAGCTCTGATTGCCAGAAAGTGTTGGCTCTGCTACTTAAAGCAGTTAGCAAGTTTTTTTCAAAATTGGTATATAGTGAGTATCTTATATTACTTCAGCATGCCCTTTGTAGCCTGCTCATTTTCTTCAGAAAACATTCAAGCTACAGGTTTTCTTCCCTAACATGTCACCCAAACTCATTCTATGGTTTTATTTCCCATGTGGCAATTCTATGTCATTCATCATGGTAATCAGTCCAAGGGTGATGAAATTTGGGATTCAATTTTTCTCTTGGGGAAGTCCATAGGTTTTGCTTCAGATCAAAATTGTGAGCCTCCACGTGTCCTCTTGGTATAAACAGATAATCCCACAAAGCACCTGCATCTACTAAAAATACCTCATTGAAGCAATCAAGACAACAAATCCTTTGATAATGCAGTAAATATCCACGGCTGTCCCGTGGATATTTCCTTGCAGATGTTTCCTTTAGTACAGTCATTTGAAGGATTAAATGTAGTGGAGAGGTTTCTTTCATTCCTTTACTACTAGCCAAGGTGTCTATCCAAAATTACAAATACTTCATTGAAGCTTCATTGAAAGGACTGCATGTATAGGTATCTTAAGGGTACTTGAGAATCTTCTTAAGGACCTCCATATACCAAGAAATAATTTATTTTAATCAACTATCTGTCTTGAATGAAAGGAATTCCCACTCAATGAAAAAAACCCCTCATATAATGATTATTTTGTGTTACTGCCATAATTCATGGGTTTTTTCCCATAGATAAAAGGTATACATATTGGAATTCAAGGTGACATGTTTTTCTATCTTTCTGGTTCCTATTACCACTGATAACAGAATAACATACTGTTTCTTTGGGTTTGGTTTTGTTTGGTTAACAGAAGCACAAGAAATTACCCACAAAATCTAAAAAAGGAAGTTTAAATGTATTTTTTATAGGAGCGGATCTGTAATAAAAACAATAAAACCCAGTGTTTAAGCTTTATAGAAATAATTTAATGACCAGCTGCAGCAATAAACACCTTTCCATTTTGATTGGGTCTTAACTCCTCCATCCAGTGATTAATTGCCCCATGAAAGACAAACACATTACATTATACCTTAAGTGTAACATCCTGTTTTAAAGATTCCACTAGTGCAGTTTAAATGTTTTTGATCCTGTTCAGACTTTAAATGGATATTTTGAGGATCTTCCATTTATTATTACTCGTTGCATGTAATCATGACCAAGGCAATAACTGGCCAGTATTTTGTTTCTCGTATACAACTTTGGCCTTTCTTGTGTTTGTATTCCTCTTAGACAGAGAGTAATATTGTGGTGCCACAGCTTTTTTTTTTAAACACCGTGGAAACTAGAGGATGGAGAGTGCATTTTATTTAAATTGTGGGGAAAATTTGAACTTCTTAATAGTTATGTCACTGGTTCCTGTGCAGTATGGAGCATGCACTATTATTAAAGTCATACTCATTACAGATAACAAAACAACCACTAACACAGTGATTTTAAAATATTTTGGATATAAGCTAGATTTAACTGATGATGTAAGAGGGAAATAATGATAGTCAAATCTCTAATTTATCTACTCCCTTTTTTGCACAATTAGGCTTCCTTTCCCGAGAAAGCATGAAAAATGGACTGTGTGACACTAGCAGTGAGAAATTTGGAGTGCATTTGCTACAGCAGAGGTTGTATCTGTATCAGAGACAAGAACTGCATTTGGGTTTTTTTGAATGGCATTTCATTTCACTTTGTGTTGTCACCTCCATTGAAGAGCAATATCTTGAATTCCTTTACAGAATCACAGGAGAGTTGATGCTGACAGGGACTTTTTAAGGTCCTCTAGTCCAATCTCTGTGCTAAAGAAAGGTCATCTAGAGTCAGTTTCCCTGCATAATGTCTTGGTGGACTTGAATATATCCGTCGGGGGTGGCAGAGTCCGTATCCTGTTTCAATGCCCAGTCACTGTCACAGTAAAAATGTGTTTCTTGATGTTCAGACAGCACATCTTCTTTGTACCTGTTGCCTCTTTTCTCTCTCTGGGCACTGCTGAAGAGAACCCATCATTCTTTTCTTTACACCCTTCCTTCAGGGATCTATATCCATTGATAATATTCACCCTGATATGACTTCTCTCCAGACTTAACAATTGCAGCACTTTCAACCTTTTCTCATCTGAGGGGCACTCCAGTCCCTTAATCATCAAAGCGGTCCTTTGGTGGACCTGGTCTTAAAATAGCACCATATAAAATTTTATTTTGTTTTATTTTATTTTATTTTGCACTAAGACATTTGTTCTGGGATGTATCTTTAATGAAAAATCAGCACAATCTGTCAATTATTCCTTTAATGGTTCCCCTGATGAGCCCATCCAGAGAAACAATAGATTCTTGAGTAGGTACAGGGTAGTGGCAAGTCTGGGGATCATTTCCTCCTTTTAATTTCCTAGTATGTTATCATAAAATGGCCTGGGTTGGAAGGGACCTTAAAGATCATCTAATTAACCTCCCCCCACCACTGTGCACAGGGATACCTTGCACTAGACCAGCTTGATCTGAGCTCCATCCAGCTGGTCTCGAACACTTTCAGGGATGGGCCATCCACAACTTCTCTGGGCAACCTGCTTCAGTGCCTCAACCACACTCGCAGTAAAGAATTTTTTCCTAATATCTAACATAAACCTACTCTCAGTTTTAAGCCATTCTTCCTTGTTCTGTCACCATATACTGTTGTAAAAAGTCCTTCTCCATCTATTTTGTAGGTACTAGAAGGCAGCATTTACATCACCCAGAAACTGCCTTATCTTCTCCAGGCTGAACAAACCCAATTCTCTCAGCCTTTCTTCAAAGAAGAGGTCTCCAACCCTCCAATCATCTTGGTGATCCTCCTCTGGACTTGCTCCAACAGGTCAATGTCCTTCCTATTCTGAGGTCCCCAAAGCTGGACCCTCACCCTTCTGGCCATGCTGCTTTGGATGCAGCCCAGGACACGTTTGTGTCTCTGGGCTGTGAGTGCCCATGTCTGGGTCACGTCCAGCCTCTCATCCAGCAGCACTCCCAGGTCCTTCTCCCCAGGACTGCTCTCCATCTGTTCAGACCCCCGCCTGTGTTGGTATTGGGGCATGCCCCAACCCAGGTGCAGCACCTTGCCCTGGTCTTGTTAAACTGCATGAGATTCCCATGGGCCCACTTGAGCTTGTCCAGATCCCTCTGGATGGCATCCCATCCTTCAGGTGCGACAACCGCACCACTCACCTTGGTGTCTTTGGCAAATTTGCTGAGGGTGCACTTGATCCTTTTGTTTGTCATTAATGAAGATATCAAATAACACTGGTCCCAGTATAGACCCCTGATGGACATCATTTGTCACTGATGTCCATTGGGACTCTGGGCCATTGACCACTACCCTCTGCAAGTGGCTGTTTCAAGTAAGGGACATGTCAATCGTTAATGCATGTTCCTTTGCTAAGCCAGTAGTCTGCTTGCTTGCTGGGTTTTCTGATAGCCACCCCAGAACCCAGAGTGAGTGAAACTTGAAGTATATGTTTATGAACTCAGAGAAATGAGGTGCTAATATCAAGATCCATAGTAGACAGCATCCTGCTGGAAGCAAAGGGTACCAATCTTATAGAGTAAGATCTCTATAGAAATCTAGAGCTTAAGGGTAGTGTTTAGTAACCATCCAGTTAAAAGACAGATATAGTCACTTTGGCCACTGGGAGAAATAGGTTAGGTTGAGATAAATCTTTCTACTCATTTCATGATCTAAAAGGAAAAATTTGACTAATCTAATTTAAATTGCAACTAGGTGAAATTAACCATGTTAAGGCTTGTGTAGTCCATAGTAAAAGTAATGTAAAGTAAAAAACAGATTCTTTATGCCTTGAGGTACAAGGTTTTTAGAGCCAAAATCAAACATTAGCTTGAATAATCTTTATCATTGGGCTTTAGAAATTGTTGTAAATTTATAGTTACTAGCACCTACTGACATAGGTATTGCAATTTGTCTACTTTATCCCCAGGAGCCAATTAGGCCATACCAACATGAATTGAGGTGTTTAATTAGACTGTTCATTTAGGTATTCACATAGGAAAACTTCAATCAAACATTTAAATGATGTTAAAGACAATAGGTTAAACTATTTCTTGTCATTCTCTTGTACCTGGTGACAAATCTGTCTGCATTTGAGTTGAGTATAATAGTGAACTACTCAGCTTTAGTACTTCTCAAGGGAATATCTATCAGATATTTAGCTACTTCTTAAAAGCATAAACTCGTTGTTAACAGCTGTTTATTGGTTCCCATCACAAGTGCAACATTATTAGGGATTTCTAAAAAGGGGAGCAACCTGAAACTTTGTCTTAACACTGAAATTTAGTAGTTTAAATATGCATACAAGAAAATGGAAAACAACCAAAAATACAATAAAAGTGATAAAAATTCAATAGAAAGATATTTGAAGACAAACAAAAATAATTTAAAGTCAGTATATCAGGTAAAATTCTCTCAAACTTTCCAGTTTTTGGTAGAGGTTTGTTTAAATATTATTTAGATACAATTTTCACACATGATTTGGTGGATGAAATATGAAAATATGGTATCTTTTTGAGGTGGTAAAGACAAATTTTATTTAAAACTTGTGTCTTCCATTGCTTATGTAATAGTTTGCAGATCTCTTTATTTCTATTTCTCTATTTTCCGTCGCAATCAAAGCAGTAAAACCAATCTAAAGATCTGTATGTATGATCTTATCATATTATGAAGTTTATAATCTGAATCAATCTAGTTAGAGATCAGCAAGACATGCATGGGACAGCATGTATAGCAAGTGGGACTCTGTGTTTCATCATTTAATCACCTAAGTTAGCCTTTGGTGTTCTAGGTCTGAAAGTGTGTCTGTGCAGACAACATAATATTAGGAGACCAATTCACTGAGTTTTGATATACATTTGTATTAGAAGCACAAATGATTCTGCAAGCTACATTAACCTCTGACAAAGCAGGGTTAAAATAAATTTTTCATGCTCAGTTTTCATCATGTTATGCGTTAGATCGTAGACCTGTGGATTATATCTTATTTTTCAGACTTTTCCTTGAAAGTGTCCTGTTTCAGTCTGATTTTTTTATATCTTTCCCATTTCAACTGAGTTATAATGTAAAAACTCAGATAGTTTCTGTCGGGTTCGGCTGTTAACCAAAAGGTTGGTGGTTCGAGCCCACCCAGGGACACCAAATGTCCAGTTCGTGTGTCTGTCTCTGCCCGGACACGGGTAGGGTGCTTCTTGGGTGGCACGCGTTTCAAAGGACGAGTCTGGACTCTTCAGCTTTTCGATCTTCAGATTGTTTATTGTTTCTTATCTACAAAATTTTCTGTCTGCCCAATAGAGGTCTGATCTGCAAGGCAGCCAAGGGCACTCTGACTCTCAGGGGGCGGTCATGTCTTTTTATACTAAAATCTACGTACATGATATTTACCTTTATTTTCCAATACTTTTCACCCATGTTGGCAAGTACACCTTCACCATAAACCAATCCTCAAGTGCCAACATCACCACAGAAGATGGAAGACAAGAAGAAGAAAGAAGGACGAGACACGCCCTGATCCCTCCATCTTGTCTCCATAACCCCCCTGTACCAAAAACCTTAAAGTTTATATTTCACCCTATAAATGTGTCCCTTTTACACCCTTCACTCTAAAGTGATTCTCATGTCCTCAAACTGCTGTCACTTCTGTGGATGGATCAAAATCAAGCCACCAAGCACTCTTGGCAACATTCCAGGATTTCCGAGACCCCCAAGGGTTCTCTCAGCAACTCTGGACATCGGGAGCGATGTGCTGAGTTCCCACAGTTTCAAATTAACAAAAAACATGAGGCCTGCATTTGAATTTCAACCATTACAGACAAGACCTTAGATTTAAGATATGTTCATGTTTACATACACCATAAGTATTTTGATCCTTGTTGTTATTCTTTTCTTGGGTGCTAGTAATTTTTGTGCCTTATATATTTTACACAGGGTATTAAGGGCAATATCCTGTTGATAAAGAGTTTTTAAAGTTCAAGTATTTCAGTAGTTCTCATTACTATAAACATGTCTGAACTTATTCCCATTGATTATTCCTGTGCAAAGTCAAGGTGGAATCATCCATTTAATAGTATACAGTGAAAGCAGTGCAAAAACAGCTGTAGCTTTTGAACTGGTATGGAAAAACTGCTAAAAATAAATGCTTATCACATCAAAAATTCTTTTAAGTAGTGCACAGAGAAGTTGAAAATATAAATTCACAACAATCAATTTAGAGAGCTTTCAGGATAACTTCTATTTGTCCATTTTAATATCAGCTGCCACAGTGTATAGTGTGACAGGACTGCATGTGAGCCAGCTTGTTGCCTGTCCCCAAAGCAACTGGCCCAGTCCCCTGAGGCTTTCCTGGGAATCCTCAGGAAGCTAGGAGGAAAAAAAAAAAGACCACATAATCTTGCAGTTCCCAACTTACGGGTAAGTGGGGGCAGACAACCCAACAAATGCCTGAAGATTTCTGACTTTGTCCAGGACTGTGGGTGTCCTTTTCCCTCCACTGTTTATTTACGTTCAGTAAAACTCAAATGTAGCTTAGGAAGTGGGCCAGTTACTGCTGTATTGAAGAATATTATTAGTCCATCTGATGCTTTGGCGGCAGACAACCCCCTCTCCTCCTTCATTCCCTTCGTAATGCACCTGACCAGTTGTGCAATGCTACCCAATGAACAGCTGCTAACAATGAGGAAATTGTGCTCATAAGAAGTAGCACAGGATCTGATGGTTATTATCTGGGGAAAAATTGAAGCATTAGGGAGTTGTTTCTAGCCAGGATTTTTTTTCCCCAATTGAAAAAGTTGACTCTGTGTTGAATTAAACACTTTTTATCTTCTCTGTTTATGACTTTGTGGAACTGGTTTCTTTAGAGTACTCCATTTCCCCATCATTTCCTCTTCCCCTTCTCCTTTTCCCTCTCCTGCTCCCTCCTCCATAATTCATCTGGGAGGATTAAGGATTTTACAACTGAAAAATATCTATGCATTGGGATAACTATTTATACTATGATGGGTAACTTTTCCTAGCAGTAATGTTTGTCTGCAGTAACGTTACCCATACATGTGTACAGGAGTATATAGATGAGAATTAGCATTTGGACTACATTTTACAGAGTGTGTGTATGTAGCAAGTACCTCATATAGCCTCTCAAGACATTCCTATTTACTGAATGTCCATCCTCAAACATCTTGTAGTACTTTCTAAAAAACTCAAAAAAACCCCAAGAAACAAAAAATCACAAGAAAACCCGACATAAAACAAAAATGGAGAGGCAAGACTTAGGCATTATTGAAGTTTAACTAATAACATAAACAATTCCATCTCTGAAGTCAATTCTTTGGGCTTGAAAAAATTAACAGAAACTTCTAAACTCCGGTGGTGTTCTAATTGGAGAAAGTCTGCCATTCTTCACAACCTGAATTAGGCATATTCCTCTGGAAGAGCAGTCGAAAGAATCAATATAAATAATGAACATAATGAATAACTTTCTTTGATACTTATGAAATTTGTACATTGAGTCATGTCTTCAGTCTGGTAGAGTCCTTTAAACAAATTCAATTCAGAGTTGCTAGGCAGGAGTTTGGGAATTAACTAGCAGTATTTTTACCACTCTATGTGAAAGTTGCTGTTTTTTTTTCTTTAACAGTTTCAATTGATTTAGATGCTAACAAGGGACATATAGCAATCACTATGAATTTATAAACTCATTATTTTAGTACCTATTTCTCTGTACAGCTTCCTGTTTCATATGAAAATGATCCAACTGGAATACTCTGTCACAGTTTTATTTTTCATACTGAAGTAATTCTTACCAACTGACTACACTTCTATACTGGCATAAGAAAGTTAAAACTCTTTCTGGATTGATAGTATGTCTGTTATAATAATAACAAATGTGTATGCTGTTCTGTACGGAAATATGCAAAAATCTTATAAAATCTGTTATCTTAAAAAATCTATTATAGCTGAAAGAGTTTTCAGGAATGGACAGAAAACAAGTGATCAGTAGCAGGCATGATTCATCATCTATTTAGTAATGGTCATGTTAAAAAAAAATCTTCTAGAATAATTTAAATACAACTCATTTTCTCATGAGAAAATGAGACTATTTCACCTTGAAATAGTCTACAGCCCCATCCAAAAGAAAGCTGCAAAAAAATTACAGTGAAATTACATCTCTCCTCTTTCTGTAATGAGGAAGAAAGGAAAGTACTTGTGATGTTCTGAAGCTAGTGGCTGAGGCATCATTGGATAAGCATTCAGCCTTTTCCGAATGATCTTGATGTTGTGCTTACAGGCTGAATTTGCTTGTTCTTCTGACTTGTGAACCTGAATGTTGCCAGTCCTGAAATAACTGTGAATACTTTACTTGGAAATTTGCACTGAATCTGACATTTTTAGTCATAATTATGGCTGCTAGTTTACAATATCTGAAAGTGTTCTTAAATAAAAGCAGACTTCCTTGGAATACCTCCAGATGCCTTCAGAATTGGAATTTCTGATCAGATCAGCAGAATCCATGAATATCTTGCTGTGACCAAGGAAGCAAGAAAACCTGAAATCAAGCATCCCAAGCCTTTCTCTGTTGATGTGATTTAGGCCTGTCATAGGGAAAGCATTTGAAGCCTTGAGGAAGTTCTGGCTTACCACATAGCTGATGAAGAGTAATGAGACCATCTGGCCTTCATAATAACTGAAATTATCTCTGCCAGCTTCAGGGAAGACAACATTCCATCATTCCTACGCATGCCTAGCTAATTTTGGAGAAGTGTACATTCCATGCCAATGCCCACATAAATTGTACCTGTGCTTTTTCTTATCTCGTGTTCTGTCTCTTTGTTTTAGCAAGATTGCAGAGTACTTGATGGGAACTCACTCTCTGTAGTATCTTGATTCTCTTAGAACATGTATACCGTGAGATAAAAGAAATTGTCTAAGCTCCACGTGAAATAACAAATGTCATCTTCTTATTGTTAATATCACTTCTGCATTTGACAGTGTATGTACAGCCTGTGCAAGGTAAAAATACAATGTACATTCACTCTTCTAGGAGGTATAACATAGCATTTCAAAGGTTATACCCTTTACCTCACCTAAATATCTTTATTCTTCTTTATTATTCAGAACTTCCGAGAACAGTTGAACTCCAGAGAAGTGTTGTTGTGCAATTCAAGCTTGCAGTGGGACTTAAATGCAATGTATTTCCCTTAAAATATTATTTATTAATGCTAATATGTTTGAATTTTAATTATTTGAAGATATGGAATTCCAGGCTAGATTATTCCATTTGTTCTAATGGTGCATGCTTTGTGTAACTCCACTGAGATGGGTAAAAATACTTTGGAATTCTTCAGTCAGAATCCAGTCTGCAAATAGCACTAGCTGCTGAAGTAAATGCAGCTGTTATTTTTATCTGCATTCTGAGATAGATAGATAGATAGATAGATAGATAGATAGATAGATAGATAGATAGATAGATACACACATACATACATACATAGATTTGAGGTTTTTCTTCCTAACAATGTTTATTTGCTTAGCAAAAACTAGAAGAGGCATTTTTTTTCTGTTACAGCAGAGCAAAATACATTTTAGGAAAAAGGGAGAAGTTTACTATGAAAGACTTCAGCAGAATAGATTTTTGGTTTTGCACACAAACTGCTTAAAGATTTTTAGTCACTTGTCAAGGTGTGACATGGTCAGCATCCATGCTGAAGGATCAATCTCAAGATTGTAATTCTGTGATAAATGTATGTCAATTTCCAAAGTTTCCTGCATGGAGAATGCTAATAATTTAGCCTTATCAAATAGCAGCTAGTCCTCATTTTGCATAAGTAATGATTTTTATGTTGATGTGTTTTTTTTTCAAACATGAATCATTATTTTGTTTTGAGCATTCCTACTTTTATTATATATATAAAATATATATAATATATATAATATAAATTTTTGTACTTCATGGTTCATTCCTATTGCTCTTAAGATTCTGTACTAGCCCTTCTGATCTAATTTCCTCAAGGACTCTTGTTAAGTATGTGTTAGGGTTGGGCAGACATATTTTATTGTCTTTTATTGTCTTATAGCGGCACCTTTACATATGCAAACTCACAAGCCAATGTTGCTCATGCAGTTAGACCCACTGAAGTAAAGAACATTTATCTGAATAGAGGCATGCTAAAGAACTCCCAAACATCCCAAGGTATGAAATTTAATCTTGTTAGCACAAATCTGGTTTGGGTCTGTATGAGAGAACCTGCATGCATCTGTCTAATCCCAGGGGTTTTTACATCATTTCTCTGAATTAGGTTAATATGATCCACACTTTCCCCCTTCCCCATTTCTTTTGAATCATGGGAAAGTTTAAGATTTTACTTGTGACACATGTAAATGATCAATCCACAGCAAGTCTTCTGAATGAAGTTTATTGTACAGTATACTTCAGAACGTGAATAATAATGATAAACAAATAAATGTAAACAAAATAATACAAACAAATACATTCAGGCATCAGGAAAATAATCCTTTTCAAGAATCATTGTCAGAACAACCTGATGAGTTGGTCTCTTCAAGAGATTGATAATTTTCAAAAAGTGAGAAGAGCAAGTCAAGCAGCCTGGGAACCTGATAGGACACACCATCCCTTATTTTCATCTTCCTCACTGTTATATCATTAAGAATTATTATTAATACCAAGAAGTTTCAGAGTTTTAGCTGTGCAGTCTGTTGACTTCAGAATTACCCTAGCAGTGTATGCTTGGTTGTCATTTGTGCATGTATTCAATCCCAGACTGCAAGACTACAAAATTCATTTTGCAAGGAAACAGTTGAGATGCCTCCCAACGTGTACTGGGGGTACCTCATACACAAGCAGCTGTCTAGGGGACCTTCCTGTCCCTTCTCTTTCCACTCCTGGCTTTGCCCATCTGATCTGGCTGAGGCCTGGAGACAAACTGAATTCTTCCTATGATGGGCAACAGCAGAGGAGAGGTGCTAGATTAGATCTCCACGGGCCCTTTTGTGCTGTCCCCAGTATCTGCCTGCTCCCTTTAGAGCTGCTCTGGTCTCAGGGTCATGATTTTAAAGGCTGTTCTGAGTAGTTGAGTAATGTGAATTGAATTCTACCCCTTGCTTTCCCTTTGTAGCATGATCATCAAGCTAAAAGCAATGAATAATTTAAATTCTTCTCAGAATCAATCTTTAAAATAATATTTCTCACTTCTCCCTGATACGTTCCTTCAAGAAAGAGAGCATAGGGAATTATACCTAAGAGGGCAAATTTAGATTTTCTTCTTTCATTACTTCCTACTAAAAAATAAAAGCACAAACAGTGACATTCTGTTAAATTGCTTGGAATGCTTTTGACAGTTTTATTTCAAGCAAGACTGCAGAAGTAAAGCATCATGCAAATCATTCAACACTATGAATTTGTAATAAAATTCAGAATGGCATCTTACTCTTCATAAGCTTCCTTTTTATAATTTTTTAGGATTCAGTATTGTGATATTTAAAAGACATTTAAATACACAGAGAAGCGTTTGTTTTGGCATGAGAGGACAATAAAAATGGTAATATATTGGCAAATAGATGAATACTGAATTACATAGAGACAATTTGCCATTCAAAGGCATTCAGAATTTTAAAAATTAATCACAGAATAGATGAAGTCAGAAGGGACCACAGTTGATCATGAGGTCCAACCTCCCTGCTTAAGCAAGGTCATCCCAGATGACATGGCACAGAAATGTGTCCAGACCATTCTTGGATATCTCCAGTGAGGGATACTCCACAACCTCCCTGGGCAATCTGTTCTAATGCTCAATCACATGCAAAGTAAAGAAATTCTTCCTGATGTTCAGCTGGAATTTCCTGTGCCTCAGTCTCTGCCTCTTGTCCTGTTGCTTGGTACCATCAGAAGAAGAGCCGGGCTTCATCCTCTTGACATCCTCCCTTCAAGTACTTATGGACATCAATGAGGTTCCCTTTTAGTTGTCTCTTTTCAAGGCTGAACAGGCCCAGCTCCCTCAGCCCGTCCTAATAAGAGAGATGATCCAGTCCCTTATTCATCTTAGTTGCTCTCCATTGGACCTGCTCCAGGAGCTCCATGTTGCCCTTGTGCTGAAGAGCCCAGAACTGGACACACCACTCCAGATGTGGCTGTGTAGAGGGTCTGGCTGAGTAGAGGGGCAGGATCACCTCCACTGACCGGCTGGCAATGCTCTTTCCAATGCACCCCAGGAGACCATTGGCTGCCTTGGCCACAGGGGCTCACTGCAGGCTCATGGGCAGCTTGTTGTTCAACAGGACCCACACGTCCTACTCCACAGAGCTGCTTTCCAGCAGTTTGGCCCCCAGCCTGCACTGGTGCAGGGGGTTATTCTTCCCCAGGCACAGGACTCTGCAATTGCCTTTGCTGAATTCCGGGGAGAGAGGACAGTTAACGAGTAGGTGCTCTATTACTGAATATTCAAATTGTAGCAGTCTATCTCTTCACATTGTAATATAGGTCTAAATTGCAAATTATACAGTCTTTAAAATAAAATTTTGTCTGCTTCAGCCTCTTAATTATCAGCTTATTTATGGTCACATAATTTGTTAATGTATGGTCATCCCAAAGCTGTATACACAGAATAGTTTTAGAATTCAGTGTGCTCATCTTTCCATGTATATATATATTTCATTTATTGAATGATAATTCATTTATTGAATTCTGTGATACTGGAAGTGCCTGGAATTGTAGAGCTATGGCAGCTTGAGGCTCAGCCCTTTATACTGTCTCTAACAGGCCACACACTGAAAACCCACTGTTGTATAAGTATGAGAATATAAAAAGCACCAAACAAATGTTTCCTGTTTTTTTAGGGGTCAAGTATATAAATATAGCTACAGCCCTTTTTCCTGAGGTCAGTTAGTGGATAGTCTTTAGTGACTCCAAGAAATGGCTGATGTTTTAAAAGATGAGTTTTAAATTGCTTGGAAAGATTTACTAATGCACTCATGACTACATTATTCCATGAGGAACTATGCATGCAGAGGTTATTTGAGCAGTGTCAAACCTTAATGTATAATCCATGTATTAATTTTGAAGATAAGGTGCTCTCAGGCACAATTCTAAGGCATGAAGCATGTCAAAACAAGCTTCATTTATTTGCTGAGTGTCCAGAATCAGTGTTTAGAAGTGTGAATTCATTACTCTCTTGTACATTGCGTGTTCTTGCAGTCCTTGACTGGGTAAAATATTACTTAAGTAGTAAGATGTACAAACCGCAGGATATCATCAAAGCCTGGAGACCACCAAACATGTTCAAGCAGGAAGAGTTTTACCATAGGTGAAATTCAGATGTTACATCAGCTGTAATGCTCCTGAGGCCAACAAATACCATTTAAAAGTGAATTAGTATGTGACGCTTTGGGGAGTTGTCCGCTCTCTCAGTTATTTTCCAGTGTGATGTGACCATTTAGGGCTGTTCTCATGTATTAATACTTGGCCTTTGAAGACATAGCTTTTCTATCTGTATGAGTATTTACTAGATGTTCTTTTTCACATTACTTTGAGATTCATACCTTATTTTAATTTGGCCAGACATCTTAGGTGATTTTTTCAAACTGAGTTGCAAAATGTCTGTATGCTGGGTTTTTGCATTCTTACTCAGGGCACAGGTTATTCCTGTCACCATGTCTTTTGACAGAAAAGGAATAGGAAGTCAGCCACTTGCTCATGTTTTGAGAAAAGAACACTTGTAGCATCTCCCTTATTGCTGAAAGAAAGAAATCCTCTCTTGTTCCATGAAATTGGACTGCTTTTGCAACCTTAAGATTTACAAAATAAAGTGCCTCTGGAGTTTTTCACAGCAAAACAGTGATTTTGGTGGGATTTGAAAGGATGCAGCAAGCTGTCCAACTTTCACATGCCTTTGTCCCGTAAGTCAGAAAAACTTCTCTCCAAACATTGCATTAGCTTTACCAGATGAAGTCTTCATTGACCAACACTGCTAAAAGGGCAGCACTTGGGAATGAGTCTCCTCTGTGTAAAAAGGCAGATGCTCAGTTCCATTTCGTTATTTGTCAGAAAAGCCTTTTTTCTTTGACTATCTCTTTTGGTTCCATTCCTGAATGTATTTTTTTTCCCAGCAATACTGCTTCCCTGTGGTTTCTCTGCTGAGTTTCTTTTCCACTTGATTTCAGGCTCCTAGTCTGCAGATTGATGATCCATGATGAAATGTCTTTGTGAATTGTCTAATGCCCTAGTTTTCTTTCACCAAAAAAAAAAGAAAAAAAAAGAAAAAAAAAAGTAATTAGTCGTATTACAAGTTGCAGTTTCATTTTATATTTTCCAGAAGCATTTTGATTGCTAAGAATGCAGCCAGGAAGTGAAATAGATGCAAGATGAAAACTTTAAGAGTGAGTGGAGGTGCGTAAAGTGATCCATGAGATCAATACCACTTATTACCTGCTTTGCAGCTCTCTGTGTATTAGTGCCTGTGACAGTGTTCTGGCTGGTCTGATTCAATGACATTTCCCTGATTTTGGTCCCATCTCCCAAGGCTGGTGGGTCCTGCTCCTTGCCCTCTCTCTGAAATACTAATTGCTTTTCTTTTGTACACCACTAGCATACATGAACTATTAGCTTTTTCTTGTTTAAAGCTGTGGTGGCCATTCTTGCTCTGAAATGACATTTCAGTGTGCTCCTTCTCTGCTCTTTTCAGTCTGCTTGAAATGTTTTGTGTGTCTTGCATGAAGTCAAACAATTCTTTTGATACTTGACCCCACAGATTACTGACAGCCCAGTTCTCCTTTATTTCTGATGCAGTGTAACACTATCCTGCTCAAAAAAAATCTATTTAAAATAACATGATCCAGGAATTTAGCACGAATCCTGCAATCCATGGCCATGCTAAGCAGTATTCTGTTTCACAAGTGGTCCCTTTGAAGTCAGTTTAGTTACACATGCTTACATCATGTCTGAACTCGGTGCACTGTGTTTACAACATGCGTATTTGATATTGCACAGTGGGTGTACATAACTTAAAAAATAATAAAACTTTTATTACTTTGAGTAGTGTGCACATTAAAGAACAGATTTTCATTCGCATCAAGGCTCTTTGTGCTCCTTTGGCTATGCAAAAGGCCTTAAAACTGGCATAAATTCCATTAAAGACCAGTTGAAAACTCCCTTTTCACAGCCAATGCTGTGTAAAATGGTGCTGCATGTAAACCAAAATGGAGCCCTTCCCAAAGGAGATTTTTTAATTTCAAGGCAATATTTTCACTTTTTTGTTCTATTTTCCTGTAATAAAGATGCAATTGAATGAATCACTGTGATTTTTTTTTTCTTAATTTTAATGTACCATGTTGTAGTAAACCTTCCATGATTAGGAGCTGACCTTTTTATCCTTGTTTCAATCAAATGTAAGCACTTTTTCTATTTACCTGCAAGCAGTGTTCATATAAACAATAAAAAGACTGCTTATTTCTTGAATTACCTCAAAGAAGCAAAACCAAAAAGGATTAAACCAAGAACATAATGCTAATGGGAATCTGTTTTTTTAAAAATTTTGTTTTTTATTTCTGATTCCCAGCTTGGGAAAGTAAGGAAATGCATAAAATCATATTTCTGAAGAACACTGAGATAGATTTTTATGTCTACACCTTCTCAAATCTATGCTTTGTTTTTAAGCTCCAGTTCTAGTTCATAAGCATAAAATATGTGTTTAAGCAGCTAAAAAATGATCTACTGAAGCTTCAGGAATCTGGGAAGTCTGCGTTGATGGGCCAAAGCTCAATAAGGTGAAGGGCCTTGGGTCACAACAACCTCTTGTGGAGCTCCAGGCTGGGAGAAGAGTGACTGGAAAAGCTGCCCAGTGGAAAAGGACCAGCTTGTGCTGGTTCTCAGCAGCTGTGCCCAGGTGGCCAAGAAGGCTAATGGCATCCTGACCTATATCAAGAATAGTATGACCAACAGGACCAGGAAAGTGATTGTCCCCCTGTACTCAGCAGTGGTGGGGCTGCATCTCAAATCCCGTGTTCAGTTTTGGGCCCCTCATTGCAAGAAAGACATGGGGTGCCAGAGAAAGCCCAGATAATGGCAATGGAGCTGGGGAAAGGTCTGAAGCACAAGTGTGATGAGGAGGGGCTGAGGGAGCCTGGAGAAAAGGAGACTGGAGGAGTGGAGTACCTTATCACTCTCTACAACTACCTGAAAGGAGGTTGCAGTGAGGTGGAGGTTAACTTCTCCCAGGTAACAAGTGCCAGGATGAGAGGAAACGGTCTTAAATTGAACCAGGGAAGGTTTGGATTGCATATTAGAAATAATTTCTTCACTAAATGGGTGTCCAGGCATTGGAACCAGCTTCCCAGATAAGTGGTGGAAATGCTGTCCCTGGAAGTGTTCAAAAAACATGTGGATGTGGTACTTGGGGATATGGTTTGGTGGTGAACCTGATGGTTCTGGGATTATCATTGGATTCAGTGGTCTTAGAGGTCTTTTCAAACCTTAATAAGTCTATGATTCAGCTTCTACAGAAAAAATAATAAATAACTAGAAGTAGTGTAAATGTATTAGTTGTTACCTGGTAAAGAGATGTTGCCTCTTGAAGATGACATTTTATTTGAAGCACTAGACAAAAGCTTGTGATATCTGGATCCATTTCTCGACTGCAGCACATTCATTGTTTGACTCTTGGTAATTCACTTAGTCTCTGTTCATCTCTCTATCTGTCTGACAGCCTGCCTGTCCACTTGTCTGTTAATCCGTCTGCCTTGTAGAGGTGGTGTAAAGGTAATGACACTTATGCTTTGTGTGCAGGGTTCTACTGAATACCTGTAGGGAATTTGCTAGAGTGGGAAAAAATGTTTTATGTTATTGTCAGTATTCCCTGAGTTTTCATGTTATTCTCCCCACCAGAGAAGGACAAAATGGCTGTTGAAAATCTTAAGAGAGAACTCCTGCACGTGAAACCAGTATATATCAGTACAACCATGGGAGAAGATCATTTAATAAAGAGATTTCCTGCATTGACATAGAATATTTGGTTTCTGCTGTATAGAATGTTTATCCATACACAGCTAGTTTACAGCTTTCTATATGGTTCCTGAATACATCCTTCTCATCTTCCTTATTCTTTTTTAACAGGGAAAATAGGCAGTGTATTGGAATTTTTTTCTTTTTGTGCTGTAGGCTATAGTTAAACATTGAGGTCTCAGTAATTTATGTTTTTAATGGAGAGGGGTTTTTCCTTTTGGGTCATTTTCACAGAGAAAGCTAGGTTGTCCAAACATATTCTGAAATACATTGGGGGATTATGGTTTCAACACATGCATGCCTAGGGCCAAAGTATGAGTAACACGAAATTTTTTGTTCCATTCCATGAACAAACCACTGTTTTGTGGTGTAATACAAAACATATCTAAGCAGTTTAGATCACTATCAGGCATTACAACGTTCGGTTTTCTATTTATGTGACTACCCAAAGCTCATTAGAAATTCATTTTGTAGCTCTAGGGAAGTAAGAATAAAAAGCAGTGAAAAATAGTACATTGTATTCTGTTCTAATTATACTCTATTTACTGTACTTACTAATATATATCAAGTGTATAATTTTATAGTTGCTGAGCCCAACTTCCAAAACTTGTGAAGTCCAGGATTGTTCATAAAACTGTTGTGCGTGCAGCTTAACTGTGCAATTTTGATTGGACAAACTAACTTTTTGTGCATGCAGGCAGACTGTTAATTGCTGGTGCCTTCATGTAGTATGAATGTCCTTGAAGTGCAGTATTGTCCAGTTCCTCCTCTTCACCTGCTCTTAGGCCCACAAGAAAGTTGATGGTTGCCAGGCCCAAAGGGATTACCAGGAGGAGACAGATCTGAAATACCAGAAAACATTTGCAAATATAAGAGCTCAGTTTCTGGGTGTGGATTTTCACTATTCAGCTTTACACTCTGACTGCTGGTGTGAGCCTCTATAAAAATCACACCAGTGCTTTCCTTGGTCATGCAGGCAGAGGTTTCATGTCTCCATCAGACTAAGCTTGTGCATATGGGAAGAATCTGATGTGTTGACATAAAGTATTAATGTGTGAGAACGTGATAGACAGTAGATCAAGGAAGGGGGGCAGGAATCTCCTTTTAAAGGGACAGTATTTTTAATTGATTCTTACTGTACAGTCAATTTTTTCTTTTAAGCTACAGCTCTGTGCCCCCTCTGGCATATTAGTCTCACCTTTTAATGAAACGATAAATGCAGAATATGGCACAGACAATTACTAAAGATTTTCCAGTTAAGGGCAGAGAGAGGGAAAAGAAATCATTAGCCAACAGAAAAAACCAAGGTTTTGGGCAACCTAGTTAAAACCCAATTATAATCGTCATGCTGTTGCCCCTTACCTGGAATGACTTTTTGTAATAAAAGAAGAAGCTGCATAAACCCAAACAAAAATGAGGTTTTATTTTTTTTTTTTTTGTAATGTGAAATGAACCATTTCCCCAATAACAAAAAGCTTATCTCTATGTGCATTAGTGGATTGGAAGCACACTTCACAGGTGGTGTAATACACAGGTCTGAAGTACACTCAAGGCATGCACTGAATCCTAGTGAGGCCACTCAGTCATGGTGTATATTATAAGAGCATATTTAACAATGTTCTAGGTTATATAACACAGTTTTTAAAGTAAGACATGTAAGCTTGTTGTTCTAACAGAACATATGTTTTTGAAGAAAAGCTGTGCATGAAAATGTTCCCTAAAATTCAGATAGAAGAATCCTTTCTTCATGCTCTCATATGTATATGAGAGTATACATATACTCTCATATACATATAATATAACATATTACAGCAATAAAAGGAAAGGACCATGATGTAGACTGAAAAAATATGCCTGCTACACAAAATAAATGCTGGTTTATTAGTCTGTCTTCTAGTGTATTTCAGTGCCCATACACCCACATATAGTGAGAAGATGTCATTAAATTAAACCACAGATATTTGTCCCCAGATTAAGGTCACTTTCACTTCTAGGCCCTCTTCTTATTTATTTTAATTAATGAGTGAAAGCTCTGTTTTTCTTCATCTTTAGCCTTCTTTCAGGCTTGCTGTTATGCACCTTGTTATAAATTCCTTGGCTTCCAATCAGGGTTTTATGAGCATGGAGGATTGTATTTAAAAATAAAGATTCTGAACACCCATATGTTTTGAGGTACAATTCCTTTCCTCAGAGGGTATGTAAAACATAAAACAAAAAAGCCTATTTTATTATGGAAATCTGAAAACAATCAATGAGTCTCTTGTTCAAAGTAACACCAGGTTTGCTTTAATTTTCAACAAATTCAATTTTCTTTAAAGTACTGTTTATATGCCCACATTGAATTATAATAGTTAGTAGTAATTTAATGGGGATATTATTCCAGGAATTTTTCTATCTTCTGCCTTTGACCCTAGGGATGTGATAGTGGGGTATAAAGAATGTATGGTGTAGTATGACACAATATATAGTGCAGGAGAAAGCATTACAGCAGAAAGTTTGTTTAGAAGAGACACACTGATTGTGTAATCTCAAGTTAAACAGATAAAATCATTTCCATAGTGTTTATAAACCATAAGGCTACTATCTACCATTGATTTTTTCCTTTTTTTCCCCCATTAAACTGTCTTCACATCCAATGTGTTTTCTTGCATGATTCTAGAAGAGAGTCATTGTAGCACAAAAATCAAGCAATGTTTGTTCCAATTCAAAGCTAGTGGTAACAAATAGAAAGTGTCTGCTGTGGGTTTTGGATGAAAGCAAGAATATTGTTTTCCTGCTAGTTTCTCTGTATAAACTAAAAGAATCTTGAACCCTTTTAATCTTTTCAATAGAGCCTTGCCATTATTTTCCTGCAAACTTTGAGTTTAAATATTGCAAGATACTGTCCAGGTTTTCACAGAAACAGAATCTACCAATAGCAATTTCTAAGACCATTAGTGTAAAAAGGTTTTATTGGGGCTTTACTCTTTACTTTCTCTATTTTCTCTTCTTTTTTGTTTTTTTTTTGTTTTTTTTTTTGGTAGTTGCTTCTTGTTGTATGAGCTATGATTTAGAACTATGGGGAAACTGATATCTACAAACCCTTTTGCATGCTTTATGTCTGGCATCAGGACTTTTTGCCATGTCTTTACAGTAAGTCTCAAGAGTCCATTGGAATGAAGAAATAATGCATCTTCCTTCCCCAGCCTTCTTCACGTGATTGGAATTGAGGCTGCTCAGTTCTGTGAAGCTGAAATCTCTTCCTTTGAGTTAATCTTGGTCCTTATGTAAGCAAGATTGACCAGGCAGAGCTATTTTTGCTCTTGTTTGGGGGATTTCTTTGCTCCTGATGATAGATTGCATTGATATTTGATGAACATGTTACTAAACACAAGACTGTTATTTGAGATCTGAGAAATATTTAAAAAATGCTGAAACTAACAAATTGTAAGATTTATACTAAAATGTCCCTTAGCCTCATTCAGGGAATAATATATACTGTTGATGGCCCTTATTCCCTCCCTTCAAAGCACTGTTGTAGAAAAGGCCACAAGCCCTGGGAGATCAGATTCTGTTTTCTGTGGCCTCACAAGAATTTGATTATTCAATTTCTCTTTTGTCTCTCCTCAACTAGGAGACCTTTTGCCTAACCTTTACCTTTGTGCATGTAAGACTTGCCATTTTTGATTGCCAGAAACAGTAGTGCCAGTGCAGCTGATTTAGCAGTGTCATTTCTGCTAGGCCACCCAAAAGACCAGTGAGTTGGGTGTCTGTCTGTAGTCAGGTGTGCTCTGCTTGTAGATGTGCTCTTCTTATACTGCTGCCTTATCTTTCCAGTAACACATCATCACTCCTGCACTGTTTTGGTGATATAGCATGTTTACAGATTGCTGGAGCAGCAGCACTCTTTGACAATGTGTTATTGCCATACATCGTGAGAGACAACTATTTTCGGTGTGTTTTACTCTGAGGGTACTTTCATCTCAAGCAGTAGAGCTGATCTCAGGATTGCCTTTGGAAAATGTTAAGACAAATAAAACTGCATCTTTCAGATTGACCCATAAATGATAGAAGTGTGAAGGTGCAACATCTGAGTCACAGAGGGCCTTGCGGCAATTCTGTCTCTAATGGGATTTTTCATGTAGCACTCTCATATCCTCCAGAATCCCTGAGCAACAGTAATTTGCATTGTTTCTTGTTTTACAGTATAACTAAAAAATTACTGTTTAGTGAGAAGTATTCTTGTTTTGTTTTAATCATTAGGTGGCTTCTAAGTTGTGGGCAGAAGCGGGCATGAAAACAAAGGGCGTCTGAGCTCCGAAAACTGGGAGCATGGTAGGAGAGAATAGCACTTTGGCACAGCACATTGGTGGTACAGGATAACATTTTATGTAACAGGATACAGACCACAGGGCATGCAATTGGCACCGCAGGAGAGCAGAGCACTTTATGTAACAGGAGAGATAATCAGCATGTGGCTGGCATCACGGCTAAGTAACACATACAATGAGATGGGGAACAATTACATTCTTTCTCTCTTTCTCTCTCTCTCTCTCTCCCTGCCCCAGAGGTTACTGAGGGGAAATCCCTTCTTCCCTCTCTGAATAAGTATGTGATATTAGATGTATTTACTGGGGGAAGACAGGGATCCAATTTGATTGTGCTAAGCTTTTTATTTGTCTTAATTTAGTTTTTTAAAAAAACTAAATGTCCTTTGCTCACTTGCTACTGTTGGGGGGACAGACTAAACAATTGAAAGCTTTTCTAAGAAAAAGAGTAACTATTTAATCACTGCAGTGAGCAGTAATTTTTGGCAACACTATTATACTACCAAGAGGCAATTTTAATAAAACAGTCCAGTGCTTCAGAAGCTCCTGAAGTAGTAGCAGTTTTAAGGAAATATGAGGATATATTTCTTTCACTGCTTCTCTTTTTAAACCTTTAAAAGAAAACCACAGTGCCTCTTTGGTGCCTCTTAAGTGGACACAACTGTTGATTTAGAAGAAAGACGAACTGGTCTTTATGGTTAAGCATTTCAGTCCAACACCCTCTTTTAAAAAGCTAAGTACTTTAAGGTTTTGTTTAAGGTTGCTCACTCAAATCCAGAGGGACTGTAAAACATTGGCTGTGGAAAGCCAATCTCCTCACACCAAAGTTTCTTTGGTAGGACTCCAGGAAGGCTTTGGGGCATCCTGATTTCTGTCCACTCTTTGGCTTATAGTATTTCCTCCTTGTCTACTGAATAGATGAACTATTTTCACTTGCTTATGAACAAATGGCCTGATGAATGTTTTGCAATAGTTTTTACGCTGGTGTAAACTCATGTATGCCAGTGTCAGGGAAAGCAGAGCGAGTTACACTGCAATATCCATAATTTCTTATCAAACTAATTATCTGTTGCATTGGATATCGTGTTCTGATGGAATCTCACAATTCAGTGTGCCAGAACCTTTCAGATTAAGTTGCACCCTGTGTAGTATTGAAGACTGAAGGGGTAGGGTAGAAACAGAGAATAATTTGTAATTATCTCTGGTAGTTCGATAGCTGTCACTTGCTTACCTTTTGGAACACATGATTGTATACCTCATTTCCAAAATCTGGAACATGTGCAATTTTACAAAGGCAGATACTTAAACATTTGCATTTCTAAACTTACAACTGATCATAAAATTGAGTGATTCCTGTAATTACAGCAGTAAGAGTATTGCTTAAAATATGTAAGTATATAGTGCAATGCTTCAGTAATTCACAGAATTCCAGAGTTGCAGAATGGCTAAGGCTAGAAGGATTCACAGGAGGTCGTGTAGTCCAACCTCCCTGCTCAAGCAAATATCTAATGATGCTAGGGAAAGAAATGTGTGAATGCCTGCTTGCAGCATTGTTCTTACTATTCATTGTAAAAATGTATGCAAAAAAGTATTACAGTCAAAATTTAAATCAATAAAAGTGACTCATGTAAGTTTATATTACATGCATTTAATACAGTACTAATACACTGATGCAGCTGAAATCAATCTTCAGATGGACTCAAATGTGGGCAAGTGTAACAAGTATATGTGCTTAGAGATTAGTAACCACACCTTATTTTGGGTAGAATGCAACATCTCCTCAAATCAATGTGCAGATTACTATAACATGAATAAAATGTAGATTGTACTCTGGGACTGAAATCCTTTCTCTTACCCATCATTGCAATCCATTTTTTGAGTCTCTGTGCCTACAAATGTCCTCTAAACACAGTATGTATACATGCATATAATTTACCACACACAATTGACATGTTCATTTCAAAGTTCTTTGTCAAAAAGTAACCCCCATAGGAGGAGGCTCATTACCTTTTAAAGGTTACATTAATAAAAAAAACCAAACTTATTCTTAGTGACATGTATCTAGCTGGCATTTTGAAAAAACTTGACAATAAAACCTTTCCCTATTCATAATAAGGTCTGGTTTAGCCTCCTCAAAAATTGACGTACAGATAATGTCATTGGCCTAATGGGTGAACTATCATGGTTTTAAATCCAACTATCGTTCTTGAAATATTCACCAGAGACAGAAAAAGTAGGGAAAATATATAATTTTATTACACTTCAGTTGCTCATGGCAATATCCCATCTGTTCCTTTACTGAGAAAGGAAATTCCAACTACTGCTTTAGGCTTCTGTCAGAGGTCTGATTAGGAAGTGGTCAGATGGATGGACTTTGCTGGGAGGGTTACAGAGAACAGAACCATTGTAGCAGAATGTGTTTGCACCAAGGATTTATTCTGTTTTTTTTGCAAGCTACACAAGATTTGCTTCTTCTTCAATCCAGAACATTCTAAATTAATAGCTTTTCAATATGAAATAGCAGTAGACAAGAATAGACTGTTCATTCACAGTTTTCAATAATATAGCTTTTCTATCCCATAGACCTTGCTTCCATCTTGCTTTTCTTTTCCTTATTTTAGTTTTCTACCTAGACTTAATATATCAGCTAATGCATAGAAATTTATCGCTATTGAAATGCAATAAAGGTGATCTTTCATATTTTTTTCTTTTTTTTTTTTAAGGAAAACAAAACCCTTGAAGTTTCAGGCAAGGTTGGGCTCCCTTTTACATGGTGAAAAATGCCATGTCATTAGATGTATAGCTCCAAGGACCCTGGTGCTAGTTCAGAAATGAAATCATTCCAGGATGAAGGAGAGACACTGAAGCTTAAAAGAACAGTGATCAAGACAGATTTTTCTTTAAAGACCTAGTGAATATTGTCTTTGAATTGGATGTGTTGTTGAAGTGTACTTGAAAATTTTTATAGTTGCTCAGTTGTGTAGGAGATTACAACTTCATAAATTACAAGCAAAATATTTTTACATTAAAAGATATTTTTTTCAAGTTATTTTCAAGTTAGCTTGTGCTACATTTTATTTTCAACTGTGTCAATAGTATGGATCTTACCCAAAAATTAAAATAAATGTATTAGAGCAATTTATTAAATTTATTTTTATTATGATAAATATTTACAAGTAAAGACAGTTCTTTTTTTTCTCTTGAAAAACTATTATAAAATGGCACCTAATGGCAAACAGTGTATTCTTCTATTGCTTCTTAACAGCTAAGGATTTAACTCAAGTATTATACCTTCTCTCCTCAGATACACTTTTGCAGTCCTGCTCTTTATGGTGTATCTAAAGTAGAGCACTAATTTTGTATGTCAGTTAATTTAAAATTCTCTTGATTGGAAGTTCCAGAATACACCTTTTATAGCCTATTGTTAAAGTTCTACACTTTATTTTAAAGGGTTGTGCTTCCAAGTGACATAGTTAAGCTTAGATATCAAAGCCCTTGATGGAGGCTGTCACAAAAAGTTATGCTTGATAAACTTGTCTGTGAAAAACTAACAGTGAAATACAATAAAAGCTAGTTTCTTACTAAGCAATTTCTTGTCAGTTATAAGGGACAATTAGCATTAACCAAGAAAGCGGGTCTTTTGAAATGGAATTGTCAGCTCTTTGTCTAATGAAGAGCCACATTTCTCACCTTGTAGTGGGATGGAATTTCTTGTTATTTATTTTTCATTTTCAAGTGAAGAAGGAAGGGTTAGTGTCAGAAGGATAAAAAGGTGTTAAGTTAGTGTTTTCTTAGAAGCATAATGGACAACACCTGCATTTTAGGATTGGAATCCTGGTTTTTTAATCTAAGAACCACAATGAAATTTAAGAAGTTTTGAAATTTTTGAGTCCTTCAATATTAGTAGTTGAAGTGCAGTGAGTGATTAAATGTTTTTAAGGGCTTTCTCCTTTTAATCTAGTGAATTTTTTCTCTGTTTGGGGGGGTTGGCTTTTTAAAAAAAATTATTATTTCTCTTTAGTCTGGGTGTAATTTTGTAGAAAACTCCTACAATGCCATTGGCAAATAAAATTCCTGTGAATAAAAGTATTGTTTTCCTTCTAACTTATGATAATGATTAGGGTATTAAGTGTGTAGAAACATGTTCGCCCAACAGCTTAGGACAAAACCAGCAAAACACATTTCCTCTGCTGAGCCTGTTTGGTTTATATCTCATTTGATGGAGAATACTGCATCTGACCAAGGGCTTTTAAAGTACTTTTATTTTAACCTGAATTCATCACTTACACACTGATCAACCTGATGAATGTTTATAGTAAGCACTTCAAAGCTTGAAGTATGTTATTTAAAATTTTTATTTTTCTCTGTCAAATATATTTTTGTATTAGTCAGAGTGACTAACTCCAAAGAGTGTTTAGAGTGTAGAAGACATGCTGGGCTTCTTTCCTTTACTGTAGGAACTCCAAAACACAGTACAAATTTTCCTCCTGTGCATGCTTATCTGATTTCCTGGTTTTAACTCCTTTACTATAGCACTGAAAAAGAAATCGTATTGTTTCTGGTTACTTCATCATCATGAGAATACTTTTATTGTCAGTGACTCTAAGAAACATGAAATATGTGGCAAAACATCTTAAATAGTACATGGAAAACAGTCAACTTTCTTGTGATGTTTAGGCAAATCTTTTTATTGGATCAAACTTGTCCTTCTACTGCCAGTGTAACTTCTTTATAATGACAGGAGCTAGTTTGAGAAAAAATGCTTGTGCTTAGGCCTGGTCTTGTTTCTGGTGTTTTTCTGGGTTTTACTTTTTTTTGATAACCTAGTACTAATGCACATAGAGCTATGAGTTTCATTCTTCTCATGCAAATTGGGATAATCCTACTTCATTTTTCACTATTTATCCATTTTATCTACAGACATGGAGAGCTTTTTGGAGCAAGTATTTGTTTTATATTTGTATTTTAACTGTACCAAGCTCAAATATATTCCTGGCAGAAACCAACAGATACAGTGAAAATTATTTGAAAAACAAGCAGCAATATAGAGTACATGTAACAGTGGATCAGATCTGTACTGCTAAACCTCATATGGTTTCCTAAAAGATACTGGGTTACATCTGCATAGTGCTTCAGATTTCTAACACATGAGAAAGAGGTTTCTGCCTGAGCTGACACTTGCAACGTTTAGATATTTCTTGGAGAAAAAACATAGCAGTCATAGAAAAAGGAAATTATGCTTTGTCCTTGCAAATACATCCTGAAGACTGTATTGTAGGTCTACCCCACTGGTACTTACACTGTTGTGTTAATAATAATGCAGTTTTATTGAATGATGATTGCCCCTCTTTTTCCCTGCCACATTTATTATGCAAGGTCAGGGACTAGGTTGTACAAATCACGTAAAAAAAAAAATCTTTGATTTTCAAGCTTTTGAAATTTGGATGTTGATTGGGTGGAACTAGGCAGATGTGAAAGCTCTGAAAACAACTGCAGTGTTTTCTACAGCAGGATTAGCTAGCCAGAATCAGGAGTCCCGCACCTGCAGAATTCCGAGACCCCTGGATATTTGTTGTCATTTGAACTTTACTTTTTGTTTTTTCCTTTAAATGTACAACCACAATCTGTGGAAATGGAAAGATGCTGCATGTATAGCAATATGTTGCCAAAACCAGAAAAAAAGCACAAGAAAGGGCAGCCTTCAGTGCTCTATCCAGCTGCCTGTTGAGATTTTTTTTCACTGAAGCACTAGAGGGATTTACCAAGTGCACTACCAGCTTTACATGATCTGAAACAGGCTTTAAAATGGATAGTTTTGTATTTTTCTGTCTACTTTCCACACTCTCTTCCTTCCCACTTTTTTTGCATCCACTTCTACCAGTGACAATGAGATAGCTAATTTCGGGTTTGTTGTTACTGTCTTTTAGGTGAAGATAGAGGGAAAGAATCTCTTAAATGAAAAACACTGGTTTCATTTGGCCTTGTAATGCTTGTGTTCATTAGCAACTGTACAAAATAACTTGGCTAGCAGGAGTATTTATTCTAATAGTGAACTTTAGGAGAATGAACTTGTAAAACCAGAGAGATCAAGTTAGTGCTACTTTGGGTACAAGTGGAGGAATGCAGTACATGTGTGATATACTTCCAAATTAGTTTCACTATTCTGTGTGTTGATGCAGGGGGTAAATAGGATCTGGGCCTAATTTCTCCTTTTAACTTCTGGGGTTGGGAAAAAATAAATGGGCCCCATATTTCTGAGAACAAGTTGTTGTGAGCAACACTTATACAGCTGTGTGGAGGGTGAAGCCTTTTGCCCACCCTCTTGCAATGATGTAGTGATAGCTTAGAAATGTGTCTGTAAGAGAGTGTCTTGGTTCATGAAGCCTGAAGAAGTAGATCTCTTTTCATGTGTGAGGCAGTGAGAATTAGGCCCTTCAAATTAGGGAACTGACATATCATGCAATATTTCTGTCTGGTGTCAAGTCATTAGCCCATATCAAACACCAATATTAGATTTGCTGTTTGTCCTTCAAGATGATTCCATAATTCCTGCAATGCTTACAGAAATTTTTCAGTAATGGATTGAAGAGCACTAAATAACCTGTCTACAGTTACCAGACACTGAACAGTACAGGAGTTTACTCTCAAATTTTTGTTCATCTTTGTTTTGTTCAAATTTTATTCATTTACCATGCTAATGGGGGGAGTGATGGTAGTGAAAAGAAATAGATAGAGAAAGAACAGCCAAATTAAAAGTTTAGAAAAAAATTGTCTGAGAATTCATATGGAAGCTAAGTATGTACCATGAAATTGTGCTGTTTCTCCATGCAGAAGTTTTCCTTCTGCAATTGCCTTTTGAGACCCTCCTTGAAACACTTCAGATCCTGAAGCACAACCCAGGGAGCATCAGCCTAATACTTGCCAAGGACCTTGCAGGTCATTGAAGTGAGTCGGTCTTTGACCTGGAGAAGTTAATTGTGTCCATCACCTGTATAGGATGAAATTTTTTATGTGCCTTGCAAATGTAAATGCAGCTGTCTGAGAAACAGAGAGTAGAAGCATATATGTGCAGTGAGTGAAGACTGGATATTTGAATGTTTGTACTCAATAAAAAATCTGTTTTCACTTATAGCCCAACGTTTTCTGCCTGATTCTACCACCATCCTTCCAAAAACACAGAAAACAAGTGTCTTTTTGAAAATCTTACCAAATTTTTTTATATATTTTTTTATATATTCAGGAATATAAAATATTCCTGAATTCCAGGAAGTTCTTTGCTTTGAGTATTGCATGAATAGCTCTTTTAAATTCCTCTTTTGTATATTGTTACATAATTGCCCTATTGATTGTCTATTTAGTTTTTATACAAGTTAGATTGATACTGTCATGTAGGATGTGATAAGAATAATTTGAGATTTTTTTTTTAATTATTATGCTTGTGTCTCTTAAGGTAGTGCTAAAAATATCATTTATGTCAGACAAACCTAGGTAAAATGAAAGTTAATATTCTATTTCATGAATGATCAGTGGGAAATTGTTTAGACATAAAGTAAAAGTGATTGGTATATAGAGAATGGAACCAAGGCATGGTTATGCTTTGAGAGTTTTTATGTGGGGAATTTGGGAAGGCAAGAGTACAAGTTAAAATGTGTTCCCTGTAGGCTTACAATAAAATCTTTACTGGTGTTTGTCAGTGCAGAAGTAGTGGCAGAGTCTTGAAACCCCGGGTAAGGCACGCTTGCTTCTAGCTTTGGGAAATCAGGCCATTTTTTGGAAACCACATAAATTTGGAAGTATTGAGGTGGTGACCATTGCTGGTAATCTCCCATTAGCCATCTGCATAATAAACACATTTTTTTTGCTGTTTAACAGATGAAAAATGGTTATTTGGCTAGTGCTTTTGGCTGACAGAGATCCCTCCCTGTCATATCTGAAGCTTCTGGGCAAGAGAAAGTATTAAGTTAAACTCTCCTTGCTGATATTTTGGGATGAGCAGAAGTTTTCAGATTTTAGGGCTGTCAGGCTACTACTGTAATGAGAACCAGCTTGAAACAAAGGGAATTGAGAATAAAATAAAGTTTCATTTTGGTCTAACGATATTTGGGTTTTGTGGGTTTTTTTTTTTTTAAATTTTATTTTTGAACAGCTTAAGTCCTATGGACATATGAGGCAAGTACAGATTGTTGCAGCTGTTGAGCTTATTTTTTTATTCTCCTTACTATATTTCCAACAGAAAGAAGGAAATTTAAACTTTTTGTAGAGACAAAAAATTATTCAAATGTCAGAAGGGACCAAAAAATAGCAGAGTCTTTGTTCTTCACCTTCTTTTGCACTACAAGCTGTCAACCATTGCTAAAGCTGGTACAGCAGATATGTAAGAACTTAATGTATATGATAAGGTCTATAGTAGTTCATACAGTGAAGGTAGACAGTGAAGGTGTATCAAATGTTGATATAATATCTAGCCTGTGTTTCTTCTGAGGTGCATCTCTGCCACACTAAAGCAACAAGGACTTTGCTTTTAGTTTCCAACTAATAAGAGAAACAGAAGAATTCTACAAGATTCAGTCAAGCTAGCTGTTAGAATGCATGATGCACTGTTAACACCTTATATGGTGTGGCTAGCAATACTCTGAGTTCTGTGGAGTTATTTAGGAAAGATGGAGTAAAAGAGTGAAGTGCAGGAGATGTAAATATCAGAGACATGTCAATTTTTGTAGTGTATACCTCTCCTTTAAATGATAGAAGAGCTATTATCTGGAGTAACTATGTACCAGTCCTTGCAGAAGCTTCCAATATTTCCAAGTGATCATGATTACCAGGCTTATGCAAGATAAATGTTGACTTGTTCTGCTTAAAGAAGTAATTCTGACTTTTTTGTTTGTTTTTTTTTTTTTTTCCCCCAATTTTGTATCCATTCTGCCTTTTTACTAAGATAAAACTGATACTAGTCAGAGTTAAGTCAAGGTCTTTGACATGATATATTTGCTGTATGTCTCTGGGCTGTTCAATTACACTACTGGGAGGCAATATGTGTGACTGGTTCTGTCAATACTGAAAAATATATTCAGTTTGCTTGGGCTTTTCTGTGCAAGTCAGATGAGAGGAAACTGTTGCTTTTTGATCTCATGAGTTCTGCTCTTAATGCTACATTTTATGTTGTCAGGCAATGAACACAGGATTGTTTTGTGGCCAGAATGAAAGGGAAATTGTTGAGGGTTTCTGAATGGGATGGTGTATAATAATTTATGGAGCAATGATAATGGTACTTAGGAGAAAATTAGCATATAAGAATTTGGTTTAATTTAATCACCAGTATGGTTAAAAAAGAATTTCTGAGCTGGAAAAGTACATCTGAACCGAGACAGTTCTTCTTTAAGTTTATTATATGCCCTTCTGTCTGATTTTATCTATTGTATCCTTCAATACCCTTTTCTATTTCTCACCACAAAAATGCCCGTGTTTTTAGGATCATTTATATAATTTACTTTGATGAATAAACTTGTCAGCTCTCTCCATGTGCTCAGTACCCATGGAGTGATATATTGTATTGGAATTCTAACTAAATTCCCTTTTTATTCCTGTAGTGCTTTAGTTACTTGCATTCCAACGTGTACCAGACAACTTATTTATTTTTGCCTTATCAGGGTTTTAAGGAATTTTAAATAAGATTGGCACTGTGTTACCTTAAGCCATGTCCTGGTTATTTACTTTTGGCTTACATGTGTCAATTCCCTCAATTTGGAATTTTGCTTTATTTTCACTTCTGCAGAAAAAATTCTGTTGACTCCTAGTAGAAGTGCAATGAATTCACCCCTTGTCCTGTTGCTGCCAAAGGTCAGAATCATCTTCTACATTCACATCACACGCTTGTGGCCATTGTTTTTCTTTTCTTTTCTCCCCTGTGAATACATACTGACTCATTGAGCTTGCGTACCTTCCTTTAATATCATCTGCTACATTTCACACATGTTAATAAATCATTATTGTTCATTTTCATGTTTCCAAATAAAGGCCTTGTTCCTTTTCCTAAAGTGTCATCCAGATGTAGCTTCTCCTCTTGCTCCTAACAGGTTATCTACACCTGGCTCATTCACTTCCATCTCATGATTTTTCTTACTTTTTTTTCTTCTCTTCCTTTTATTTCTGCCTCCTGAGAACGACCACATGGTGGATGCCTGGTCCCATTACCCCGCTGTTAGTGGGATCCTCAGTAACGTATTTCCACTAACATATCTGAATGTGATGTGTGATGAGTGAAACCTTTGGCAAAACCTTTTCTGGAGGTAGTGCTTAATATTTTCCCCACCCCCATACTCAGATGTCATACTTCAGATAGCACAACAATCCTTTCTCTATGAATATTTGAAAAGTAGTAGATGCAACTTCTGAGTTGATGGAGATGGACACAACCATAGAGGAGTAGCATTCCAGAAAAGCCCAAGAATAATATATGTAATGGACTCATTTTCTGCTTGTTTCTAATTATGTTATTTTATTTTGAAAGTTGATACTAGAATCTAGTTTACCTCACTTTTAATCTAGCCATAGCTGACTGAAATATTGTGAGTGAAAATATTGTGAGGAACTTTTAGAAAATGGGCTGCATAGGACAGTGGATGCACATTTCCATTTTCACATTAAGGTAATAATGTTAAGAAATTTCACATGGTGATTGTGAGGAGTATATACATATATATATACATTAATATGTAATCCTACTTTCCTTTGCTTTGTGTCTTGGTTTGAAAGACAGGTATCTGCCAAGGAAGGCAGGAACCTCCCTTGGAATGGAAAATATGACCCCTTTCCCTCCGAATTATTATAACTTTGACATTAAGAAACTTTCAGGCAAAGATATGGGAAAAGGAATAGTTCTTTACTAGTATATGTATGTATAAAAAGGCACACAAGGAAACACCAATGGTAGCAAAACCAAACAAGAACAGAAAACCCAACAGAGTCTCTTCCTGCTCCTTGAGCGCTTTCCCCTTTGGTGCAGTTACGGTCACAGCCGGCAGGGGCGCTGGTGGCTCCTGGCCGGGCAGGGAGGCTGCGATGACTGCCCCGCGGCTGCAGGGGGCGCTCTCGTGCCGCTTTAGTCGCGTCTCCCTCACGTGGTAATGGCGGCTGGGCCAGATGGCGAGAGTGGGCTGCAGCTGGAACCTCGGAGCAGTGGCTGACACGGCAGGGTGGGCTCACTCGGGGCAGCAAGAGGTAGCAGAAACTCGCAGCTGTGGAGGAGCTGTGGCGGTGTCACAGCAGGCATGGGGTGCTTGACTACAGTGTAGCAAAGGAACCTCAGAGCAATGGCAGAGAACGGGCAGGGGCTGGACAGCGGCAGCCTGGCTCCCGAACATGGCCAGGAGAGGCTCCCTTAGAGGGGTGAGGAGCTCGGGGTCCCAGGGTTTCCCTTTAGGCACCCGAGCAGATGGTGAAGAGTTCTTTTTTAGTGAGTTAGGGTGTTAATAAGGTTCCAGTGCAACGTCTGCTGCCACAAGCAGAGTTTCACTCACAGTAGGAGAAGGCAGTAGGAGACGGAGCCTCACAGTGGCGGCGCAGTCTGCCCACAGTTACAGCAGCCAAAGTTTCAGTTTCCCCCCAAACTGACAGCGAGAGAGAGCTAGAAGCTATGCCCAGCCCAAATCTCAAGGTATCTTTGCCCCTCCGAGGGAAACCTCTTCAGCTAAGAGAGTAGCCAGCAGCACCCTTACCCTGAACCATGGCAACTTCTTTTGTTTCACTGAAGTACTGGTCTTTACTCTCTCTTAGCAACATATGGGAGAAAACTCCCTGAGACAAAGAAAACAAAAGTAGCAGTCCTAACCTCTAACACTTTGTCAAGCCTATCACATATTCAGCTCTAACTAATAATTTAGAATTATCAATATGTTTACAAACATAATTTCCTATTGCCATTAGCCTCTTTTTATTCTGTACTCCTCATCTGCTGAATGTATTTGCAATTTTAAAAAAAATTTTCCCGCTGCTAACACTCTGAATTCCATTCCTACATCTGTGTGTTTTGGGTTTGTGGTTAGGTTGATTTTTTCCCCCCCACAATTAATTTGATGCTGTAATGCTAGCATTCTTTTTAAGTGTCTTTTAAAGAAAGTAAAAACTAGAGTGGATTTTTAAATGCAATTCCTATCTCTGGACTACACAGAAGACATGTGCAGCAGAGTGCGCTGGTAACAGTAAGAGCAGTTATTTCTTTTTCCTGTCAAGAACACTGACTACCAGAGCAAGGGCACTAAGTTATCCATTCTTGACACATTTTATGTTTTTCCTTTACATTGCTGCTCAATTAAGTCTGATTTAAGTCAAGGCTTGGATGCAAGTTATACTAAAATACCACTAGAAACTAATAATAAAACTATTTAGCAGTTTACTTTGTCTCAGATTTGTATTAATTCATATTAATTCTACATACACTAAGGGTCATTGGTGAACTTAAGAAGATGTTCATTTTTGCAGGCACACAGTTTGTGGTAATTGGGAGTGGGGCTGTGGCCAAGCCTCATGCCTAGTGGGCTACAGCTGTGCAGGACAGGGGAACAGCATTGAAGGCAATGAGACACAGAGTGCCCAGGTGCACTGACCAAAGAGAACAGAGGGCACACAGGTGTAAGGCATGTAAGATGAAGGGTATCAAAGGTTGGGTTAAAGAACAAGTAGGGCAGACACTTGAAGCCTTCTGAAATTGTATGGTGCTACTCTGTGTATCATGGCTATCTCAACTGCAACATGTGCTGAGACATATGGTGCAACAAATTTTATTTTTTTACGAGATTTAGATAAATTTCTAAATTTTAAGGTTTAGAAATCCCTAAATATTTCTGAAAATTTGTAGTTATTAAGGAATTTCTAATGTTTTTCATAAAAACACAGGGTGATATATCTGAACTTTTCTTTGCCACTGTAATTAGGTATTTTTTGGATATGGGCTTAGTAGTAGAAAGGCCAGAGACATGCACAATATTCCCTTTTATCTGCCCTTAGGCTTTGACATGGCTTCTGTTCTCACTTGTACATAGCCAAGTATAATAGCACTGCAGGTATGATATGGTCACTGGAACATAGCACAAGTACGTCTGCTGCAAGTTGTATTATGAGATTCAGCTGCACATCTTCAGCTTATGGTACTGCTGCTATATAAAGGTGTAGTTATGAAATTGTGCAAGTTTATTTCCTCTTTGCATATCTTTTCTTACCATCTGTTAGTGGATGAAGCAGCTATGTTCTCTTCCTGTTCTCTCTAAATTATGTAGTGAAAACATCGGAATTTTTATTTGAACTTTCACAGCTTCTCTGTGGACATCCAAACATCTCCTGTTATAGAAAGTTGGTAAGATAGGAAATTTTTTAGCTAAACTAGTTATTCTTTAAAAGGTTTTTCAGGAAAATACTCAAAAATAATGTACTTATTTTCCCTTTTGATATTGAATGATGATCTTGGATGTTTTACTGTTTAATCTGTCTTCTAAAGAAGTATTCAAATTAAATCCCGCATCTGTTCATTTTTGACTCTGGAAAATCACCCAAGAAGAGAAAGTTATGAATACTAACTTCTCCTTTAAGAAATATTTAAAATAACCTAATTTTCTTTTAGGAGACCATTAAATTGATTTTGATACTACAATTTAGAATCAAAAGTTCTTTCTCTCCCTTTGTTCTATCTTTTGCAAGTCTCTAAGCCCTTAGTTTACTTAGCCTTCTAAACATTTGAGATAAATTTCCTTGTTTTAAAGTGAAAACGCTGAGGAAGTTCAGTCCAGATTAACAGTGTTGTTTGTGCATGTGATTGGCTTTCAAGAAAATAGGAACTGTTTTCCCAGATTGTTAGTAAGTTTGGGTGGAAGTGACCTGTCCAGAGCAGCCAGTGACAGCTCACAGTCATACATTCACATCTTTCAGCTTCCAGGCTTTAATACCATTTCCTAGCTGCTGGAACTTTTGTTTTCACCTGAATTTCCTGCAGCCTTGGCATTCACTGAAACTCACTCTCAGTAAGTGAGGTCAGGAGTAAGGTGGTTATCACTTGGCAGCCCAAGTGCTGAATTCACCACAGCGGTCCGAAGGAAAGACAAGCAATGGAGTTAACTGTATTATTATGCCTCTTAATTGAATGTTATAAGGTAAAACAAGTGAAAATAAATCATGGAAGAAGGGTCATTTTAATAGAAATACATTATATAGAACACCAAAAATAATATGTTTTTAGCAAAAAGAGTCAATATAGTTTTATGATCTGCTACTCTATGAGTTAATTTTCAATTTCTCAATCCATTTACTTAGGCATTGTATTCTGTCAGTACTGTAGACCAAGAAGGAATTTTTTTTCATAAGTCTTTTGAATTATGACTTCTGTTAAAAGATATTATTTTAATGTGTATGTTGTCCTAGTTTTTATAGAACAGTAACAAACAGGAATAGGGAATGAAGGTGCCCAAGGATGCCAGATAAAAATGCTCTTGCATGAACTGTTAGTATGCTGCTCTGTGTTATTTAGCATTTTTGAAACCAATTCCAGACATTTTTATTGGAATGGAAAGATAAAACAAAGGTCTTTATTGCTCAGTGCTGTTTCCAGTGACATGAGTTCCAATAATTCCAATCTGACTGTTCCTGCAGAATCTGAAAAGTCCATAATTTTCCTAAACATTTACATTGCATGTCCCATTATAGTAGTTTTTACAAAATTCAAATAAACCGATTGAACTCTTTGGGGTTTTTTTTGTTTGTTTCCTCTAGGTCAGCCTGAAGCTATCCTTCAGCTGCACTAATTCTGTAAAGAAGTACTGAATAAAGGCTTATATGTTCTGTGCCATAGGTGGAGAAGGTACCTCACTAACTTTCCGATTTTACATAGAAGCATTTATATGTAGCCATGCAAGATTGAACTTTTTATTAAGGCTGACTTTATCATAAATGGAAAACATATTTCTATATGTAATTGTTAGATTCTGATGAGGTTTATGTTGTGCTGGCTGCCTTTCCAAAGAGAAAAACATGGCATAATTTCTGTGTTGATATATTTACAATGCTTAAAAATGATTTGTGTTTACACAGTCAGTGCCCATGTAGTCTGTGTTAACTTCCTGTCATATGAAAGAAGAAACAAGCCATTTTAAAATAATATTTTTTTGGCACCTGAAAGAAGCAGAATGAATAGAGCCCTTTTCCTTTCAGCTTGAAATAGCTTTCTGAGTTGGTAAACATTACGGTTATCTTGAATCATTAGGCAGACTAAATCTGCATGCTGGATGCTTCATCTATAGATGTTATTTGGTTTTTGTTTCCAGGATATTATATGGGAGTCAGTACAACATTTAATAATTCTGAAATATCCAAAATCTCTTGGTAACTGGAATTGATAGAGAAATTAATCACTTTTTAATGATTTGCACTTTTTTCTTACAATTCCTGTAATACTTCCAGGAAACTCCTCTTTCAATAAAATTCTGCCAGAATTGGGAAATAGGTCATACATAGCTATTTATGTGTAAGGCATATTTATCTTTTGCCTTCCTGGACATTTAGTGCTTTTTATTCAGTTTTCTACCTTGCATCCTTCTTCCACTTCTCATTCCATCTCCCACATCTAGATTTGCCTTTTTGAGTATCAATAGCCTTACCTAGTGTTTATCTACGCTGCTGCTGTTATACAATAAAAAAAAGGTAAACTTGCTTAAATATCAGGAGAAAGAGCAGCGTGTCTTCAATAGCATGATAACCAGTATAGTCAACTTCTACATTATACAAAGTCAGCACATTTTTAAGGCCATTAAAATTTGTGGGAATCTTTCACCTGCTTTCAGTAGTCTTAAATCAAATCATATTCTCTGTTTACCCTAAGCCTAACTCTTTCCCATGTTTTTTTCTATAATCTTCAGGTTGTTTCAGAAGCAGAACAACACAAAAACTGAAACCAAATTTTGAGCAATGGCCCTCTAAAACACTGTGTAGTTGTCCATTGGAAGCAGCAGATTATTATCTCCCTGTAATACTAATGATAACCAATCCATTTAACAATACTCAGAAATAATGAACATTTTTGCAGCCGAGCAAGGAAATAAGCTATGCCAAATTGCAGAGGTGAAAGAAAACATTTATATATGGTCTCTATGTTCTGTGTAAAATGTAGTACATTTTGAAAGAGACTAACAATGGCAGCATTGCAACAATTTTGGACTACATTCAGTTTCCATCTGTTCAATGAACTTCCACCATTGCTGAAGGAAGATCAGTAATGAGTTCAAGAAAATGACAGGATCTAGTTCTTGGTGACCAAAATTGCAATTAGCAGATTTTTCATGTGCAGTTCATTGTGTGATTTGTTTCATGGTACACCACCTGTGTATTTTGGTTTTAAAATCTATTTGTCTTAACACAAAGAGTTCATGACTGGAGGATCTTGTTCATAGTTCTGTCCAGTAAGAAATTAATTATGCTTTCAGTCTGCAAAGCAGGAGCTCAGTACTGAAGATCCTAGAGAGCACTGTACAGAGTGGCATCAGCAGTCTCATCCTTTACGTTCCCAAGTTAGAGGTGTGTTTGTTTAGATCCTATTTTCCAGTTGAAAAGATTTGGTTTTACTGACATTTTGACATTTTCAGAGAAGCAAAATGTAGGTTCTAAGCTTGTACAGAGGCGTTTGATGCACTGTTCTAGTAAAAAAAAATCTCCAAATCTTAAAGTCAAATGATATAGGTCATCCTGATAAATAATAGCCAGAGTATACCTTGGAAATATGCATGGAGCACGGCCAGAGCTGTGCTGGTATTCATTAATTTCCCAAACTTTTCCATTCTGAAGAGCAGCAGTTCTCACTGACATGAGAGCTCTGAGATTCCTCTTATTTACCCTTAGACCCCTAATCACTTCCAGCCATTGCTATCACAGAGAAATGCAAAGTCACTTGTATTGCCTTCCCCCCTTGGTAGTTGTTTGCTACATTTTACTTCTGCATGTCTGTGACCTGTGCCTGGTTTGCTTTATGAGGTGCTATGAGATGCCATTTTGAGTTTTCAGGTGTGAAATACCCATATTCTACAGCTAAAAGTATTTCCCTTATATATGCTTTTCACTGTTTTTATCTAATGTGTTTTTAAACTTGAGCTCTAGATACTTAGGAAGTCTTTCAGCATCATATGAAAATGTTTGCCTAAATACAGGTGTAGAGGTACTTGCACTCAAGTTTTGGAAAGTACCAATTGTCATGTAGTATGAGAAATACAATTTGGAGACCTTGCAGTGTCTCCCAGCACAGGCTGTTTGGGCAACACATACAAAAAACCTGCTCAGGTCTGATGGTTAATGCAAAATGATGACTTATGAGGTGCAGCACAGCCCTGGATTTTTTGGGTTTGGGCCAATTCCTGAAAAAAGTCCCAAGGGCAGCTCTGCAACACATTTACCTTCAATACAGCAAATAGTCCTATTAGGATGTATATATCAGGTCTGTAATAGTCATATCTGGACTCTGCATCCAGTCTAACGTGAAATGCAGGGCAAGAGGAAATTAGTCCAGGGCAGGTCAATATGCAGAAGAGCTAGAGCTTGTAGGCTGAGATAAACCTGTCCTGATGCAGTGTAGAAGCACAGAGGAGCAGTTGTAGTGAATTTCCTTGTGCTCTGGTTCTGAGGAAACTCTGCAGAAACATTTGGATTATGTATACGTGGAGCCAGATTGGGGTTGGCAGGTTATTCGTTTTGAGCTGGAACTCAAATGATTGTGCTCGTCCAGGAGCCATCCCTTTATGAAATTAAGTAAGATTTGTCTGGAGCCCCATACATAATAGACTCTTTCAGATTCTGTTTCTAGCATCCAGGCTTGGATAAGGTACCCATCCCAGTGTGAAAGGTGAGCAACCAGATATGTTGGTGGAATATGTGCATTCACAGGCAATAGCACTCAATAAATGCATGGACTAGTGAACATGATTTTTTTCTTTTAAATCCAGAATGCTATCTCCACTCAACTGCTACTGCTGTAATAATAGAACTTAACAACATACTACTGATTTATATGTATTTTAGGATTTTTTTTTCCTAGCACCTTCCTTTGTTTCACATATGTTATGAGGTCATAGAAAAAAAGACACAGTTGAAATAAATATACACAATGGGATAGAATTAAGGTTGCTGTGGGAATGTCAATTCTGAATTTCCTGCTTTTGTTGTGATCGAACTGTGGAATGAAATCTTTCATTAGTCTTAGGTTTTAAACATTCTTTAACATAATTAAAATAATTTGTTAAACTTAACCCTTTAGACACAGATGCCCAAAGTAAACTTCTACATGTGCACAGTAGTATAGGGTTTTCTTCCTAACTAACTCTATTCATAACAGCATCATACTGAGCTCTTACTGAACCTGGACCCAAGAAATAGATTGTGACTTTTGCTGGAGAAAATAGATGGTCAGCTGTAACAGAATTCCTGAATGCTTATGGGCTATAAATATTTATTATTTGAAATTACAGAGTAAAAATTATGAGTAGTTGTGGGAAACGTTTGTTTGTTGTTGTAGGTGTTTGGGTTTTGGTAGGGTTTTTTTTTGTTGTTTGGTTTGGTTTGGTTTTTTTTTTTTGGTTGTTTTTTTTGTTTTTTTTTGGTTTTTTGTTTGTTTGTTTGTTTGTTTGTTTGTTTTGTGTGGTACTGCCATAGATTTTCTTGTCTGAAATAAAAATGTGTGAAAATTGTCCAGCAAAGACCATATAAATTTGTTTGGACATTGTAATTTTTCTGTTTCTGTAGTGCCTTGCTGTACAACAGCATTCTGATGTGACTGATAAAATAGGTAATATAACTATTTATGGGCAACACAAACAACATTCCTTTATAGTACTAATATAGTTTCTATTAAATTCTGTGGATCTTTCTTAGCCATAATGAAATGTATACATTGATGGAGGTTAGGACAAGAGATGTGTGTCACATTCCATCAGAATGTAGAGGGAGCAACAGTTTTCATGTAAATAGACCTCACTGGAAACATAGAGTTAAAAAAGACAAAGCCAAAACCTTCCCAAAGCAAAGCAAAAGGTGTACTTATTTAATGCAGACTGCATTATTGGTCTGGTGATCTGTTCTTTTCTGATATACCTCTCCTCATGTATATCGGGAGATATACCTGGCTCATCTCTCCAGGTATTCAGGGTAGATTTTGGACAATTTGGGATTTTCTGAATATCAAGGATAATATCTGGCCTTAGGAAAGTAGTCAGTAGTCACTGACTTTGGTAGGACTAAGGGTTTTACCCAATAGAGTTATTTTAAAGTTCAGGTAGTGTGATTTTTGTATCAGTTGATATTATAGATGAGTATGCAGGTTTTGGCTCACAATAAATGAACTAAGAAGAGGTACCAGTGAGTATTTTTTCAAGTTTCTCAATTGCTTTTAAACTTTCCTTTCCCATAGAGGGAAATTTGACCCTGACTTAAGGGAGAAGGCTAACTTACCTGGCATAACCCCTTTTTTGAAAAAGGATAGTCAGTCCTCATATCAGAAAAATAAGTTTGTGGTTCAAATCAGTTTTACAGTGCTTCTTCTGGAGAGTGATTAGTCTGCTCTCATTTGGTTGTACTTGCACCTGAAAGGGACCCAAGTCCCTGCATAGAGTGAGGCTCTCAGAGTGTGCCATTACTGAAACTTTCCTTGAAACTGCTTCTACACTCTTATCTTTCCATTATCTACAAAAGGTATAGTAACCCCATGGAGAGTTGCTGGAGAAAACATACCGGCTGAATTTTTAGATTTCTGGCCAACAAGGGAATACATTTGATTTTTTTCTCAGGGCAATAAACAGCATTCATTTTTGCCTTTAAGTTTGGGAGATGATGTGTTCTTCTTAAATTGAGATAAGAGCTGAGCTGGTCTTGTTTACATAGATGTACATTGGAAAGAATTTCTGATTTTAATTCAGGAATGAATGCTAGCCCTGGCTTTGTAAGCATGTATTGAAATCATTGAGTGTTTAATACTTTAGCTTTTATTCATTCATTGATTTATTTATTTCCATCTCAGACTCTTTTGTATGTGCAGGTGTGTGCCCTCTAGACCCTTCCCTTTGCAGGAGATTCTGCATAGTGTATTTTTAAGGGACAAATTTCAATTTATCTGGATTCATGCTACTTGCATTTTGCATCATATGGAGCCACAGTGGCAGCTGGCAAAACTGTGTGCTCAGAAACATATTTTCAAAGATAACCTGCTTTCTTTGTTCAGTGGAAAGGGGTTAAAAGAATTCTGTGTTGCATTGTTTGTGCTCATGATCTCTGCCTGTAGATGAGGTGAAAAGCAGAGCCCTAGGTTAAGCAGCATCTGTTGTTTCAGCTCATTTCAAACAGCAAGACAGAATTTCAGGGGAACGAAATGTTTTCTTTATCTGAATGTCTCTTTATTGTAACATTTCTGAAAGTATTTGCAGGTTGGTTAGTCAAGGTGAATGTACCGTGTTATGTACAAAACACTTGTGCAATGGTTAAAACAACCTGAGATCTAAGGCAGAACCTTCACCAGCTAAAGAGGATCACAGCAGAATGGTGGGAAATATTTTTTTCACTCAAGCAGTGAGAAAGGAGTCCTACTTCTTCCCACCTCTCCATATATAAACTCTGGTTATGCTCTGTCGTAGTCACCTCATCCATGTAAGATCAGTTAAGAGCAGTTCAGTAGTCCATAACTTGTATGGACTTTTAAGTATAAGGGACTGAATATTTTCTAGATAAACATCCCCTAAAGAAGTATAACCTTTGTAGTAACAGCCCGGTTATAACTAAAAGGAGCAAAGCTGTGCAACTGAAGTTGTATACCAACATCTTTTTCATACCCGAAATGAATGGTCACACTTTTAGCTGTGGAAACGAGCAGAGACAGGGATTTGGGATGTATTGTTTATGCACACTATGAGGAAGATTTTTGCTTTGTACTTATCTTTTTTTTTATTTACTATTCAATCATTTGCCTTGTATTTGGAAAGGCAGGTAATATACACATATTTTGTGTGATGGTCTGCTATGATGCAAAGTTCCAGCAGTCTGGACTGCTTCCAAGAGGGTTTTGGGAGCAGGAATCTACTTTGAGGACTTGATTAAGACATCCTTCACTAGCCTTGTCTTTTGCATACAGTGCATTATGTTATGATCAAGCTGTCTTTCCATCTCTCTGTCTACCTGTTTAAATCAAATGTCTGCAAATGTACATGTAGATCTAGCGAGCAAAAAGTGTTGTTTTCTTGGACAAAACCTTCAGGTTTTGATTGGCTGCTGTATCAGTAGACTGGAATAATTACAGCTGTCCTTGGAGGCCTTCTATAAAACTGCAGGTGTTCAGCTTTAGCAAATAGTTCTTATTATATGGATAGACTTTTGGCAGCTAGTAATGATGTTTCCTGAAATTGAAAAATTATTTTCTACCTTACATGCTGGTTTTACATTACTGGAATATTGGAGAGGGAACCAAATACCTCTCATCGAGAAGTACTAAGGCTGTTTTTGTTAGCTGTATATATTTTCTCATTTTTTCTGTATTTTATACTGGAGTGCAAGCTTTTTCCTTAACTGTTGTGGTCAGATTTGACATCTCTTGCAGCAAAAGTAAAATTTTGAGGAATTAAGGAAGTGTCTGCTAACAGATGTTTATCCTTCTTTATACAGACCTAGCAACTGGCTTGCTGTCAGTGTATCACCAAACCCTGAGGTGAGGGGGTGTTGTAAAGCATTTAAAAATATTGAACATTATAATAGAATACTTTTAGAAGCTTTCTTTTCTGGTTTTTTTTTTGGTGTCACTGAGTAAGGCATAGACAAAGACTTTATGACTACATATTTAATCCATTCTGTACCACTATCATATAGTGCTGAAAGAAAATGATGGATCATTTTGTTACAATCACTCTTTTGGACAGTGAGATTGATGGCATGCAATATGACACTTCTGGGGAACTGTAGTTTAATTGCAGGGAGATAACTTATTAGAATTGTATTTGTATTGTATTTAGTTATCCAAATGCTTGACTGGATAACTTGGTGCTCACATTTTCTTTAATAAGCCTACTTGACCTTTACAGTGCTAAATCAGTACCTGAAGCTTGGTGGTTCAAGATTCTCCTCTCCTAATTTTTAAATATTTCCAAAATAATACTTTGTTGAAGTGGGGTTATTTGAGTGCTTTAACTATACAATATTGAGTCTCAATATACAAAATTGAGTCTGTTCTAGACACTATAGGCATGTCTTAAGTCTATCAAATCAGAATGCCTCCTCAGGGAAAGCATTGATCCTTTAAAAGGATCAATGGGAAGTTTTCAGTTCCTGGTTGGTTTTTTTGTTGTTGTTTTTGGGATTTTTTGTGTTTTTTGTTTGTTTGTTGTATTTTTTGTCATTTTATGTGGTGGAAAAAACACTGAATACAAAGTAAATGGGAATTTCTGACTTTAATAAATAGGAGCTGTGCAAGCCAACTCAGAGTGCCCAGGAGAACATGCAAGTTCTGGAAGGGAATACGAGGATGGAAGGGGCTTTTAGTTAATTTTGTTTATTTTTATGGATTTGCTCAATCTTTGAAAATATAGGTTTTTTTTTTTTTCAAATGTAGTCCAGGGAAAAAAATGCCAGGCTTTGCCTGCTGTACGTTTGAAACTTTTATGTAAAGAAGAAGACACCAAGTGCAGCTATTAAGTGTAAATCTCAAAATCTAATATAATTTTATCTAATGTTAAGCCACAGTGCTACAAACGAGTTACTGCTGGTGGCATAAGTACATGGCGATATTTACATAAAGGTTCCTCTTTGTCTCCTTACCTATATTCCCTCTCATGTTTCTCACACCCATTTGCTCAGAGTTCTCCATTTTTTTTTTCCATCATATGAAAGTATCATTTTCAAAGGGTTTTGCTTCTTGTGTCCATGTCAGCATTGCAGATCAGAATGTGACAGGGAATACCTGGTTGCATAGTTCCTTTAAACCTGAGCCAGTAGCACAGCAAAATGTTAGGGAGACCACCCTTTCATCTCACACAATTCACAACTTAAAAGTGAAAGGTTTGTTAATGTAATCCTATTTTCAATCTATAGAGGTCACCTGTAATGCACTGCTCTGAGGATAAATGCCTAGTACTTTTTGAAGTTAGAGGTTTCTTTTTTTTTTAAGGCATGCTTAATGATATTTTGTTTTCTCAAGATACTGTGCTGAAAATTTTGAAGAGCTTTTAAACAGTTATTAACCTTTCAGTCAATTGTTAACTATCCTTTCCAATCCTTTTCATTATTTCAATATGCTTCAAAATTTTTTGGTTTTGGAAGAACTGAAAACTTTGAGCTAATCTATGATGCAAGATGTGGTTAGTAACTTCTAGGTGAAAGCACACTAAACCAAATGTATATTCCCTTGGTAATCAGTGACAAAGATAATATGAATTTCACTTGGAGAAGGATTGCATCATGCCAGTACATCATAGAGGAATGAAATGTAAACCTTAGTTTATAATGTAGTATTTAAACAGTTACAAAACTTACATTCATGATCTTGTTTTATCTCTAAGTACACTATTGCTATGTATATGCCATACTGTTTTTCCCCAGTAAAAGAGTAGAACTTTATTTCACAGATTAGCTTCACCTAGTTTTGCTAGGATGGTGACTGATATGAGTATGATATGATATGATCCTGACTTATATGAGTAGATGCAGGTTGGCAAAGGTTTGCTGTAGCCCAGATGGGCTTTTGTGTATGCCTGAGAATTTGGCACATTATAGCAGCAATTTCTTATCTATAACTCTGTCCGTTTTGATAGCAGAATAAACCACTCCACCTGTAAATTGTTCAGCAGAAAACTTTCACAGTGCTAGAGCTGCATATGAATGTTAAACACTTTTCAGAACTGGGCTCTCTGCTTGCCTAGTGCAGCAGTGGTTCTTTGCTTGTAACTGCTCTTTTTCCTGACCCAAGCAGTCATGTGGGGAGTTCAAATTAGGTTAACAAGAGCAGGCTGACATAGAAAAGGCTTAATTTCACTAGATTCTACACTGAATCCTGTCTTTTTATTGTTAATGCCCTTTTGTTAATTTTTGTTTCTTTGTTTCATCTGCCAGAGAGTTCAGCTGGCAGCAGGGAGAGTTTCCTGAGCTGACTTGGCCTTGTAAATGGTTTTTAAAGGCTTACTGCTTTAGGAGAAACTCACTTTCCAGGGCTCTGCCACTTTCCTTCTTTTGATTTTTGTGTTCAGTCCCCTCCTTACCATTCCCCACATATGGTATGCACAGTTGCAATGACTTGCATATGTCCAGAAGTGTGACTTTCTTAGAGCTGATTCTCCTGTTCCTTTGTGCCTGAGCCAAGAAAGGACTGTGTTTTACACAAGGCTGCCAGCACCCTTCTCCCAAGAGAACATGTGTGGTCCCTCACATTCATCTGAATTCCCACTAACCCCAAAGATCAAGAATGTTTAGACTTCTTCCTGTCTCTGGTGGCCACCATTATCAAAATGACTGTGTCTGCCCAGAAAGTTAAAACTCCCTGCTAGTACACTTCCAGTTCTATCAATAATAAACTATGGAAAACATCAGTGTCATGTGTTGTGTTTAACATGAGAAACTCTTTGACACAGTGTATCCTTGAAATGTTTATAGTGAGTAAGCAAAACTTTGAATTCATTTAATAAAACCTTCCTTTAACCTCAGAAATAGAGCCTGTACAATGAAGTTTTATCTCTCTCAATGATATTCACTCATATTTAAAGGGCCAAGCACTACATAATAAATGTAGGCAAGGACACTCTCTCCATTTCATTATATCCTTTCATTGAATTCCCATGACATTGAGGTCAGTTGGTATTCCTGCCCTCTTGGGTGGGCATTTCACTCCCAATGGCTCCTGTCTCTGAGGACAGTCCAAGGGACAGGAAGAAGAAAGTCGAGTATATTGCAAACTGATTTTCCTTAGGAGGTGGTTTATTACCTGCTTAATTCCCCTCCTTGTTGGCTATTCATGTTGTTTCTTTGAGAAAGAACTCTTACTTGATAGATCTTAACAATTGTCTTGTCAGTGAGCATCTTGAAGCTTGTTTAAAACACAATGCACTATAGGAGACAATGGGATGTGATGTTTTGTGAGAAGCAGAGCTGCTCAGCAGCTCTGGAGGAAACTACTACTTTGTTATGAGGGGAGCCCAAATGGTTTTAAGAGAATGTAGCAAAGCAGAATTTTTCCAGTCCTAATTTCACCTTAATGATACATGTCATTATCCCTCACTGAGCTTTTGCTAAAAGGGTAGGTGGGCCACTGGATGGCCAAAATGTCTATGGCAAACATCCTTAGATGCAACTGAACTGATATTGAATGTAGTTGCTCCAGTGCTCATTTCAGCCTGCATTCCAATCACAGGAAAAATAGCTTTAAATTAAATACTACTACATCCATAATTTTGCAATTTAGCAGTTCTCTATAATAATAACTTAATAATAATAGCTTAAGAAGACATGCCAAAGAACATTAAAAGACCTGAAAAGAGGTCCCTAATATTCTCTAATGTTCCCTAATAGGGAACATTAATGTACCTCTTCCTCTCACTTAATCTCAAGCCACCAGGAGAGGCAGCAAAGGGATACTTTAGCATGCTTTTGTGTGGGGAGTGTTACATGAAGTGAGGTTGATTCACTTGCCTTGAAGAAGTTTCAGATGGAATTTGCAGGCTGAAAAATAGCATGAGAATATGCTGGAAAAGTGTCTCCACATATTTGTCCTCTGTACAATCAGACATTCTTGTGTTGGCCACTGAACTGCATGGACTTTTGATTTGACTTGGTCCAGCTATTCCTAGTTCTTAACATGCACTACATGGGAAAAAAGAAAATGGATCATTGGATGAGACCTACAGTCTTGTCTTAGGTGAAAATGTTCTCCTCAGTTTAAGCAAATGAGCTTATATCTTCCTCATTTCACTGTTTTAGCCAGGTATGAGATTTTTTTAGTGGAATCTTCTATGTAACACATGTATGATTTCATTTGCTCCTTACAGGCCTCCTCTCAGGCCATAATTCTTGATTTCTCCTAATTAGTTGCTGTGGAAATGATTATGTCATAAACACAAACAATGGGAATATAAGGAGCAGATGAATTCTTAAGAAGCAAAGATTTGTTTTCCTGTAAATGACCAAAAAAAACCCCCAAAACCAACAATCCAAAGGAGAGGAATTGTAATACTATCTGCATTGTCTTTCATCTCAGCATTTTACAGTACTTCTCAAGTATTAATACATTAAAGATTTTTGAAAAGCTACTGCAGAAATGGTGTTGAAACCTTCCATCTTAGTTGTCCTTGGTAACTCATGATCAAATCATTCTTGCTTGCAACTGAAATTAAGCTTTACTTGCAAACTGAGCCTTTGCTCTGAGAGCTGTCTGGGTTCTTCCCAATGTATGCACTGGGACACATATAACAGTAGAGATCCTGTTGACCAAGTTATTTACATCTGTGCAGTCCAATTTACTTCAAGGCTCTTTTTGTCCCTCTTCCTTTAGATTTTTTGCCTTTGAGATTTTTAGGCAGTTCTAACACTTTCAATAATGTTTCCTCACTGTTTCCTCACATTATGTGAAAGAACAGTAAATTGTATCAATGGAATGCACGGTGGACTGGAATCTACACCTGTATCAATCTCAGCTATACTCTGCATTGGGTGAAAAATAAATAAAAATATATTTTTTTGCCTCTGAAGTCAGCACATGTGGCTATGTATCGTCTGAGGAAGGAAATCCATTGCTCTGCACAAACCTTGTATAGCAGTGTTCCCATTAAGTGCTCAAAATGGGGCTTATATAGCATAAAGGCCATGTGAATTCACATGTGGATTTCACTAAGGGAGAAGTTCATTGACTCAGAAGATGCCTTTTTGCATAGTCACTTTTCAGAGTTGCGCTATATTTTTGGCATTCACAACACCTCTGTCATGTGAGTATTTATAACTGGTGCCTTTTACAGATGGAAAATCCAAGGCACAGAGAGATTATATGACTTGTCTAAAAGAGCACAGTTGGTTAGTGGCAGAGTGAACACAGAGCTCAGGGTTTCCGACTCTGTCTCCTAGACTCCTCAAAACATTTCTAGAGCAATATTGAAGTGATGTAATGTGTAAACAGAATTGTTTCCAAACAAAAATATCTGTCAGGTTACATTAAATATCTGCAACAGCTCTTTAAACATGCAAGAACAGATTGGCTTTAAAAGTATGTAGTCTTTTCTTTAGTGACAAGAGGGAAGACATACTTAAGTGTTAAAATATTTAGATCTCCCATTGATTAAAAATTTGTAGATATTATCCTGCTCTCAGTTGTGGAATAGGAAATCTACGTGGTTCTTAGGCTTCCAGCTAAAACGTTTTTTGAAACTGAAACTGTAAGTGCAAGTTAGTAAGTAGGACATTCTTGTCAGCTGCCAGCATCTGTTATTGGAACTATACACTAGTACATGTCCAGCATTGCCTTACGATATGCCAATGGCAACTTTGTGGAACTCAAACATGCACAAAAAAGATATGTGAAAAAGGGCAAAATGCTTTTGCATAGTTTTTATATTATTCACATTACTGGAATGTGTACAGCATAGTACAGAGTGTAACAAGACCAAATGCTGAACCACATCAAGCTGTTCCCTTGTCGTGCATGTCATTTAAATATCAAATCTATAAGGGCGTTTACTGTGTTCTTCACACACAGAAAGACCACAACTGAGTGACTTAAAAGTATCCCATGAGTTTTTAAAAATGCGGACAAACAACTCTCTTCTTTTTGATAATTCCAAATACATTGTTCCATTCTGTTGGTTCTGCAACATCTGGTGTTTTATAAAGCATTTTAAAATGTCATCTCCCTTTCCCATTTGCCCACACCCTTCCCACTGCACCTTAACCCCAGTGGACCAAGAAACTTTAATTTATAAGGAAATCAGTGGAAAATCTTGCAAAAGGGAGTTAAGGAATTGTGTCTCTATAGATTTGAGCTATTCCGTAAATTAACAAGGAAGCCGAGTCAGCAATATTACTGTATGGAAGATTTCCGTGTGGACAAGGAACAAGATTCTGGCTGATTCAGTGGAAAGGTGTTATTAAATGACTCTTGAAGATGAGATTACTTAGAACATTTTGCTTGGTAGTGTTAACTTGATAGTCTTGGCATTAAGTCTTCATAAAAAGATCACAAGGAAGTTTCTCAAGAATGAAAGATTGTAATCCCCCTTGCTAGTCCTGTTATGTGTCCAATGTTCGTCTTGTAAATTGAGTGTAGTTGCTTCACAGTTAGCAAGTTAGTGATCTTTGTAGTTCGTGCTTCAGGATGAGCTTACAGGTTAAAGAATCAAAGTGAATGAATGATAAGGCCGTTATTGTGTACCATTTGTCCATAATTAGGGTGTTTTAACAATTTTCATAGATGTTCTTGCCAGTCCATTGTAGCATAGAATTAATAAAATACTTTGAGATGTAGGTTGTGAGTAAAGGTACAGATCTAATACTATAGAAGTAACTGCAGAAAAATCTCTAAGCAAGGTATCTCTAAATATCATGAGTTGTGGGAGGTCATCTTGCCCAATTTTAGCTATCAGTTAGGCATATGGTCTCAGCAGTTTGTATAGGCCCCATTTTCAGAGAAGACAGAAGGAGTGGGTACACCTCTGGATGGCAGTTCATCCTGCATATCTAGGTGAGACTGGGAGCTCACTTTCCATCTGACTAAATTTGGATGGGTTGGATCTCACATTTATTACTCAGCACAGAGGAAGATGCTTCCCAATCCCATGCATTTAAAGTAAGACTTATTTCCTTAGCTCTTGAAGTCCATGGAGGAGATTTCTTCTCTATACAAATCATCAGGGTTGAAGAAGAGTACAGTGAACAGTTTACTTAGTGAAGTTGCCTTTTTCATAAATACACTGTAAATGTGTGTCAAATCCTAAAATAAAATACATCTAGCTAGAGTCAGAAGGCTATGTTAAATGTTCTGTATTTGTTTCTTTTTACCTAGCTGGTGAAAATTGGCAAAATTTTATTTATAGTGACAAAATGTCATGTTCAAATATTTTTTTCAAAGGAGACTGGCACACACTGATTTCTGATTATAATCTTGGTGACTAGGACATTCAGTGTTGTCCTCACGGTCACAATGGCACAGCACTTCACCTACTGTAGATTAAAATTACTAAGTACTACAAGTGCTCTAGACAAAAAATTGTTAAGAGGCTGAATAAAATTTCAGTGTTTGAGAAATCCTTTTCCCATTTCTGTGTTGCCTTAGCTAGTTATGAGTATCCAAGGAGATGCACTGGCACCGAAAATCATTAAACTTTTTCATGTCTGTTGTGCAGAGCTTGTGATTGTCACATCAGTAGGGGTGCTTTTACCTGCTTTTCTCTCACTAAAGTAACAAACAATGAAAGTACAATTCAGTAGCACTGTTTCAGTATGGATTAGAAACCAGAACATCTGTTTTAAGCTCACAAATAAACTTGTACCTATTTGCTGTCATCTGCTTTCCTTCCTGTAACAGTTAATTCCTTAAGATTTTCCAGTTTGTGCTGCATTCAGACTTTCATTTTCCTAGCAACATATACTCCTTATAAAGTGCACTTCTTGTTTAAATTAACAAAACAGAAATTATAGGGATTAATTTTACTCCCTGTAAATTAATTAAAGGGGCAAGTTTCAGACTGGAAGATGAATTTTTGCAAGTAAAGGTATAGTAAAACTGTTCATGAGTATATTTATGCTGAAAGTTAGAGAGCGATGTAGAACATTTCCATAGGTGTAGTGGACACAAGCATTCTGGCTATGACCGAGATTGGTAGCTTTAAGAATGGGTTTAGGGGGAGGGTTATAGTTTTGAAGTCCAAAGGCCCAGATACTGACATTAAGGTAGAAAAGAACATAGTGAGTTTTTCTTCTGAGGAGCCTTGGTCTTCTAAATTCTTGTATAAAATTATGCTTTTTATAGTTTGTGGAAATAAACTTTGCTAGCTGCAGTTTTTAAAACGGACAGTTTCAGCTCCTTAATCTTTATCCTGTTTGTTGCATTCTCTTCTTCACTGTGATGAGTTGCTCAGATGATTGTGATACCAGCAGTGTACCATCAGTATGGTGAACTCAAATCCTGTTACTATGCAAACACTATTGCTGGAGCTCTAGAAGTTTAAGAAATAAAGTGAAATGGTGCATGCCTTTCGACCGTCAGCCACGTGACCTTTTGTTCTCACATGGCTTAGTCCCTCTTCTATACATGACTTCTACTTGGGACTTTTTTGGCTTTTTTCCATTTTATTTCAGTTAGCATTTATTTCACACATCATTATGAGAAGCACTGCTTATGAAGATACACAGCTCTTGTCATAACAGAAATATTTCGTGTGCACCTGCAATTTGACATTTGTGTTTGGGGAATATTGTGGAGTGAATAAAAAACTGAGATAATTTAGGGGGTTTTGGCTCCACCTGCTATGGAATTGTTGTATTTTTTGGGGGAAGGGTGTTGTGGTGTTTTTCTGTTTGCTTAGTTTTTTTTAAGTTTATTTTTTTCCCAAGAACAATATGAAGGTGTGTTTACAGCCTTAAGAAAAAGGTACATTGTAGGTTACAATGCTATATGCAGAGAAGAAAGGAAAATCTGTAAGACAGATGGCTACTAACATGCTGTAAATACCCTATTTTTAAATGCAAGGGGTAAAAGGTGTTCCATATATAGTCTTCAAGCTGGAAGCTTCATGTTGTAATAGTACCATGGCAATATGCAAGTATTAATCACTTCCTGTTTGCTATTTGTAACAGTGACATCAAAAAAGCCCTGTTCTCAAGAAGATTTATATTCTTGTTGCTTTTGATGCTCTTTCTTCAGATGCACCTATTCAGTGCACTGAATTCCTTAAGAACCACCTAGCCATGTGTGCATATGAAAGGCCTAGTAACCTGCTTGTACCTGACTCCTCAGAATCCCCCGATGCACAAAGCTGTTTGCCACTGTGTCCAGTTGTCCCACCAACCCTTCATCACATACTTGTGGCAAGGAAGGGGACGGTGTCAGGCTGTGCTGCAGCTGTGTTCTGCTAGGTCTCAACCAGGTGCTCACAGAATTAGGGAGGTATGAATGTCTTCCTGATGGTGTTCCCCAGCCTGCCTTCTCTGAGTAAAACTCTGCCCCGGAGAGTGTCTGGTCTGATAGCACTCACAAAAACAACATTGAAACTCTTCTTGCTGCTCATTGCAGTCAAATAGCTTTAGAGTGAGAATGAGCTAATACTTCAGCAACTGCAGTGAAATTAAGATTTCAGTCTCATTTATCCACGTTAAGTGGAAGGACAAATAATTTGAGTTATGTTAACAATGCCTCAGTAATAGAAAATGCTGATACTTATGCTGATGGGAATTTTCTCTAATTGATCTTCTGCATCAAGGAACTGTTATTGGAAACTGATATTTCACACTTTCATACCATAGTAATTGTTACTTATTAAGTTCTTTTATATCATGATGTCTGGGAGTAAAGGGTTTTCCAAATACATGTTAATGTTCATTCAACTTGTCAAGTAAGTTTTTTCATTATGTGGTGTGACTGGAAAATGATTTGTTGTAAGCTTTGCTTTAATTCAAGAAAAACTTAAAAAGTAATTTCAATTTATTTTTTTATTAGTTTTACCATTTCATTCAGAGATTCTGTTTTTTTGGGGGGAAGGGAAAGAGATTATTTTTGAGGGGAGACTTGCTTGGCATGTAATCATGGTCTATTTTTGTTGAAAACTGAGTGACAAGACAGGACTCGAGTTACAGTAAAGTACCTTATGGTACAAGGTAAACTATGTTTCCATGGAATATATCTTGTGATGAAAGCTTCTTTCTTAAGTACTCACTCTCTAAAAACGCATTCTTTCCAGACACTGTTGCTAATTTGTTCTTTGTCAGGTAATTACAAACTTGCTTCTCCAAAAGGAAAAAAAAAAGGAAAGTGAGAAAAGAAAAAAAAAGCCATATACCTACAGGAAGGCTTTTAAAATGTAGGTCCTGCTTAATCTGGTTTAATCTTTGCATATAATTCATCTGGTTTTTGAGAGCTTTGTTTTGCAATTTGAAGAATGGTTCTGTGTTTATTTCTCTGAAATTTTTTGAAGCTCTTGTACTATGAGAAAAAACAATGCTGGCAGTGAGTTTGGGTATATAAGTTAAAGACTTTTTGAAATGCATGATTTTTTGCCAACTGTGGTTCCTGGTTTTAACTGACAAGCTATTACCACCCTCATTGAACAGTGCCCTAAAGAAACATAACAAGTTTGTAAGTGATGTTTGTGAATTCATTCCTGAGTTTGAATATAATGCTTTATCTCCAAATGTGCAGTTACAGAACAATGTAATTTTTCATGTACCATCCTCATTGCACAGAAGAGTCATGAAATAAAGAGAAAAAGGATGGGAAGATTTAGAGAGAGGATGTGACTCAGGGATTCAGGATCCTACCAGATCGATAGAGCAGCCCCAGAAAGAGAATGACATCCAGCTGCTGCAAATGGACAGACGGAGAAGAGGCCTAGAATGAAGAAAAAGAGTGAGTAGAGGAATAAATGTGTTCAGAAGTGGAGGGCAGAGTTGGTCCTTAATGCATTTCAAAAAGAGGAGAGAAGCAGTTGGATTTGGAAACCAATAAGATCCCAGTGAAGACAAATGAGGATTGCTTCTTGGAGTTAGAGGATTGTTTGCTGGGCCTGATTTTTTCTTTTTTTTTTTCAGGCAAAAAAATGATGCAATCCTTTTTTTCCTTTGGTGATACAAAATGGTTTCTTGTAATCAGATATGTTTGATGCTGTCACTCCAAATATTTTTTTTTTGAATTTTAAAATAGTTTTAAAATTCCTTCATTCTCTTTAAAGGTGAATTTCAAAATGGAAATGTAATTTGAAGGCATCCACTCTGGAAATTGTTTAAGTGATATGTGTTAGGGTTTGTGGGGATTTTTTCCCAGTTGAATATTGCTGATTTCAACCTGAAATAATTTTCAGGTGGGCTGAAAACTTATATTATTCACTGAAAGCACTACCCAGCTGTGTAAATCATGAAATATCTTGGGTCTTTTTTCAGGAGGAAAAGCTGTGTGAATTGATAATTGCTTTCAAATCCTTTAGATACTGTTTAATACAAGTGGTCCTGAATCCAGCCTGCAGTTCTCAGCCCCTAATTGCATGCCAAATACCTGTGTCATTTGAGAGTTCAGACTGTTTAGAGTAAAAAAAAGAGTGCCAGCTCACACTGTTTTAAAGATCATGATTTTTTGCTGTTTCCTTCTTCCAGAATCAATTTTATTTCTTGTAAGTGCTGGGTCATATACCCTTTATTTGTTGTAAGCACTGTTTTAAGTGAGGGTCTTTGTAAAATTAGGCTCTTTAAAATGGAAGGATTCCTAGTTATTTATGAAAAATGCCTAAATTTCTTTGGCTTGATCACAGTGAGAAAATAGAAATAATCTTTTCCTATCTGTTTGTTTTGCTTAAAATCATGAAAGAACACGAGTCTTCTAAACAAACAAACAAACGAAAGCTTATTTTAGTGATAAATGATGCATGATACTGAGTGCTAGTAACATCCTTCTCTTTTCTAATAGTTGTCCTGTATGCTGCTTAGAGGCCTGTCTGATAATCTTTAGCTAGTTTTAAATCACAGATTTCTCCATATGCAGGCCACACGTTACAGAAAGCACTGAAAGTTCATGTGTGTGCACACACTCTCAAAGGCTTTAAAGCATCCACAGGTATCCTTAAAGAGAGAATAAGTTAATAGGGGTGGTACAGGAAGAAGTCAGAGCAAAAGAAAGTTGTCAGATATTCATAAAGGTGCTACAAAGTTAGGAGAGAATTCTCATTTCTCTATGGTACACTTCCTCGCCAAGACCGTGTTGTCATTCACAGGCGAATTGGAGCCACTTGGGAAGTGGTGTCTATCTCCAAGACCATTGCCTGGGGGAATTATGGGAGGATATTTGTGATAGTTGTTGGAGTAGGACAAGTTGTTGGTGACATAGCATTGTACTTACATTAAAATTTTATGGCTAACTTGGACTTAATTCCTGTTATCTGAGAAAGAAGAATCTGGTATGAGTGAATGCCAGTGCTACTGAACACAGCAAGTTCTTTCCTGGATTCCCCACTGAACATCTTTGCTGTGTCACATCACTTCTGTGGGTTGCCATGGTATAAAACAGAGTAAAATTGGGTGGCAGCTGTGCCACTTTTGTGCACACATGCATGGTATACTGACATGCACTATATACACTCTTACCAAATTTCAGTATTTGCTTCCAGTTAAAATGAGGATGAATCTGTTCTCCCTCTTCCGTGCTGGTGAAATGATTTATCCAAAATGAAGGCTTTTACCTGAACATAAAGTTTGTATTTCTTTTGAAATAGCCTTCAGGAAAAATAACAAATTCTTGTAGAAAATAAGAAACTTTGGTTCACACACTCACTTACTAATGAGCAGCATTAATAAATGAAATTGAACTTACCTCAATTCAACAAAATTGAACTTACCTCAAGTACGCAAACAAATCTGTACCTTTTCAGTGACTAGAACAAGAACTATTTTATCGGTAAGTTTCTTCTAAACAGCCTTATTTCTGACTTCAAACAACTTTTGTCTAGAAAACCTGATTGAGCAGAAGGGCTGTGCTGGCATTTTGCAATTCTGTTGTCTGGCACTGCTCCAGTAGTGAGGAAAATGCAAATTCTTACTATGTTTACAGTCTATTTTCCACAAACTGAAATAAAAGAGAATATTTGTCATTTTATGTGATAGTTGATCAGCTGTTTGGTATATCTTGGTTTTCTGTTGTCTCTGTAACACTAGTTTAATGTGGAGATAGTGGGGAATGTGCATCTGCTGTCCATGTCCCAAGAATGAAAGATATGTGAAAGATTCAGCAACACCCTCTTGTTCAAAGGCAATGAAAGAATAAATTTTGGATATAGGGTGATGTCCTGGGAAAAAGTTGTTACTTTGTTATGATTGATCTTGATCTAAAGATTTAAACCACCTATTAGTAGTTCAGGTTTGTTGGTTTTTTTGTTTTGGTTTTTTTTTTTTAATTTTTATTTTTATTATTATCGATCAGAAATAGATCTGAATTTAAACAGGGGGTTAGTACCTGTACTCAAAATGAAGGAAAGAAGTCCACTGTTGCTGAAATAAACACAGCCATTATAAAATTATATGCTTTAAAATTTCTATCATCTTAAAATTGAGGGAGAAGACTTTTTCCTTTCATCTTTTTTTGGTCCTCTTCTGTGTGCTGGGAATGGGTTTGGTTCTTGTTACAGTAGGCTACAGTGACTGGTCCAAGACTCCACTGGTCACCAGCAGCATTAAATGTGCTGGGAAAGAGAAATGTGTTGCAAGACCAAGTTTTAGGTTTTTTTATAACTAGCAAAGTAGCTATCTCTTCTTACAGCATCTCTATGACTTTATTATAGCTCTTAAGCACAGTCAGGACTCTCTACATGGACAGAATGGATGCATGGCCTCACTATAGATATATGAAATATACTTGAGTATTTTGTAGTTTAGATGTGTGAAACTGTGTCTGCTAAGGGATAACTGGGGGCAAATGGACCTATTTCAGGAAGAGATTTGGCAAGAAAAGATTTATCAACATCATTTTCACACTCAAGAAAAAGTGGTGGGTTATATACTCACTGATGTATTATTTACATTGTGCACTGTGGATGGCACAAAGAAATTATATTTTAAACTGAATTGATATATTCTTTCAGTGAAGAGAGTCAATATGTTAGTGGATGTTCATGAGACTCATTAATATACTTAATCCTCATAATATAATACTTAGACTTAAAGGAGTTATGTCATGATGATCTTTTATGAAATACATAAACCAGATTGTTTAGGAAAAGAAAATCTTGGATGGCTAAAAGCTTATAACTGGCAGGCAAAGAAATCATAGATCACCATAGGAAGCTCTTTCTGATGGAAGGGGGTAAAATGAACAGCATTGGCATTGACTTTTTGTCATGGGCCATATTGGGAATACCAGTTTTCCACGCCGTTGGGTATTCCTGGCTACTAACAAAGATTTTGGCCACATTCCAATGTTTTTTTTCATAGTTAAAGGTCTCACAGTAGCAATAATTTCAAGTCTAGTCAAGTTTTCTGTGTATTAAACTGCAAAAATCCCACATAAATGTATCTTTCAATTCCAAAAAACATAGAAAAAGCCAGAAATGTAGTTGTTGCCTCCACAGAAGCTGTTGGCATTTTTGCTAGTTAGAAAAATGGCCAGTGTGAACAGACCAATTTATATTTAAAAAGCAGATTTACAGTGTCAGATGATATGTCATTCTGAGCAATCTTGTCAACACATCAGGGAACAGCATATTCTGCCTGAAGTAATATGTAGGTTGAAAATCATGCATTACCTCAAAAAGACCACACCCTTTTTTCTAGAATTAACCTATGCAAATCTAATTTTTAAGTAATTATATTAGCAAATACTTTCTGAAATGTCAAATGTGTAAAATCCTAGGAATCCTAGAGAGAAGGGTTTTGGTAAGAGGCCGAATATTCTGAGCACTTTGTATGCATTTGTGTGTTTATGCATGTTTCTCTCTATATATATATATTTGAGAGGGAAAAGGATCTACATCTGAATTAGGCTGTTGCATCAGAGCACAAAATACTGCCAGTGCAATGCAACAATAGAGCAGGGCATAAGAGCTTAGCCTAACAGGAAAAACAAAAGTTTTCTTTGAATCTGGGGATGGTTTTCATCTATTTTTTTCAGAGAACTATGTGACAGCTCTGTTCAGTTCCTCACTCAGTGGAAAAGTCTTTTCATTTAGCCAGAAATAAAGAGGAAAAGCCTTTCAAGAGATAGTCTGTCCTTAAAGTAGCTCAATACAGATATGGACAAGGTTTGGATTTTTGACATCAGCTTTCTCGTTTCTCCTCTTGACAGACAAATCAATTAAATAATGTTTATTAACTTGGCATAGAGTTTATAAATATAATTAAGAATCTTCATTTGCTCCCACTGATTCTTAAATTTTAACTTATCTTTTAAAAGTCCTCAATATAAGATTGTCATATAAGCAGAATATTTTCTGTCTTTACTTGGCAAGAGAAAGATGATTTTTAATATGGAAGCAAATGGGGTCCTTAAAATAGATGTGTCCAGTCCTTCAGTGGCCTTTTCCAGCCTTGTAAATGTCTCATGTCACAAAATGAAATATGGTCTATTTTTTTCATATGATAGATATATTGACTTATTGAACTGAATCAAACCCTAACCTTATGGGACCTGTGTAGAAACAGATATTTAAAAGATATTTAGCATAGATAAGCAAGAAAAAGTCCCCCAAGCCCGAAGGTCAAAATTTTAGAGCCATGTTATTGAACACTCTGTGTATTTCTGCCATGATAGATGAGACAAAATTTTTTTGAAAAAAGCTGCCATGAACAAATCATCATGAACAATAGTAATCTTAGAGTGTGATTTTTATATAGGATTTGTTTTATTCATATTTGGCAAACAGAAGGCAAAAAAAAAAAAAAAAAGCTGGTTTTATTCCATGGTGCTGAGACCAAAATTCAAGTTTTCCTTAAAAGTCATTGTAAATGAGGTATTTGGTGGAGGCCATGAACTACTTTAATATATATTCCATCATTCTGGGCTGTATTTTTTTCTTGTTTTTATTCACTTTAGCATACTGAATGATTGAAAATCCAGCTACAGCTAGCATAGGCCTCATTGTTGGAGCTGAAGCCTTAGATGTGCACTGAATGGCAAGTGGTGAACCCAGAAAACTTAATGCTGTCTAAAGGAAGAGAAGGGCCAGGGTATTTGGATGAATACTTAATTCCTTATATCTGTTTTATGTCTCTAGTCAGCCTGGAAGCACAAATTTCCTAGTGAAAGAGGTACATGGTCTTTCCAAGAATTCTGCTCCCATGCAAAAGAAAAGATTGGCTTCTATGAAAAGTGTTAGCAATGAAGGAAAAGTAGGAAATAAGAAAAAGATATTGTATAGTAATCTCAGCAGAAGAACTATTTTTAAAAATAACATTCTTACTGGCACAACCTCCTAGCCTATAATAAAGATTGAATCCTCAAATGACAGAACACTTCATTCCCTCATGTTAAGAGAAAGGACACTGTCTAGCAAAGACTTTCAGTTGCCCAAAGCAGTAATTACTAGCACTCTAGAATGTGTCCAGAGATTATTTCTTTCTCTTCGATAAATTCTGTGACCCGAATTTAGTATCCTTCACTAAAATCTAACATGACATGCCTGTGGAAGTGTAAGAAAAAAACAAATCTAACCCTTCCCCAAAGAAACAGGCCTTTACAATTTTTGGATTCAATCTGCAGATTCTGTCAGTTTTCTTCCATCTGTCATTTATTGTATCCATAGCTTTCCATATTTAAAAAATAGTCACTGTAATTTACCACTTAACAGTAATAGTTGCTTATGTCAGCAATCAAAATTTTTCCAACAAGAGAAGGAAATTTATATTTTGCTTAAGGTTTTCAGGAATTAATACATATGGTCACCATATTAAATGGCAGTTCCAGTGTTTAATATTTTATTTCAATGTTTAATGAATAACTTTGTACTTCTGCTCATTTGGGATAGCTATGGGAAAAAAAAAAATTTTATTTGATCTTTTTGTGTTAAGGGATGGAAATTCAAAAGCACCACAGCTTGGCATGGAAACCCATCTGGTTAATTCAGTGGAATAATTCCCTTTTGGCCATCATTCTAATTGTTATGTTAAAACATGTTCTGTTTCTTTTTCCAGTCTGGCCTCTTGTACATACACAAAGATACAATTGAGAAATTGAAAGATTCCACTTAGGAAGAATTTGACCTCTTTCTACCAGTTTCTCTAGTCCTGAAGTATATTATGCATTTTTCACACAGAAATATAAATGTTTATTTGTTAATGTGCCTCCCCTAATTCTTCATTGTCTCTCTTCCTTGATCACATTTTTCATCTTTTCCTTATATTACCAAAGTATTTTTATTAATGCAGCACATTTCTATATATATTGTAAATCATTTTAATGGCGTGGGCTATGAGCATTCATTCTTGTTCTAGAGAGGGGACCTGCATTGCTTAGACAAAAATATCCTTGCATACAGGAGTGTATGTTCAAATTTAAGCTTTATTTTTTTAATAATTTATTCAGTAGTTGAAAACTACTGTGATAGAATTCTACTCTCTACAGAAAGTCATGGTGATCCTTAGCAGAAGATAGGGATCCAACTAGGTGAAGTTATAAACAGTGCAACTTTGTGGATCTCAAACTAGGTATTTTTTTATTTTCCTGTTATGGTTTCCCCAGCAATCCCATTATGGATGTAAATGAACATGAAAATGGTGTAGATTATGCAAATGTAAATTATTGTCAGCGTAATAATTTAATATCTTTTAGAAGAGTTTTAACCATAAACAGACACAATCTTTTATGTTTGTGCTACATTATAGGTCCCATTTTAAGTGGTACACTAAAGCTGGTGCCTTTGATTCTCAGTTTTGTCAGTCAATCAAAACCTTTTTACCTTAATTAATGTTTCGGGGATTTAAAATTATGTTTTAAATAAGGCAGAAGGGGAGTTTGAATCTGTACCTTTTGACATTACATCTTCATTACCAACATAAAAATATGCTTCACAACAGCCTCCTCTCAGAAAACAAAGAGAAACAAACTTTCTTTTCTTTCACAATAAAGCTCAGATTTCAGTCAGACGGTGATCACAATATAGTTTTGACAATAATTCACAAAAGGTTTTGCATTCCTTATAGTAAAGAATAAAAGAATTTCATGAAATCTCAAAATTTGCCATGAAATGGAGCTGTCATCTTCACTGTTGTTACTTCTGATCCTTCTCATCAGTTTTGCGCATTGACTTCAGTATAATATGGTAAAGCTCTATCATCAATAGATTCATTCCATCCTCTTGACTTTCATGCCATACTACAGCATGAACAATATTTTGACTGTTCTTGATTTTATCTTTGGTAGTGGTAGGCTTGCTCCCCCTTCAAAAATATGTGTATTAAAGTACTGATCCTTTAACTCTTGTGAATTTTGGTTGTATCCAGTATAAATAAACTGAGTATGAATGGAAACCTTCCATTTTTACATAAGTACAGCCATGTTATTTTTTTGAGGTACGTCTTACAAGACATCATCATCTGAGATCATACAAGGTATGATCTCAGAAAAGCTGGTAGCTGTCTGCTTTTTCCTAATTAACAGATATGAGACCAGAGCCAAGGCCTAGGCAGAATGATGTCTTAAGGTATTCAGGTTGTAATGAATAATACATTTTCACTTTGCCCAGATAGTCATGTACAATATCCTCCTTACGTATATGAAGGGCTGATGAAGGTTGGGTTTCAGTGGGAAGAAGGAAGCCTTTCCATATAGCATTAACAAGATTTTCTTTTGACACAAATGTTTAATCACCCAACACACAAGTATAATCATTCAAATGAATGGTGTTCACCCAAATGTAACATCGCAAACACTGAAAGGCTTGAGTTGCACATTCTTTCAGAAAGGATAAAACTATTTTTTTTCTAATTTAAAATTGAAAATTGTTGGTGTCTGTGTTTATGTGTCAGCAAGTGCACTTGGGTGCCTCTTGTCTGATCAAGACTCTCGCTTTCTGTGTCCTTCAGGAAAAGAGAACCACCAAACACAAGGTGATATTTGAGCAGACAAGGCACTGAGCTGAGTCTGTTAATCTCTTATTAATCACCCTGACATTTTAAAGGATGATTTTCTTGAGCAGGGGAAAAAAAATTCTCCCAATAGCTTATTGTTAGGACTGGAAACAGGATGGGCAGTCAGAGGCCATTGATTGAATTTTCTGTTACCAAGAAACAAAATAAACAAATGTGTTTCATCCTGGGATTGTCTACCTGGAGAAGAGTTCTCAAGAGACAGTCATTCACTAGGCCTTTTGGCTTTGAATTGGGATCAAGCTCCCTAGATAATTCCAAATTTTGGACAGCTATCTGAACCATATTTCCCTATCGCTTTTTGGTACATGTACTTTTCCTCGTCATTAAGGGTTTTTTTAATATGTCTGGAGAGATTGGTTAACTGTTTGCCCCTGCATTTCACATCAGCTTTTAAGTTTATTGACCAAAACTCTTTATTGCTTGAATATGCTGTGGTAACCAGCCATTATTCTTGCTTGACAAAATTTTCTGCTTGTATTTGCATTCACTTACTTTCACATATGCACAGAATACATCGAGGTGCACTTTCAGAAGTGATCATGATAGGGTGTCCCTGTGGGAGGAAGGCAGTACTGTCTTAATTGTCATCACATTTCTTTCTCGGGTACATTTATTTGTTGGTTTTTGTGTTTGGCACAGGAACAAGACTGTGCCCCTACTGATCAGTAATCACATACCATTTACCACTCTGCTGATAAAAAGTTGTATGTGACCTAAGACAGAATTTATACCTGGACACTGATGGATATAGTCACTACAGACATTTCTCTAAATGTTTTCTGTGACTCTAATGGCTCAAAGGCAATCTTTTTTAGAGGCAACTGCATTATTCTTTGATATTACTATTCTTCTTCTTCTTCTTCTTCTTCTTCTTCTTCTTCTTCTTCTTCTTCTTATTTTCTTGAACTCTTGAGCATTTAATTTTACTTCTAGGAGCTATTGAAGAGATCCATAAATTGCTGATTTAAACAACATGATAATTTAAAGCGCTTTCCTTCCTTCCATTGCAACTCCAGAGAACTACCAAAAAATAATATTGCATGTAAGATCACCTTTCTACGAGCCCTCCAGATTCATGCAGCTCTGCTATATTTATGATGTCTGCATCATTTTATATATATATATATATATATATATATATATATATATAAAATCTATAAGATAAGTTCTCCAGTAATTCCCAAATTCCCATACAAGTTCATCCAGCCCTGACAGCGTTGCAGTTCTTCCTGTCAGGTTTTGTTCTCAGGAGGTGTTTCCAGATGTTACAAAATTCCAATATAAATGTTATATGTGTAGAAGTCACTTTTATTTAAAAAAAAAAACAAAAACAAAAACAAAAACAAAACAACAAAAAACCCCAAAAAACCAACTTAAATATTTTCTCTAGCAGAGAAGAAAAGTTTACATCTTGTCTGAATCTACCTGATGTGTTTTGGAGTGTTCTCACAATACACACATGTATGTAATGTTAAAACAATTTCAACCACAAAAAGTCCTAGTGTCCTAGTGTTAATGTTTATGATATTTGTTCATTTTTCTTTCCAGTATATTATGAAAATGAAACACATTGCAATTAAAACCAAAGTGATTTGCTTTATATTTCAGATTCAAACAATATAAGGTCTGCATAGACTCTGTAATGTTAGGGGGTTTTATCTCCAATAGTTTTGAATATTTCTAAGTATCATATATCTTATTAACAACTCTAAACACTTTGCATCATTTCAGCTTTCATCAACAACTGTTCCAGATTGGTGAGTTGAAGTTCATATTGTGTAGCTCAGATATTGCATATCTGTTCCCTATAGTCCTTGGTTTCATGATTTGTACATGAAAAGAACAAACTATTCCTCACTCTGATTGTTGCATCTTCACGGTCATCCAGTCCCAAAGAAATTTAGTTTAGAAATGGGCTTACGCATTTCCTGCAAATAACTGGTGAAGGAATTTTACAAATCTAGACATAATTAAGAACTTAAAAAATTCATAGCAGCTATTAAGTTATCAATTATATGTTTATTCAAAAGTCAGCTGAAAAATACATGGTATTATCTTCCTTGGAAATAGCTATGTGCTTATTCTGAAGTAAGTATTAAATGTAGAGTAAAGAAATGCATGTAAATTAGTGGATCAAAACTGAAATGAAATTTTAAAATACAGAAGTAAAAACTATTCTACTTTATTATAGATAAAGATCCTCTCACTGCCTGTGTTCTCTTTTAGTGCTTTTTTTCTTCCCCTTCATGGATTCCTTGCACTACAGATTAGTATCTATGGTATCTAAACATCATTGTTATTGTTATGGTTATGATTATTGTTATTAGTCAGAAAAAATTTGTATAGCTGTGGGTTTTTATTTATGTATACATATATATACATAAAAATATTCTTGTAAAGAAAGGCCATAAAATGCCTTGAGTATGAAACTGTAATCTGAACATGATTTGGAATGAAGTGGAATCTACTGCAGATTCTAGGGAATATGCCATGTTCTACATCAGTCAGAATTCTTGAGTCACTGTCATATCCATGTCTCAATAGATTGTTTTGCTGCTAGTTTAGTGAAGAGTTAAAGGGCCTTGACAGTGTTAGTTGTTATGGAACCTCTTGTACCTTGTCTAGGCTGACAGAAGATTTATGGTGATTCTGGTCAAAACAGAGATGAGTTTAAAAATATGTACTGTTCCAGTACTCACTGACTAACCATTGATAAGCATAGAAAGGGTGAAGTGGCTACTGGCTCCTGTATCTTTTTTCTCTGTCTTTCTTCTAGTGTAGCTGGCTGTTCCTCACAATGATCTATTGTGGAAGTAGTTATATGATGATGTGGGGGGTTACTGATAAAATTCTTTACTGTCTACATGTTGCTAGGACTTGATTTAGCACTGTTTCAGCTTGTTGTTCTATGTAGATATTGAAAACAAGCTAAGGGGAAATGAATAGTTTTGAAAACTCGCAAATATTGTTGTTATTAAGAGTGTTTTTTAGGTTATGCAAAGGACTGCCACTGAAGTCTTTGTTTGTGCTAGATGCTGGGTAAACAAAGAGGTGTCGATCATCAGTAGCCAAGGAGCTCACAGTCCAAATAAAGCAGGGGTAGGGTGGGGTAGAGGTATGAGACAAAAGCTGTGTGAACGATGTGATATTTGGGATAAATGTAATTTCCACAGATCTTGGCTTCTGTGACTGCCCACACAGTTTGAGGAGTCCATTGGTGGAGGTAGTTTCCTGTCACTACTTACTGGGTGTACCTCTTCAGGAAGGACTCTTTAATTTTAGAGCTCTACTCTCACTGAAGAGGTCCAAGATGATGGGAACGGATATCAGTCCTTTGCCCACTGATGGGTGGAGAATATTCTTCAGTCTCCTAGGTGGTGTCAGTTGTGTGTCCTGGCTTGACTCCAGACTATGCTGTGTCTAAAAGGTTAATTTCTACCAGATGAGAATGTCCTTGGCCTTTGACTAGCTTCTCCATGGACTTGCTCGTGGGAAATTTGATACTGGGCGGTAGTTGGCTAGGATCAACTTATCCAGGGTGGGTTTCCTTTCTGTGGATAAACAGAGCATGTGTATATCCAGGAATAGAGTTTGGGATCTTCTACCAGTGCTGAATTAATTTGGGGTGATCAAAGGTGATTTTTTTCACTACAGAGGTTCAGCATTCTGCATATGCAATATTTGTATTTTCCAGCCTATCAGTTACTAATGCATATCTTCAGCTGCAGTATTTCAGCTAACTTCTCTAGTTGACTGTTTATATGAATTTGTACTGTTAATTTTACACTGTTCCTAATGTTAATGTTCTTACTGTTCATTTGCATGGGTTAAAGTACTATGCAACCTATTTCTGCACCCTGCTTTAATCCCACAGTATCTGTGTATGATGAATTTAAGTTCATGAAGGCTGGTACTTCTACTGTAGTTGTATCTCTTTCAGTGTCAGTGAAACCTCTTTTGTCTTTGGTCATTCTCTTGTTGTAGCAGAATCTTTAGTTTTGTTTAACAAGTACATTTGACAGTATTTGCAGCTAAAGTGCAGATTCTGATTGTTTTTTGTAACTGTTGGGGATGAGAGCACCTGATCTCTGCTTCAGCCTGTATTCCTGTCAACTGTACTTGCAGAATTGATTTAGTGTTTAGGATGCTGTTTAGTTTATCTTTATGCTTGATTTGTCTACATACTAATCCAAAAATTATGAAATTTTGGCTCTAAAAATGAGTTTGCACTTAACAGTGATGAACAGTGAGTCTTAAACTTAATCTAAGTTTTCAGCACTAGCTTTGTCTAAACAATGGAACAGTTGAAACTGAAGTTTTCATTGTAAACACAGGAAGCTGTACTGAAGGGACCAGTACTGTACTAGTACAATAATCTTGCTCTCACATCTTATATGTGTCAAAGCAAATTAGCTGCTAAAAGTTGTGGCCTTTTATAGGCTTGCAACTTATAGCTTCTTATAGCTTCTTGTACTAGTGGTGCTTTATGTCTGGTAATCCCCATTGTGAAAGCCGATGATTTTCTAGTATAAACTTAACACTTCACTAGTCCTGCTATGCTATGCCAATCCTATATAGGTAGGTTTGGTACCATGAAGAATTGATAACTCAAGGCAGAGAATTTATGACTAGTCTTATCTGTATTTTATGGTCACAGATGTTTTAGCTGATAGCACCATTAGTTATGATGACAAAATAATGATATTTCTGTGCTACTATTATTGTGATATTGAATAACCTACTCAAAGTCAAATAAAAGAAACCATTTTATTTTTTTCCAGCATTATAGAAGATTATCATATCACTCTGTGAAAAAGACTCATAAAATATTAAAATTGTATTTTAAATGCTATTTTCATATTTAAAAACCGAGAGAACCAAGATTCAATTAATGCTTTTTCATTACCCTGAGTCTGGAATACTGAATCGCTTTTCCAAAAGTTTAGGTCTGAGGTCAGTACCTGAGTTATGTTCCCACATGTGCTTTCAGTGGGTGTTTGCTCAAATAAGAAGTAAAAGCTGTGAACAGAACTTAGTGGCTATTGTCCACCACAACACAATAGGAAATGTCTTATTGCTTTCTGAGATTTGAATCTTCTAAAGGCCTGTTCTAGCACATGCCAGTAGGAGTCTTTTTGGTTTGCTTTTTCATATACATGCTTTAAGGAATGGATTACTGTTGGAGTGTAAATTTCTGATTTACAAAATATCAATTCTTATGTCCATCCTTCAAAAAGGATCTGAGTATGGAGGATTCATACTTTTGCATGCTTCAAGTTTAATGTTCATAATTATAACACTCCCTGTTTGATGTACACTTTACATTATTTTAATCTTCACACTTGTGGTATTTCCATTGTAAAAAAGATGTTCCTAATGTCCCCCAAATGTTTTTCAAACATTATCACTGTGACGACAAACAAAACAAAACCTTTAAGCATTTTTTTGGTGCAGACAGAGCCGTTCTGCCTATTACTTTTATTTCAGCCTCTAGGCAAATGTTGGCTTTAAAATCTGTCACAGTCTGATTGATCACTCTCCAGAAAAAACAGGATTCAAGTAATTTTTAAAGTAGATTCATAATGGATTAACCAGAGTTGCCACATAAAGAAGAAAGCTTTTATTCCTTTTTAATGTCAGAGGAGCTGATATGCTCTGTTGAGCAGCAAAAGCTCCTGAATAGCTCAAGCATTCCCTAACTACACAATCATGAAAACTAGATGTAAAAAAGGAAGAAGAATTTCAGTCCAAGATGTAGTAATCTTTTGTTCTAAACTACTGGATTAATACAAGTGATTAATACAAGTGATTAATTACAAGGGATTTACAAAACTAGGTCTCAGTATCAGAAGTACAAGCATATAGAAATGTAGCACGTAGTATTAAGTAAAAATGAAGGTGAAAACCTGACTTCATTGAAGTCAGTGGAGATTTCACTGTTGAATTTCAGGGTCCAGATTTTGTAGTTTTAAAAGTGTAATTTTTTGAGGTTACTGTTTAACTGGAGCAGGATTGATTCAATAATTGGCAAGAAGATACCCTGAGTTGCTGTTGAGGATTTTTGTTTAATATCTGGAAAAATAAACCTTGTCTGTCCTAAAAATAGTGTTGAAGACCATCATTTTAGATGATAGTATTTGTTTAATGTTTTTCCCTTTAAAAATGGCTGAACTTGCTTACTTCAGAACCAGATGCTGTGAGTTACATTTATGTTTATGTTTTCTTCTATAATTTCATCCTGCTAAATTGTATCATAAGTTTAAAGGAATTAACACTCTCAATAAATAAAAATAATGCTTTGGAAAAAGAAAGAAATGAAAGTATGATCATGTATCTTACTCTTGTTAAAAATATTAAGAAAATGCTAAGGAAAGTCTTTCTGGAATATGCTCCCCTTTATGGCACCTCATTTTGGACATCTCAGCTCTCTAAGTAATATTTGAAAATATTCTCCAAGAACTTTTAATAAAATACTGAACTAAATCAGATTGCAAAGAATGATTCAAACATAGCAGTTAACTATTGAAAATAGTATTTTCGAGTAATGTCTACCAGTATTCTCACTGTACATCAAAGGGAAAGAGAGTTAATATTTTCTTTTAAGCCCCATGTATTTAGCCATTCTTCAAAGTCAATAATTTAGAGTCTAAGATGCAGTGAGTACTTGGTGAAAGGGCCCTGTTTGCATACAACATGTTGTAGCAGCCAAATAAATGAGACAAACTTTTTTGGTGAGAACTTGCTTCCAGAAGGAATAAAGCCCATCTCAAGGAAGCATTCTTCTCAGGAACCTAGCACCTCTGTTGGGACAGCTTACTGTACTGTGACAGCTTACAGTTTGTTAGTATGGCCTGTTTTCCTGAACTTCATTGACATCATTGGTAATTAACTGGAGACCAGTACTTTTGCCAGATATGAGGTAGATACTTTCTGCTCCTTCACTTTGGCCTTAGGTTACTACCACATTTTAGCTTAAAATTAGCAGCTCCTCTTTGCTGTTCGAAGTGGGATAACTCCTCTCACTATTCTATGTAAGTCTGCAATGTGAGAGTAATTTATTCTGCAAGTATTTCTGTAGGATGTGTGGAGATACGTGCTGTCATCAGCTGAGGTAGGAGTGATTCTATCGCTGCTTCAGTGATAACCTAGTGTCAGATAACTGTGCTGTAGGTTGACTTTCAAAAAAAAAATCATTGATGTAGACAGATTTTGAGGCTATTATCTTTTTTTTTTTTTTTTGCCAGGTTACTGTGCTCTGCAATTTAGGTATTGTATTTAGCCTTTAAAGAAAATACAGTATAAATAAATGATGTAGAGTCAGATAATGACAACAGTTTATTGAAGCTGTATATGCTTGTGCAATATCACAATGCAGTAATTTTCATATCTTGCAATGCTCCATTGCTATTTGTGTATCACTTACACTAATGTAAACAGTTGTAATTCCTTTTCTTTAGAACAAATATGAGAACAGAGCAGATGAATGACACCATACTTGTTCTTACTATTGTTGAATAGATATCATTATAATCTTTAAAGTCATGATATGGTTCAAAAAGTCAAAGAAAAAAGGAGCTATGATAATAGTTACATCTGATAGTTTTAACCCTTTTGTGCCTGGCACAAGTTTGTCAGTATGCTTTTGCTCTATGTAATTGGCTAAGACGGCTATATTGTATGTTGTAACATTAAGTTTTTTTGGCCTGCTGCCTGAACAGCGAGCTGTTAGCATCGCTCCATTGCCATAACCATGTAATGAGACTGATGCTGAAAAATAAATAGCTCAAGACCCTTGTCACAGTAGCCTCGTCCCATTTGTGTCTTATATAAATTGCCAGCGCACGCTGTGCCTTTACAGCTCAACTTCATTTTCTGTTTCATGAAGGAAATTATTTCAGTTGTGGATTTGCAGTTTCAACTTTTTGCTTAGGGAGTTGACAATATAAAATAGGAATCTTCTGTATGTTTAAGATTTGTCATAAGAATTAAAACCTTGTGGTGTTCTGGAGATTAGCAGTTGTGCACAAATTAAAATATGTTTCTCAACCTCTTCTGGTACTAAAATGAAACCATGATTTTTTGTGTGTGCTCTAAGGATTGTTTCTGAAAACCTGTTTTATTTATTTTTTAACCCATAGTGTCATCTGTTCAAAAGGTAAAATCAAAAAGCTTATTCACAGTATTTTCCATTATCTGTTTCCCAGCCTTTGGTTTACAAAGAGAATTTCCTTTAAAAAATACTTTTCTGTCTTGCAGTTCAATTTCCTGTAGTACTGGTTATCACAAGCAAAGTATTTAAGTTTGTGGATTGTGATATGCAGCCTCAGCTGGGAGGGGTAGAGGAAAAGGAGGGAGGTTGAAGGTTCCTTCCGTTCTTAAAAGTAATTGTCCTGATGTGATGGAAATTGCAGTCACCTGCCTAGTAGTGGAAAGTCTTGAGCTATAAGGAAATCCACAGCAGCATCACTTCATTATAGCTCCTATCAACCTCATGCTGGACAGCAGCTTTGATGGGACTGATAAAGGCAGGGTTATTGAAACAACAGACATGCTTGGGGGGGGCATAGTTAAAAACTTTTAAGAGCTTCTTGGTAAAGCTACTGCATAAAAACTGTATGTTCTTGCAAATTGTACTTGGAGAAGAATTTTGGGACTTAGGAATGTGTAGCTGTACATTTTTTTCAGGGATGTCAAGTTATTCTAGTGCTGTGTGAGTAGAAATTAGATCAGATTTCAACCCTATGTTTTATTAAACTTTTATTTCCAATTTACCAAGAAAATTTGTGTTAATCACTACTGTTCTTGCGGTTACCATGGCTGAATATTTAAAGCAACTGGTCCTCATTACTTAGCACATTTCAAACTGAACCATTAACTTTTCTCCATCTTAATTGCCCATTTTTAAAATTACTTGCCTTATAATGCTGCAGTTCTACTTTTAGTTTTATACGTTTTATATGGGTGTCCTACATTCTTTTCCCTAAAATAGTATACAATATAGTGCAAATACAGTCTTTTGGTTTTTAAATGTAAGGAGGAATTCTTGCCATGTAAACCTTCAAAAAACCAGGCAAGCGAAGATGATGGGTGTTTCTTTTTACCGATATCAGTCCATCTCTCTCCTTTGTTCTCCTAATTATGTCTTAGAAACATCTGGTAACTTTCTGCCTAACTGTCTAATTTTTATTTCTGTTTTATTAGCTGAACACCTGCATGCCAGCTGAGTATGTACAGACATTCCTGAATATCAGGATTGTTATTGCCTTCCTGACTTGCAACAAACTTGCAGTGTGATACTACAGTAAGATTATGATTATTCCCATGTTATTAATTTACAGATTAAAAAAATAATTTAATAAAACTTAGTATTTAAGGAACTAGCTTATTAAATCACTAGTTTAATAAATCCCTGATACTTTAGTGCACTACAAGTAAAATATGGTATTTACACTGATAAATACAGCATGTTCCTGCTTATGTTCTTTATTCTCTTAATTTCACTTTGTGAAAAACTCTTCTGGCTGCTTTTCTGGATGATTAGCTAGTTCAGGAGAAGCTGAAGTCAAAAACTGTATTTTGGAAATTTTAAGTGAGCTGAAAATTCCATATAGAACTAGAAAAGTTTGTTTAAAACTATGTCAGGCTAGTGACTTAAGATTTAGCTACAATGTGAATTAAAATCTACAAAGAGGATCAGTCAAATAACACTTTTATCAACTTACATGCCATTTATAAAATAATAGCTGTAACACTAGAAAGAACTTTGTACTAAAATATTCATAAACCAATTAAATAGAGCTAGTAATTAAAAAATACTAGAAAAAGGCTTGTGTGCTTCTGAGATTTTGTGTTCTAGCTATATCAGTTGAGCTAATAAAAGATATTGCCTGTCTTTCCAATTCCTGCAGCATGTAATAATTACCATTCCATGTTCTACATTGTTATTCTAAGAGCACCTAGTAATCAAAGGCAGTGTTTCTGCCTTTTAATCTCACTAGAATAATAGAAATCTCTTTTGTTCCAGTTTCCTAAATTCTCAAATGGGATTGATAGCATTGCCAATTAAGCTTTACATGGCTAACTGTTTCACGTGTGTGCTCACTGAAAATTTTTTATCATGCCAGAGTCCTGCTATTAGACATCAATTATCCGAGCTATTGCTTCCTCTCTCTGTTAGCTCTACCTTACGTACCCTCCTTTTGCAGCACTTGTCTCGAGTTCCCTTTCTTCAAGGCTCACAACCCATTGCCACAGTCCTCTGGCTATTTTCCTTTCTAATCCCCTATAGGAGATTAATCCCGACTGGGTTGTTGGTGATTAATCCCAACTGGGTTATTTATGTATGCCAGTTCTGGCAGTCCCCTCTCAGCTATGTTTGCTAATTCTTGTCTGAAATCTGAGTTCTGATTGTTGGTGTAGGGGTTTTCTCTTTCTTGATATCATCTGAAGTCACCCAGCTAGGAGCTTTCTAGTGCCTTATTTGTCTTTTATGTTTCATAATTTTCCTCTTGTGTCTTTTCTTTGTCTTACTTTCTCCCATTCTGTCATCTTGGGTTGCATGAATAGGGGTGTTACACAGTACAGCAAAACTCATTGAGAACTAGCAGCCTAAGTGAGATGGGACATGGTCAAGTCAAGGATGATGAAGAAGGGGTTTTAATGGGAGAATGTAGACTGAAGAGCAAGAGAAGAGCTTCTGAATATCAATCATTACCTTGCAAATGAAACCATAGGAGATTCAAATGAGACTGGAAAACTTCAGCATGAACAGCTCTGTAAGAAATAGGTGGGCCTAAGTAAGAGAATCGCCTTGATGGCTGACCAGACTTTTACTGCTTCTCATTCTTCTGATTCCAAGAAACAGTGATGAAGAGGAAGGTGATAAACCATAAAGACTGCTTTGTGCAGGGAAATAATGGTAGAAAATACAGTACACTCAGCTGCTCACAGCAATCAGAAACTCATATTGGAAAAAATCTTAAACAGCAGAGGTTTAAGTCTGAGACTATAATTCTTAGAAAACATATTAGAATTCATATGAAAAAGCTTTAAGGGCTTAATTTTAATTGACCTTGGGTACACACCAGGTCATGGCCTTTTAGGGAATTAGAACCAGAGCGTTCATCAGGGAACAATACAAGTTTAGAAGGTCAAGAACTGATTCCTAACCGTAAGTGCAAATGTTCTCATGTGTGTTTAATATGAACCGGGAAATACTTTGCAACATGTTGGTCTGGAAGAAATTGGAGCAGAAGTCTTAATATGTATTTTTTATATTAAATATGATATTTTGAATATGTTGTTTAGTACCTCCTAAAGTCACAAGAAAAAGGATAAAGTGCCAGATATAGCTATAACCACATGCTTTTTGTAATAATGAGATCAATAAAGAGCTGAGGCAAAGCCCTTCATGATGTGTTGTTGAAAATTTAATTATGAAGACATTGGTCTAACTAACTTGTTTTACCAAAACAGGAAGGGGGAGTCAGTGCAAAGAGTTTCCCACGTTAAATTTAGGAACAGTCAAAATAAAACAAATGCTAAAATTATCCAATTTACTTCAGGCTTTGTGAGGAAGAATGGGCAAGTAATTGTCAATTATGGAGTGGGATTGGAATGCAGGTTGTAGAGGGATAATTAATAGAAAGATATTTCATTTTGATTAGCGTGGCTTGAAAAATTGCCATCGGAAGTGGTTTCAGGCCTGCAGGGCGGTCTGCTGATGATGGGCAAGGGACCGGCATGCAGAAATTTAATGGGGTTATGAGGGGTTTAGAATCTATTACATTGTTGAAAATAAAGTCTTGAGGAAAAAGAAAGTATAGCCTTATGATCGAGAGTTAGGTCTCTACTGGGAAGCCGAGGATTGTTCCCAGCCTGTGCCATGTAATTCCTGTGTGGCCTCTGGCATGGAGTTCAGGGCTACATTGCACTATGCTCCAGGGACATTCTTGAAGGGAATAAAGCACCTCGCCTGCCAGGATGAATATATTAGTGTTCCCTTCATCACTGGTCCAGGTTGGCCCTCAGGAAAAAGGGGTAGACAAAAGCATTAGTGGGTTTGTTGTTGGTGCTTCTCTTTCAATTTCAGCAGGTGGAGTTGAGCTGCGAAGTGGTCAGGCTCATCTTTGCTGAGTTTTTCCATACTGCATGCTGACCCCCACCTCATTTAAAGGGCTGCCAGGAGGAGCTGTGATTCAGCTAGTGCTGTAGTGCTATAGCTCTCTTTCAGGGTTTCTGTAAAGCAGCACACATGGCAGCACATTCTTCTGTTTCATATCCCTTCCTTTCACCATCTCTTGATAAGCCAATAGAATATTTGGAAAAGGTAATACTTAACACCATCTGAGGCTTGTTTATCTAGTGCAAAGAGTACTGAGATCTTTGGGAAAGAAAGATAAAGTATGGCTATTAGTTTGCTTAAAATAAACAATTAGTAATTTAGCTGATAGAGCTATTTTCATCTTGTTTTCATTTTGGTAAATAAATGAATTTGGGAACTGAGGCTTTGAGGAGAGGATATACTCTCTTTCCCCCATGCTCTCTCAGTGGAGACTTCAGGATGACTTAGAGCAAGGCTCCAAAATGGAAAATGTGGCTGCTGTGAAGAGGCATCATTAGCTCAGTATGTGGAAGCAGGCTGCCTACCTTCTTGCACGAACCATTTTACCACAAACAGATTCCTGTTCTGACACACAGCTTTCAGCAAAATCAGCCAACAACTGTTAGCCAGACATGAATGTCTTTGGCATTCAACAAATTACTTGCACATCAGACAGTGCTGATTACAACTGGAAAACAGTATAAATATCACATTTTATATTACACTTGTAAAATTGATTCTTTCCCCTTTGAGTTAGTATGCCAAATTTTTTTTTCATTGTGTATGGACTTCAAGGGGATAATTCTGGCTGCAAAATTACAAATAAACAGATTAATACATGTGTCAGTATCATGTTCTTTGGCTGATGCCATCTTCACTTATCACCTGTTTGCATTGGGCAATTTGTTCAAATAGAGTTTTAACTTCTGCTGCATTATGACATATGTATTGACTAAATACAAATCAAATTATTCATTTGTCTTCATTTTACATTTATATTGCCTTTCCTTGCTTTTCTAAAGACATTAATAGATTTCTCAATCAAATGACATTAAGTCCTGAAACTTTATAAAGAACTTCATATGAATAGTGCTTACAAGAAAACCCTTTGAAAAGTTCAAATGAATACTTGATTTTTGCAAGGCAGATAGGTCCTGATGCTTCTTGTGTTGTTTTCCTCATAACTAGTACTTTTGCTGGATTGAGGTTGCTGGAAGTTCTTGAAGGTCAAGAAAGCAGAAAGAAAAGGAGGGGCAGCTACCTTGATGAGTAAAGTAGATGTTGGAAATGACCATTATTGATAATTTTTTTCTGAGCCCAGAACAGAAGTAAAGGAAAATCTTTAAAACGAAGAAAATTAAATATAAATGGCATAAATTTATATATTTCGTCCTTCCTGTTTTTTGTAGCAATTATAAAGCTATCAGGAAAAGTCACACTTTCTTAAGGGACTGAGAGTTACGGAAAATAGCATAGGAATAATCAGATGAAAGATAATTGCAACTGGCAAGATCAACATCCTGCCATAGGTTTTTTTCAAGTCTGTAGTTGAAAACATGAGAAATGGGATAGGTACAACATCTTCTACCACTTCAAAAGTCAATCCATCCTTTAAAGCTCCTCTCTGCCTTTGAAAGGAAAAATCTTCTGAATTCCTTAAGTAAGACACATCTTTTAAACCACATGAACCACTTTCTGTGCTGACAGAATTTAGTTAAAGCTCATTATGTAAAAAGGTGTTATAAGGAAACTTTATAGAGTGAATGCTCTTTATAAACTGGAAGCTAAGGTTCAGCCAGTTTCCATTTAATCCTCCAATATTGCCTGCAGCAGTCAAGTAAATTTCATAACAGTCTCCCTCTGCTCCAAATGAAAACCATGTGCCTGCTTCATTTTTTACTCCTTTCCTAGTCCCTCCTTTCAAATCTGTCTTCAGTGCTTTAGAAAACCTTGCAAGTATTGATGAAATTGAGATAACAAAGTCAATTCTGGCTCTTATTAATGAGGCCACATTAGCACAAGTACTGTGCTTCCTAAAGAAGTTGAATTGCAGTCAAATTGTCATGTGTGTATGGCAATGGAAAGTGCTAAAAAGCATGTATCTACATCGTCTATTCAGAAGTTTCCAAAATTAGGACTTTCATTCTCCACAGTGAAATAAACTTCAGGAGCGAAGCAAATAGGCAAAGCACTGTGATTTGATAAATACTTATTTTATTGCAATTGATCTTGGGCAAGAAGACTTCATTTTGGGCTTTTTCTTATAGAATGTCAACACATTTAGATATAATGTATTCATTGCTTATTAGTCAAGTAATTTCAGATTATTTCCCCCCTGATTTATTATTTAGACACTTCTCCTCTAAGAGGAAAACATTTCCTGAACAACCACAGACTTTCTTCATGACCGTATCATGTTAGCACATAAAATTATCAGAAGGCAGAAGCATAATCAGAAGTTATGGGGATGTCTGTCCTTCTTCTAGATCCTTGTTCTGTCCCTCAGAGAGTGCCAGCTTAGTTAGAATCATAGAATATCTTGAATTGGAAGGGACCCACAAGGATTGTCGACCTCCAAGTCTCGGCTCTGCACACAGCACCCCAAGAGTCACACCACCTGCCTGAGAGCATTGTCATTAACAGGCTAAAATGCAAAACTGACTGAACAGTCTACCAACATGTTTTGGGTTTTGCCATAACTCTTGTTTGCATCAGTGGAAGCAGAATCTGCTTTCTTGCTAGCTAATCCACAAACAGCCACAGGTAATCTTACACAACTCCTTGTAAAGATCACCAGTAACATATATCTTGTAAAATTATTCCCAGTTACAGTAGGAATTAAGCATTTTAAGTCTATAAAGGAAATCTCCATTTACTATGGTGTGGTTCACATTGTGGAGCTAACTCAGAGAAAGCAGGCTGGATTCTAACTTTTTTCCCCCCAAAAGACTGCAATCAAAATGAAACACCTACAATTTAGTAATCAAATAAAAGGTAAATATAAGATAAGTATCTTGAAGCTACATTTGAGTGTCAGTTACATACATGGAACATTTCTAAATAATTTTTTATGTTGGTACAATGTTTCTTAAATTTTAAAGTGGTTCTAGCTTAGCATGATTTAGCTTCATCAAGTTCACCAAGGCTTCGTCACCTTGAATAGCTGAGCAATAATAATGCCAACAAAAAAGCAAGCATCAGATTTATGACAGCTCTGTTTTCTTTGGTGTCTTCCTGAGTGACATGTTTATGCAAGACAAATAAGTAAGCCATATCTCCATGAGGCCTACTTGAAAAACTCCATTTTTTTTCTGGAGATGGAGTACCTCTTTTCGCTTCAAGTATGTGTTGATGGATTAAGGGAGAATGCAGGCAGGTCCCAACTGCCAACTGCCTGTAAGTAGAGCTTGAATGAAGATTGAGCATTTGTCAGTGCTGAAAGGGAAAACTGGGTTGTGCACACATCTGAACTGCCCTTTAACACATTAGACACTTTCCACTTATTCAGGGCACATTTTCTGAACACATTTCTGCTTTTTCCTTCAACCCACAGAGTATTGACTCTAAGCCTGTGAATATTCTATTATATATAAAAAAGGAAACAACTGATAAGGAACATCTGTGTCAATGGATACATGGAAAGCAGTGCCAGTGAATCCCAGAAACACTGAGGATTTTATAATATAGTGAAAATTCATTTTGGTGGCCTGTCTCACCTCTGCTGCTGTAAATCAGAAGGCAGATGACTAATGTCCAGTGAACTGAAACCAGCCCAACACAGTATCTTGTCTGTGTCTTTTGGTGTCCCATGTGCCTTTTATTCTTCTGAAAAATTGTGGAAATATTATTTTCCACATTTTGCACATGAGGAATTGATAAACACAGTCCTGGATACATCTCAGTACTAAACCAAGCATTTATGTGAGATTTTTGAGGTAGTTATATTCTAATTGTAAGATCACTCCATCATTAGCAGAGTAATGTCATAATTATAGTAATGAAAATTGTAGTCAATTATCAAAGCCATAATCACCCTCTGGATGTGTCTTTCTCTGTTGCATATATGAGGGAAATGTGTTTACCATCTAGCAATCCTCTCTCAAGTGTTTAATGGTAAGTGAAGTGAATATGGGTCATATGGTTCATTTCCAAATCATCCTATACATGCATGGCAGAGAAGAAATCCCACAAATACAAGTTCATTTTTTTAATGAGAAATCCTTCCTTTGACTATCTTTGCTATTTCACCAGGTTACATATTCCATTGCAGTCCATATCAGTAGTAACTGTCAATTAATTTTACATGGCAACTGTGTTTTGGTAATTTCTGGGTTTCTGTAATTGGAGGATGGGCTGAGTCAGGTCAACAATAATCATCTTTCAAAAACCGTCTTTCTGTTGAATACTGCCAGCTGTATTCAGGAGACTAAGGAATGCATGAAAAAAACCCCAGAACTTTTAGTTTTTCCAAAAGAATATTTCTTCATATATGCAATCAAAGTAAAGGATCTTGTTGAAATAATTTTTTTCTTCTGTTTATGTAAACTAAATGGTGTAATAAATGAGTGAGAAAATGTTTGCAGGTATACAGATTATTTTTTCCATAGAAAAAAGAAAAGTCTGTCTAAAGGAATCCAGTTTATAGGTTTTTATGAAGAAATTATGCTATAAGTTTTATGGGAATGAATGTACAGTAGGTCTCTGACATGACTGTGTCCTCAAGGGAAATGCTATGATATTGGGCTTTTACATGATCTCAGAACCTAGATACTAGAGGTGGATCACACCACTGAAAAATCCTTCTGTACTGTGATAAGACAAGGTCATTTTATATAGTGCATCTTCTATTTTTTACTTAGTTTTAGCCTTAGAATTTCTGTCCATCTAAAAAGACAGGTAGATCTTAGCAGCAGAAAATTAAAATAGTTTTTCCTATTTAAATGTTGTGGTTTTACATACCAGCAGTTCTCCCTAACTTGTTGTTCCTTATCTCCATTTACTGTTACTACTGCTTAAATATTTTAATAATATTTTAAAATGTTTAAATATTTCTTATGTGACTCTAATACATCAAGAGAAGGGCACTGATGCTGCTAGGAATGTCCTCTGAGGAGCTGCTGAGGGCACTGGGCTTGTCTGGTTTGGAGAGAGGAAGCTGAGGGGTGACCTCACTGCTCCCTACAGCTTCCTGAGGAAGGGGAGAGGGGGGGTGCTAAGCTCTTCTCAGTCTCTCACTGCCACGATGTGGGGAATGGCTCAAAGTTTCATCCATTAGGGCAGATTTGGACTTTATACGAAGAAACATTACATGACCCAGATCGTGGCCAAAACCTGGAATAGGCTTCTTGGAGAGGTGGTTGATGCCTCCCCCTGATCATGCCCAGCCCATGTCAGTGCTGAAAAGGCATTTGGACAGGGCTTCTAAAACCATGCTTTAACTTTGGTCAACCCTGAAATGCTCAGGCAGTGGGATATGATGATCATTGCAGGTCTCTTCCGTCTATTCTATTCTATTCTATTCTATTCTATTCTATTCTATTCTATTCTATTCTATTCTATTCTATTCTATTCTATTCTATTCTATTCTATTCATCTTACTGGTTGTATGGCTCTTATTTAGCACAGAAGTAGTCACCTCCTTTGATCTTCCCTTTATTGTAAGTCAATTTTTGTGACTTCTGATCCGCATTCTTTGTTTGCTGCTTTGTTTTCTGGTTGGCATAAAACCCAAATACTGCAAAATTGGAACTCACAATATTTAAGAAACACTTCTAACAGTTATTAGATTCTTCTAGGCTTGGGACTTGTATCCTACATCGGTTATTATTTTTATGTCAACATTCATGTTCCTCAGTTAAGGAAAAAAAAGGCCTTATATCACCTGCCTTTTAAATATCTCTTTCAAGCTCTGCATTTGGTTGACATCAGATAAGCAGAGTAATGGGGAAAGAACACTTCAGATTAATTAAATACTTGAGCAAACAGGTGTTTGGAACAATTAATTACAACAAAAATAAACTCTAGTTTTATTCACTCCACTGTATGTAACATTTACATACATATAAATGAGATACAAAGAAATAATGCCTTCCATTTTTAAAAGTATCCTGTGATGTTCTCTTAAAATATATGACTTAAAGGTATGTAACACTTGATTTGTTGTTCAATTTTGTTTTCAAGCTAGCTTAACATATCAAACAGTACAGTACTTTCTGTTTTGATCTGAAACACTAAGCATTTTTTAAAGTTAATCTCTCCCAACAGTCTTCTTGAACAGTAGGTGATCAACTGGAAAAATGACAATAACTTCAGAATATCTCAGATGATGATGGTAATGGAATGGTTTCATTTACCAGCAAAATTGAATTTAATTTTGTTGCAACAGAATTATTTAATGAAGTTTTTTCCTGAAAAGTATAGAAGACACTTGCTTTGATACTCAAGCGGTATTATCTGCACAAACTTCTTGTGATGTGCATGCAATAGTATGGTTTTGAAGACATTTATTGTCCAACAGTAGTTCTGGAAGATGAGTCCTTTTGCAGGACTGGAGTTAATTAAATAAATTTACCATTTGTAGGAAATACATACTGTATGATAAGGCAGTAGCATTTTAATCAGAACAGTCAAAAAATGAAATTTTGAAGCTTTTGTATTGTACTTAAATCGAACTAAAGTTGGACCTACTCTCACAAATCAGCTACAAGCTGAAGACAATTCCTTTTATTAAAATATTTTTATTTCATTTTATTAGATGTCACCCCTCTCTTCATTTTTATAGTTTGATTGCCTGTCATTTTAATTATCTCCTTGAATAGCATTCGATAGAATAAAGGTCTTATACAAAGCAAATTTTCAGAATGAGAGAGTTCTGGTTGCACATGAGGGAGTTCTTCTGGTTGCACAACCTGCTTCAACTAAACTCACATACTGAGTGAAGTGTTGTAATTGATGGTATTGTGCAGGCTCTGAAATAGTTAAGAATGTAAAAAATGCTTTTTCAATTACATTGCTCATCTGCTTACATTTGCATGTTTAGGAAAAATGCTCTTCCATCATTACTGTCTGTGACACTTAATTGCTATCACATGCTAGTATTGCCTTAAGTAGTATTATGCAACAGGTAGAGAAGAAATCCTTAACACAAAGCTGAAGAGACAAAGTTGAATATAACTTCAAAGTTTGAAGATATGAATTTATCCACTATCTTGGAGTGAAAGACAGGTGTCAGCCAAGGAAGGCAGGAATCTCCCTTGGAATGGAAAATATGACCCTCTTTCCTTTGAATTATTATAACTTTGAAACTAACAGCCTTTCAGGCAGAGATATGGGAAAAGGAATAGTTCTTTACTAGTATGTATATGGATAACAAGGCAAAAACCCAACAACGGCAGCAAGAACAAACAGGAACAGAACCCAGTAACAGCCTTCTCCCGGCTGTGGCACTTTCCCCTTTGGTGCAGTTACGGTCACAGCTGGCAGGGGCGCTGTTGGCTCCCGGCCGGGCAGGGCAGGTGCGATGAGTCCCCCGAGGCTGCAGGGGGCGCTGTGGTGTGAGCCCAGCCATCCCTCCGAGGGGTGAGCTGAAGAGAGAAAGAGAGAAGGGGCTTTCCTTTGCAAACCTATGGGGGAAGCCAGTCTCAGTGCCTCTCGGCAACCTGAACGGACTGCAGGGGGAAACCTTGGGAGCAGCAAGGTGGAATAGCAGAGGTGGGCACATCTGGTTTGACAAACAAAGTGTGTCAGAAAACTCTGGGCCCTGCCAGAAGCTTCAGGGTGGCTGGTTGTTGGGTTACAGTGTAGCTAGAAGTCCTGAATCAGCAGCAGAGAACAGCAGGGCTGAGCAGGGAATGGCTCCCCTGGGTAGCTCACCAACGATGGCTGATCCCCAGCTCGGGCTGTGCAGAGGGGGCAGTCGCTGGTGGACAGTGGGGCGCTCATGGGTCCCAGCGCAGCAGCACTGGCTCTGGCCTCCCAAGCACCAGAGAAGCTAGCCAGTAAGCTCCAGTCATAGTGCTGAAGGAAAAGAACATAAAAAACAGGCGAAAATCCACACGGCAACAAGTATCTGTTGTCAGAGATGTCCAACCATGTGGCCGTGGAGAGGACTCACCTCACTGGGAGGAAGCAGCCGCATCTCGCCCCCCCACTTCTCACAGGAAGTCTCAAACTGGCTCTTGCCCATTGCAAAACTCCCAGAGCTAGGCTTGGGGGTGGGCAGTGACCATCCGAGACACAAAACAAAAACAAAACAAGAAATGAGTATGGGATAAAAACCCATCCCTAAGACACTCTGGTGAACTGTTTGGTGTCTGTGAAAATTTGTGTAAGAATTTAAGTGGAAAAATCTGTCCTTTGTATTTTCCTTTTTTCCATTTCCATCTTGGTCACAGCTTCTCTAGCAACTTGTACAGCAAAGTTCATTGGAAGCATCATATTTAAAAGTATTTTTGCTCACAGTCACATATGTAGTATTCACATACCACTTGCTTTTTACATTAAATTCTTACAGAGCATAAAACGCACATCAATGATGAAATAACTGTGAAATGCAGTATTTTCAAAACCATGCTTTGTTAAGTGCTGGAAAGGAGTTGAAGATACTGATACAAAGTGGGAACTTAGTCTTCACCTTCTCCATATACACTCTTGCACTTACATCCATTCTTGAATCCCAATTCTGTGGTGTAGGCATGGTTAAGACTTCTCTATCTTAAGTGGGTTTCTTACAAAGGCTAATGTTAATGAGATAGAGTATAAATCAGGAAAAATCTCTATGTGCCAGAGTTTCTGTTGATGAAAGTTCCTTTGACTGCCCAGGACATCTAGTAACACTCAACAGCATCTATACAGTTTACCAGGGTTGTCTGCACATGTTGCTATACAGAATTCCTTTGACTTAATTTAAAATGCTGTGTTTTAAACCACAGTCACAGCTCCTTTTCTAAAGGGCTATGAAAGTCAGTGCAAGATTATGCAGGAATAAACCACTTATGGGAGGTGTGGTGAATCTCTGCCTGCAGTGGACTGAGGAAGTGCAGAGAGATGGTCTCATCTGGATGTCCTTTACAATACTAAGCAGGTGCCACTGTTAATTGGCATTCCTCTGAGGATGAGCAAGTTTTGCAGTCCCGGGAAAGGTTAAGTACTCTGAGCTGACAGACCAGGACTAATGAAACAATGATGTATAAATAAACCATGACACTTACATGGCAGGTGAAAGATGGGTGGAGACTTAAAAGAAGGCTCTTGGGAACTCAGTGTGGTGTGCAAGGTCAGATAATATATACTGATTATGTACGTTGTATTTGGCAAAACAAGTGAGACTCCCAAAGACCATCAGAAATCAAGTGATAATTTTAGCATCATGTTGCAATGCTGTTGTTTAATGGTTCGTATGCTCACTATTAGCTTGATATTAAATTTGTGAATTTTTGAGTCTTGTCCATTTTGAAATAGCAATTCCTTTACATGGTGGACAAATACCTCAGTCATTTTTCAATCCAGAGTTGCATCTGCATGTGACTTATTTCAATACCACATGGCAAAAAGTGACTTCTGAGAAATCTCAGTTATCCAAAACCCTATCAGAATTTTCTCTTCATCATCTCCAGCTCCGTAGGCAGGTCTGTAAATGATCCCTGATGAATGTAACAAACATCCACAGAGTTGTTATGAAAACAATGGCAGTGGGAAGGTTCATGGTATTTTTACCCCACCAATCTCCCACTTATGGCACACAGTGCTTGAAGGTGTGGCAGTCCTAGCTTATTATCAGTGTAATAAGTTATACAAAATGCAATACACTTGCATTTTGTTAACAAGTCAATTTCCACAAAAGAAAACATCTGGAAACTTATTTTGTTGTTGTTTGATATAAGAGGTAAATCACAATGAAATAAAATAAAATAAAGCCTTTCATGTGACATTCTGGACACCAAAATTATATAATCTGTGCACAGTCTGGGATACTCTTCTTAATTTTTACATTCACTTACATCTTTAAAAAGTAAATGTAATTAGGTTTTTCCATGCTTTTTCTTAAAAGAAACTACAAGCATAACATTTAAAGGCTGAATATAGTATTTGTAATAATCCAAAGTAGAAAAAATATTATCAAAATCCAGTAATTTTTAACACCATTACTAGCAGAAAATTACTGACAATTCTGATTGAAACGAGGAAAAAAACAGTCAGTATTTCAGACTGTTGCAAGAATAAAATCAATCTGTTTCTGTAGCAGCAGGTGATCAGAGTGGAGTTATCAGTGTTAGGAAAGCTATGCTGCAGCTGGACACTGACTCTTTGATTGCAGAGCCAGTGCTTCGAATATAGCCACACCCCATCTTCCTACCAGCATGAGCCAGGTCTTACATCCAAATAGCAGTACAGCCAACCATCTCTGCTAAAATATTTCTGTGAATTTACACATTCAAACCCACCAAAAGTATGGTTTTACAATCACATCAGTTCTCAGGGAAAAAGAACATCTGAAAAATATATGTATATTTAACAAATAAGGACAGATTGTTTCCTCTGCCACGTCTCCAGACTGATGGTGAAAGAAGTTGTCAGGGAACTATTCTTGATGATCTGAGGGAAGGAACCTGATTTTTAAGCACCTGGACAGCCCCTTGAAGTCAGGGTCAGGTCTGCAGCCTTGAATATCAGAGAATTTATGTGATTAAATACAGACTTGTATCCATGCATTTTTGTGCATTTTGGCCCAAGTTATAAACCTTTATTCTCTTAATCTCCTTGCTATTTGTTACAAATATTAAACATATCACATGCTAATAAACTCCTTGGGAATACTTCCTTCTCCACAAGAGTTAAAAACCTGATTCTTTACTGTAATATGGTCTGCTATTAGAATAAAAGTACCTTATTTTACTCTCATTACTTTTCAATATATCTGATGAAAACTTAGGAGATTTATATAGACTTATTTAGCAGCTGTCTCATATTTACTTAGACTGTGAGGTATAAATTAAATTTAGTAATTTTTCTCAAAAATAAGTATGTGTTGATGATTAGAAGTGGCAAAGGTATTTCTGCTCTGTCAGAATAGGTTTCCATTGTTTAATACTTTTGGATTGTTTAATGTCTCTTTTGTGCACTATGCTGTGGCTGATTTAGCACTAAGGACTTTGTAATTTTTAATTTTGTAGAAGAAGGTCCTAGGTAAAGCAAAATATTAACATGAGAACTATTCTCAGTATCGGGATCATATCTTACTTTGATTATAAATTTGAAAGATGATTTAGGAAACTGAATTACTAAAAATGGTAATTGTCTGTTCAGATTGGACCCAGAAACAGTTTTCTGAGTAGACTCTCAGGGTGGAAGAAGGTGAGTCTGTGAAGAACAGACTTTCATAGGGTGCCTGAGAAGAGGTCACTGTGGTGGGTATATTCTGTTCCACTATTATGAACCACTAAAATAATCCTGGAAATGTTTCCAATTTCACCAACTTTATTCTCCCTTCTGAACTGAGGTCTAATTTTAGTCTAATGTGCAGGTTTCATAATTTCAGATTATTGATATTTCAGTTAATGGATGACAAATAGAATCTCCATTGGGATACTTACACAGAGCTTTGCAGAGAAGAACCTCAGTGGAAGGACTTGTCTAGAACAGTAGTAAGAATAGATTGCTGGTGCAAGAAATTAATCAGTGTGGTCTCATGCACGAGTTGAGAAAAATCTGGTGTATGAGGGCTCACACCATTGATGTCAGTCATAAAAAAAGTGTACAGGACAAGAATCAAATGGGCAGGAAAATGGAAAGAGGAGAAATTCTGGAAAGGTAATACAGTGACAAACTTTAGAGTTAACTAAAAAATGATCTGGCCAACTCTCTGTTTCCCCAAATGTATACAAAACCTATACATATCTCTATACCAACATGAGCTGAGTAAGAATAAAAAAGGTCACTTGAAAGTCTTGGCAAAGAAGAAGGATCTTGACATAGCAGCCATTAGTGAAGAACATTGGAATGACAAAAATCAATAGGAAAGTGTAATACCTGCTATAAACTGAACAGGATGGACAGATTAGGTGATAGAGCTGGGTGAGCTATATTAGGGCTATACTGTTGAGCCTTCTAATCAGGAAACGGATATTGAGTCCAAAATGTTGGAGGAGATAAAAGAATCCTCTAAGCCTAATGAAGTAGTAATAACGGGTGAATTCACCTGCCTTCAGCTGGTCAAAGGTAACATTGGGATAGAGTGTAAGGGATGCAATTTCTCATCACTCTCAGTGATTGCCTTTTGAAATGTTTAGTTCTAGAATATGCAAATGGAATTCCGGATATAAGTGACTTAGCAGAATGCAGGTAAGAAGCTCTTAACTCCTGTATCAGAATGCACCATTTTTGATTAAAGTAATGGCTACTGTAAAACCTAAATTCAATACTGAAGAGCCAGTAGCTAGTTTGTAGAACCGCGATTAGTCTAGAGGATATAAAAGCTCTTTAGACAAAAGATAAAAAAGTAAGGAAATTAAATTCTGACAACCAAGAGGGAATCTAGGTGAAGTGTTCTGTAGTAGAACAAGAGATGTAGCAGAAAAAAGTATTTAAATAATGTGGCATGGATCAGGAGAAAGATGTATGCATCAGGCCTCAAAAGGCCATCCCCAGGGATGTCAATAAAAAGTAATTTTGCCTATAGCATATAGTAGCAAATAGCTATAAGGATGTGACAAAAGAAGAACTTTGTCAAAGCCATCACCTCACATGCACAAAAAACCCAACAAGTTTGGTGAGGGAGACAGTCTGTAAGACACTGGCCTAGAAGAAAGCAGCAGTAGAAAACAGGGACATTCCAATGAACTGTGATTTTCCTGTGTGTATTCATATAGTATCACAGACAGGGTGTTAGGGACCTTAGAGACTCTAACATACATCTTCACAGTGTCAGAATAAGGCAATGGGAGAAAAGAGGTAAATTCATAGGCAATCAGAAACAACAAAGCCAGATTTTATTAATTCACAAATTTGTTAAGAAGCAACCTTTCTTTAAATTATGTTCTGTCTCATGAAATGGTAAAAAGCTTCAAATATGAGAGATAGGTAAAGTGGAGATACATGTGATTAATTAATACAATACTTAGATATATATATATATAGTAGAGAGCTAATACCTTCTCTAAGTGACCCTTGCATATTAGAAACTGTGTTTGGAAAGAAGAATAGTAAAGTTATTAGTGATGAAGGACAAACTTTGCAACACAATTTGAATATAATGGGATTTCTGCTTTGGAAAAAAAAGTGGAGGGGAAACATGCTGACATGCAAACCATTCTGTTGTGCAACAACATTCTAGGAATCCAAAGTCAAGCAGAACCAGGCATCAGATGGGGATATATTTAATATCCCTTCCAAATTTCAAATGATTTGACATGTTTTTATTTGGAAAGGGGTACTTTCAGTATGTGGGATGCAATTCAAAGATGGCATTTTCTTCACATGTGCTGTTACTTTTTCAGGGGGTGATTATGGCCGTTGCTCTCTGTTCAGCATGTACAGGGAAAACTATTATTACTTTTTTGTGGTTTGGAGGCACGAGTGGTAATTTCATTTACCAACAGCCAGCTATCTTGTGGCTACAGAAATATGGGGAAATTGGTTACATCATTTCCTTTGTGGCCCTTAAAATCCTTTTCACTAAACTCTAGATGAATCTGTGAAAGAGTAGTACCTGAACAAATGCATATGTTGAGTGCATAGCTCCACATTACATAGAACTTTTAAAATTTGAATCAGGGAAGGAGGGGGGTGGGAGCTACATGGTTTGATATGTTTCTGATGCCAGTATCTCCTTTGATAGGGATTTGCAAGCTTACCTTAGGTAGAATTGAAATAGGTAGATTTGAAACTTTGCTGGCAGTTTTAAGAGGAACCATGTTGTTATGGGTGGTTAGTTACATGCATCATCAGAAGTGATGTCTGTATTTGGAATAAAATAAAATGGTGTCACAGAATCAATCAATTAGGTTGAAAAAGACCTCTGAGATCATAAGTTTGAAGACCATCACGTCAACTATATCAGAGTCAGTCTTTCCTTAAACACCTCCAGGGGCAGTGGCTCCACCACCTCCCTGGGCAGCCCATGTCAATATCTGATCACCCTTTCTTTGAAGAAATACATCCTAATGTCCAGCATAAATCTCTCCTGGAGCAGCTTGAGACTTCCCTCTTCTCCTGTCACTGGCTGCCTGGGAGAAGAGGCCAACACTCACCTGACTGCATCCTCTTTTCAGGTAGTTATAGGTCTTATCTCCACGATTGACAACCCCAGCTCCCTCAGCTGCTTCTCACAGGGTTTATGTTCCAGATCCTTTATCAGCCTTGCTGTCCATTTCTAGACTCATTCCAGTACCTCAATGTCCTTCCTAAATTGAGGGGCCCAGAACTGGACGTAGAACTCAAGGTACAGCCTCACCATGCTGCTGGCCACACTGTTCCTGGTACATATGAAAAGATTTTTACTGAAAGACTGAAGACTGTGCTTCTGATTTCTTTATGGTGATCTCACTGTAAAATGCCTCCCAAACATTATTTGATTCAGAAAATCTCATGTGGTAATAGACCATATAGTACTTCTACCCTGCAAAATAACCCATATGGAAAAAAAAAATTGATCTATTGATTGCCATCATCTTTTACATTCTCTTGGTTCATCAGTTTCTTATTATGAGTTCAGGTGAATACAGACACAGTAGAGGGCTCTACCACATCAGAAATATCATGACCATTTCAGCTATACAAGACAATGGAGGAGAAAACCATTGAGTTGTGTTTCTTACCTTTTCCTCTGGTTTTCCTTGTCCTTGATGGTAAAGGATGTGAATGTTGCAGTAATCCTTCATGTTTTTGAAGAATGCACATGAGAAGTTGGTGAAGCTTTTTTTCAAATTGTTTTTGAGAGTCCTAATAGTGCAATGAATGGAATGGGAAATTGCCCAGTTATTTTAAACAGTGCTGCTGATGTAGGAAAAACATCCACAGTTCTTGACCAGTCATTTCTTGGTGATTGTTTTCTTCAAAACAAAAGTTGGTACTGAATATATCAATATAGGCTTAATTACTGTAGAAAATAAGATTAATAGAAATGTCAGTGTTTTAAGATTAATAGAAATGTCAGGGTTTTGAGTAAAAAATATATCTGAGAGGAAAATTCAACACTGTACTAATAATAAAAATAATAAGGAAGCTTGACTGCATCTTAAGCAATACTTTTAAAAGAAGTAGGGGTGATCCTCAAAGATACTTCAGGGGTTTTGTAGTTCATTCTGTAAAGAAAAGGGATCTGGAATTTGAGTCTAAGCAAAAAGTACTTCAAAAGAAATTTAGGTCTGTCATATGAGAAGACGAATTTAGAGACTCAGAACAGAGAAAATCATGATTTTTCTGGAGTCCTGAGTAGCTGCTAGACAATTTGTATACTTTTCTTTAAACAACTGGGTACATGCTTTTAGGTACATGCTTTAACTTGCCATCTAGAGAACTGCTTATTCACCTCAACGTGTTGTGGATTTCAAGTTCAAATAAGTGTATTTTCTTGCATTCAGGTCCCAAATAATCAATTAAATGCATAAAGCAAGCTCATGTAAATAAATTGTGGAGAAAGGAGGCCAAACTGTCAATAGTGTTTGATTAGGGGCATTAGTGGAAAGATTCTAAATATGAATTAAAAAAGCAATTATATTTTCTCATTCTGTCATTTGGAAAAATAATTCTGGATGTCTCACTTGAATATCTACTAAAACTGCCTTTAACCTTCTGAAATAGAAATAGAACTAATGATTTGATATACTGCCAAGCAATTAGACCAGTAAAGAGACATTGTTCCACCAGCATCTATTATTGGAAATATCTGGATTTCTAAATGTCAGCTAAATAGGTTCATCCCACAAGCTAAGAGAAAGCCGACCTGACCTTTTGACACCACCTGTTCAGGAATAGGAATTTTTTAAGCATGCTATTCTACACAGATAAAGGGTTCACAAAAATTGACCTGGAAAGAATGGTCAAAGGAATTAGTTTTGTTTAGTCTAGAAAAGAACAGACTGGGGAAGGATGTGATTACAATCTTCAAGTACATAAAATAATGTTATAAAGATGATAGTGATTAGTTTTCTCTGTTCATTTGGAGAAAATACAAGAATAAAGATGTTTAGTAGTCAGACACTTAGATTATGTATCAGGAGAAAAATTTCTAATAATAAAAATGCAGAACAAGGTGCAGACTACATAAGAAAATTCTCATCTTATTAACTTGAAATTTTAAAGATTAATTAGACCATGACTTGTCATTAATAGTCAAGGTTGCTGTGTTGTTCATGGTACGAGGTGAATAGATAGATGATCACTTAAAAGGCTTTTCCCATGTTTCATTTTCTATACCTGATGCATTTGGCAAGACATTCTAGACTTGTTACATTGGATATGAAAATAATTGCCTAGTGGGTGCCTATCTTTTTTTTTAATAATTCTGATTATATGATTAAGGTAACAATATTACAAGGATGGAAGAATAATAGGTAAAGAAATTATAAATATTGTTTAGTGGCTTTTAGTGCAGAACTATATAAACAAGAGCAGTGAGGTTGCTCTTATAAATATCTTTTTCTCTGTTACTTAACAATTTTGGTATCACACATTGTTTTCTGGATGAAGTTAATAACAAGGATCTGAAAATTGTGATGAATAATCACCCCATATAGATATACACAGGGCCTGAAGCATGGCATACCCACTCAAAAGAATAGAAGAAACATCAAAATTATTTAGTCTTTCCAAAATGTCTGTAAAAGCTATGAACACAGCATTTCACAGTATGATCCATCACCAGCTCAAAACTAGCAGTGCAAAAACAAACAAGAGAACATAGTTTATGTATAGGCCGTTAGTACATATTGAAGGTTAATATGAAAGGGTGTGAAGGTTTTAATAGTCATTCTGTGTTGGTACCAGCTGTCTGTTGGTGGCTGAAAGTATAACATGCTTGTAGCTCACTTTGTTTGATGATGACTCTAAGAGCTTAAAGATATGTTAGACACATGCAGTCTTAGTGAAGCTTTTATTTAGCTGCATGAATATAAAGTAGTGTCAAACATCAAAGCTTTTTTCCTTCACATTAAACAGACTACTTGTGTTATAGCTCTTTGTATTTTCAGAGAGTCTGTGAAAGAACATGATAATGTTTATCTCTTTTTTTCCTCTTGAGTTTAGGAACTGATTGTATTTTATATTACATACATGTTTTGTTTTGTTTTGTTTTGTTTTCCTAGGTACTGCACAATGGACTTGTGATGGAAATGAATCATCCAACAGCTGGGAAGATAGCTGTTCCAGGTTAGATGTTTAATCCTTTTTGCTGTATTAAATGCTACATGACATCCTGAGTGGTTCTGGAACTCAGCTGAGGACATGACGCATCTTCACATTTCACTCAAATGAATAAAAGTTTAACCAGGCTGACATTTGTCAGATAGTCATTCCATTGATGGAATAGTCATTCCAGTAGCAGAAAAATGGGTTAAAATGTTTGTCAGAATAGCTTCTGGTTTTCATCGGTCAGTTGTCATAACATGAATATCAATTTGATAATATTTGCAAATTCCCACTGCTAGAAATGTTCCTGCTAAATAATCTACGTGAATATGTGAATCTGGTTTTGATTTAGTTTGATTTTACAAGTTACCCAGGCTTCTTTTAGGGACATTTCTGTTTAAAAGAAAAAAAAAGAAGACAAAAGAGGAGGGAAATTTTTACTGAATGCTTAATGAAGCTCTGCCATAATGAAGTCTTAAATAGCTATTTTGAACTTCCAAAAATACAGAAGTATATACAAAAGTAATGAGCTAGTCCCTTCTCTTTACAGCTCTAAATGGACCAGGAACTTGTGTAGCTTTCCTTCCATTAGACTTGCTATGTAATGGAGTTAGGTTCAACCACAGCCATTATGAAGATCTTGCAGTTGGCTTGGTTTTGATAATTGATCCTTATCTGATAACCTGTTAGCTATTGGGTCAAATTTTTGCTTCTCTCTGCTTTTCTTTCTCCCAGGCCACATTGAGAATTGTTTCTTCCTTCATTCAAAGCACTATGTCATGTCTAGTTTTATAAGAACTTCTCCTTACATTGTGATTTTCTGTGCCAGTTCCATCCTCTGACACTGCATCCAGTTGTAATCAATTTCAGTTGACTTGAGCACATGTAGTGTTAGGAAGAATTTGGCCCATAAAATTTATCTTTATATTCACATCCTGAAATCACACTGGAATGCAGAAAGAATTATTTGAAATAAACCAATTCTGTATTAGATCATGTTTTCTTCATGGATAGAGGGGGTGTTTGTGTGTGTGGATGTGTATGCTCCATATTTGCTCTTTATCGCAGTTTGCATTCCACATTTGGTCTCACTAGATTTCAATGTTTGGTTGGCTGTATTGAAAAATGCTTCTCTAATTTAGATGCACTTATCTGGAAATAACAATCCTTTTTAAAATAATTTTCTTACAGAAAAGTAATCCTGGTTTATTTACCCAAAATGAAAAGACCAATAAAAGTTTTTTGAGTTAATTCTTTTTTAAGAAGTAGAAATAAAAGCCTTACAGATGGTAGAGGAAGTGTGTAAGGTTTTCATGTTGCATACAATTTATAATCTATCTTAGAGAAAGCAAATACTCCTTAAGGGGATAGCTTAAACTGCAAGAAGAGGAAAGAGATGAAAGGAATGTTCTAATGTCTGTCAGCAGCGATAGAATGTATTGGCAAGAGAGTGAGTTTTTACATAGGTAAGCCATAGTACTTCCCAAATCCTTAGTAATTTTTTTATTTTATTAAACTAGTGACACTGCACTAAACTAAAATAAATCATCTTAGTCTCTAATGGTTTGCCATTTAGATGGACTTCTATGAAGAGTTTCTTGTATTGAAACAGATGGCTGAAATGATTATTGGATATTTGAGCAGGAAAAGTAGAATTCCTTCCTTTCCTGGCATGGGAGGATAAGGAGGAGAGACGCAGGGGAGGAAAGGGGGAAGAACACTTATTCAGTGTGAGCAGAATGGACCTATTGATATCTCTGGAAAGACAGTGCATTACACTGTCCCAAAACTAAAGTGAATTTGGCCACTGTTGATGATAGGTAATGGAAGTACCCTGGATTTGTCCTACTTAATGATATGTCTGAAGAGTACAGGGAACAGTGTGCAAAGAAAACCTATAGTAGATAATTTCTTCTCAATGACAGTTAAGAAATAGAAAATTTTGGGGTTTTTTTAGTGTGGTTATTGATATTTTAATATCTTGTATTTGGTAGAGAACAAGTTTACTAAGCTCTTAGTTTCTGTCTCAGGATTGCTTATTAAGGAAAATTAAGTTATTAATGTGAATGTTGAAACTGAATAGGCTGAAAATGTTTTTCTTTTAAGGGACTGGGGAGATTCTAATCCCAAAATAAAGAGATTGCTGTTATGTCTTAACCATATAAGCTAGATTTTAATGTGTCCTTTAGTAATTGAATTGGACATCACACTTGAGGCTCTTGATAGAGGTCTGACTTTTGCTGCCAAATAAAGTTGTGAGTGCAGTGACAGGCACAAATTAAGTGGGCCATGCTGGCAGATTTCAGCTCCAAGTATCACAGGTGGCCTCTGTGTCCAGCATATTGATTTGCAGTAGTCCTTCTCCAGACATGTCCCCAGTTTGAGAGTAGACTCAAATCTGGGTATGAGTCCTCCTTTGGAGATCTTGCAGCTTGAAATGGATTTTGCCATTGACATTAGTGTTGGCTACATTTTTAAGGTTGGACTTGGTAATTAATACTCCTCCTCTGCTTAAATATCTTTTGATATGGTTATTGAATTTGGTTATTTCCTCACTTTCCCCATTGCCGTTTTTGTGATTCCCAGTGTAAATTATACTGTGTGCTGATAAATGCACTATAGGGTGATGGGAGAAATTGTACTACAAAAAACATTTTTCTAGTAATTTTTCTTTTCAGCATGTATCTTTATGGTAAGAAAGCAAGCAATGTTGCATCTTTCAAGTATTCATGAAAAATGTCTATGCACAAATAGATCGCAATGCTGTTACTACTATTAAGTCATCTCCAATTCAAGAACAAATGTGAAAAAGAGAGTTCATTGTGTCTTAGAGTGACTCTATAAAAGATTGTGAGAACATTCTGAAGAAAGATGTGGTTCTGTGGTAGTTCAGTGGTTTCTTTAGGATAATGTTTCACCTATATAATTCTGTACTTTCATGTAATGATGTTGTTCTTGAACTGACATATACATACACTTGTCATATAGAATGTTATATACACTATATATACTTTTTATATAGTAGGTGCAACACTGTGAGAGAGCCCTGTTTGAGTCATTCTTGCCAGAACTGGTTCATCTGATTGTAGGGCATGAGAAATGTAGAGCACAGAAAGTATACTCTCAGGGACAAAAAAAAAGTGTTTTATACAGTGCCAGATTTCAGATGATACTGGATGGCACAGAGACACTACAGGTGAGTGAAGGGACAAAATTTCAAGAAGTTTTAGCATCTGGGTTAGTCTTGAACTACTTTGCCAATGAGTAATAGATTTTACAAAGAGTGGTAGTACGTGGATTTCTGGAAGCCACTGAGTATTCTGAGTGCCAATATGGAACATAATGGGTGCTCCCAACCCATACTGATTACATAGAAAAGAACTAATTGATGAAATACAGTCTTTCCCAAACCTTTTCAATTACAGTCCCCTTATTTGATTTGGGAAACTCAGATAATAATACTCCAGCTTCTGCATTATCTAGTCTCTAATGTTGACTTTTAAAGGCTGGTGGTTTTTAACGTCAAAACAATGTTTGTTATCTTATTTTTTTAATGAGAAAACCACTATGTATTCAGCTGTCCCTAACAAACTAACGTTTTTAGAATTTATTAACTTGCAGGAACCTTTGTGAACTAAATTTAATTTCTGACCCCTTCTAAGCCTTAGCAAACTGGGGATTTGGATATAAGCCTAGACTTTGGAATCATCTCTGATCAAACAGGAAGCAATATAACTGTTGAAGTTGTGTAAATCACCTCTTCCAGACAAAACAAATATTCTTAGTTTTGATGATGTTTATGTTGTATGTTCTTCTCATCCCCATTTCCTGAGTTGACAAACACAATGCCTCTCTTTTGGCCCATTATATGCATCAAGCATGATTTATTGCTCAGAAAGGCCAATCTCATACCTGGCTTCATAATTTCCTTCTGTGCTCTTGATATAAAGTTTTTGGGGGACTATTCCAAGCTCAGTTAGGAAAAACAGTGCAGGATTCCTCCTTGACATAGATTTCTTGGACTGAATTCAGGCAACTTATGTTAATTAATCAACCCACTCAGGAGAAATGTCCCTTTTTCCGGTCTTCTCCTGTCACTGTGCATTACAAATATACTACTGAAACAGGAAAGAATTTTTTTTCAGAGGTAGGCTTTTCCTGTTGTGTGTGATTCATTAAATGGTGTCATGGTTCCATGGAGACTAATTGCTATCAATCTCTTAGAAGAATGGTGTTAAAGAATAAGACAAAGTGGCAAGAAATCTAATAGGACTTCCCTATTGTGCCACAGATTTCTTCCTTAACCTTGGACAAATCACTTTGTGTCTTACCAAACTAATTGTTTGCAGTGTTTTGGATCTTGGTTAATAATTGAAAACTACTTTAATTCCTCAGGGAAGGAATTTCTTGGGAAAACTCTGTTATTTTAAATATTTATTTTGATTTATTATGTATATATTTATACCTATTTTCTTCATGTATTTGGAAGACTAGTTATAGTTAAGGAGACAGTGGTGTGTCTATGTATTTGATCAGAGCGTTTCAATACAGGGAGCAAATATGGCTGTAAGTGATACATGCTATTTTTTTGACCATTTACTGTGAGTGTAGTATAGGAAGCTTCAGTAGGTCTATAAAGCAGAGAAAAGTGACTTCCACATGGAGGAAGTTTGCAGGAAATTAAGGAAGTCTGTACTCCAATCCATTATTTCCTGCAGCTAGGAGATCCTTCAATATAACAACAACAACAACATAAAAAATCTCAACAATTTTTTCAACATCCTTTGCTTGAAATTCTGATTCTATCTGCTTCTCATCAGGTGTTTTTTCATATTTGTGTGTGCCTGTCTGTGTGTGTTTGCCTGCATGTGCATAACCAATGTGCATGGTTATGCACATGCATGCAAACACACACAGACAGGCAAACACACACATGGTTATGCACATGCATGGTTGATTGAAAAATTTTAATTTCACTTCACTGTTTATGGTACATTGGAGACAAACAGTTTCACCAGCATTACCATGACCTCATTTGTCTTTTTTAGTCATCAGGGCTGACTATTTATGTCTTTTACATTCACAGAGCTGATTTCAATTTTGAGGAGTCCATGACCATTACAGGAACTTGCACAAATAATGTATGACAGCTCAACTAGCTATCCTCAAAGTTCTTTAAAAAATTAATAAATATATAAACAGTATATTCACACTGATTGCAAAAGCAGAAAAGAGATGGTGGGAATGGCAAGAAATATGTTATTGGCTTCAGGATTATGTAGAAAGGCTAGTGCATCTTTTTAATGAATGATGCTTTAATTTGGAATCTTTTAAGAATAATTTTAAAGTAAAACATTAATAACAAACCTTTAACATTTTTGCTCCTCTGTCATATATTTCCACAGTATTTCTCTACCATATATTTTAAAACTTGTTATACCTTTAGGAATGGTCTTAGTGCCACAGTTAATATTTTAAAGTTGTTTTTAGGAAGAAAAGGCAGCTATTTCGTACCCAGTTCTAGGTCTTCAGTTGTTGGAGGGAATTAAGAAACAGTGGAAGACTTTTCCATCAGTCTCAAAGTAACTGAGTATCAGTACTGACTGGGACCAGTACTGACTGGGTCACTCAAGCAATGGCTCTTCAGAACTGCTATTCAAGGTCTCTGAGCCAGACTCTTCTCTCATCACACCCTAGGTTTCTTTGTTGGTCTTTAGGATCTTGCAAAGTTGTTTTTATTTTATTGTATATTTTTCCAGGATCTGGCACTGCCATATAGGGAGGAAAAATAAAAATTTTTCAGACGACAAATGGGGACATTTTTCTGCTTTGTCCATAATAAGTCAAGTAAAGCTGTGGTTGAGGTATTAAGTGTTGATGGGTAATAATACTTCTAGTTACTGGAGAATATTTTCTTTACATTTTCTTCCATGTGTCCTAAGCTATACTAGGATTTTCTTTAAACTGGACATAATTCTGATAAAGCATTAACTCAAGACTAACTCATTGCTGTCACTTGGTGGGGGGAGGGAGGGGGTGAAAGGTGAAGTATTGACTGAATAGCCAAATAAATTAATGAGTTTTCCACCAATGTCATTGTCCTAAAATTCAACTTTGTCTAAAATGATGTGTTTTTTTCTTCTGTTTGAATGTGTTTCCCACTTCTTTCTTTATAAATAACAATAACTTAGAAAGTAGTTTCTTTACCCTCACTCTGTAACAAGCACAGCCAGGTGCTCACACAGTTCAGGGTGTGTGATTAAAAAGATATGTCTGCATGCCTCAGGTGTGTTGTAAAACAGCCAAATTACTTCAGCACACATACATTTTTCATATATCTTTATGATCTTTAATAATTATTGGATAAGAAAAGGAATCTACTGTCAGTTAAAAAAGGGTTGGTTTCATTAAATGGAAGAATATGTTTTAAACATCCAGAAAATTTTACTTAATCCCTAAGATACTGAGTAGACTAATCCTCATTTGTGTTTCCTTCATATCATCTTGACCCAAGCCCTGCCTTCCCATCATGGTGAGAGTGATTGAACTTACACTGTTTTCTGTGAATCCAGACTGAACAATTTTGTGGTCAGCACTGGCCATTAGGTCATGTGCTTTGCCTTTTTATCACATTGATCGTGGAGTATCATCAATTTAACTCTTTCACATATTTTTGACTATAGATTGTCTTTTTCAGAAGTCCTCAAGAGATGGAAAATTTGGCAAATAAATGCCAAATATCTGTCTTTAAAGGCCTGATTAATTATTAAAAACCCTATATCTTCAGTTTAATACAGAAATTATATATTTTTTGTGTCTTTCATGAGGTTTAAATATTTTTTGTACCATGAAAGTACTTTTTGTACCATGAAAGTACATGACTTTTGTATCATGAAAGTACTTACATGACCAAAATTTTATTTAGATAACTTTTTGACAAACTATATAGGGTATATTGCCCAGATCTTTTCAGGTCCTCTCTGTAAGTACAGTGCACTTACAGTTTTGTAACTCTGTTTTTTTTTATTGCTGTCTATGTACTGTATATATACAGGAAAAACTGCAGTTGTATAGAGTGCATTGCAAACTTCCTGACTGACTCTGGGCAAGTCTTTTAGCCCATGAAATTTTGTTTCTCACTTCTTCATGCAAAAGGTTGAGATAATAGAATTCACAATTAACTAATATTTTTTCCAAATTATAATATATATATATATATATATATATAAAATGTAATATTTTGTGACATTTGATGCTATTTTTCCTTGTAGTTTATTAAAAGAATCATCAGATAGAAATAAGGGGCAAAATAAGGCTTATACAGTCAGCTTAGCTGTTCAGTTGCTTAGAGCCAACCATCAGTAGATAGAGTGTACCTGTTGTACGTTAGTTAATTTATCTATAACTCCTGAAGTAGGGAATATTTAAGTCCTTTGAGTCAATGTGAACTTGAAATTATTTTTGTTCCCCTTCCTTATACTTACCACTCTTGCTAATAAAGTCCAGTCCAGAAATTAATGCCATATTACATCAAAATCAAAAACTAAAATGGTGATTTTGACCCGAGTCTTGAATATTCTAAACAATGCCTCAATAATTTGAGCTATCAAAAATAATGTATTGCTGCCACCTCTTTTGCCCTCTGCCATTTTGCGAACTATTTTGGAACTCTTTTGTGATTCTGGGAGAGAAAGAAATTCCCAAGAAGTTTTCCAAATGTTTTATGACTAGATGTTCCTTTTATTTTTTTACCAGACTTTGTTTACTTTTATTTATCTGCTACTTTACTTTTATTTATCTGCTATTGGTCACCAAATTTGATTCAAATGTTGACTTTTTTTGCTAGCATAAACTTTTTTTTATGCAAATAAAAATAGCTTGTCCATCCTAACGTAGTGTGCAAAATATTTTAACCTAGACAGAATAGATGAGAACTAGCTTAATCCAGGGTCTGTTTAAACACTAGGCATTGAGTCAAGACCTGATTAGAAAAATATCCCTGACACAGAGTCTGTTAAGGTACAGAACAGAATTCAGTAAGAAAACACAGAATCCCTGTTTTGGGTCTCTGAAACTAGACTGAACAGAGAAAATAAAAGCAGATTACCCATATAAAAAGCAAATAAATGATCTATCAAATGGAGTTGATAACTTAATGAATTTTGAAATTTATTGTGAGTCTATTGCTTTTAATTAAAGTTATTTAGAGATTGTACCTTTGGCAGGACAAAAAATGAAAAAATTGTGGAGTGTTCCTCATCGGTTTTCAACTAGATGTAGAGATGAAATGAAGCAGAAGTTTGCAGATTAGAACAAGCTTTTTAATATTCTTTGCCGACTGTTTTTAGAAACATCACAAGGAACAGAAAATGAGGCCCATTTGTGAAAACAGGCAGAACAATTTATAAACATGTGAGGCAAACAAAGTTTTAAGGCTGATGATGCACTAATACCCAATTCCCATCATCCAATTTATACAACACGTAACTTCATGCACACATCTGCTATTTCGAGCCCAGATACAGACATGCAAGCTTGTATAGGCTTATAGCAATTTAATAGTATTCTAAAGAAATCAGAAGATTAGTGCTAAAAATTAAGCTACATTGCTTTGATTATGAGATAGATCCCTGTATAAGTGAATCTATAATGAAAACTCTCCTTTAATTTGAAGCATATTAGTTTTCACATTTGCTCATACCTAGGGGGACAGAAAATTTTTAAAAAGTGCCACAGAATTGTCTTGGTAGTATTTACCTTTGGTACCTTCTTAAAAGGCTGGAATGAGGACTTGTGTTGTAGTTTCTGAAAGGGAAGTTTTACTTTCTGACTTCCTCTGTAATCATAAATCAATGTCCCCACTGTATAATTTAGTAGTTCTTTTATCTCAATACTGAATGTAGGCTTAATAGTTTACTTTTCTACTCCCCATTTTTGCTTGGATTTCCTGAGAAAAAAACATCAGAAATGCTGACCTGTTCTTTTGCTCCTTGTAGATTCAGTTACCTTGCTCTAGCTTCTACTGCCTCTAAAAGTGTTGGGAGAATACATGGGTAAAATGTAGTTTTGACATGGCTGTGTAGCAGAGTTAGACTGCCAGAGACCACTTTAACATGCCCTTCAAGCACTTTTGTAAGAATGACAATGTAGAGAAACCTACTGGAGGAAAACAGTGAATTGGTGGAGTAGTCAACTACCTTGGTGTCTTCCATTTAAGCCATTTACCTTCTAAGAGTTACTATTCTGACAGATTTTAAGCTTTTCAAAATGTTAGCTAGTGTGGTGATACCTTGGAATCATCCTTCCAACTGACTTCAAGAAAGAAAGCAATACCTTGTTTACTACTTTAATATGACTTTCAGATTCTCACTGCTAGAAAGCTTACCACTCAAAGCAGCATCACCCACAACAATATCCCTGAGGTAATATTATCATTTCCATGAATTTGCATTTACTTTTTTACTTTTACATTTTTGTATTTGTTTTGGTTTTGGTATTTTTTTTTTAAAGTAGGAAGTTTTCACTCAGGTGCTATATTTAAAGGCACAGCATATACTTCTCATTTTCAGGTATTTTCATAGATTGGTATTCATTTCCCCAAGTGTACACAGATATGAATCAAAATGTTTCATTGATTGTATTTAGAAGCTATAAGTCTAAAGTCTTATCTTCCTCTTTGAACTTAATCCTATACTGTACCAGTTACAATGAAATATAATAATATTCAATAACATAAGTATTCATTACACTGGTATATCACATGTGAATATATTATAAACTCTTCTATGCTTGACAACCCAAGGCGGTTGTTTGGTGTTAAACTGTAGAAAGAGAAGAATTAGGTCATTACAGTGCATATAATTTATAAGTAGAGGTTATTCGGAAAATTAAGAAATATGAATATTTTTTGTTTAGTGTATAAACATTTTTAAACAAATTCTTGTATAAGAAAGAAAATTATTGTAATTGAAAACAAAGGTAATCCTTGGTATCATACTGAATTTTTACCTGCTTGCCTTTGAACAGTATTTATTGGTAATTTTACTTACCTTTGATATCCAAGAAAAAATAATTTGACAGCCAGGCAAAAAATAATTATTTATTTATAAACCAGATTTCAGATATTGGGTACAATCAGGGAACTTACATGCTCTGATGATTTGTTGTAAATACATTGTTGATGTTAAATGCCTTAGTAAATTGTGGATAATTTTAAAACTCAGGATGAATGAATTAAACAAATGCAGTCTTCTTTGCAGTAAGACGTGTCCTTAGTAAAAGTGCTTTTCTCTTTTTTGAAGACTCTATTTGGAGCTTTGTCATATCATTTTTCTAAATTTACTCTAGGTAATCAACTGAAAAGTACTGTAAAATAGGGAACCTAATATATGCAAAACAAAATGAAAGATTCCAATCCATGGTACACTTTGTAATATAGTGACTGATAATTACACAGAAATATTAAAAGGATCAATTTGTAGAGGCTCTTTAAAAAGCCAAGATATAAGATTGAAAGCTCAATCATAATTTAGGAAATTTCTGTCTTCTTGTGCTTAATGTCCTTAGCAGAAGACTTTTTTAGTAGTTCAAGATTTAGTTTTATATTTGAATAATGTAACTATTACCATCTCCTATCTTGTAAAAAGAAAGAAGTTCTGTTCCTAGTAACCAGGACATGTGAACCGCACTTTGGAGAGGAAGGACTGTGTTTTGGTTTGCTCATCATACTGGGATAATAGCTGATTTCTGCTTCCTAGCAGTTTTTAGCTAGTTAACTAAGAATACCTACCCAAAGACACCGATTCAGGCAGGAATGTGATTGTACTTAATTCCAGAGTTATTTCTGGGTGCAGATGTCATTGGTGTACAACTCAGCCTTTGAAAGACTTATGACTTTTGATTATAGATTGGTGTCTCCCACAGGTCTCGTATTACCAGTCTTTCCTAAATACTGAAACTGTGAAATAATGAGACACGCTGGTTGAGCAAACAATTTTGCCCTGAATTTTAAGATACAATGAATATAAAATTCACTCACAAGTTGTCTTCTTTCACTGGTAACGTTCAGCCTACAATAAAACCCCAGGTAGGCTGACCAAACGTAGGCTGACCAAATGGATTCACATCTATGTGAAGAGAGCTATATAATAGGAAAAAAAAACAGATTACTAAGATGTGCACCAGATTACACTCTCATATAACCACTCACCATACAGGATATGACATAAATTATATTTTCTAATGCTACTGCATCTATTGGCAAAAAAATGAGACTATATAGCCAATTAGTTTTTCTTTCCTTTGTACTTCTGTTTCAAAGGCTTAAAGGAACACCATACATATTTTGCATTGTGGTTATGTTATCTGTATGATGCTGAGATTTATTTTCTTTGTGTAAAAAAAGTAGATAAGTTTAAATTTATGGGTTTTATCCACATTTTTCTAATATTGTGTCTTAGGGCTTACCACCTCCACATTCACCCTCGTTTCTTTGGCATATTTTTTTCAGTGATTTAATTTGTTCCAGACATCTATAACGTGGACACATACGCTCTCTGTATATTGTATACTAAAGGAGTTCCTGCACAACAGGATGTGCTCAGTGTGCCATTTACACTGTCCATTGGATTAGAAGGAATTAAGTAATTTTACATAGCTATTGGCTATTTCCTGAGCATGTGAGTAAAACCTGTCACTTCCCTGCCCCACAGACTGTTCACACCTTCAAGGAGATGCCCAAACCCTGATGTGCCCTACCTGGAGCCATCTCAGGGGCTTCCAAGAGTGGCCAAATGCCCCATGTCTTATCTACCTTGGGGGCAAAAATCCTTTCCATGTCTGACAGGGCACCTGTGGGTGCTTCAAACCACTGGGATCCCTGGCAACATCTCTACATTCCATTTCATATGACTGCTGTCCCCAGTTACCCAGGGGATGAGGATGGCAAGCTCTGCAGTGATCCTCAAGAAGGTGTTCTCTTGCTCTTGCCACTGCTGAAAAGGGCTGATAGCCTCGGGCACCTCCAGGGGTTGGTGGGTCATCTCATCTCCTGAGGGACTTGCCATCTGATGAAGATGACTGTCACAAACTGGGAATATAGCCCACTGCTGCTATTGCCATTGTCCCACTAAAACTAGCTGCACAGCTCCTATGTTAAACACAACCACTGGCCATGCTTATGAATGATGTAAAACACCCTTCAGTCACAGGGTAAAACTTTAAGAGTTAGTTTCTTCCTTTAATCTTTCTAAGAGTTATTTGGCTACCTTGTATTGCAGGAAGATGTTCAGGTCTTAGCTATAACTCTGTCAAATCTTTTTTGCCTTTAGTATTGAAGATTCAAAGTAATGAAAGATTAAGGAAGGTATTGCTCTTGTCATTGTGTACCTTGGTGCTAAAATTAGTATGCAATTTCAGACTATGTAAATAAAGGCATTTATATCATATATAAATGTTTTTTGCTGTGGTGAAGACAGAGATGAAAAGCAGGAGTTTGGTTCCTTGGGCATGCAGGGATATAAAGAGCATGCATGATCTCCCACCAATTCACCAATGAACATTTGCCACTACACTGTTTATGATGAGGTTGCCTTCTTGGAAAGAAGTACCTAATGGTTTTGTGTTCTTTGCCATATTTTTTCTTTACTTCAATAGCTCCTTTTCTTCCTTTGCCTTAACAATTTATCCCTTTCTTGAGAGTGATGGTAGGCCTCCAAGCATTTGTATTGCTCCTTCCAATTGTCACTTTCTTCCGTAGGCCATAAGTTAGGGGGCTTAGTTTTGCCTGCATTCATTCCAGAGGGAAGTTATCTTTCTTGAACCTGAAAACCTAGAAATGTCCGTAGTGGTACAGGTGAGCTCTCATCAGGGCTTTGCACAATGCCTGCCTTTCCTATGGAAATATCTTGCCTGAAACACAAGAATGTATTTGCTTGTAACTCCTTCATAGCTTACAGTCATCCTGTGATCTGTTCATGCCTCTGGGAATATTTTCCTGCTCTGATAGTTCTCAAGTGGAGCAGAAACTCATGGCACTCTGACTGACATGATGGTACCTATTTCTGGTCTGCAGGTCTTCATGCAAGGAGTGTTTATTGATGTAGGGAATGTCACTTTTGTCAGAGCTTCAGCTGGTGGGGAGGATGCTGTAGACCTATACCATGAGATGGAGCTTCTTCTGTCATGTGAATGCCATGAAATCCAGAATATGATGTGGACAGTGAAACCTACATTTCTTCATAGTTTTCTGAAATTTAAATTCAAAAGATCAGACTATGAAGTTCCTTGTTTCCTACATTTGAGGACAGCAAAGCATGAAGGATGGAGCCTGAGAAATGCTTTAATGAGGCTTCTATCCATCAGAACCTTGCCAGAGTCAGCTCCACGCAGTCACAACCAGCAGCACAATCCAGCCCTCCACTGGACAGCTAAAGTGGTGATGCAGTTGGACTAGATGATGTCTATACTACGTCCCTTCCAACTCAACTATTCCATTTTGTTCTATTCTATTTTAAAAACCTCTTAATTTACATATTTCTTAGACCTTCTGTCCACCTGTGTGTCAACTCACCTCCTTCAAATCTTATATTCTAGCAAGAAAAAAAAGGCCTGACCTTTTTTATTTCATCAACTTAATTCTACCCTTCCCTTCCAGCCTAGCAGTAGTATTACAGATATATTCCACAGGCCATTTAAGATGGGCACCTGACATCAAGACAGCCTTTATGAAGTTTCTGTTGTATATTGGTTCTTTGTTTTACACCGGGAACATCTCCCTGAACTGTGGAAGGATCTCTTCCAGGCTTTTTCATAGAGACAAAATGCATTATTCTCTCTCACAGTCATAGTGTGTCTGAGACCATCAGAGGTTAAGAAACTGGGCTGGTTTGGCAGATGTTTCTTTTTATTCTGCCAAAAAAGTCAACAATAGGTATTCATAATTCTGGGGAGGCTTGGAGGTCATAGAAATTACAGGGCAGGCAGAATAGCTAATGCACAAATAGCTGAAAAAGAAAGAGATCTTTTGGGGATTCTCTCCCACCCTTTTATTCTGCTTGTCCTAGGGGCTGTCATCAGTCAGTGACATTGTGCATTGGCTTCACCCCTTGGTTCTGGCTGCAGTGTTCAAGGTTTGCCATTACCCTGAATGGCAAAACCTCTGTTTTATTGCTCCAGGGGAGATATTCTTCTACAGTTTGTCTTACACTCAGCTTTCAGTGCTTTGTATAAGACTTGAAACATTTTTATTAGCAACTAGTTTAAAATAAATTGTTGGAATACTTCTTAAGAGAGAATGGGGAGCCACCACGGAATAAAGATAGCAGTTATTGTGAGGCAGCATGTGGTGTAGAGAAGTCATCTGTTACTTAACCAGTATAGAGAAACTCATTAGATTATTATTTTCTGATCTTCTCAAAAGATCATCCTTGCTGAGCAAGACATGGAGCTACCACAGAAGTATGGACTTTAGAGGAAAAATGGATATGGAGAAGTCACCAAAGAGCTAGTTTATGTGCTTGTGTCTGGGATGTTAATGGCAATTGGATGATCTCTGCAAGTAATGTAATAGAGTACATTGGACTTCTCAGATGTGGGGAACTCCCTGCCCACCTTGCGCAGTAAAGAACAGTGTGATACAATAGTCTGTCAGGTGATGCTAACAACAAGAATAAAGCATTACTGGAAGACAAAACAGGAGCTTTATAGAGAGAAAAAAAGCGGTCACGAGACAATGAACAGCCATGAGACTTTAAGTCCATCAATAAAGCTGAATTACCATATAAAAAATCCTTACTTAAGCTTAACAGTACTAATATATAGTGAATAAAGCATTGGCTGGGAGTGTAACGATGAGAAAAGTATAATAAAATATTTCTACTATCACTTCTGGCGACAGAAGTGAATGAGACATAGTTGGTACAAACAATACCTAAAACATTGTAGCAGCTAATAAAAGTATTTGCTATACTGTGACCCTATAAGGAATGTAACTCTGTATTTATCTGAACCCAATAAATAAAAGGGGCAATATGTGCTTGCCTCACAGTCACATAATCTGGCATCCACATGTACTTTTGGAGATATAAAAGATCACTTAACAAGAGACAGAAACATATATGGGGCAAATGATTCCAGCATATAGGGGATGATGCTGAAAGAAACAGATAAATTTCTTTGAATGGCAAGGGCAGCTGAACTGTCTAGCAAGAGGATCAAAACAGCGTCATCAGTGCAGAACAGGGACAAACTAAAGGAAATTCAGAAACAGGACAGAGACAGACTGTACAGGAATGCAAGTGTTGGGTTGCAGGGTATGTACTGAGTGAAACAATACACAAAACAGCACAAACCCTGTCTAGTACTCAGCAAAAACATAGAAAAAGCAGAGAGCATAGCAAGACTTTCTGTCCAGTGTGTTGTAGCTTGGGAAATAGAGAAAGTGTTAATAGGTAGGGACGACATAGAGAGATTACAGTTAAAAGAAAGATGTCTTCTGGTTGTCTTGCATAAGTCCAGGTAAATTGGTTGCACAGAAGGATGCAGAGAATGATGTCAACCTGTTTATTTTCAGAACTGTTCTACAGGTCTTAATCAGTTGACTGCAGTTCGTTGGTGAAGCCATCAGCAGTCTAATCCTACCAAGCTGGACGACTTTAATATGGAGAATTAAAATTCATGATGCAGGCATTTGAAGACAAACAGCAAATGCAGCCTGTGGAGAATAAGTTTGACAATCAAGAGATGTTATATACACAAGGTATTAATTTCCTGAGCATGGTAGAGGAGAGAGTGTTCTCTGTGTGTGTTCTTCTTTTCAGAAAATGTGCGGTCATACTTCAGGGAATCAGACACAACAAAAATGAAGTCAGAAAGAAGCTTCAATACAGTGAGATGACTAAAATTCAGTTTTTGATAATGGCCGAGTAATGACAAATAGTTGATAACTCGGCAAGAATTGAATTATTATGTCTATTGAAACTTTTAGAGAATGACTCAGACGACTAATTGTTGCTGAGAAAAATTTGGAGTAAACTGAGGATCTTCATTTAGCCAAACACCAAAGTGTATACTTGTATGTCAGCACTAATACACACTAGATTCTATAAGCTATCATCCACTTAGCACCTCTGTCAGGTTAAGACTTTTACCACTCTGTGATTTGAGCTATGTGACAACACTGACTTGGAAGATAATCTTCCAACACCTTTTGGAAGATAATTGCCTGATGTAAATGCTTTTGACCTGCACCCAACTTCTAACGTGTTGCAATGTAAATTGAAGCTGTGAAGGATTCCCAAACATGTGGCTTGAAGCTGATGACAGAGCTATTAAAAATTAATGATCTGGCAAAAGAGACAGTCAGTGTCACTATGTAATAAGCAAAATATGAAGTTGAATGTAGACATGTAGAACTTGAGTAAAACTATGTTTTCTCTGTTAGTTGACATCTGGAGAGATGTCAGCAAGACCCTGGAAAAGTCAGCATGATTAGGAAAGCACTTGAAATGAAAGCAGTCCAATGTCTATTAGACATAGTGATTTTTTTTCTGGAATTACCCAAGGTGTTTAAAACAATTACTGCTCCTAAGACTCTATAGGGTAGCTAAAGCAAAATTATTTTGTTCTGTAGGAGCTTAGGCACATTTACTAAAGAGAGGAAGCAAAAAGGAAACACAGAGCCATGCTTTCTGAAATGCAGTTCCCTCACTTCACTTTTCAGCACTTGCCCAAAATCTACTTGAAGGAACATGGACAACGTTGTGAGTTTATACTTGGGTTTGTTTCTTTGTAAAACTTTAGCAGTGCTATCTGAAAATATGCACTTCCCAAGAAAATCCCTGCATATGATAGATGCACTCGAGAAGACATGCCTTCCAGAATACTAGACATGATTTTATAAGACAAAATCTGCATCTCCAGTGGTGGGCTTCACACAGCCTCCTGAAGACCAGGCAGTAGTATATCAGTTTGTGTACCAACCATGGCAGTCTGAAGGGGCGCTTATGACAGGAAGTTACTCTGTTTTAATCTGTGAAGAATATACTGTACTGTATATATAGTGTGTATATATATATATATATATATATATATATATATATACAGTATACTGAAAAAAATATTTTCTCTTTTTGAAGGAGACCTAACAGCAATCCTAGAGGACTTAGAGGGTGGTACATTGTGCCTGAAATACACTTCAGACCTACTAATATAGATCTGAATGAAATGTCAACCAAGACTGTACACCCAGATAGGAGCAAAGAAATAGCAATCTGAGGTGCTCAGACTGCTGACTGACCACAGGACATTGCACAGCTTCATGAAATATCAGCCCTGGTAAAAATACAGAGAAGAAAGCGAAGAAAAAAAAAGAATAAAACTAATAGACAAGCTTTCTGATGCAGCTGCTGTACGACTTGTTGAAGAATATATAAACAAAGATGGTACCAGACTGTCTGAAACTTAGGATGCCTGGAAACAGACTTCATAATTAACTCAAAATGGGTCACATTAGCCTGGATGCTCAAAGAGCAACAGGAGAGACAATCTGGCAATAAAGAGCTTGTAAGCAAGAACAGTACTGCTGAACACTTCTCACTTTGCATTGTTCAGCTTTCACATTCCTGCATCTCTTTCCCTTCACTCTACCATCTCCCTTCCTAATTTTTACCTTGGCACAGATAAATCAAGTCTACTGTGCAAAAAGGAAACAATAAACAGTGCAATGAGCTAGTAAAAAAAATCAATAAAAAAGTTGATGATTTGATACCATTGTGTAGATGAATTGGTCTGGTTCAGCCATCAAAAATCCACTTGCAGCAATAATAGAAACTAAAGGCTGATGATACTTAATAATAGAAACTAAAGGCTACTGATAGAGGAAAATCTGAGGATAGTACCCATACAAAATTAAAATCCAAATAAAAGTAAATAAGTGATAAAAAAGGGAAGTATAAAAAAAGAAATCAAAATAATCTTGATGCCAACAGAAGTTCAAAATCTCATTTCTTTCAAAAATTGTTGTACTTTGCTTGAAGCAAAAGTAAAATAAATTTACATATGGACATGGCAATGGCAATTTTAAGTTACACTCTTGATTCATTGAGTTTCAGCAGAACTATTCTGCTGGCCATTTTGAAGGTGTTCTGTGGTCAGAACTGGTGACTGTACAGCTGTATTTGCAGGAGAATGCAGCATTGGTGTGGTGTAAATGTTCCCACCATTCCATTACAGCATACCTGTAAGCAATCTATAGAGTCTTACATAACACTAGGAAAAAAAATCTTTGAAAGCACTTCAGATTTGTTTCTGCTTATTCCCTGTACCCTTTGAAACATCAGGATAAAATGCAAAAAGTGAAAAACATTCCTCCCTTCTGATGTCAAATCCTGTGCTTGAGAGAGGAAATGCAGCCTTCCAGGAAGGTGTCTGACCTGGCAGGTTTGCTCTGTTGTTCCTCGGTGCTCTGAGAAAGTGTGTGGTATGGGCTTTACACAGGTTAAGCAAAGTTTTGTGTTCTGAACCTCACTCTGGAAAAGAAGCATTTCATTAGGCAGCTGCCTGGAATCAACTTAATATGGAAAAGTGAGAAAGCTTGAGACATTTTAGTCTCTGAGTACATTTCTTGCTGTTTCACACAGTTACACTTATGCAGAGAGAAACCTTTCTGAAATTTCAGGCTACATTTTAACATGCATATGTTTCTTAGAATGACTACTTTACCATGGCTAAAATCCTTCTCCCAGAGAAGAGAAAGTGTCCTTGCAAACCTTGCTAGAGAGTGGCTTTGTCACAGTTATCTCAGGACTGAAACTCCTTGTTGAACAAAAGCCTCGAAGCGTCATGACTGTTAGCCTACTCTGGACTTAATAGTAGCTACGGATACCTTTGGATGTGTCATGGAGAACTTTTCCTCTAGATCTGTCTGTCACTGTGTGTGGGTTCAGCCCCTGAAGTGAGTCTGTACAGCACTCTCCTGCACTCAGAGTGTTTTCTTCAGCTCTCCAGACCCTTTTCTTCCTTGTCAAATGGCAGATAGCGCAACATCTCACTAACAGCACCACAGCTGTGCACCGACAAGCAGATTGGGGCTCACATCAGACCTCTTGGGAGGCTGTTGGTGTGTATTCTTTTCCTATGAAACTTCATGAGACTTGTGGGGCCTTTTGTTTTCCTCTATATTTTATATAGACTGCCTGTGTATTCATATTGTGTTAGACATTGTATTTAAAATGAATGTTTAACTACATATATAACATATTGTTAGATATGAAGAACTTGGCAGATGATACACAAAGTATGTGCAGATTAAATTATATTAAAAATATCCTGAAAACTAGAATAAAAAATATTTTAACTAGTCAAGCAGTCTGCAAGGGAGTGTGGGAAAACTATCCTTTTGGACTTGGAAGAGTAGACTGGACAGATCAGTAACAATCCAACTTTTTTAAAAGAGGAATAACAATTGGAAGTAATTTGCAGTGGTGGGAGAGCAGAGCGTAAGTGATTTCTTGGAGCTTTTTTTAAAAACCTTATTATCTTAAATTATTTCTTTGAAAGGTTTTCTCCCTGCTTTAATGTAATGAATTCCATAGCAATGATGATTAAGTATTTAGGGACTTTTACCAGGGATTCTTTAGAAGAGATGATGAATGATTATTGGCTTCAGTTGCTAATTGACACAATAATCCATGCCAAGGGATTCCTCTCTAGTTTTGAAACTATATTCTAAAAAGAAAAGAGAATTGATTTGTTAGATAACACACTGATGTTGAGATTAATTGAAGCATGATGGAGACTCATATCTCTTATTTTTTTCATAAGAAATGGTATAATTCTTGTCTTCATGTTTTTGTTTCTTGCAATTTGTGATTAAAAGGATATGCAATTTTAATATACAACCTATGGCAGTACCTTTAGGTTGGAGCTTCAGTATGCCAAGAAAGAGGAAGCTATCAAAATAGTCCTATAGATGGTTTGAACATGTGAATTTTTTTTAAGAAGGAGAAAAAGCACAAACAGACCAGGTTTGCCCAGCTACCTTTTCTATAGAATCACTAATTTTCACCCTGAAGAGGTCAGGCAGATTTACAGAATAAAGCAGGGCCTCAGGCCATGTAACATGGTTGTGAGCTAGTCAACCACTCATTTGTGCCAAGTAAATTTTGGAAATGATTCTCCTTTGCTGACAGTACCCTCATTACCGATTGTGTAGAGTAATTTATCAGGCATTTCTTAAAATAAACTGTTCATTTATGCTAATAGGACTTGGCAGGGAGGAAAAATTGGCAGGACTTGAAGTTCCTAGTGTTTTTCTTTTTTAAAACAAAAACTGTAAAGTCCTTAGTATTTCGAGCCACCGTTATCACAGCCGTGCATGTAGTTTATTAAAGTGACAACTAATTGCATAATAAATTTTCAGAATGGGAGAAAATTATTCCTATGTTAAGTTTACAAAAGCAAATAGTTTTGTAGTATTGTAAAAGCACAGTCATTAGTTTCATACTTGTACATTCCTTATTGGCTAAGCTTCTGTTATTAATGAATCACTTAGCATCTTTTCCATGACTCGTCTATTCTCAGTGCAGTACCTCATCTTGAAATATCTCTTTGTTTCTTACTCTTCATGTATTTTCTGTTTGGTAGCTCCCTCCAAGGGGATGTTTTCTTTCTGCTTCATAGTGGGGCTTTGATCCTGCAAACAGCCATGCACATCAGTAACTCCTGAAATGAGTAGTCCCATTTGAACCTGTGGGACTGGTCAATAGGTACAGTTAATAACTTCTGCATGTTTGTAGGACCCAACTGCAGCCACTGTACAAAGTTTAGCTGCTAACCTTTGCAGCTGAACTAACTTATATTTAGTTCAATACATTTCACATTCAGTTGTCTTCAAAAAATAAATACATATCTGTTTGTGAAAAAGCCGTCCTTCTAGCCCACAAGAGAACATCCAAAGCTCTAAATAAGAAGAAAGTGTGCATTGAAACACACAAATAAGGACTGCAACACTGATAAAATGACTGCTGTAGAAAACTGTGACTCACCAAAAAACAATGCTTTAATCCAATGCCTGCTGAAGTGTAAGGGGAAGTCTTCTGTTAACTTCACTGGTGGTTAGATCTGGTTCTCATTTAACAAGACTAAACTAGATGCATCTCCAATTGTACATAAATTATGTGATAAGGGGTTTTTTGTGTGTTCAGTTTCTCAGCAAATGCAAGATCCGTTGCATTGTCGAGTAAAACTAAATAGTGATGTTGTTTTCGTTGTTGCTTTTTAATGAAAATAAATACAGCAGTAAGTGCAATTAGTACAGAATATACTGTGCTTCTTATAACGACAAATTAAGCATGACACATTGACCCCAAATTTTCATCATGCTCAGCCCTTAGCTGCAAATGCCAGAAACTCAGACAGTCTTTTTAAAGACAAACAACTTAAAACAAGCAACAGCACCTTAAATTGAAGTCTAAACCAGACTTTCTGGGAAGCTGTGATGATACCACTTAGATTAAGGCTCTAAATTTTTGCTGTCTTGTGCTATTGTACTTAATAGTTTGTAGAACTGAAGGGACCCATATCTAGCAAAATGGAGAACAAAAGTTATCTAACATTTTGCAAATCTTCAGCTTTTTAGACTTGAAACTCAAATTTAAAATGTGAAGTGCATTCCCTGTACAATTACCGAACATGGCCTTTTCTGCTACATGTCTATTACTCACCATCATAATTAGAATGTCCCTGCAATGGATCTAAATGTTTCTGCTAATGTTTTCCACTTCTGTCTGCATTCTTTTCATATTGTTTCCTGCCATTAATGCAATAAAAATGTCAGCCACAAATACCAGATTCCTAATGGAAAAGCAAAACAAACTAAAACCACAGCCAGCACCACAGCTGAAAAATATTATTTTTTCTCATATTCCAAATTTTTACAAGGCAAACAATTATTTGAGGTTGCATCTACTATATGCATTGTTAACTAAGTTACATACATTTTTCATACTTGGAAATCAGAATTACTGACACTCACTGTAACTGTTACAGAATGGTTTCGTGCATACATTTGGGTTGTCTGATCAGAGAAAGATGCTATCTTGTTTAAATGAGAGGACCATAATTGGTACTCTTGGCTTCTCCTGCTCTTGGAAAAAACACCATAATTTTTAGTTCAAGATATAATGGAGCAAGCATTACTTCTTTAATGTCCTCCAGCATTCAGATGATTAATGAATTCATACTTTTATTTTGCTATGAGTTCCTAAAAGATAGAAGGCTCAGAAGAGAGGATCCAAATATCTATTATTAATGCAAGATGGATGGTTCTTGTAATGTGTCAGCTTATTTGTACAATGCAATAAGTAGCTTCTCTGATTTTTTTTCTCTCATTACTTAAACCCTTCAAAGTTTCTGGCTGTTCTTAAATACAATTAGATTATTCATTTCTGTTTAATTTATTGACATGAAATTGGTGAGGAACTAAACTTAGAAATCTGAATTCTGTATAGGACAAATTAGTGGTGGTAGTGAAGTTCCTAATCTATTTATTATAACATATATGTTTGGAGAACAGATCCCCATGTGTGCTGTTCTCCCAGCACACACTAAAAAAAAAAGTGGCTTCTTTCCTATGGAGTCATCTTAAGTGTAACACAGGAGCAAAAATTGATAAAGATCATGAAAAAGCATTGAAATAGTACAAGTCAGCATAGAGCAAATGGTTGCAGCTCTAATTATGAATATTTTAGCTACTCACCTAAGACTAGTTTTCTGAGAAACTCCTGAGTTGCTTCTAGTAGTGAAGGTAAAAGGTACAGAAGAGATTACCTCATGGGTGATTTGACAATATATTCTTCTCCCTTAATACTATCTCTTAAGGAACAGTGTGAGGTGCAAAAGAGCAGGTTCTGTCTGCTCAGAGTTAAACATAGACCTTGGATTGTGCAGAAAAGCTGAGCATTTCCTGTCTATTTATTTCACTTTTCATTTTAATACAGGTGTTTTGATATCTCTTGCCATATTTTTGAGACTCTACTCCTGCCCAATTCAGTAATTTAAACTCAGTCTGTAAACTCTTTGGATTAAGGGTAGTTTTCTTCCAATTGTCTGTGCACTTGGTTCTGCTGAGCATCTGTCTAGTTTAAAAACAATAGCAATAACTCAAAATAAGTATGTACCCTGAAGAAGCCTTCAAATGTTCCATTTTTTAATGCCAAAGTGATGGAAAATGGCAGGAGGTTCAGAACACCATGGATCCACTATGCTTCCCTTATTTAACTTTTCTTCTTCCTGACCCCCTTGGTGGTGGTTCTGGAAGCATTGCAGCATAGGAATTGACTGCTACTGGAGAGTAGCCCTGTTTGTTCATTAGAAGGGCTCCACTGCCTGTGGGGAAGCTTTGCTGAGACATGCTATGCAGCAGGCAGATTTACTCCAATGGAAGTCTCAGGTCAAAACACAGAATCTGAAAACCAATTATAATTGTACAAACAGGTAGCTGAAATGTCTCTTTGCCTTGTGCTCTCTGAGAAGAGCTGAGAAGAACAAGGCCAACATGAGGAATGGTTTTTTGCCTACTCCTAGCTGCCAGCTGCTCTCCATGTCTGGGTACTGTCGTTATTGCAGCCATCGAGACTGCAAAGGTATCTGGTGCACACAGGAGGACAGCAGTGAGACTGTAGAGGAAAATGTCAGAGTTGCAGATTTACCTTCTTCCCACCAATCCGTGTTAAAAAAACCCCCAACAAACAAACCAAACCAAGCCAGAACCACACAAAGCATCCCCAAAACTGCAAAGATGCTTTCTCAAGGGTCTTCTTAACAAGTTTTTGCACAGTGGTGTATAATTTGACACCACATAATTAAAAAAAAAATTAAGTGCCACTGAATGCTGTTTTAAAAGACTCTGTATAGACATTCCAAATACAGCAATACTTCAGTAGTTCCATCTGGATTTTGTCTCAGCACATCAGCAATAGCACTGAAACTTATTAACACTCATGCAGTTCTGTGTTCAAGATCTTTCCTTTGAAAATATAAATGCAATGCCAAGCAAAGTAAAACTTGAAAAGGTTATCCTTTATCTTCTCAAACTAATGGCAAAAAAATTACAAATCTAATTTAGTTTGCATGAGTGTATCATATTTTTTGGCCTCACTAGGCTGTTCTCATTTTTCTCCAGCTGTAAATAATATGACTTAAATTGCTCAGTGAAGCAGGTCTATTATTTATCAGTCAAAAAACATTACAAATGATTGACGGGTTTTTATGAAAGAGGTAGCTGAGAATTGTTCTTCCAATTGAAATTCTAATGTTGTGGCATATTGCAGGGACAATGTATATCCATCGGCAGAGAGAAAATCTGAAAAATTATCATTTTAAAAGTGTTTCTGTTTTCTCAGGTTTGCAAGTATTTTGTACATTTAAAACATGTGAGTTTTTAAGAAAACGTGATTTTTGCATGCCATGGTTGAGGTGCTTCTAAAAAGTGTATTGATTTTTAGGCACTGCTTACTGGCCTAATTGAAACCAAGTCGGTTGGAACAGGCATCAGTGGTACAATGAAGGATGACACAGGGACATCCAGGAGGTCTTCAGAATCACAGTTTACTGCTAACAAGATACTTCACCCACTTTGATTTCCCCCATGCAAAAGGGAAAGGACTGCAGGCCTCATAAGCCTTTTAAGATTCAACATAATAGCTTTGCATGACACCTTGGAAAACCTTAAGCCATATTTCACATTTTCCTGCAGCATTTGGTTGAAAAAATCAATTTGAAACATAGTCAGTTAATCTCATACATTGTAGGTTGTTGTGGTTTAGGAATGGTAATCTCCAATTTAATACTCCCACAAAAACCATGGTCTCTCCCTCCAACCTGAGGCACAAAAGGTAAAGATCACAGGTTGAGATTTAGAACAATTTACTGGAGACAACACTGAGGTAAGAAAACAAACATTAACAGCAACAATGCTAGTGACAGAGGGTATAAGAAAAGAAAATATTCACATGGAAAATACTCTCAATTATAGACAATACCAGACAACTCCCTCTGCCACATTCTCTCAACTGGAAGGAGCCCCTTCTCCCTGGAACAGAGTCCCTTTCCCCTGCCCCGGAAATGGCCTGAGGTGGTACAGAATAACCTACAGGTCCTAGCCCTTCTCCCTCCAGGCTACTGCAAAAATTAACCATGTCCTGGCCAGAACCGGGACACAGGTAGAACTGAATCTCATTAAAAGTGATATAACACCATATTTTAAATCTTTTATGTGATACACATGTTCAGTACAGAGCAATACTGAAGACAAAATTGATGAAGACTACGTGTGATCCTCCTGCTATTTCTTTGTCAGATTTTACCCCAGTTCCCTGTGTCAGACACTGAGTTTATCACTCTCACTCCCTCATCAAATGAAGTTGTTAAAATACCAGGTTTACCTCTGCATGTTCTTTAACCTTATTTGCTCAAGTGAGTCATGAACACCATGCTTGACTAGTGGTCTATTACCAAGACAATCTGCCAGGAGATAAATACTGAAATTGTTCATAATGGATGTTGTGCATTCTAGAATCCTGCTGGGCAGAGCAGGCTGAGGTCAGTGCTGAATTCAGACGAAGTTGCCTGGGGCTTTGTCTATCAAGCCTCGAGGATGGAGATTCCACAGCCTCATCTGAAAACTTTGTGCAACCTGCTTTCTACAGGCAGTCCATGTTGGAGCAGTAGGAAATAAAACCCTTGTTCTCCTTTAGTTACAAAATTGCCAACTGTTATCTGACAGAATAGTATTAAAAAAAAAAAGGAATCTAGCATTATTTAAATATTGACAGTATCACCTTAAAATGGTTATGTTCTAAATGTTTTATATGAGTGCTGTGGAACTGTAACACATGCACATACTCTTCCAGCTGGACTGTAAAATTAATGAACCTCACACTTCTGGAACCATTGGTATCATTGTAAGGACAATAGTTTTACAAGAACAGTATTTGTATTGTGGTATTTTGTGGCTCTATTCTTAGAAGAGTAAGAAGACATGGAGTTTGTTTGAGGCATTTTTGAAAACAGTAAAAGCTTTTATTTTAACATTATCTTTTTATTTTTAGGCAAATAAGATCATACACACATATGCTTTTAAAATATTCCTAAAAGACAAATATATTTTCTGTCTACAGCTTTACCTTCAAGATAAATTCATTGCTAAAAGCACTTCTTGGACAACTGCAGGAGCTGAGAATGTATCTTGAAGTTCCTTTCCTTTTCTTTCTTTATGAAGCTTAAGCCAATGCAGTTGACGTTTTTCGGACACAATCCATTCAAATTAGCTTTTTTCTTTTTGCTGTCTTTTGTCAAATCAGCTGTTGGCCTCTACCACACTGTCCCTTAGCTCAGTTATTTAATTCCTGTTCCTAACTGCATTATTCATTGAGTCAACCACAGTTGGCTGAGAACATTTTGAAAAATTCTTGTGATCATAAGAACTTCCCCAGCTGCAGTTGATGACTCTGCTTCATATCTCCCATCTTCTTGCTCCAGCATTTTTTCTGAATCTCAATGGTAAGCATCTCAGTCACCTTTTCATCACTTTTAACATCAAACTCTTCTCTCCTCCTCCTACTCTCTCTAGTATTTTGGGTCCTAAACAGTTAACTCTTTTTTTTGTTTGTTTGCCTCGATAACTGTGCACTCTCTCCACATTTTGTGATTCCTTCCTCAATTTTATTTTCTCCATTATAATTTTTCTAATGTATAGCTCTTCTAAGATTACTTTTACAAATCTTTCATGCATACTCAAGAACTGGAGTTCTCAGTCTATGGCAGACAGCTGGTCTGCATCTCATGTTGTCTTGTCTCTGACAATGACCAAAATTTAGGCTCCCTTGTCAGAGAAAAAAATAAAAAGAAAAAAACAACCCCAAATAACCCATAATATTCTTTTTCTGATTATTTCTGTCATCAGTTAAAATCAAGACTCCTTCAACATGTCTTCAGAGCAACTACCTGAGGCTCCTCTTTTTGGCCCTCTTCTTTTTTTCAGGGAAAAGGATGATAGAATCACTGACGGTTAAATTTTGGGTTGCACTCTGTTCTTCCCAGAAGTATCAGAGTCTGCCCTTCCAGAAATATGACTTTTTTTGAGTTAAGCTATGGGAGAGACCCTTGATGGTTGCAGGATTTTTTGACCCTGTGACTACAAAAGACTCTTAGGTTTATGTTTTGAGAGCAAATATAAATGAAGGTCCTCTTAGAAATTATATGAATTGAATTAAATGTCCCCCTGTTTTAAGGGCTTAAAACTCAAATCCTGACCTTATGATGCACTATTGCATTTTTTTTTCTCTGAGTGACCCAGCTGGAGTTGTGCCTTTTCCTCACTAGTCTGCCAAGGAACCTTTGTGCTGAATCACTGACTATTTCTACTGTAATTGGCTTGGACTTCTAGGGTGAGGGGTGCACTGAATGCATCTCCTTTTTTGCCCACTAATTGTTTTCTATGCCTCATGGGGCATTTTCTTCAGATTTTCAGTGCTCCTGTAATATTTAATTTGGAGCTGGATGTGTAGCAAAATGAAAATTGTTTCAATTTGATTAATTTCTTAAGTGTTGCTTGTCAGTTTAAGGAAATTTTGAGCAGTCTTTCGTCTTGATGAAGAAGGAGTTTTAGACTATCTTAAGACTTCCTGAAGGTAACCAACTGTCAAAAAACGTACTCAACTGTTTTTTGTTACAGTTATTCCAGCCAAGATTTGTGTTTATCCCTTTATTGGACCTTTCAGAATAAACAAGAAATAATGGACTAGTTGTGCTTACAATGCCCTATTCCCCACTTCCCAGGCAAATCAAGGATGTCTCTCAGCAGCAGAAGGATAAGGTAAAGTTGTGACTAGAGCAATTATGTGGGGTAGCAGGAAGGTGATACAAACCAGTGTGCTTTTTCCTGAAGAGCTTTATTTCAGACTGCTCTTTCTGTAGCAAAAAATCAGAGCTTTTTAGCAGATGAATCAATGCTATAGTATACTTTGATTTCCATTGTATTGCATTTTGTCCACATGATTTCTTGACAGCACATCACTGTAGGCCCATGTGTGTGCACTAATACACTTTCCAGCTAAAATTCCAGAAGGCAAAGTATGGGGTCAGAGGTGCAGGCCTAGCTGCAGAAGACAGTCATATAAGCGTGGTTGTTCTATGAGTAGGGCAACACCTTCTGTTGCAGATAGAATGGTGAGCATAACCCAAGAAAATATTAGGAGCCTATGGGACCTCACTGGCTCATCAACGCTGAAAGAATCAATCCATGTGTGACTTGCAACAACAAAGAAAGGAAAACCCTTTATAGAGATAAAAACATAAAAATTGGCACTGAAATGCCTGCGATGAGAGGGTTAGAAAGAATCCCTTGGTTGTAGGTCCCATCAGGTTTGGCCTCAGTTCTCTCAGTTCTCTCTCTCAATTCTTGTCATTTCTCTTTAAAGTGTAGGACACCTCCTTTTCAGTCAAGTTTTACCTGTTTCCTTAGGAGTGTGTCTTTTGAAAGTCTACCTGAGAACATCCAATTGTCTCAAAGTGAATTTCCTTCAGAAGAACTCACATAGGGAAAAAACCCCAAAACAAAAAACAAGTGTTGTCTGATAAAGGAAATCCTTCACTATTCATAAAATACTTTGGTTATTTGGGAAAAGAGGAAATTGCTAAGGATTAGGTTTACAGCACATGAGCATGTCTCATGTGCTACTCTGTAAAGCTTGTCAAGGTAAAAAAAAAGAAAGTGAATCCCAGTAGGCTTGCAGAGTTTTGCATCCTGTAGTTTATTACATTTGTCAGTAAAAGCACCAAGGATTATGGAAGTAGATTTATTAATTTTATGAAATCCTGGCACAAAGGATTGGTGGTGCTCTGATAGAAAATGAAGCAGAGCTGTTTTGCAAAAGACAAACATTGTGTACTTTAGTGAAAAGTTAATATTGCAGCAAACCTGTTGCAAATAAATCGCTCTAGCTAATCTCTTGGAAGTTACTCGCCTTAAAGTCGATAGGATTATGTTTTATGTCTCCTTGTGTAAAGGAAGACCCTTGGTTTCAGTGGATGTTCAAATTCCTTGGGGCAGTACACAGAATTAGAACAGCTAAACATAACCAGTTTGGAAAAGTTTCCTGTTCCTGTTTTGGCCTTTGTTATTAATGCTTTAAAGGCACATTGCTAAAATGAAGGTTCATTTTCTTTGCTTTCAGTGTCTCATCCTTTGTACAAGGAGTCCTTCGGAAGACTTAATAATATTTGATCCTTTTCAGAATCTGTCACTGTATGTTGAGCGGAAACTGAGACAAGAACAGTAAATTGTGCTGTAAGAGGTGTTAATTGAAACATGATGATTATACCATTTTCATGTATAACAGAAATACGGCCACTGAGATCTGAATTGCTATAAGCCTTTTCTCAAAGTTATTAAATCATATCCATCTGAAAGCAGTTGCAAGCTACTTGCATAAAATCACTTCAAGGACTCTGTTCTGATCTAGTAGGCACGTAGTAGGCATGTTCCTGACTAGGTGCTGCATCAGAAAATAGCAGTTTCACTTGTCTCTAAATAATTAGGCACTTCCAGTTGGTATTGGTAATAAAGTTCTGGTTTTTTCTTAGAACTGGTTCTCCCCAGAAGATGGGTAATTCCTGGGCATAAATGTTCAAAGTGACCTTGCTTTTGTCTTTGAAATAAGCAAGGCAGTGTCCATTCTGGTATGCAGTATGCCCTTAGTAATCATAGCAGTCTATTTCATATTTGTCACAAGAATTAACTCATGCAAAATTTTTAAAAAGTTTGGCTTTTCATTTGTACCAATCTTAACTTTTTTTTTTTTATTGCATAAACTTAATTGGAAAATACAGCTCTGTTTTGCCTTAGATACTTTAATGGCTCTGTTATCATTTTATCAAAGCAATGGATAAAATCATAAACCTCATATTGGGAACAACTTAAGACCTGTTATCCCCATTTCACAGGACAAAGAGAAATTTCCCTAAGATCACAATAAATGAATTTCTTGTCCTTGAATACCTACTCATCATTGAGCCATTCTTTCCTTCCTGCAGAGGAGAAATGACAGGTTCTAGGCTCTGGTCTATCACTGCCTCTTCTCCTGTTCTTTTTGTCTCATCTCTAAGAGTCTGCAATGCAGTAACACTCACAGCTCACAAGTGCAGCTGGCTAAACATCCCCACTCTCTGTGGTCTGCACTCTCATTGCCCTTTGCTCTCACCTGTTCTAGTTTGTTTTGGAAAGAAAGCAGGATATACCAGTGCAAATGAGACAGTGGCATGCCAAGCCAGACTGTGGACAGTATGGAGATTAGGGCTGAGTGGGACACACATCACGAAGGGAAGGTGTTCACTAAGTGTAAAATTCTCAAGCCTGTTGCAGCCAGGCAGATTGGTGTGGACCATAGAAAAAGTTTATTGTTGTTCTAAGGAAACTTTATTGGTCATATTGGTTACAATGCTCTAGTTGCTCTAAAAACTTCCTCTCTCCATGCTAGTGTTACTGAGACCTTCACAATAACCTAAGAGTTGAGCCAGCAAATAGTATCATCACTCATTGCAGCTGAGGAGGCTGGGTTATTTAAGCACGTGCTGAAATGGTTTGCTGGGTCACAACCTACAGAGTAACTACTTTATGTAAAGCTGTATAGCAAGTGAGGGCAAGTGCTAGAATTTTGTGTCTCTATCCAATGGTGGCTCCCCATCAGATTTGTACTGGGAATGTAAAAAAATTTATTTGATAAGGATCAGACTTTTTTGAGAAGGTAGCAACCTGAAACCATGCACCTCCTGTTGTTAATAATATCCTCCATGTGGACAGTAAACACCTAAGAATCTCAGTGTCTTAGAAATGGAGGTGACTGTATGTTTGCTGTGTGAGCATATATATATATCTCAATATCTATCTTGTAATCATCTTATTGTAAGTGCAAGTGTGCATGCATCTATACAATACCAGTACATCTGTGTATATAAGTAGGATGCATATCTGTGTGTAACCAGCTGAAATGGAAACCTAGATGCTCTGTTATGGAATTTATTTCTTCAAACTCTTCATGCCATTAATTAATGTAAATTACTCATGGTTATACTCAAGTGTAAGATCCAGAACTTATACTGAATTCATCACATGATAAATAGTGGAGTTTTTATGTGTTTTCATTCTTATGCAGAATGTATTACAACTCTGTAGAGTTTTTCATCCTTTTTTCCTTCTTTTTTAACAGTTCTGAAGAACTTATTCATATATCACTGGCAATATTTGATTTGCACTTAAGGGAAATGCCACACCTTGTAGATCAGTCTGTTAACAAACCTCAGACTTTCACTGTTTCTACCACTTAATTTAAAATTTTCAAATCATGGAAAGATGTTGATTTCAATGTATTCCCATTCCTATACTACAGTGCTGTAGTGCAGTCCAGGAATTTTTCTACATGTTCCATGGTTCCATGTTACTATTATTACCATTGATTTTGAGGTATCTGAATGAGGATTCAGATGTGGATCAACATAAATCACGATAGCATTATCTCCTAAATCATGATAGCATTTTCCCACATTCACAGTTGCTTTCTCTTTTCCCCCTTCTTTTTTCTTCCTTTCTTAAGAACTTTCCTTTAACTGCAGTTTCTCCCTGAAAGGGTATTTTCAACTTGGTACTAGTTTGTAATGAAAATAGCACATTATTTGTATTCCTTCATTAACATTTTTATCCAGAATACAAATAAAGGATTTTAATCACCAGTGATTTATTTTCCTGACATTATCAGTTTGTGGCCTCTCGGAAAGGGACGTTATTTCTATGCTCGGACAATCTGAAAGCCCAGATTTACCAAAATATGTTGGTTCCTAAGTTATTTTTTGCAATCCTTTAAATTGATTTTACACTATGCTTAAATGACTAAATATTTCTTGAATCTGGTTCTAAATCTCTTATTTCAAAGCATCACTATTTATGGTCTTTAAATGTGGTGGATAGCAAGAGACAAAACTTAATTTAAAAACTTGGATCTGAACCCCATTAAAAACTGTTCTCGATGTAAAATATAAGTTAGTATGAGTGGGATTAAGGAAATAATCACTGCTTTCATAAAAAAAAAATGAAAAAAAAATCACTTTATGTCTTTCTCAGTCTAAGAACATCCAATGTGAGCAACTTCTGTGAAACTTGTGGGTTAACTTGTATACAGATGTAAGGATTATTTGCATGCTGTTGTTTGCCATAGATTTCAACAGCAGTTTCCATGTGTCATGGGAAGTACACCATATAAATTAGATGTGTTCTCCACGTGTGTAGAACACACATCTGTGTCTCTAAACCAAGCAGAACACAGTCATTTTAATAGAATTTGGACTGATACTGTATAATATTTTCAGGAGGATTCATAAGTCTTTATAAAAGAGGACAGCTAGAGCACAAAAATACTAATTGGGACAAATTTTTCAAAGTTGATAAATGATGTGGTTTCTTGATTTTCATTACCCAGCAGAAGCTATATTAAGCAGAGAGTGCACTTTCTTTCATTTAGGGCTACCACAAGCAGCTCAGATCTAATAGTATAAGCATCCTGAGCTCCTACACAGTAATTTGTGAAAACTGTGGTCTTATTTCTCTCTAGACATGTTATGAGTGAAAGTTGGTTGAGAATAAAGATGGAGAGGAGCCATTTGCTCTCCTGGATTAGCCTGTTGCAGTGCCATGCTCATGAAGCTGAGTATATAGACTTTTTACACAAAAGAGTCTACTCCTGTTGATTGACCTAGGAGAGTGAATAAAGATGCACTGGCCATGTCCTTCCTTTTGAGTCACTCAAGAAAACAGCATTTGGATTTCCCTGACAGGAAAGGCTGTCATATCACTTTCTCATATCACATATCACTTTCTCATATCCGATGTAGAGGTCTGTGGTACCCTAAGATTGCTGTTGCAAGTACATAAACAATATAGTTTCCCTGAAAGTTCTAAATAATGTAAAATGAAACAAGTCCACTGTATTTGATTTCTTGATCTGATTCTGGTTTTGTTTGGTTTGTGGTCGGCCTCTAAAGAAGACTGGATGACCCAGATAGAAATTACAAAAAAAATCTCTCTGTGTATTAATTCGCATTACATCTTTCATCATGAATTGAGGTTCTGTTAGCACTTTTAGGTGTCATTTGTTCTTTGCTGAATTTTCCTACACCTGCTTAAAACATATTGGTGCACTGCATGCTGCAGAGTGGAGTTACTTGGCTTATCATTAAGGATAAATCCCAACTGCAGAGATCTAAGAAATCCAGAAGAAGAATTCAAAAAATATGGTCAATTTAGTCAGAAACACTTGCTGATGTTTCTGTCTCAAGCATTGCTTTCACTGCACAATATACAACTGGTCAGCTTTATGGAGGAAATAGGTGAGGGAGTACATTGATTAATGAAGAAACTGGAAAAATGTAAATGGTGAGGAATATCAAACATGTATTCTATATTTAAGGTCAGTAGAAGGTTTTGAAGAAGGAGTGGGAAAAGGAGCAAGTGAGAAAAAGGTTTAGGCTTAGTGGAAAATGCTGTGGGGAGTTGTGGGCTTTGGGAACCGAAAGGCGGATTAAAAGTTGATGAGTAATTGAGCTATATGGGATAGATAATCTCATGGTGTATTAACTTACTTGTGTTGATTAACCTCAGGATGTTTAAGTAGGTGTTGGTTAATAGGAGACTAGGGAGAGGGGTTTGGGAAGAATGGGGCAGTATGCATGAAAAGAGGGTGGGATACAGGAGCTAGATGATTAATTGCTTGAGGCTGAAAAACTATCATGAGGAAATATTGGATGCTCCTCCTGTATTCTCACATGCTTTCAAGAGCATCTACTTTTGACCATTTTCAGAGACTGGTCTTGTGTACTGAGCCACTAAGCCACTGTGAATGTATTTCTGCTTTTATGTTAGATTTTATGGTCTCTGTGAAAGGGAGAAGGTTTGTCCACATGTGGTTATGGCTGGCAAATGAGGCCAAAGAGTAGTGCCAAGCAGAAAATATGGAGATGGCTTAGCTGGAAAGGCAGACCTCTCTGTGGTAACAATTGATTGGTTAGGCCACCTTAGAATAAGGGCTGAGAGGAGCTAGAAGGTGCTGGAATTAGAAGCTAAGGATGGCAGTCATTACCTTCTCCTCTAGAATTCTTAATCCTATTCTCCAGAAGAGTTGTGTTTTCCCAAACACAAATCTGTTTTTGTGATCTTCTGAGCATAAAGAACATTTCTTGCCACAACCCACTGTACACCTCATCCTATTGCATTCACCCCCTGCATCCAGGTAACTTTGCTCTTAGGTTTACAAATGTTTTCTGGCACAGGGCTTTGCTTCAGTATTACAAAATAGAGAGCTCTTGATTGAGTGGTACTGCTTGTGTTGGCACTGCAGCCACAACCATAAAAATTAGATTGAAACAACAAGTAACTTCATCAAACAATCTAGCTTTTCTTGAAAATATGGTTTCCTCCAACATCTTCAGTACATTTTAACAATGTGGGAATTTTAGTACTTTGTTAGCAAGATGTCTTTTGACTGGAGAGCCCTAAGAAGATGAGATGTACACAGAATAATTTCTGAAATATTTCCTCCACATTTGTGTTTTGCAGTCTGGTATCTGCCTGCTCTACATACCCATGGGAAGAAAAGATGTTGTGGGCCAGCTGTTTCTAGAAGCTTGCCAATGGGGTCTGTGTCAAATCAGCAGTGTCAGTCATTCACCTTTGAGAATAGGATATAGTGTGTACATCCACAGAAATGAGAAATATTACAGGAAAATATTATAAGCGAAGATACACTTTAGATTTAAAAAGCTTCAAATCCCTGTGTCTTCATAAAGTTTAAATGATCCTAAGATGCTTAGCAGAAATTACAGTTAATTTTTCAGCTCTAAGTTTGTGTGCTACTTATTTGAAGGAGGTGCAGAATTCATTACATTCAGCACAATTGTCTCTGCCTTCAAAGACTAACTAAGCCTGGCTAAGCAGTACTGGAGCCACTAAAATCTCAATAATACTTTTTGATAGCTAGTTATTATTTAATTTTAACTGCATTATATTGCACAGACATAGTTCAATAGAGTACCTAAATATCATAGTCAAGATCAAAGCTGTGATGTTCAAGAGTTTGCAGACAGAGGCCAACATGTGTTTTCTACCATGTTATGGGAAACTGTTTCCACCCAAGAGTTAGCTAAGAGTTTAATCCTGCAATTAGTATGCTCTCTGCCCAGAAACTATCACTTGCAGCACAGCAAGACAGATGTATTTTGGATTAGAAAGAAATCTTTCCCACCACAGAGTAATACGCAATTTATCAGATATAACTTGGGACAGTGGTTCATACTCCTCTGAAGCATCTCTGGGAGACAGAATATCAGAAAATTGCTATTTGTATTTCATTCCAATACAAAGTGGAGCCCATTCTCTCAGTCACTGTACAAACAAATAGTAAGCAGTGACTGGAGTTCCTAACATTTCATAATCTAAATAGACAAGTCTAACATAACTGTACAGGAAATACAAAGATATGGCAATGGAACTTGATTTGCCTGTGATCACAGAGCTGATTGGTTAAAATCCAGTTGTTTGAATTCCCAGCTCAACAGTCTGTACTATGGTTGACCTTACTATTAGATGATGATTAGTTTCTTCTGATGAGTTTCATGTATTTTCATCGTTTTCATTTGTATTTGGTCTTGTTTCTTTATCAAAACTGCTCTACAGAGAATAAGACCTGGGAGGAGCAGGAAGCTAGTTGCACTACTTATGTGGAAAAGAACAAAGCTGTAATGTAACAGATCTATAATCAAGGTAAATTTAAATCTTTGCATCTCACAGCAAGCAGTTACTCTTACTGGAATGTAATACATATGTAGTATATATGTTTAAAAAGTGTACCATCGAGCATTACTTTAAACAAAAATAGCATCTGGCTTTGAAATTAATGAATATAATCTGTAACAGGTACATATATAAAGCATGATGTAATTCCTGGCATTCTTCTGTTGATATAGTATCTGAAAGTTGGGAAGAAAACATTAGAATCCAAGAAAGCGACACAAATTATTTGATTTTATGATTTTTTTTCCCTGCAAGTAGATTAACAAGCATTACAAACATGCCCTACACCTGTAAGATCTAGTTATATGGCAGGTAACTAGGGAATTTCTCTGGTTTAAAATGAAATCTGCACATTGAATCAGCCTGAGAACAGCTGGCTTAGAAATCAGCCTGAGAATCAGAATAATCTGTGAGAGGTATTTGTGTTAGTATTAAACATTTTTGCATGCTCAGTGCAGAAGATAACCTCTGAGTTTTGTGGCTGGTATGGCTTTCTGAAACTGGGCTGCCTTGTTAAGAATGGAAAGCTCAGTTAAAATTTAGTTATGAGAAACCTATAATTATAAAAACCTTGTGATTTACTGCTGAGCAATGTAAATTCATATTTTAAAAGTCAGAGTTTTCAGTCAAATTGTCAAAATTATTAGCAAATAAGGTCATTTCTGCAGCATGTAATTTCTTTTTGGGCAAGAGCTATATACTGATATGTAAGTGTATCTGATAAGCAATAGAAGGGCAAATGAAAAAAAGAAACTGTTCTTTAATATTCAAATACAAATAGAGTTGGAGGACTAACAAAAACATAAACTTTGGAAAGGTCTTTCTGGATACAAGGAATCAGTTCCTTATTACTGGAATTTTAATCAGATGATTAGACTGATGATTATATACTTTGTTAAATTGTACTGTGTTCAGGAGCAATCTACCAGCACCATGGCAGAGTAGGCATTCACTCACTTCAGCATCTCTAGTTCCAATGTTAGTATGTGAATCTCATTTTTTTCAACACAGCTCCTTTTAATCCATGCTTTTATATATGCTATTGCAACCTGAAAAAAAAAAAAAAAAGGAAATTATAAGAGAAAATTGACTAAAGGAAAATCAACCAAAAAGCTAAAATTAAATGGAAACAAAACCTGTTAGTATGGAACAAATGTGCCCACACACAGATTTGCTCAAAATAATTGTATTAACTAAATCCAACTGTTATTTTGGTTCAGGTTGATTTTTTTTGTTGTTCTTTTTGTTTCTTGGTTTGCTGGTTTTTTTGGGTTTGGGTTTTTTTTTTTTTGTTTGTGGGTCTTTCATGTTTGTGTGTGTGTGTGTGTGTGTGTGTGTGCAGAGAAGCCATAGGACCTCTGGCAATTAAAATGTAATTGTTCCTGTGGTGCAAATATTTACAACCAGTCTAAGACCCTTTCAAATTGCCAGTGCAGTGTAGAAGGGACAAAGCATTGCTGAAAATGAAGTTAGAGATAGCAAGACCAGAGGCAGCAAGGCCTTTCATATTTTATATGGATTTTTAGGAGACAGCACTTGCCAATCGTATGAGGTAAAATAAGAAGAGTGGTTGAAGGGTTTGCAGTGAAAAAGCAGATTGCTGAAAGCAGAAGAAATATATTAAATGAAAATCCACAAAAATAAATGGCAAAGGATAAAAGGTGAGGGGCTGTGTAGGAGGGAGGTGCAACTGATGATCCCAGACATTTGGGGATGGAAAAATTCCACTAAAACTAAGCACCTGCTGTTTAAGATTTGGGCTTCAAAATTACAAACCACGTCAGTAAAAGCATTTTGTTTTGCAGTTTAAAGGGCAATTGAAGGAAGCATTCAAAGTATCAGGAGAAGGAAAAAGAGAATGGGGAAATATTTTATGAAACTGATCTGTACACATTTAAGGTAGGGTATTGGTTAGGCATGGCTGGTTTCAATTTGCTTATAATTTTTATTCCCCAGCTTTTCAGTTGTCTTCTTGAGCAAAAAGGGACTTTAGCTCAATTTAGTTTAGTAAGGAGGTAGGCAACCATTCTTTGGATGGCTTCCTAACCTTGTGCCTCATTCCTCTTCATGGGTGTGTCTGACTTAAATTTCTGGTTGTTAATCCTACTCTAGTCTTTGCGGGGGAGGAGAGATGATTTTTGACTCTTTTGCCCACTTTAGGGTAGAACACAAAACTGAAATCCTTCTAATGGAGTAAAGGCTGGCAAATGTTAGAAACCACAAGAACTTTGATAGAGAAGCAGCCTATACTTAAGCGACATTCACACGCTCGCACTGGCATGCCCACAGAACAAAAAACCATACTGAAGGCTGCTTGGTTTGACATGGTTGTTTCTCCTGCCCATTCTTCTTTGACATTTGCAAGAAGATGAGTTGAATATCTTGTGTCAGGGGTTGGCAGCAAACAGTGGAAAACAAGAAAAACTGTTCCCAGCCCTCCACACTGAGACAGAATTGATCAAGTTGTCACTTAGAAATTACAAATCAATGGAAAAACCCAGCCTAATCTGCAGTGTGCTCTCTGTCTAACCCCATTTACAGAGTGCAATTTAAGCACACTGCTTCCCTCTAAAGAACTTAAGATAAACCTGATGACTTACTTTAAATATGAAATTGGAAAAAAAAAAAGAAATGGCTGAAAGAAGTTATATGTCTAGAATGTTAATTTCCTCTGCTCAAGGAAGGATACTCTCTCCTCTCCTCTTGTCTACTTTGAATACCAGATGTCTCTGCAAAGTCAAATTGAGGCATTCTGAAAGGGAAAGGTTTTCAAATGTCCTCAGCTTTTACTGGAAAATGGGCCCCTTTAAAGATGTCTCAAGTATGACACTCAAAGAATCATCCCCGGTTGCACGGAGCTTTTCAAAACTCAGCCAGCATTTTTAGTAGCCTCTGCCTCAAAGAGTCTGGGCACCTTACCCAAAAAGAGCTAAAAATGTAATTTGCAGTTCTTCAAGTAATCCAAAACAAAGTATCAAATCCCTTCCCATCTTCCTTTGCCAAGGAAAGTCCCTTTGCACTAGAACTGGCCTCATTCTGCTACACAGGGGACAGCAGAAGTAAATGGAGGGTGGAGTGGGAGAGCTTTTGGAAGAATGATCAGGCTGTGCGCAGTGCTCAGCCCTACTTAATCACAGGTGCCTTGCTTGAAAACTGATTTCCAAATATTTCCATGGTGCTCAAACACAGAGTTACCTGGCTCTCATCTGTGATGAAGAATTTCAACCAACAGAATTTCCTTGGCAGGGCTGCAACTGATGGCTTTTCCCATTCTTTTAATACTCACTCTGAAAATACTTATTTTGTGTGGGTCACCAACCAGGGAAGAAAGTATCAACTGACTGTTGAATTTTCCAAATGTGGAGGTTTATATGCCTGTGTATTGTGACCACAGAGGAACAATCTGAAGACATATAGAATAAAGGAGTGTAGCAATATCCATACAGCACATGACAGACACATGATTTGACATCTAACTAAATGTCAAATCTTTGCCTTTTAAAAATAATATACTCCTTCTGAGAGTTAAGCTTTTGGCTAAAACAAGCAGTTGTTGAGGAAAAAATAATCAATGTAAAAGTCTTAAAAAAGTGGCTGGAAGCAGTTCTGCTACAGGTGGACTGAAGAAGGCTTTCATTTCTCAGTTCCTTTCTCTCGATTTCTCAGTTTTCTTTCTCTTTTTCTAAGATGGATTTTGCAAGACATTAATCATCCTATATAAATGAATAAGTAACCTGTACTAATATACCAGTGGGTTGTGGTGAGGTTAGGGAACTTAATCAAAGCAATTTGGTAGACTGCTCCTGCCATAAACCATTTATCATCCAGTTCACTTTCTATTCTGGCTGCCAACCATTGCTGTTAAAGGGGATGTTACAGTGGGGTCTAATATATCAGATAGGAATTCCAGAATAGGACTGTGCAACAAACACCTCTGGTTTTGAAAGGAAACTTAAAGAAGCATGATGTGAGCCATCAAAAATAATAATTTTAACATAAATTCCCATTACAAGGTGTACTGAAAAGAGCTGGTCTGCTCTTTAGAGGCATAAAAAATGGACATAGAAAATTATTTATCTTCTGCAAAATAATCAGTCTTGTGTTTTGATGTCCAGGCTTACAGAAGGGTACCGAAATAACTAGAGAAATACTTAAAGCACAGGCCACAGAAAAATGTTCTCTGGGAGCTGGAATATCAGGTTTGTGAACCTTGTCAGGCTGTTTGGGAACAAGAAATGCATTTTCAAAAGTTTCTTAGGGGAGCTTTTTGTGTATTCTTTTGAATTTGTGTTAATGGAAGGCCATAGTGTTTTTAATTTTTAGTTATTTTCACCAGTTGTTTGGAGAAAGCTTAAAGCCTCCTATCCTGAAAAAGTGCCTCTTGAGTAAGCAAGACAAATTATACCCAGACTTTGGATTAGGCTGTGCATGTCCTTCAGTGTGAATTGTCTTGCATCCCTGAATTATCAGCTTCATGTATCTGGGCTTCAGCTGGTTGCCTAAAGAGTAAGGAAAAGCTCATCTGCAAGGAAGAGCTAGCTCATCTGCTCCCACTCTGATGATGCACAGCTGGCCAAGAGGATTACTTTTTGGGTCTCTGAAGAGCCAAAGAATCTAACTTATAGCTGGAGACAGGACACAGGAAAGGACAAATTGGTGCACTGAGGAGATACAGACTGGGTTGGCTAGCATGTCTTATTCCAACATGCAGGCTCACACTAACCACAAGGCATGGGACTCGGAAATAGTTTTCACCAGGCTCAGTAGGAGCGCCTCCCCTCCAGGAGCTGCTTCCCTTCCTGTTCAGCTGGGGGCATGATTCACCTTCCAGATCATGTGAGTGTGTTGCAACTAGGCAATGCTCTGTCCTTACAACAGGCTCATTTCAGGTAGCATTTTGTTTTCTCTTGTTCCATGCATGTCAGCATTCTTCTCTCTAATTACTCTCCATACAATACAGTAGTTAAGGCCTTTTGGCTTGCAGTAAAGATGCAACATGAAACAATATGTGGCTTGACCATCTAAGTATCACAGGAGATTCAGACAGGCCATTTTAACCCCAGCCCTGTTGTAAGGAAACAGTTTTGCTTATGGGCATGTAAGAAATTAATATGGTTTTTGTTCAGAAATAACCACTGTCATCATATTATGATCTGACCTCCTGTGTAGTGCAAGTTCAGCTTCACTCTGTAATTTCTGCATTAAGTACACAACCTGTGGTTAACCAGCATCCTGTGGTGGGATTATGTATTGAGTTTTGTATTGATTAGGTTATGACTTGAGACAAATTATGTTTTTAGCTTGGATTTTCAGTAGTTTAGGCTTGTGTCTGCAGGTATTTCCTTTTAGAGTTTTGCAGGGATTCTCTCAGCAAGTTGTCTTTGCCATGTAGCTCTTCAGCTCCTTCCTGCAAGAGCAATAAAAAACCCCTAGAACACACCTTCCACAGTACTGTAGAAAAGGTACTTAAAAGAAATTCTGGCACTAAATAGCATTGTACTTCAAACTTACATCCTTGATAACTCTATGTGTATCCTTATTATGACCTGAACTATCCTCATGTCCTTTAAGCCTTCTACAGTATGTACTAGATGTATCTGACAGAGCTGTGTCTGTACTTACTGGTAAGCCATTGGCAGCCAAACAGAATAATATAAGAGTTGCATTCTTTGGGGGCTTTTCTGTGTCATCAGGGCAGTAATTTGGGCATCTGTCCTTCAGCAGTTGCTATTTTTCATAACACTTTCAAGAATTTATTTACCTTGGGATGTCTACATTTTTGTCAAATTGACAGATTCAGAAGTTACTGTGGGTGGCAGGGACAAGGCAGACAAACAGATGATTAGAAAGACAGCACAGACACATAAACTTGTTTCCTTAGGAAATGGAGCTACAGATTATTGCCTAGGGAATTTATAGTTCTTTAAAATTGCTACCTCTGTGCATTCTTACTGGTCATCTTCCTTCCTGTCTTTCTTTAAATCCTCTCTTGAGGTCTTTGGGGCTTTCAGGAAGGAGTGGGACCATGTGAGTCTATACAAAAAGTTGGGACAAATTTTAAGCATTGCGAGATGATACACGTGGGAAGAAGTAGACACCACCATACTGCAACTTTTTTAAGAGCTTTTGGGTGCCAAGAGTCCTATCACAAAATTGTGTTACTCAGATAGCACAATTATGTGGGATTACTCTCAAATATGCAACTAGAGTGACTGATAAATTATTTCCTTTACTCCAGCCGTCATGCAATATTAATTAGGTACAGTCAGTATTGTGTCTTTTGGAAAATGTAAAGAATTATATAAATGTTGAGTGGGATTTACACTGATTATATCCAAGATTTTTGTTGATATGAAATACATAAAATGGTGTTTAATGCATTTCTTCACATGCAGCTTCAGGTGAGAAAGTGCTTTTATAAATGTACTTGGCAAAGGATTTTCAGAATTGTGTAGGGGATGTTTTGAATGCCTAAGCGTTGGTTTAAAAGTGGTCTCATTTTTAGACACCCATCATGGCTATCACAGATAATATGTATTTACCCTCGGCCTGTCAAGTCATTCTTCTCACAATGCTTCGGTTTTAAAATTCTTGACTTGTCTGCAGTTGGACTCTCCTCATACCTCTCCCACAGAAGTCAGAATTGTCCAAATGAGAAAATGTGGCTTGTAGATATTTCTAGTATTGACACTATTTACTGCCCTACCAATTTTAATGTTTAGTATTTACTGATGATAAATATGTGTGTTTCTATGGCACCTAGAGCAAGGTTTACTTTTTTTATTACCATTTGCAAGTTTGTCCATCCTCTCTAGTCTCAGTTACTGATTCCTACTTACCCTGCCAAAGTTTTCCCCCCCTCTCAGCTGTGCTGGATGCCAAGTGTGTGACTGTGCTCTAAGTGGGGGAGGAAGTGGAAGCAGCAGTAAGGAAGGAGGGGCAAGATTTTGAATATTATTTCTTTAATTACTTTTTTTCCAAACAATTATGAGTTGTTCTTAAAAGGTAGATCACCTGCTCTAATGTAATGCAAAAAGAAATATTTTTCCCAGCAATTTAATAGATTCTCAAAAAGTCCCCCAAGCTCCTAAACTTTCAGATCTATGGTAAGAAAAAGAAAAATATGAGAAATTTCCAGTTGAGATGGAGCAGGTCATTAATTCTGAAGATTACTTTGAAGCCTGTGAGCACTAGTCATACTAGCAAGTCCTGTATAATGAGCTTTTTTGTCTTTTGTACTTTTCTGCTTCGATTTTCATCAAGGGGGAGAAACCTGGTGGAAAGTGGGGTAGCCAAGCTGTGCAGTGCTGTGTGCTTGGGCACACCATCTTCTCAGCTGGGAATAATGGATTGACAGAAGTCATGGCTGGGACCAATGGGAAGAAATCATACACTCAAAATGCAGTTGCCCTGGTCTATTCCTCATATCATATCCCTGCACACATCATTTCCAACACCCATGTATTCTTCATAGTAGCCATGAAGCCCCTCTCATGCACTTATTTTGTATCGCTTTCCTTTTCATTGCCTTTAAAGTCACTGCTTCTTTCCTGCTGATATCCTTCAGGCCAGTTTCATAACCAGTTGATTGCATGCTCCAAACACTTGACCCGTAGCATATAAGGGATCTGCGTGCAAATATGTTGGCTCTGGGCCATCATTCTTAACTGTTGATGATATTTCATTGGAATTGCAAAACTCCTGTGTAGCAACACCATGTTATTGAAAGAGGCATACATGCTTGTTTTGTGTGGTGGGTTGACTCTGGCTGCACACCAGCTGCCCACCAAAGCTGCTCTAGCACTCACCTCCTCTTCTGGTCAGGGGAAGGGGTTGAGATAAGGACACAGAAAAATCAGTGTCATGAGCAAAACAAACTCAACTTGGGGAATAATTAATCTATTTCCCATCAAGTCACAGTAGGATAATGAGAAATAAATCTGTATCTTAAGAACACCTTTTCCCAACCCTTCCATTCTTCCTGGCCTTAACTATGCTCCTGATTCTCTACCTTCTCTCCCACAGTGGTGCAGGGGGGTGGGGAATGGGGGCTTGTGAACAGTTCATCACAGATTTCTGCTGCTCCTTCCTCCTTAGTGGGAAGACTCACACTCTTCCCTGCTCCAGTGTGGGGTTCTTCTCATGGGTTATAGTCCTCTACAAACTTCTCCAATGTGAGTCCTTCCCAGAGGCTGTAGTTCTTCATGAACTGCTCCAAGGTGGGTCTCTTTCATGGTTTGAAGCCCTTCAAATGGTCTGCTACAGTGTGGAAATCCAGAGGGTCACAGGTCCTGCTAGCAAACCTGCTCCAGCATGGGCTCCTCTCTCCATCAGTCCACAGCTCCCCCTGGAAGCCTGTTCCAGTGTGGGTTTCCAATGGAGTCACAGCCTCCTTCAGGTGGCTCTGGCTTGGGATTCTCCAGAGGCTGCAAGTTGGTCTCTGCTGCACTGTGGATCCCCATGGGCTGAAGAGGTACAGCTGCCTCACCAGGCAGAGACCTCACAAGGTCTTCACTACAGGCTGCAAGGGAATCTCTGCTCTGATACCTGGAGCACCTCCTCCCCCTCAGTGACCTTGGCATCTGCAGAGCCATTTCTCTCACACATTATCACTTCTATCTTTTGCTTATTGTTCTGCAGGTTTTTTCCTATTCTTAAATATGTAGCCCCAGAGCTGCTATCACCACTGCCCCTGACTGGCTTGGCCTTGTTCAGCAGTTATTCTGTCTTAGAGCTGGCTGGCATTGGCTTCATAGATATAGGAAAAATTTCTGGCAGCTGCCAGAAGCTGCTCCTGTAGCCAAAACCTTGCAATGCAAACCAAATACTGTTTGTTTTCATATGATTCCTACATGTGTATAAATTACATTGTATGCTAGGGTAGAACTAACTAACAAGTGGTGCTGTGTTTCTCATTGCTCTTTTTTTGCAAAGGTAGATGATATGTTTCAAGCAGAATGTATACACATACATTAGCTCAAATTTTCCCTTTTTTTCCCTTGTCCCACTTGAATAATAAGAGATAATCATGACTTTTCTCCTGAGCTTGACTATCCCCAGGCCTGATTTTGTCTACATAGTTTGAGAGTTAGATTGCTTCAATATGCTCTAACCTGTGCTGTAGAAATGTGTTTTCCGGTGGCTGCTGTACAATGCTGGAGGAATGCTATTTGTCAGGACAAAGCAAAGATTATTACCTTTATCCATTTTTATATACTATGCTTTGCACATTTAATAGAATTGAAATTCAGCTTTAATTTCTGCTGTGTGTAGAGTGAAAATGACTTTGCTTCTGCTGTTCCAAACTCAGCAATGCCCAGAGACATATTCCAAAGACTGCTGTGTATTTCACCTGTTTAGGGTGAGTGTTCAAAGGCATCTCACTCTTGCAGGATCCTTCTGGACCTGTTTCAGTGATTTTATCTCATTTTTCTCTTTTGCTTTAATGTGTTTGGTATGTCTTTAAGTAGTGGCTCAGTGTGATGCTTAGCAGTGCCATAGTAGATAGGCCCCAAAGAAAAAGAATTCTTTTTAATAAAGCTCAGTTCAAGTATTCAAGATGTCTTGGTACAATTGTCATTGTGGTTGCAATTGATAAAAAATTTTGATTTATTGCACACTATTAGTTCTTGTAGGTTATGTGGTGTGCACAGCATGTATTTTAGCAATGTGTCAAAATCAAAATGATGATAACAATAACAAAATATTAGCTTAGAATTTAAATGTGGTGAAAGAGCTCTTTGCTTTACTGTCAGTGATAATCATAGCAAAAAGAGTAACAGACTCCTTTTAATTTGACAGGACAAAGATAAATTACAGCTACCACTCATTCTTTCATTGCTTTTTTCAGGTGACAACAAATGCCCCCTTAACTTCATGTCTGAATGGAGTATGTCCTGCTGACATCAAGGATGCACAGATGACCACCACCTTACACCCCCTCACCAGTCACCCTGCTTCTACCCCAGCAAAAGCCTGTTTTCATCTGCAAGGCTCCTGTAACTCACCCACATGCAAATGCTTTTGACCTTAATTAAAGCAGTTCACCTCTCTCTGCCTCTAGGGATGGTTTCCTCATAAGGCAGTTGTGTTTAATTAGCATTTGCATAGCATTCTGCTGGTTGCTTTCCTGGAGCGTTGTTCAGTAGGAGCGTGGGATTGCTGAAGCCTGACTGGCAAGCTTTGCACCCTCCTAATTGACACAGAAGCCAAGTAGAAGTTACACAAGGAAAGAACAGAGAATCGTTAATGATGGATCATTAGCAAGTAGCTCCTTTGAATGAATGTAGATAACTTTATAACTCTATCAAAGTGAAAAGTAGCGTGATGAATTATGCATCAAACAATAAAAGCTCAAGGAAGACACTGGTTTTATAATTGCTCTGCAATTTTCCAGCATGCTCTAGTTTGTAAGATTAATTTTCTTTGGGAAGCATGAAGCATTCTGTCTGTTGCACACAATGTCAATTTTGGTTTTCTCTCTTTAGAGATTTTATTATGTGTCTTTCAATATCACTACAAAAACTCCCAGGGTTTGAGATCTATAATTTTTTTATGTAAGCAAAAATTTGCACAAGCAAATGAAAAGTCTATAGTTACTAAACCTTTGAAGGTTTGTTGATTTCTCGGTGTAAAGAGCTCCCAGATACACACTCCTGAAATAAGATTGCTTTGTATCTTTTCTTTTTAGTAGAAATTGCATAATAGTTCTGTGGCTATGTTGAATTTCTAGACTAATAAATCCCTAAAGGGCATTTTTACTTTGAAATTATCGTCACAAGCATTTCAGCTGGCAGAGAGATCATTCCTGTGGCTTGCACTACTGCCAGTTTTGCCCTCCTAGGGCTCCTACTCACTCCTAAGTAGAGGAGTTAATACAAATATTGCCCAGTGATGTCACCTTTCCCTTTAAAATGTACTGATCTTTTACTGAAGTTTTCCTCTGAAAATTGAACTTGGTGTGTTTGAAGTGAGTAGAATCAGAGGACCAAGTTAATAGAAAACTTATCCCTGATGTGAGCTGTTTCTTAGCTTTCATATTACAGTGGGTGAAAGGGACATATATTAGTGTGTGAAAGGGTCTGTGAGAGATCTAATCCATCAGCAAGCCCCAGGGATCAGCTGTGGAATCAACTATTCTGGAATAAATCTCCTTTCTAAAGACTGGATTGATACAAACTCCACAGCCTCCTCCCGTGGCTTGTTTCAGCATTTTGTTACCCTACCATTATAAAAGTTTATTTTTTGTTTCCTACCGTTTCCTTTGTTGCAATTTAAGTCAAGTATTTCTCATCATGGACATGAAAAAGGATTTCTTTCCCCCTTCCAGGAAGTTTGCATGGATTTTGGGGATCGTGTTTAGGGTTTATTTTAGCGGTAGTGGTGGGGTTTTTATACATTTTTTGAAAACAGTTTTGAAGTTGTTTTTCTCTAGCCTATCTCTTTAGGTCCATGATCCCACTTGGTTCAATCTGTCATGTTCCCTGTGAAAATTTCAGTTGCTGTCTTGTGGAAGCTCTCAGGTGTTCCAGATGGCTGTGCAGTGGGGGCCCCACACCAGACACTGCTCCAGCTGTGACTTGCCAGCTCTAACTAGAGCAAAAACGTGTCCTGCAGGCATCTCTCTTGTTTGTACACCCCTGTATGATGCTTGCCTTTTTCGCAACAGCATAATGTTGTTGACTCATCCTCGCTTTGTGATCTAGAATAACCCCTAACTATTCCTACTTTCCTGTTGTCCCCTGCCCTGTATTTATGTAATGAAACATAATTCCTTCCCCTTGACAGTATTGAATTTCACCCTCTTTTATCAGACCATTTCTCCAATGTAGCCAGGTCATTGTAAAATGTGCTTCACAGGAAGTTATAACTTTTGATGTCCTCAGAAAGCTGAGCAGGTAAGATCTGGGTTCCATCAGCCATCAGGTGAAAATAAACTGCTATGTGCTTCATACTGAACAGATTCCTCTGGAGCTCACTTAAAATGTTCTGTTTTAGAAGATCCCAAGAAGCAATTCTCTGAATATGATTTCCCTCTCAGTATTGCACCTTGTTTTGGATTTATCTAGACCTTGTTTCTTCAGTCAGTTTATGGAAAATAGCAGAGAATTTTCTTTCTGAAAGTCAGATCTTGATTTGGTGTCTTACAGGTTGAAGAATGTGTTGGTCTTGTCTGGGGTAGAGGCATTTTTCTTTACAGTGGCTGGTATGGGACTGTGTTTCAGATTTGTGCTGAATACAGGGTTGATAATATAGAGATTTTTAAAAATTGTTGAGCAGGGCTTTCACAAAGCCTTTCCTGCTTCTCAGGACTGGGAAGACTGGGGACACATGGGAGATTGAGAACAGACACAACCAGGACAGGTGACCCCAGCTGACCAGAGGAACATTCCAGATTGTATGACATCAAGCTCTGTATATAAAGTGGGGTAAAGAAGGATGAAGGACGAAACTTTTGGAGTTTTGGCATTTGTCTTCCCAGGTCACTGTTACATGGCCCTGCTCCCCTGGAGGTGGCTGAACACCTGCCTGACTATGGGAAGTAGAGAATTCTTGTTGTTTGTGTGCAAGGCTTTTGCTTTCCCTATTAAACACTCTTTATCTCAACCTGTGAGTTTTCTGCCTTTGCCTGTTCTGATTATCCCTCTGATCCCACTGGTGGGGGACCGAGCAAATGGGGCTTGTCTGCTGGCTGGAGTTAAACCATGACAGAGGGTCATCTCACCTGGCTTGATGTCTGGGTGGTAAACCTCCCCATCTAGGACACTTGTCAACCCTTTCCTCTATGGAGAAACACAGGTGATTGCAATTCATCTGGCCAGGTTTACTCATTTATCAGTGTCTTAGAAGACACTGTGTGTTCTTTCATCTTCAGTATCTCCAAAGAGTGTCTAAGGAACTAAACTTCTATATCTAGATTATTGATTTCTAGATTTAGATGGGATTTATCTCACCTCCAGCCCTTTTCCTGGTAGAAAGACAAGAGGTCACACATACTATTTGTTCTCAAGAGGTACATGCTAGCTGTTACTCATCTGCTGAGTATTTTCATTGTGATTATTTAATCCAGTATTGAATGGAACTTGAAGTTAAATTATTTGGTTTGCAATTCATCAACTGTAATTCCTTTCCTTTTTAAACTCAGAAACCATATATAGGATCCTGGAATCATCTGGGTTGGCAAAGACCTGTAAAATCATCAAGTCCAACCATAAGTCCTTCCAGGAGCATACTTGTCAGAAGTGTACCAAATCAGCTTGAAAAATACTGTATTTCTAGGCACCTTTTATCTTATTTTATCTTTCCTGGAGGTGGATACTTTATTGTATTAAACACTTGATTCCAGTTCATGAAGACTGGCAAAAAATAATAAAATTACATGTTTTATCATCCTGACTGACCTTTGCCAACATCTCTCCTCAAATAAGTAGTAGCTTCATGTAGTAAATTTACCAATTCATGCTGTGGTTCACTTCCCTTGCTGGTCATTATTCTATTTCTTCAGAAATAAAATAAATACTGTTCTGGTTTTTGAAACATTCTTTGTATTTCTTTGTATTTCAAAGCAAAGCTGTAGTTTTGTAGACAAAGATATAATGAAATATAACCTTTTTTGTAAATTCTTTTAATGATGTAATAAAAGCCATTATTATTAATAGAGGAATCATTTTGTCAATAGCATCAAATGTTCTTCAGTTTTGTATTAAAGAAGAGTTTTCAATTAGCAGTTAAGGAAACTATTGTCCTCTCTTTCTCCATGAGGCAGGTAATCTTTCATTGCATGTGCTGGGTGCACATGCAATGAAAGTGCACCTCAGTTCTGTGAGGTGAGTGGGTGCACCTCACTTCTGATTCCAGCATGAATTTATGGCTCATTCTCCTTTCGGAGTCTGGTAGTAAGGGTATAGCTACTTGTCTGCAGGGAGCTACACTGAAATCAGTTCGCTACAGAGCACCACTAAAACATGACATCTGACTACCTGCAATAGAAGAAGACTTCTTATCATTGCCAGCTTCCAGATTTTCATTTTTGAAATTATTCCTTCCAGAGCAAATAAATCACTGTTGATTTTCTTATGGCTACTGCTACTTGTATTTTTGATAAAACATGTAAACCAAACTGGTTTTATCATTCTGTCAGTTGTGTCACTGCAGGATAATGGAGCACACTGCAGAGGTGCTTGAGCTGCTGCCAGCTGGAGATGGTGCTGCCCATTGTCCGTGCACTGCTCTGACAACAGTAGAAGGGTGTTAACATGACACTGAATTGTGTCCTTATGCTTGTTCTGCCTCATGGCGTAGAAATGTGGGGATTTCTGCATCTCATCCTGAGTGGGCTGGGCATTGCTGTTCAGCAGAGAGTGGAAGACTGGCGACATAATATGACTCAAAGCACCCTGATATACATATACATATCACTGGAAAAAATGGGAAGATTTGCATAACATTTCATGACTATCCAGCAATCCAGCAATTCTGCATTTGAGTGAACTATTTAAAAGTGGCTTATTGGTATATTATTGCAAACTGGAATCTTTTTAGTCTGTAGTTTCAGAATATAACATTTTGATGGTAAGGACTGTGATTAGAACTGGTGTGAAAATGAGGTACTTCCCTTTAACAATTCAATATAAATGTGGGTAGTAACTCTGGAAAATAATTTCCCTCCTATTTGTTTTTTTTTATTTTCAGGACCAGGTGTCAGATACAGTGAATTTTCTATGTCACATCCAAAACCACCTCCACTTGTTGGACAACATACAGTGGAGATACTGAAGAGCGTGCTGGGGTATGAGGATGACGCTATAGAAGAACTGCTTTGCACTGGTGCTGTGGCTCAGCATGAGGTCAGATAAGGAACATTAGCTACATTCCTTCACACTGAGTTCACATTTCTTTGTCCTCTCTTTGCTCCCTTCAGTTTCCCTAATGGGACTCAAAGAAAAGACATAATTTAATTCCTAATTTTCTTCCACGTGTGTTTGTATGATTTTAACACTGATGTATCAAATAAACAATCTCATGCTGTCTGAGTGAAAGATTTTCTTGGGGGGGTTGGGAATAAATGTAATTATACAGTCCTGTGTGACTACTCATTCTCTCTACTTCACATGGAAAATGGAGTCCTTATCATAATTACAGTAATTGCCTAAACATTTGTCCCCAGAAAGACATGATGTTAGTGAAAAGAAGCAGAAGCTTTAAAATCTTTATATTAGACTCTCCACTCTCAGAAAGCTGCTTTGTGTCTTAATAGAAAGTAATTTATTTACAAATTGGTAGTTGATCTGATTGATTTTGAACAGAATTATCCATCCTGAAAACTTTGTTCATCTCTATTTTTGATCAAGATTAGACTAACCATTGCAAATTTTACCTCTATTCATGGAATTCCAAATTACTAATATGTCATTATATTACATTGCATAGTCATGACAATCTCAATGTGTTAGCAGAAAGAAGCTCTAAATTGGCACAGTTCTTCAGTTATCAAAAATACCTGTTCCAAGACCAGTTGAGAGACAAACTGTGGCTGAATAGTCTTCTGTAATTTTATTCAGAAAGGTTCGGGGTACTCTTCATTAAACTCCAGTTCACAGAAAACCACATGCTGAATGTTGAATACCAAAACTTCCCTGATGGTTCTGTGAGTAGGTACTGATCCCTATCTCTGACTCTAATTACCATCCAAACCACCTTCATTATGGAGAAAGCACAGGTTGAAATCTTTACCAAATTTTTTACTCAGTCCAAACTCCATGGTTAAAACCTGACAGATCTTCCCCAAATTTCAAAATACCATATCCTTCAGTAGGGTCGCTCTTGAGAGTAAGGCACCATGCATGCAATGGTAGAAGCTGGAAGAATTTGATCCATGAGAAGTAGTAAAGAAAAGATTAAAGGAGAGCCCTTTCTTCTCTATAAACCAATTTGGCAGTTCTTCACTTACAGAAGACATCCCAGGCTCTTCTGTGACAGTATATAATTTACAGCTAAAGTAAACTCAGTGTATGGGAAGGGTTTAACTTTTGTTGTGTGCACACTGGGAGCAAGGCAAAGTCTTTCTATTCCTACTACTGAATAAAACTAAAATCAACACTCAACACACAATATCCATGTTTCTCTCAAAGTATCAGAAACAGGCCTGGCATTATAAATAACTTGTCACTTTGTTTCCACTCTAACAAACAAGATCCTCTGTATTATATTTGAACTTCACAACTCTGCATTACCTTCTGGAAGAAGAAAAGAGGCTATTACATAATCAAATTGCAGTGGAACCCCACTGTGGTTGCTTATTTTTGAAGCCCGGTGTTTTGGTTCATTTGTTTGCTTGTTTTCTCTGGTTTTTGTGTCCTTCTAATTTTTTTTTCTGCACTGCATTCCTGGCACCAAACACCATACTCTATCCATGTGCTAAAGACATCATGAGATCCTGGAAGAGTGACTTCTAAAATAAATATAGAAATAAGTATGAACTGAGAATTGGGACACTGTAGGGGAAGAACTGAAACTGAATTGGAAGAGATTTTGATATAGTCCACTTTCCTTTTAATCTAAAGGGAACATCCCCTTTTTAATGAGAAAAGCAGAAATTTGAATGCTGTTTCATATAAAATGGATAATTTGATATTGAACTAAACTTTGTTTACTAATGAAAAACACTGTCAGATAACATTCAGAAATAAATTTTCTGGGTGTACTTTCCAAAGGGTTATTTTCTTCACATTTCTAAGAATCCCATACATAAGGTATAGTAAAATATTGCTTAGTTTTGTTAGAGGATTTCTAAAAAAATCAAGATTTTTTTCCTGTGCTTTTCCAAGCAATGGAAATAGCTAATCACCATATCCTTAGCTAATTGGCAGAGCTGCTTTGACTTTAACATGGTAATGCTGGTTTAAATAAGCTGAATATTGGGCTTTAAACTCCATGAAGTATTTTGTGCAGAGTTCACACACGAGCAATGTTTCCCTTTCTTTTTCTGTTTTTTCATTAGTGTTTTTCCTTTCCAGTTTGCTGTGTTGACAGTCAAATACCTAAAGGGACAATTGGAGACATTATTTTGTCTCACCTCCAGTAGTTACTGCAATAGGAGAAATCCAGATACCATTTCTCAGTTTTTAAGTAAAGCACTCACACACAGACTGATGCTTACCCCTAAAGTCAGAAATAAATGGAAGCCTTTAAATAGGAAGCTAGGAAGCCTTTAAATAGGAAGCGAGGAAGCCTTTAAATAGGAGTACCTGAAGCTAGAAATTCCTTTAGTTTCCAACATCTGATCATGAAGTTTTACCCTTTCATAAGTTTTGGTCTTTTGGTTTTGGATGATTTGGAAGACATTTAAATAATTACTATGATAATCTTTAAGCTGTTATAATACCCTTTTCCTTTAAAAATTACCAAATAAATGCAGAAAAAGATATTCAAACAAAATTTACTGCACTCTTCTAAAGAATCTTCATTAATATGTGTCTCTAGAGCTCAGTTGCATTTTGACAATATTGTAGTTTCAAAATGGTTTTCTCTTGTACCTCAAAACTTGGAACCATCCCATCACATGGGATTCTGGAGCTCATAAACTGAGATCCCTCCACTTTCGAGGAAGAAATGTATTTTGTGATGACTATACACAGCTGCCTCTGGCAATGAATATTTGTTTTTCTCTGCTTAAATTGGAAAGGAATCTTCTGGTGCTGCCATGATGTGAGAGTGTGTGTGGCACTTGCTTTAATTTGACTTGATTTATACATCACTGTGTTAAAAAACAAAATGAAGAAAAAGCCCCCAAAAGAAAAGAGTGATACAGAACACACCTGTTGTCTAGTTCCAAAATGAACCCACTCATAGGTGTTTGCCAGGAAGCTTTAGCTACCATTGGAAAAGGAGCTTTCCATTTTGACATGTGTTCTTGATGCCATGGTCCATGGCCACTTTGGCTCCATTCTCTGCATTTGGGGGTCCTATTGTTCTTTTATTATCTTCACTATTAAAAATGTTTCCTCAGCCCTCCTCATATAACTGTCTTCCTTTCTTTTCCATGCAAGCTAGTAAAGCTCTACACCAAGTATAAATCACCCAGAAAACTGCAGAACTGGTCAGGCAGAGTCAGAAGGATTTTGCATAGCCTGAGGCTCTCACTGAGGGATACTTTAATGCATCAAAAGAAAATTCCAATCAAATAACTGTCAAGTGGACAGTAATGGATTTTTCTTGCTCCTGCATGGATCTTGTTCTTGGTAACTCTTCCCAGAAGCGTGCACTTGGGAAGTCCTCGCATGTTTGTCTGCAATGGGTGCCCTGGAACTGACACACAAAAGAAGGTCTTTTTTGGTTAGTGGCCAGGAGGAACAATCTGCTATCAGAAGCTCACCAGCCTCAGTAGTGATCCAGCTGATGTGCATAGGCCAGTGAAGCCATATTGATATGAAGAATGGTCTGTAAAAGAGTATCACTTAATTGTCATGAAGGGAAATGCTCTTTTTCTTCTCAGGTCTATAAAATCAAAGATTTGTTATTTTGTCATTTTTATATCTTTTAATATTAAAAAAAAATATTCCAAAAGAGAGAAAGGGAAAATATCCCTATCCTTGACTTGCATACAAAATATGAAAATTCTTTTTTTTAAGTTCATTGAAATAGATTGATGCCTGATGATATTAATCAGAGTTTTGGTCTTGCTTCTTCAGAAATTAAAGCTTGTCCCAAACATGTCTGGTGACAATAGGTTGAGGCTAAAATAGCAGCCAGAAATAGTTCTTCCAGTGAGTGTACTCAAAAACTGGGGAGAACATTTTCATTAAATTGCCATATAGCTCTGCCACTCACAGAGCACTGTAAATCTTCAGCCCTGGTGAACCTGGAGATAAAAGGCAGCTAGACATCTCTGTAATTGAAACGGTCTTGATTTCTTTTACTATCTAGATGACAAGACACAGTTAATCCTTTGACCTTCCTAACATTATAGCACTGTTCTAAAACATATTTATTTTCCCAAAACATATTAAAATGTATTTAATTTCCAAAAGACAGGGGAAAGGTAAAGTACTTTCAGAGTTCAGGAATGCTGGCACAGCTGCTCACATTTCATGTCAGTGACATTAAACAGTGCCAGATACAGTACTTAACTGTTTGTACATTGAGTTTAATGTGGCCTGATGAAATGCTAAAGATTATTAGCTGGTGAAAAAAAACAACGAACCTGAAAGCAGTTCCTGTAGGATCAAGTAACCTCTCTACACAGAGGCCTCCGTGATACTGGCCAATGTGATTAAAATACAGTGGTAGACAGTGATACAGTAACCTTTTTAAAGCTGACAATCAATCAATTCAATTACTGTAGGTTTCCATTGTGACTGGAATTTGGAACAGACATGAGAAAAATGCCTGGCATCACACGGGCCTATGAAACTTTTGAAAGAAAATCTGTTTTTTGGCTCAGACTGTGCCAAACAATGGAGAGGGACCCATGCAAGGGTTAAGGTGGAGATAATTTTCGGGTTTTATTCTGTTCCCTAAAGCTAGAGCTAAAAATGAATTAGTAAGTACCAAATAGTCCTTAGTTATCAATCAATTCTTTAAAATCATAGTGTGAAGAGTATACAAACTGCCTGCCTTAAAAAAAAAAACTCAATATGGTTTAATTTATAGTGAGCAGTGTCACACTGCTTATTTACAAGGTACTCAAGGAAGCAGACTGGGGAGGAGCTCACTTCACTGCAATTGCTTCTGTGCATCAGCTATTTCAACATTTGCCTAACAACTACCCCAAACTAGCCAAAAGACCTTTTGAGTATAAAAAGAAATTTGAAGATGTGTAATCTGGTAGAGGATCCATACTAGGAGAAGGTAAAGTTTCACATTAAAAAGTTGAGTATAAAAATGCAGAGCAGTGTGTACATTTCCCACTGAGATTCTCTTCTCCTGGTGGATTGAGCCTTGACTAAACCAATCATGTGAGAAAACTGACAGTTCTCTGATAAATTTTTTTTGGGCTTTTCATCAGAGCCATCTCTCTCCCAAAGACAACACTAAGGACTTTTAGCAGAAAGATGGAAGTACTGATTCAAGAAAACCACTGCAGAGTTTTCTGAAAGTCACAGTTTAAGTGTCTCATGCCCCTTTTGTCTTCAGGCCAGGTAGCCTGGGGACATCAGTGATACGTGAAGTGTTCATCCTGTGAGTATACTGTGCTGCTTATCCAGTTTAGTCAGAGAAAAAAGGGATAAAATAAGGGATAATGAAGCTGTCACTCTACAAACCTCTACAGGTGTTACTAGGGTACCATTTTTCTGAATTCTTCAGGAACAAACCACATTGTCTGACTGCCTGTACTCTGTGGCAGTTCTGCCCACCCGTTGTATCATGTCCACTCTACTAAACACTCCCTTTGTATTTGATGGGGAGCAGGTTGAGATAGAGAAAGAACCTTAAGAATAACCAGGATCAAAGAGAGAAAACACTGTTTGAGACTTAGTTGCATCTATGTTGGCAGAAAACTCCCGATTCTGTAGTGTGGTCGTAGGGCTGATGGCCTTGAATTCAGCCCAAGTATCCCTGTATCTCTCTAGAACAGTTCTGATTGTAACAGATCTGACAAAAGTTTACGTGACCAAACTGAATGACCACAGATCTGGTTGCAAAACAATATGAACTTTATCTGAAGACCTGGTGAGGCCTGTTACTTTTAGTCAATGATGTTAAATTGGTAGAAGTATTAATTTGTAAACAAATTTGAAACTGTTAGTACTTTTGAAGAGTCTGTCCTGCTTGCTGACTCATTTTGTGTGGTTTTATGGACTTGCTTCCTTCAAATTGCCTCCTAATGCACTGGTTGTCCCTTCTCCTTTGTATTTACAGCTGCATTTGTGAAGTTTTAGAGCACAGATTTCCAAAACATTGTACCTCTGACCATTGAATTAATTCCCCTAAAGCATGAAAACTGTTTGAATACATTACAGATCTATTTTGTTCCATAAATATTGGACAATTAAAAACCTAATCCATTGTCCTTTGAAGGCAACGAAGAGGCATTCACATTTATTTCAGTAGGGAGCCTGAACCTCAGTACAACAAATTTGTGCACTCCAGGTACACAAAGCTTTAAATTCCTATGGTAAAAGCTCACAGCCTTTTCAGTGCTCTCATCCAGAAGCCTTACATTATTAGGGGTTTTATTCCTTTGGTAGGGTCATTGCACTTTCACTTTAAATCGTGATACAAAAATTGACGTGTTTCTTGCATCAAACGCCACACAAGGCTTTATATGGTCTTTGTACTTGCCTCAATGACCATGCTATTAGCAATGTTAATGACATCAGTAGAATACTCATTTATTGAACTGCGTTTGGAGAAAAGAGGAATTCTAACCTTTTCTGTGTAGCTTTTTGTGAGAACTGTTGACTATTGCCAGCCTTGAATACTCAAAAAACTCCAAAATCAGACCCATAAGTAATCAAGAACAGATTAAAATTTTTGAAGATAATATTATGATAGAACAATATATCTAGATGTGATTTGTAAAGAAGCTATAGCAAGATTTTTGTCCAGCTTGGTTCTTTTAGCTTTAGTGAGCTGGTACTTTTAGAAATTATTTCTAGGAAAACATTGGGAGTGAATTATAATGATGATTTTGAAATATCTGGTTGTTGATATCAGCAGCTGGATGATGGGATCAAGCTGATGCTATTAGCTAAATCGAAAAAGGTTCTTTCATGTTGTTCAGCATGTATTTGAATAGGTTGGAGGGGAACATTTACAATGCTATGAAAATAAACATTGTGTGACTGAAAACAGTTTTAAACTGCATTCCCCACCTCTTCCTATAAGTAAAATCAAAGACAGTTCTTCAAATTCTTCACAGAGAATGGAGAGAAAAACAAAACTCTTAAGGGGGGATGAAGATTAGTAGTAGCAGATACAGGAGTTCTTCTTGGCTTATCATAGTTCTTTTGACTCCCATAACTTTAAAGAATTTAGTCTCATGTGAAGAGGACTGATCCAGTGATTGTTGGGCAAATTGAGGGCTATCAGAAAATCTGCATGCCACAGATTTCCTGTTTGATGCTGGGCAAGTCCCATTCCCTTCCTTTAGGCTATCTGTATGTAGTTTGGTACTTTCCATTCAGAAAGACAAAGTAAAGATTGCAAGCTGACCTGATAGCAGAGGCCATCTCTGTTTAGACAGATGGAATCCATTGTCTGTCTTGCAGAGGCATTGTGTTGATTTAAAAATGCTGCATGTGTTGCAGCATAGCAGAGAAGTTAAATTCTTTTGCAAAGTGAGGACATTCTATTTTTCCTGTAAAACCAATACGAACAACCGCAGTTTCCCAATCTCCCATTACTGAAACAGAGAGAAGCCTCCCCAAAGAGCTTGTGAAAGACCTCCACAGATCATTTGGGTATAAACAGATAGTATCTTTGTACCTAGTGGTTGCTTACGTATAAAATCAGGATCACAAGCTTTTAGACTTTGGCCTTTCTGGCAGCAACAGCAAAAAGTTCAGGAAGTTAATCTCATTTTCTGACTGGGATAGTGAATTTAGGGTTAAGGAGATTAGCTGCAATGTGTATTCCCAGGAAGAACTACAGCTGTAATAGAAGCTAAAAGAAGAAGGTTTTACATCTAAGGCAGAGAAAAAATAGAAGAAAGGCAAGACAAAAAAACCCCCAAAAAACAAAAACAAACAAACAAACAAAAAAAAAAAACCAACAAAAGAACCCCAAACAGGTAAAAGAGAAAAAAAAGGAAAGAAAAAAGAAAAACAAGAAAAAAAAGGAGAATAGAAAAGAGGAGAGAGAAGAAAGGGGAAAGAGATGATGAAACATATGAGAAATTATAGGAGAAGAAATAAAAGTGGGGAAGGGATAGAGTGGGAAGGAAGGGAATGGCCTTGGTATACTGAGAAAAATCTGTCAGATACATGTTGCTGTGGTTGATCGTTGTGATAGGTTGAATAGTGAAATATAGCTTTAAAGGTGTGGGGAATGATCCCAGACAGGAAAAGGCAGAGGGCACTGGCAGTGACCTGGGCTAGCCTTGTAGGGTTTTTTAGTAGGGTTGCAGGAAGGGTTGCAGGAAGGCCTTAGGCACTGCATTGTTTGGTCACTGGAGTGTGCCTGGTGGTTTCACCCCAAGCAGAGGGGTGAAGTTACATGGGGGAGGAGAGACATCTGGACAGACCATCAAGTACAGCTACCTCCACAACCAGGGCAGGGAGGAACCCAGGGATGTCTAACTGTAAATGAGGCTCTTTGAATCTTGGAAAAAGTGTTCAAATTACCTAAGCACTTATTCCAAATCAGTTCCCTGATCTGATGGTATGTGATGACTGCTTTACCAGTTAAAGAATTTCTCTAGAAGGGTGGGCAAGTGACTTTGCCCTTTAAAAAGCAGAAGGTAACAGTGTTGCTTTCCATTTTCCTCACTCTGCAAAATTTCAAATGAAGGGCCTGATCCCATGCCAAGTGGAGCACATGGAATTACTTCCTTGCCTTTGATAAATTCTGGCTCAGCATTTAATTAATAGTCCTGATTTTATAAAGTTTTTGGTTTTGAACTTTTCACTCCACCTTTCCCAGATAGAAAGATGGAACCCACACTTACCTCATTAATTTCAGATGGTTTGTTTCTGCTTTCAAGGTGTGCGTGTGGAGCCCTCTGAACTTCCTGGACACAAATGAACATTAAATCTGCCTACACTTAAAAGTAGGTCTCAATAATGCCAAACTTTTTGAAAGTGAGTTTCAATCTGATTTTATTTGTAATGCTCATATGCATTCCAGGAAATACTGACATATTTGAACTCCAGGAGAACACATAGCAATGAGAAGTGGATTGAAATCTTACACGTTCAAATACAGAAGAAATTTAAAACTGTTGAAGATGTGCTAAACCTGTCATTTGAGCCTTGCTGATTAGTTATTGAAATCAGCCATTCAGAGCAAAAAAGTCCGTTTGATTTCAGCAAATATCCAATTGTGCAATCTGCACTCTGAGTGAAAAATGAAGAGTAATTAAATGACCTCTACACTGTCACATCAAACCATGCAGTTTAAATGTTCAGCTTCCATGCAAGCCAGGGTGGAAATGCAACAGCTTCCAAAGAAAGAAAAATCAGGAACTCAGGGTGTTATTAAAATTTAATGACAGTAACTTATCTTTAAGCCCGCCATGCTCAAATCTTAATTTTCCCATTTATGGTCCTGAAGAGACTGAAAGTATGTGAAAATGTATTTGGGCTCAAAATACACTTATTTCAGACATCACCATCTGAAAAATGCCCTTGCTTTTGAATCTCCCGACTATGCTGTCAATGTGAAGGGGATTTGCTCGGGAAGACCAGCTGTCTGTGAGTGTCTGTGGGTGCACTTGCAGTTTGACTTCTTTGAGAGCAACCCCAAAACACAGCAGTAAGGCAGAGGTGAGCGGTATCTGTGGTGTCCTTCCCCTCTCCTGCAGGGAAGGCAGTGGTGGGCATGGCAGGGAGGAGGGGCACACAGCACAGTGTGTCGGGAGCCAGCTGGGGTCACAGACCTTACCCCTGGTGAGAAGTAGGTCTGCAGGGAGGATTCAGTGCAAGCCTGGGGTGGAGGCACAACAATTTTGAGGACCCAAAGGAGGGAGGCCTTGTAGGGTATTTGGAAGTTGAAATTTGAGTTTGTCCCTTTCTTGGAAAGGAGATGACTCTGATGCAGCCAAGATGCTTTTTGAAGCCAGGCAGGGATGAAGGAAGGCTTCTAGGCTGTGGAGCAGGGTAGGTCCAGCTGGCTGTTAGCTATAAGATTCGGGTTACTCTGTCATGCCAAATCTGCGAGTGCTTATGGGAAAGAAAGACAGAAAAACTGCCAGAACATTAACAGTACTGCAGGTCTTTAAGTGTAAAAAGACCAGGATGCAGTGACAAGTCTCACCTGACACATGCTCAGAAATTTATGGCAGGTAATCTGAGGCGTAAAGGGCATCCCCTGAGCTCTTTGCTGACTGGATTCACCCAGATATCTCTTTATTACACTTCCTCCTCTTGTTCTCTGGTTATCCAGTTGCTTTGCAATGCCTCTGGGCAAGGACTGCCCTTGATCAGGCGTTCCTGTGTGTTTGATCAGAATAACGAGGTACTGATTTTACTTGGATGTTACAGTGATATGAGAAACTAGTCTTTTTGCATAGCTATAAATTTTTGAGGAAAGTAGCTGTCTTTCTTGTTGTGCTTTTGGAATTTGTCACCAAGAAAGTATCTGATTTCTTCTATCACTATGGGTTTGGGATACACTCAAAATGCCTGGTTTTTCTTTTTTTTCCTTTTTTTTTTTTGCCTTTGTTCCTATTTCAGATCATTAGCTCTTCCTTACACTTATCCCTTAGATTTCAGTCTTTTCCCCCACCCTATGAATGTTTGCAGTTGTCAAAAGAAGAAATGTGATAATTTGGAAGGTTCACAGAAAGCATGTTTTGTGATTATTGTTTTTGTGATCTGTCCAATGTAAACTGCTTTAGAAAAGCTCTGTTCCAGCCACTCTAATTCACTTTTGCAGAATACTGGATTTGAAGTTGACTAAAGAGAAAGCCTTTTCTTTTAATGGGTACTCTGAGGGGAATGCAGCTTAACTGTTTGGTTTCTGTCCTGACTTTTAGCTCTGCCTCGTGGTGCTCAGAGGGAGTCCTTTGTGGTTAACTTAAAATTAACCTTCCTCTGACATTTTTGTATTGCCCAAAGGAGCAAATATGCCTCTTCCAGTGCTTCGAATGTTGTGGTTGAGCAATTTGAGGGTGCCCTATCTAAGTCTAGTTCCTCATCTCTAGTGAGATCTCAAATAGTGACAAAGAATTGTGTGTCCTCCAGATGCTGCAGTCAGGGGACAACTGCCTATGCAGGCTTGAGAGGGAGATTCCCACAGAGCGTCTGCATGCAGTTGTGTTGCAACTGGAAGCACTGGTGGTACCTGGGAGCACAGTCCCAAGAGGAGAGCTGAGCCACACAGCTCAGCTTTCTGTGGATGGAATGACACCAGTGCACACCAGCTGGGAACACAGCTCGGTTTCATGTTCCAGCTCACTTCAGAGCACTTACACTCAGTGTTTACAAGGTTGCTGATGCTTGCAAAGGCAAGGCTATGTTCCCACAGCTGACTTTTTCTCACTGATCCTGGAGAATTGCTGAACAATCTCTGGGGTGTATGCCAACTTGATAGGAAAGAATTGCCCTGACTCTCTCTTTTTGTTTGTTCTGTTGCTGTGGCCCCCTGGCAGCAATCATTCCAGGAATTAACTTTTCTAAAATAACAGGACATTTGTTTTCTCTAAACCTCTAACTTCTTTAACTCTTGCCAAATCAGAGCAGAGGTGGTGGGGAACTTAACTAAATCTAGTTCTTCAAACTGATCACTCCAGTAGCTGGACTTGTGCTTTCCATTTTCTTCCCCTGGAAATTGCAGAGATCATGCTCACTTGGCCCTTCCACTCTGTGGGAGGAACTAGGCCCACAGAGGGCCCATATGTGGTACTGATAGGAGTGTGCAGCAGGGCACTTCTATGCAGACAATCCATGACTAGAGGGCTAGAACTTATAGTTTGGTGTAGGCACACAGTTTGTGGTAACTGGGAGTGGGGCTGTGGCTGAGCCTCATCCCTAGTGGGCTACAGCTGTGCAGGACAGGGGAACGGCATTGAAGGCAATGAGACACAGAGTGCCCAGGTGCACTGATCAATCACCAAAGGGACACACAGGTGCAATGCATGAACGATGAGGGGTATGGAAGGTTGGGTTAAAGGACAAGAAGGGCAGGTGCTTGAAGCCTTCTGGAGTGGTCTGGTGTTACTCTGTATGGGTTGAAGCCTTCTGAACTGCTATGATGATACTCTGTGTGTTGTCGCTGTCTCAGCGGTGATAGTTTGGTACTTGTCATGGTGGCACTCACTACTAGACAGTAATATCCTCTCTTTCAATACAGTTTCTAAGGTGTTGAAGGATGTAAGGTTAACCTTCCAGTGAAACACAGCCAAAGCCATGTTGTTTAAGAGCACATTTAGTCCCAAATGCAACGGCCATTCTTTCCACTCTGGTGTCACTGCTAGAGAAGTATCCATCCACATCAGAGGGACACAGCTGGTGTAACAGTGACGCTAAAGCGAAGTCATGCTATTTCTCTTACTACAGGACATACATTTCTGCTTTGAAAACAGATTCCTAGAACATATCTAAACACAAGCTGCTGTAACCTGTAGTGAACTTAAATCATGACACTTCACTCTTCTGAGTTTGATGTAGATGGCAAAAGTTTTCCTCGAAAGGAGCACTGGTTTTGTTTGGTTGCATGGCAGCTAACAGCAGTATAACAAAGCAATCAAACTTTCAAAACCTTTCTGATTCAGTTCAGTGTCTTGTTACTCTCTCTGATGCGTCTGTTAACCTTCAGAAAGCTACGTGGGTGTTTAGAAGAATAAGGTGCTTTACATTAAACACATTCTTTATCCGCCTCAGATAAAGAATGGGTTTTGGCAAGAGTTACAGAGGCAGGAAAAAAATTGCATGCTTAAATAGGGGGTTGGTGTTTCCTGACCTTTCTTCATAAAAAGCAGAAGAAATAGTTGGGTTTTTTGTGGTTTCTTTTTTTTTGCCTTTTTTTTTAAATACTACTTAATGCATGTGGTGTAGTTACCTAAAAAAAAAAAAAAAAAAAAAAAAAGGTTTTTTTGAAGGAAATCAGCTAAAGCTTGAAGAAACAAAATTTGTATTTGAGGATTCTGGTGATATGAAAAATTCCTTAAACTTAATTTCTTGTGGAAAAATCTAGAATTATATTTTAAATCAATTTATAAACATGATATTTCTTTCTTTTTCCTCTTGTTTTTAATTAGAAATTGGATGTAGGATTGGATTATGTGACTTGATTAATGTTTTCTTCTGTTTTTTCCTTGTCACATACTGTTATTAAAACATTTTGGTGCATACAAATCTAGTCTTCAACATGAATATTGGACTCTTGCTGACTTGAAAATTCTGGAGCTCAAGTTGACATTTAAGCTCTGCCCATTGATTGTATAATACAATATGAGTAATTAACCCTCAATTTTTACTTACACATGTGTGTTCCATATGTCCATTAATTTTAACTCTTTCTTTTTCATGGTATGTGATACATCAGGTATTCCTTTTATGTGGTGCAGGCCTTAGTATTTCCATCAGTAAAAAGCTTTGGTCAAAGTTCTGCTCCTGTTTCGCAGATAATTGAGCCTCACAGGTCTGTTTGGGAGTCAAATATATTTTATGCTAATCTGCATTTAACTAATGGATCTCTTTCACTGAAGCATTCAGAGTATCAACTCAGTTTGTGATGGCTTTTGCCATTAGTGTCCTTGTTTGGGATATTGTTGAGACCAAAGATCACTTTTGTGGAGCAAGTGGCATTTGTTCTGTGATGCTCTGGGCTACAGAATGTAAGAGGAAGGTGTGGGGTGTGTCTAGATAGTAGGTACCTGACCTAAAAAGGCTAGATAAATCAAAACTTTTTTGCTTGAATACAGAGATGGGGCATTTTTGCCAATAAAAAGCCATTAGGTGAAAACTTGGAGTGCTTAAACAGTAAGTTATATTCTTGCTGTGAATGTATAAAATCCTTCTGAATGACTAAATCAACACATGAATGCTATTTCTCTTCTAATTTAATTAAGTAACACTTAAACATCATTGGTACTTGACATTTAGGTCCCAGTTTGTAGCAGCATCTCCTGTTAGGTTTGGGAATCTCAGAAATTATGAGTAGCTTACGACCTGATTTTTATATATATCTTTAAAAAACATAAAAATTTTAAAAATATAAATATATATGTTCTTAGATATTTGTTTCCATATCTGTAAATATCAGCCTTACCATAACTGGCCATCCAGAAGTATCAGTTGCTTTTAGGAAAATGTGGGTCTTTGGCCCCAAGACTCGCTGTCCGTGTGCACAGGGGAGCCCCCCTGAAAGCAGGCCCCGCAGTTCTGTCTCCATTTATGCCAGGTATGTAAGCACAAGCCTCATGTTAAGCATGTTTAAGAGATCTTGTTGATTACAACGGGAGTGCTCCCACAGCTTATAGCTGTGCAAATGTTTACATACCTGGCCTGCTCTGGTCCTATATAAAGATCTGTCTCCTTTTCCCTGCAAAGCCTTTTCTGTCTGCTGCTTTGAAATTTCCCATGCTTCGCACTTTCCCCTAGCTGGAGGGAGGCTGCCCAGATCCTTACTAGGAGAAGTCCTTGTGTCAGAGGTTTGAAGACTGCAGCTTGCTGGGAATTTAAAGGCCAGTTGAAGCAACAGTAAACAAGTACATGCTGGTAATGAGTTTCGTGTCACAGGAGAGGCTTCTGCCAGTGTAAAGTTTGTCAGGATTCCCCAAACTTCTGTTTTGGATTTGTCCCTTATTTCCCTACTGTCCCAGAGAACAGGCTCACATATGGATCCGTTCCAGCTCCTGAATATTCTGTGATTATTTAATCACAGTATTTACATACTTTAGAAAGAAGAAATAGACTTTGTGTGCATCACTGTGCTTCACAGAGAAGGTTGAATATTGGGGCCATATGTATAAACACCTCTACTTGCAACAGACATTCATATATGTGAATATGAATATGTATGTATAGTGTATATATATAAAATGAAGGTACAGATACAAAGATATCATCCTTTCAAAATAGGTTTTCTTTCCAAAAGCTGTAATAACAGGAGGACCAGAGAAAGGAATAACTTGCTGTTTCTTCAGGGTGCAAATGCTTTTACACTGGTGAAAAACAAGCCTGGCCTTCAGTCAGTCATTCCTCCATTTGTTCTCTTTGCTTGAAAATTATATTGTTGCTCTATAGAAGGAAAAACAACCTCTGAAAATAGTACTTTTTGGGCTCCAAAGATTTATACTCTGCTCTGTTGGTGCTTTGCACTAACACTTATGTCAGTCCTGCTCTGAAACCAAGTGTGGTAATGATCCTTTGATACATTTTGAAGTGACTTTTACTAGCTCAGAATAAAATAAAAAAAACCCAAACAAACCTATGTAATAGCTGTACTGGCTTTAAAAAAGTACCTTGCTGCTCATGTGCTGTAACAGAATATGCATTCAATGTTTACTTTCTATCAAGCAATTTGGTGTGCAATAGACTTTTATGAACCCAAGCCTAATTTTAATGGCTGTGATATTCCCTGTGATGAAGGCCCTGATTCTGCTAAGCAGCTGGACAGGTGTTCCCTTTGGCTCTTTAGTACTTGTTGGAGCACTGAAATGCCAAGAGTGTGTACTCAGTGATTTTATGTCCCAGAATTAATGGCATGTGGAAGTGGCAGGCATATCCTTATTTCCAGAGTTCCCCTTGAAATACATGTTGCAACTATATTTATTGTGGAATATTGTGATAGTGGCCGCGAGCAGGGGAGTGATGGAAAGAAGATCCTGAGGAAGATGCCAGCTGAGATCACACAATGGCTAATCTGGCCTTCCAGAGTCCCATGATTACTGTTAAACATGTTTAGAGCTTTACTTTGTCCTTAAATAATGTTCATGTGGTGTTTGTTGTAGTCTCCAAACCCACAGTGCGCTACTAAGAATAGTGGATTCAGTAGCACAGGTTTTTCTTAAAGCATTTGTATCACTGCATCTATGTCAGCAGCCCTGGTCAATAGTTTTTCCTCTACACAGTAACCAATCTGGGCTGGGAAGTGAAATGTGTCTCAATTTATTTGTGAAATTACACTGGGCTCATGGTCAAAGGAATATCCATAGGCATTCCTCTAAGCAATTCTTATGCTTGCAAAAAACTGGCACCCTGGGTTTTGTGGTGTGAGACTGCTATGGAGGAGCTATCTTTTGGAGTGTTACAAATGCTTCCAGAATACAAGTGCAACTCAGCTTCACTAGGACCTAATGTTTTGGAATAAGTCTGGGGCTCCATGTGGATAAGGATGACAGACAAATGCAAGTGAACATTACATCAGTGAACATGTAGTGACAGCTTCAATCTCGTTCAGGGGGTGACACCAATCCTGTTGGTAGGCAGCAACAGCAGCATCTGACAGGTCACAGCTAGAAAAAAAAAGAAAATGCAGCTGTACTACAGGTTTCCTATATGACCTTGAGCAAGCTTAAGTCACTCCCTGATTTGGGTCTGTATTACTAGAAGCAAGAAAAATATCTCCTGTATCTCCTATGTTTATATGGTGAGTGATTCGGGATGGAACGCTCTTACTATACCGCTGTGCAGCACATAACACAGGGGAGTTTTAAGCAACTAATATAAATAAGAGAAGTTCTTCTTCCAGCTCAAGGGATAACAAAACCTTTAGAAATCTAGCTTGTTTAAATGAAGATAAACAGATTTGATTTGGTATGATAACTATTGGTGTGGCAACTATCTGTCACTAGTGCTGCAAAGCAGAGTCCTTTATCTGTGTGGAAAAACATGAAAATAAAGGATTAGTAAGAATGTTGTTCAAGCCTTAGACTGCTTTTCTGGTATAATTCTTTTAAACCTGCAGCCATACCCATTGACACACTAGTCAACCTTCTTGCCCCTTGCAACACAAAGAACTCTAGGAAATTGAGCCCACTTACAGTAAATTGGACATCCCAAGATTCCCTGGTGCCCTTCCCTTCCTGCTTTTGGCTTGTTCTATTGAGAAAAGGAACACCAATATTGTTTTATGAACTGTTATCAGACATGCACTACTTTAAAGGCATGGTCAATTTTTACTGAGCCTGTATTTATCATCTGAGTTCATTTAGGCTCTTTATCATAATGACTTTTAAAACAAAAATACGTCCTCATAACAAAACACAACTTAGAAGCTTTCAATACAAAAACTGATTATGGTAGAATGGTTTGGGTCGGAAGGGACCTTTAAAGGTCATCTAGTCCAATCCTCTCACAATGAGCAGAAACATCCTTAACTTTACAAGGTTGCTCTGTCCAACCTGATGCTTGGTGTTCCCAGGGATGGCATATCTCTGGGCAACCTGTCCCAGGGATGGCCCACCTCTCTGTGCAACCTGTCCCAGTCTTTCATCATTCTTATTATTAAAAATTTCTTCAGTATATCTAGTCTGAATCTACCTTACCTTATTCTAAAACAATTATCCCATGTCCCTCTAAAATGGTAGTCCCTTGTCCCTTTGATGAATGCCCCAACTCTCTTAAAATTCTTTAAGCATTGAAAGGCTGCAATGAAGTCTTCCTGGGGCCTTCTCTTGCTCTAGGCTGAACAACCACCACACTCTCAGCCTTTCCTTGCAGGAGAGGTGCTCCAGCCCTCTGATCATCCTCACTGGGAAGAGGTGAATGAGGTCCACTGTCTTTCCTATACTCAGGACCTCAGAGCTGGGTACAACACTTCAGGTGGGATCTCATCAGAGCAGAGCAGAATGGCAGAATCACCTCCCTCTCCCTGTTGGCCAAGCTGCTTTTGCTGTAGCCCAGGACATGGCTGGATTTCTGGGCTGCAGGCCCACATTGCCAGGTCATGTACAGGTTTTCTTCCCCCAGCACCCTCAAGTCCCTCTCCTCAGAACTACTCTCCATCTTTTTATCCCTTGGCCTACACTGATGCTCAGGGTTGCCCTGACCCAGGCTGAGGACCTTGCACTGGGCCTTGTTGAACTTTGAGGTTGATATGATCTCACTTCTTGGGCTTTTCCAGGGTTCCCTAAATGGTATCCTGTCTCTCAGCTGTGTCTACTGCACCATTCAGCTTGGTGTCATCAAGTTGTACCCATTAGTAAGGCATAATACAATGTGCCTAGGACCTGGATTCAGATTCTGCTCTTCTCAGTGAAGATGCCCATAAATGTAAGAGTGGTAGATGAAGCAGTTGAAATAATTTCTAACCCTCTAGGAAGCTTGGCTCTTGTTAGTGCTGCTTAACAATTATAACCACAGTGCTGCAAAAACTCCACACTTCATGGCAGTGATCTGTGCCAAAACTATCCTTTTTGAATTGCAATTGTGCTTTGGTAGTAGAGGAAGAAGTTGGGGAAGCTGTTTGGTGAGTCACAATAAGATAGAGTGGAACAAGTCCCAGAGATCAGATTAACTCAGAATCTGAAGCATCTTTGATAAGCACATTAAAATAGTTCAGTATCACTTTTTTCTCTTAACAAAAATTCTGTAAAACTTGTCTGAATATCAGTAGCACCTGCTTTGAGTGATTTAGAATCAGGACTTTTGGGCTTTTTGGTGTTTATTGTTATTGTTTGGTATGGGGGTTTTTGTAGTTTTATTTGTTCGTTTTTGTGGGGAGGATGCTGTTCCCCCCAAGATGAGAGAGGAAAGTTGAAGACCATCATAAATCTCACACAGGGCTTTTGTTTTCACTGTTTAATCCAGGAAGGGTAAAGCACATATTCTCAGACACTTGTCATTAAAAGACCCTAAAATGGATGGATAATCTTTTATTTTATTGACTCTAAAGAGATAAAAAACCAAATAACTGTTTCTCCCAGATGAACATTTACATTTCAAGCCATGATGGTAAGCATGTTGCAGGTTTTTGGTTTTTTTTCATAAGGAATAAAGACTGTGCAAGAGAGTCTAAGACTTTATTTATATGTTTAAGAAGGATGAATGAAAAATATATGCCAATGTATAAACGTTGAATTCTTGCATCTTACAACTTTAATCTTTTGTCAGAATTTTGTGGAAACTTCTTGTGTTGGAATGTTGAGTTTCCCAACTTTTATGAATATTTTTTCAGAGATTCCTTGCAAGGGAACTGAGCATCCAGATTTGAAGGTGTCTTTGAAATGTCCATTCCTTAGCATTTCTGGAGTGTTTCAAGTTTCAGTGTAGATGACTGCCAAGTTTTTATGTTGTGTTCATGTTCAAAGAAATATCAGCTGCTGCTGGGACAATATGCAGTGAAGTTCATGTGACTCAACTAACATTTCCCTAAATTTACTGAAAACAATAAAACAAGCAAGTGAAAAAACAAAAACTCAAACCAAAACAGCACCCATACCAACCCTCCAAAAAGCTACAGGGCACTTTAAATAAAAATGAGAATCTGTAAGTTTGATGTGTTCTTCCTGGGAGCAGTTCTTGTAGTGAAGATCATCTCTGGCTCAAGATTATGAGTTCTGATTTCATCCAAATCTATAATGTTAACCTTCTTATTTTACCAACAGGTAAGAGTGAAAATGCAACAATTTTTATTTTATTTAGTAACAGAATAAATATTGTAAATACGAGTAAGAGAGTTGGGTTATTTGACCTGAAAGACCCCAACTGGGTTTCTTAAATAAAGGTATCCTTTTCTATCACTTCAAACTATTGGTCACTAAACTTAATTGTAAAGTTTCTGCTCACTACATATAAAAAAAATACATGTAGATGAACAGTTGTATGTAATCACTAAAAGTATATAATGTATCAAACAGTAATATTTAATATATGTACTGTATTTATGAGACAGGGAAGCTGGTTGCTTCCCTCAGCATCCAACCTGTGTGCAAGAGTTCTGCATGCTGTAAGTATTGTTATGAGAGCTACCAGAATAATATTTTCATTATTAATTTTTTGTTGCTCTTCTGCTGGTCACTGCTCTCTTCAGTGCTGTGTTCATGAGTATTCATAGGACTCGAGCCACCTTCTCGTGCTGTGGAAGTTCAAAGTTCCTGATAAACTTCGCTCAGCATCCTACTTGATTGGATTGGTGAATCTAAGACCTGAATTTCAAGATAAACTATATCTGGCGTATATTGTTGGTGATTTGGTGATGCAGCAGCAAATTCTGTATTTCTTGTATTTCTTCCCAAATGTACTTTTCTTTTAAGAATAAAAAATGAGAAAGTTAAATATTTGCACTACTCAGTAATGTGTGGATAAAATATTAAAGGAATGTTGTAATTGAAAGTTAGATTTGCACTTCAAAGAAGTCCAAGCATGTGAAGGTAACAAGACAACCAAGGCCCAAATGATGGTTTTAGCCCTACCTTAACCTGATACATTAATTTTTGTGCCTTTATAATAGCTATAAATATCTGTTCTGCAGCCTACTGAGAGTTCTTCTGGTATTGAAAATTTGGCATGTAAGCAAGTGAGTGGGAATCTATGGGTTTGAGTTATTAAAATGTGCAAATGCTTTCTAAATCTTAAGGACAAAAAGATGTGTTACACTTTGAGGAAGTGGCCTGTATATGTGAGTGAGGATGGTGGGATGCTTGTACAGGAAATTCAGTGGGAAGGACAAGGAAGGGTTTTTAACTTGTAAACCCAGTTTAGCTCCAGCTGGTAGTATGGTATAATTTTCTTAGGGTAATGTGAGGATTACACCCTTCCTGAAAAGGAAAGGAAGGTGCTTCAGTACTTCTTTAGCCCTTTTTCTTAAATCTGTGCCTAGAAAAAAGCAAGGATAATGATGACTGGGCACGCACATCTATGAAAAACTCAGAGCACAAATGTGGCAGAAGCCACAACTTCTCTCAGGGCAGGTGTCAAGGCAATATATGTGAATTGAAACAGAAGAGAAAATGGTAAATCACAGTTAGACCACATCAAGTAATACTGGTAACTTACAGTGCTTTACTACTGCTTGTTATTCTGTTCTCACATCTACTCTTAGCTGTTTAACTTATCTATATGTTCCCTTAGCACCATAGGCTGATGTCATATTGTTGCCTAATGGGTCCCCTGGTAAGCCTCTTAAGAAGCATCCTTCATTGCCACCACAGGGAAAACAACAGTAAGAAGAAACATCTTGAGAATGCTATTAATACATTTTCATTCTTAAAACATGCTCTTTAAAGGTAAGGCTGAGAATTCTTGAAGAAATACTTATTCAGGCTAAATGCTCATCAGAACTGTAGTGTGTGGGCAGCTACTCTTTGCCACCAAGACAGTGCCTCTTTGGGCGCTGGCTTGAGGACTAGTTCTGGAAAGGAGAAGGATAAAATTAAAAGCAAAACACAATGCTTGAGGGCCTTGAGAGCAGTGGGGTGCCAAGAGAAGAGAGCGGTGCACCCACACTTGGGTTTATCTTGCTGCTGCAGCACTGCCATACACGTGCACAGGTTACCTGCTGCTCCACTCCTACTGCATGGCTGTCAGCTGGTGAGAGCAACACAACGAGCACACTGCCTACTGCTCTGGGATTTCTCTTCCATTTGACTGATTTTTATTTTGGCACAGAGTGGCTGAGACTGGAAGAGAATGGCTGTAGCTTAGTTGTGGTTTGAAGGGAAGCATGCTGGAAAGCTGGGCAGCACTAGTGCAGCCTTGCAACAGTTGGTGTGACAGCAAAATGGTCACCAGGCTCCAGCACATCAGTGGTGCTCTGCCGTGCAGGAGGAGACAGTGGCCAAACTATTCCTGTCTAAATCTGTGGGTGTATTCATCAAGACTATTATCTGGTGGCAACTTTTTGTATTTCTGTGGTTTCAAAATAAAAGCAGATGCCTGGACAGAGAGTCTCTTCCAGTTATGGCTGGGGAAGGAGAAAAGATCCTTAAGATGGTGGAGCATCTTAATTTCTTGTTTCTTAATGGTCAGCATTCACCTTAAAAAATGAGATGTTGCACACATGCCAGTGAAAATTCCCTCTTCAGCCTATTAGGAAATGGGAGTGCTGAAGATTAGAAATGCTTACCTAACTGTGGAAATGCCCTAAACTTAATGCTTACCTAACTGTGCTGCTACTGTGTATGGCTGAGTTTTGGGCTAAAACTTCAAGGCTAATTCTGTCCATCCTATTCTAACTAGTGACATGATAATGATGTGACAGAGATGAAATGGCAGAGAAGTCAAATATGTCAGGCAAGGCACTGGTACCATTGTACAGGACACTGGAAAGCATGTTTTGGAATATTGAATACTTTAAAATAACTGTGTTAAAGATGAAATAAAACTAGAACATATGGAAAGTCTAGTGTGGATATTAAAAGATTGAAAATCCTATCTTATGGGAAGGAACTAGAAGAGATTGGCTTGTTTAGTTTAGCAAAATAAAGTTGAGAGACTATTTGACAGCACTCTATAAATACATCCAAGGCTAAATGCCAGAGAGGGGAAAAAGCTTTTCAAACCCAAGAGCAATATTTGCATAAGAACAAGTGGGCATAAACTTGGCCCTGAGTAGAATTAAAATGGAAATCAGATGATTTCTACCCCTCAGTACAGTGAGGTCATAAAGCTGCCTCCCAGTAGGAGCAACAAGGGCATGCAGTATACTTTTTGTAGACAAAGAGAGGGACTATGTTCTACAGTGCCCACAGTTCTGACCCAAACTTCATGGCTGCACAGTTTTGTTCTGGTCCTGTGTTCCTAAGCACTTGCATTGGTACAGTGGTGACAGACATGTCCTGCTGCTCATGGTCATCCCGACATGAGAAGAACGTTCTCTTGCTGAAAGTGAAGCACTGGTGATAAATTATAGCTATACTAAGTGTCCTTTAGTGGCCTGGTGAAGTTTCCTACACCTCTTGCACCTGTGCTTGTAACTTTGTTGATGCCAAAATGCCTACTGATATCTTAGGAACTTTCATACCAGTAAGATTCTTCCTGTAAGGAAGGGATGCAGGATGAGGCTTTTAATTGTGTAACCCCAGGAAGGAAAAGTAGCTTCCCTGACTGAAAACGGCAGAGGTATCTCAAAAGAAACAGCACAGAGAAGAAGAGGTTTTTTAATAACTAAAATGACTTTTTAAAAATGTTGCTAAAAAATCATATGACCTTTAAAGCTGACGCTCATGATTAAACATTTCTTTCTATGCTTAGACCAACACTTTTATAGTGTACCAACACACTTAACAGATAAAGAAACCAGAGTGCAGAGGATTTTGGTATTTGGGGGTTGGCATGATGATGCCAAGATGCCAGGCTTTTGGTTTCCAGTTGGAGGGTCTGTCTCTTGCACTGTTCATCCTCTTGAATGACAGCACCCATGAAACTTAACAGTCTTTCTGTTTTTACCCACTCTTTTCTGTCACTAATTTCTTTTGGAATCTTTGGCTTTTGAGCTGAAATTTTCCAGGCTTGTTCCTTTATTTTTCTGTGATATTTTAGGCACTTCTCTCTTTCCTAAAACTCAAAAAAGTAAATGCCTGTAAACTTGGTGGTGGACCTCTCTACTGCAGAAAGAGCTGAGGAGAAAAAGTGAAGCAGGCACAGAAATAGCCTCCTGGGAAGCAGATTGACACGTAGTACTTTGGTAGCTTTGATTTGAGTCAGATGTAACTTGCTGAAATTTGTACTCTGTGCACAAAGGTACTTTCTGTACTGAGAGTTAATCTGGCAAAATGCATAGCTAAAGACAACCTTAAAAAAGATTGCAGTGGTACACAGTCAGAGATGTGTCAATTATAGTAATTTTCCCTGGGTTTTGATTGCTTTTCCTTGCACATCATATCTTCCTCCTATGTAGGATAAAGGATGTGTCTTCATGTTTTTCATTGTCTGCTACTGTGTTGTGCCATCGATGGACCTCGGTAAGGAAAAGGTACAACTTCTGCTAGAGAACGTTGCCCTGACAGAGAAAAAAAAAAAACATTTCTGGTACTGACCTTCATCATTAACCTTGCTTTTCATGCATTTCCCCCATTTCTTAACAGCATGGTGTTAAGAAAGAGGGAAGCTGGAGCCAAATATTGTGCTCTTGAATGCTCCTTAGTAGTCTGTGTTGAAGGCTTTCTATGTACAAAGGTTTTCCCAAAAATTAGTTTTGGAAGGTTTTAAAACTTTACAGATTGGGTTGAATACCAATTGTATTTTAATTAAAGAAAGAGAATTGGGTTAGTCTATCAACATTTTAAATAAAAAGTGTTACTTGAGAAATGCAGAATTCCTTCAACATTTTTGAAAAATATTTTCTTATGCTTTGTTTAAAACAAGACTGTTAAAAAAAGAAACAACAAACAAAAATCTGGCAGACACATCTTAAATAACCAAAATATTTCAAAAAGAAAAATAAATCCAAGTAAAATGAAATTACATTTGGGAGGAGAGGTATCAAACTAGTTTCAGAGTTGGTATCAACTTTTTTTTGTTAAGAAAATCTGTTATTAGTCCAGCACTGTTGCTTGATGATTCACTTTCTATCATTCAAAGCAATCCATTTTCCTTCTTAGGACTTTAAATGATGTAAAATTATGTATATCCACGCATTTACATTACAGCTGTCACTGTGCTTTCTTGTCAGCATCACATTGTCATTTAGCATATTTGGAGGAGGAAAGGGAGTTTGTTTGTTTATGATTTCAGCAGAAAAGTATTTTGGCTTATACATTCTTTCTTTCCAGGAAAGAAAAAAGCCGCAGAACCTTTAAATTCTTTCTGATGTTTAAAGAACCAAAAAGCTGTATCTTGGGAGAGTACAAACATATGTAATTACCATTTTCCATAGGCCTATGTCTGATTCACAGCACCTAAATTCTTACTGTAATCCAACTTCCAAGTGGGCTTTTTTCCCTATATAAGAAGAGAAAATGAAATGAGATAAATTGCAGATTAGCAGATGGCAAATACTTAGCAGCCTATGTGAAATAATTTTTTTGGTATTAGTCCAGTTCCAGGCGGATGGATGTCCTCATCCCCAAACCTGCCATAACAAATTGCTAAGAAAGCTGAAAACTGACTCATTTACCACCTACTTTGGAGAGTTGTTCCCAAAGTCAGAGATAAGATAAATTTTGGAGGGGTAGTCTGGGGATGTCCACAGATATCTTCATTACCTGTGTTTTCCCTTTCTGTTAATAAACAGAAGCCTGCAGTCTCTATGGCTGTCAGTGTAGCACCTCTCACAAGCCTTAAAATTCATCTTAAATAAAAATAAAAAGCTACTATGTAGGCACAACAAAATTTACTATAAACGGGTCTTAAGTACATAATTACATGATAGACCCAAATGGCTCCAAAAGAGTTGCTCCAGGCTATTGTGTAAGCAATACTCCTTTGAGAAATATATAAATACATGTAATTCAGTATATAATACACATGTTAAAAAACTACCTAATTACATATTTTCCCAGGAGAATGAAAAGGCTCCAAAAGAGCTACTCCAGCCTCTCCAGTACACAATGTGTGTTTTATAACCTTTCATGAATCTCTTCCATTCTTTTTCCATTAGGAGGGAAAAAAAGTAAGGAAATTAAATACAAAACACCTACTGTACATTTAATTTAGAGGACAAAATGCAATGTTGAAATAACATTAAGGGTGTGACGCAAACCAAGGAAAGCCAGGAAATTGAGTGTAAAGGCTGTTACTCCATCCTTAACTCACGTCACGTATATAATGTTTCAGGCCACTGTTCTGTAATGGCAGATTTTAAATTTCATCACTTAGACCAGGGTTGTGGTCTATCTACACTTAGAGGTAATTACGTGGTTTATACTGCTGGAATACCTGCATATTCCTAATGTATTTATTTATATGCAGGCATGTACACATATGTTTTTAGGACCTTTTTTTTATTATTTTCAGCCATCTTTTTCTTTAACCTTGTGCTGAAATTGCTGTGGAACTTCCACTTGCCTGAGAATATGTTCATGTGTACCAATGTGATGAAGGGAAAGAAAGAAATGAGTTTTGCCTTTGACTGGTGGTGGTGAGATATGTGGTTACTCTGGGGATCTGCTCTGAAGTCTGAATCCAGCTTTGGAGGAAATCCCACTACCCAGATTTACAAGTCCCCTTTGCTGGCTGGCAGTTTTGTTAGTGCAGGGGAGTGGAGGTGGAAATGTGTCTTTCTGGAGAGAGAGACCACATCTCCAGTGCAATGCTGGGATCCCTGTGGGGAGGGTGAGAGCCTGCTGTGCAGGCTCTGAGCTGCATGCTGCCTCTGCAAAGAGGCAGGCTGGAGAGGGTAGTGATGGTCTGATGTGTTCATAGCAACCTGTGTTACTAAGTGGATTATTATAAACACTGTTTTCCTTTAGAGCAAAAATATAATGTTCCCTCTCTTTTGCACCATTCCCTGAAAACAAACAAAATAGCACATACACATTTTATCATTAGAAAGATATGCTACATGCAAGTAAATTTCATAGTATTGTATATGAATTTCACCACAGAGCCCAATAGAATATGCTTCCATTTGCTTCATCTGTCCTGGATTTGTTAATACTGTTTATAAAAATCATACTTTGGGATATCGATGTTTATCCCAAGTGCTGGCCCAGGCAGAACAACAGGATTACAGAAGACAGATAAGTTTTCCATTCTTATTAAAATGTTCAGAGATTTTAATTTTTATTTTATTTTATTAAATAGATATGTTCTCTTCATGGAAGTGAATCCAGGGCCCTTCTAAAAAACCTTTTTCTATTTTTTTTTTTCCCTCACAAAGAGTAAGACAGTAGTCTCCTACTTGAAGGGCTTTCACCTGGGTTGCAGGAGACCCAGTGAGTGTGTTTGATCAGCAAAGTTCCCCTAGGAATAAGCCAGAGTGATTTGCCTGAGTATAGACAGGTGCTGAGACGAAGTGCCTGGCGTGTGAAGGCTGTCAGTGTGTCTGTGGCCTGAAGGAGGCAAACATGGTTCAGGCCAGCTCCCTGGTGTCCTTATGAAGGGCTGTATGGGGAGTCTGTAAAGTCAGCTTCTGATCAAAACCAGGAATATTTCTGCTTAATCCAAAGCTGCCATTTGTCCATGTATTCTTGCTGATTTAGCAAATCAGTGCAGTTTCTTGAAAACCTGTTTTATCCAAATGCTCCAAATTTGCTCTAAACTTTCCGCAGATTTTTTTGGCAAGTGTCATACATAAAAAGTAGTTACAGAAAACTTTATCTTTCAGGTTTATGGGGTTTTTTAGGAGAAGCTTTGAAAAGTTTCTTACATATGTTTTATTCTAGCAGGTCTGACAGTGGGATTGCCTTTGTGTTCATGAATCCCGTTCCTTTGGATGACAAGAAAATGTGATTTTTTTTTTAAAAAGGGAATTTTAGCTCTCAGGTCTCACAAAATTAGATAGGTTGAGAGGAAGCTGCTGTATTATGCAAAACAGAAGTTGAGGTAAATGAACGTAAAAAAAGCACCTACAGAGTGTAGTCTTTACACTGGTGTGGCAATCTGCATCTGAAACTAGATTTAACAGTGTTTTCCAGCTGAGTGGTGCTGTTGGTTATTAGCAGCCTTTAGAGTGCTTCTCATATTATCAACAGACCCAGAGAATTAACTAGTTGGTGTTTGCTTAACAGCTGTACAGATGACAGAGGGAAATGACAGATAATGTCTCTTTCCTGCACTTTCCCCGATGGATATCCAGTGTTTGCACATTGGGTGTTTTTGTTTGGTTTGGCAGCAGGCTTTAGGGTTAGAGGACCAGTGGCTTGCTGTTAGCACTGGGACTGCTAGTCTTGTTTACAGGCACCTGAAAATGTTTGCATCCCAAGCAGGAAGGTGGAGCACAGTGATGGAGTCTGCTTAATGCAGTGTAGAACACCAGCATCCTGGCTTACCAGGGAACTTGCATGCTGGAGTTGGAGAAGGACAGAGGGAGAAGGAGAGAGTGCTGTGGGAAAATGCAGTGAGCTGGCACAAGCAGCAGGTAAGTATGCCTCCTGGCAGTTAAGTTGGCCTGGGGCACCTGGGTGAATCACTGGGTACTGGCAGTATCCCTGGTATCCTGCAGGATCCCCCTGCCTGTGCTCTCCTACCCTGCAATCCCCTTAAACGTTAGGTACAAAGCAGCCCTTTGAGCTGTCCCTCTCCTCTTCTGCTCCTAATGACAGGGTGAAAGCATCTAGCATGGCCTTTCCAGTTCAGGTCTTGCTCTGGGTGTGAGGTTTCCTGGTTTGGAGGGAAACAGAGCTGGCCCCAGGTTCTAAGTACACATATCTTTAAATCTGGACCTAAGTACTGGAATAACATGGATCCTTATTCATATTTCACTTGCACCAGCAAGGGAATGATAAATTCCATAAACACCTTTAGCACACACATTGGATAATTTTTTCACTATGTTTTGCCTGGCTCTAATTTTAATAACAAATGTATGTTCAAGTGAAGACTAGATGTTATGCTGGCATTGGGCAATTTGTAATTATAGAGGCAGATAGTAATAGGACTAGACTGGTTTTATACTAAAAGATGAGAGATTTAGATTAGATGCTAGGAAGAAATAGTTTTCTCAGAGGGTGGTGAGGCACTGGAACAGGTTACCCAGAGAAGCTGTGGATGCCCCATCCCTGGAAATGTTCAAGGCCAGGCTGGATGGGGCTCTGAGACTTCTGGTCTAGTGGAAAGTGTCCCTGCCCATCGTGAGGCATGTTCGAAGTGTAGGATCTGTAAGGCCACTTCCAACCCAAACCATTCTATGATTCTATGATTTTATGATAGTTACTGAATTTTACCTTTTTTTTCTATAACAACAACTTAGGATGCAGCAAACAAAATTATTAATTGGATTCTGGTTCCAGTTCTGCTTATAGAGCCCCAAAATATCTCTGTTCAATGGTGCCAGCCTCATTATTCAGTTGATAGAGTGGCTAAATGGAGCTTTCGTCTGGCTTTCCTGATTTCTTTTAAGAGTCAATAAAAAAAAGACCATGGTAAGGAAAAAACAATTGAAATTCTGACCCAAAATTCTAACTAGGTGAATAGAAATGTACTTGTTTAAGAATATGAGATATCTACAGGTTGCTATTGAGTGAATTAGTGTCTAAATTGGTTGCCACACTTGTTAATCCTTGGTTATTGTTTGTGTGCCTACTGTTTTAGAGCAGAAAATTTAAAGTACATTCCTATTTAGTAAAAAGTGACAACAGCCTGTCCTCTATAGGACAGATGAAATTATTAAATGAATATGCAGAAATAGTGTCTACCTTGTCCTATTTGAACTTATTCTGCCTTTTAGGGTTATACCAGACACCTCCGACCCCATGAATCATAAGAGAGACCACAGTACCATATATGCAATCAGGAATGTGTGTGCTGAATACCAGAGAGCTCTTTGTCACACTCAGAATAAAGTTCCACTTCAAAAGATCGTGTTCTGCTTGTAGGGCTGGTAAGCAAATCTGGTGGGACTGTCTCCTGATGTAAATGCTTGAGTTTCATTGAACTTGAGATGAAGAAAATTCAATTGACAGGGCACTGGTCTTGGACAGGGGTGATGGAGGTTGAGGTTTCCAGATGATCACCTGAGCACTGGTCCTTGCATTGCTCCCTCCAACTACCTCACTGTGAAATAGGGTTAAAAGCATGGAAAATTAATGCATCCAAGGTGTTAGGCCTGTGAGAGGAGACACATGAGTACTGCAGATAAGCTGGAGTGCTGTGGGCTGAAAAATGCATGTGAGTATGTTCTTGGAGACAGGATCTGTCCTGAGCAAAGAGAGCAGGACCCAGAACACACAGAAGAGAAGTGTGTCCCAGTGCAGGGCTCATTAAGATTGGAGTCATGGCAGGCACACTGCCAGTTGCCTGCAGTTGACATCATGCTAGGAAAGTAAATAAGATGGCTTGCTCTAGATCTTATCACAGACTGGTAGCTTCTGCTGCCCCACTTGTCAAGTGGCTTGCTTTTCCTTGAGAGAAAAGTCAAATTCACCACCATGTGACTTGAGTTGCTTAGGGAGAACAACATGGAAAGTCACTTCTGCCAATTCACTTGTATGTAAATAGTCATGGCTGCAAAATTGATACCAGGAGATATTTGGGATCATCAGGTTTTTTAGATGTCTCTGTGTGTTACAGGCACAAGGAAATATGTTCATTTTCTAAAAATAGGGTGTTGTATGCATTTTAAGGTTTTAATTTTATTTTGCATTTTGCCCTTAAATTGCCTTCCCAGTTTTTCAGCATCCCACATCTTGGCCCATTTTCAAATAACTGTTTAGTTAACAGGACTAGGAGTAGAGAATTCACTATACAAACTCATCCATTTTAAAGATGCTGGTGACTAGCTCTAAAAGGTCAGAATACTTAGATTTTTCCTGTCTGATTGTGGTCTAGCTGGGCTGAGCCACCTCTAAAACACTGCGTGCAAACATTTCATTTCTGACAAGCCCTAAAAATGTCTTCTTCCCAATTGTTATCTCTTTTCCTGGATTATCACACCCTCTAACTTTGGCTCCAAGAGTTAGAGATTAAAGGAAAAGAGAAGGATTACATCCACCTAAGTTATGTTTGCCCTGTTCCTTCTCATCTGCTATGCCTGAGTCCCTGAAAAGGACTTATCTCCAGGTTCTCCTCGTGTGACCCAGCCATGTCCTCCCTTGCAATAGAGTAGCAGTGCTTCATTTGTGTAGTGGAGCAGCAGCACTTTATTTCAGTTAAAGACTGAGTTCTCTCCAGCACAGGAGAATTCATTCAAGCCTTGAATTCAACTGATTTTAGCCTTGCTGAATAAATTTTGCTTTGTAAAGTGAGACCACTAATCCATGCTGTAATAAGATTTCTGGATACATCATACCCTGCACATACTCTTGAGTGAATGTGGTGTGGTACACAAGACCATACCAAAACTCCCAAGTACAGCATGAATGTTTACTGTCACTTAATTCCCCATTAGTTTTAGTTTTCTATTTCAATGACTATTTTTTCATCCTTTGAAAAACACTCTTCCTCCTCGCTGCATTTCAAGGTAGGAGTGAGATAATTCACTATACCACCATTTAATTAATAACTTTGTCAGTCATTCAGTGAGTAATTATTTTATTATTACAGGAATGCAACCCACAAACAGATTTCCCCCTCTGTGCCTCTCCCCCCAGATCAGTTTGTTTGGTCCCAAAGAAAGCCTAGATGCCACATTACCCAAAGGACAATTACAGACCATGTTTCCACCCAGGGCTTCTGTAGCTGCACTCTCTGCCTGATGGGTTTTTTGTTTGGGGTTTCACCCCCCTGCCTCTTGCTTCATCTTCCTTTCCTCTCTTATTGTTCAAGTAGCTTCTCTGAGTATTTTTTTTTTTTTGTATTCTGGTGCCTGCAGCCTGAGCATGTAGAAGCACCTTGGAATTAAGTGTCTCAAACCTACCCCTGATCTGTGTTTTTGCTGTAACCATTGTTTATGCAGTAGTCAAAAGAGACAAACAGTGTGAGCACAATCAGCAAGAGCACACTGGCAATTGCTACCTCCTCCTCTCTTCTTCCAGTCAAAAACAACAGTATTTGTAACCAGAGAAAGCCTTATGCAACACAAAAGCATCTCAAGTATGGTAAATGGCTTCCAGTTGTTCCATGTGTCTAAGTAATTCCTGGTCCCCCACTTTTAATATATTTTGTAATTTTTATTGAAACAATCACTTATTCCTATTCTATTAGTGTCTGGATGTTTTGTGTGGACAGTGTCTAGCACACTACAGATACTTTCTCTACCCTGAAAATTTTGCAGCCTCATTTAAAAATAAGAACACATGGAATTAGGGATGGGATATATGAAAAGTTCCAAAGGGAAAATAAATGTATTTTTTCTATATATTTCCAATCAGCAAAAGTGGGTGGGTTGCTGCACTGCAACAAGTTTCTGATGTTCAGTTTCTCCTGACTAATTAAGATCTTTCAAAAGGAAGCTCCTCTTCCATTTGGAGCTTTGTTGAGATGGTATAAATCATGCTGTTGCAGTGACTTTTTTCAAGAAGTTGGATGAAGTTTTCCAGTCTGCCTGGAAGATCTCAAAGCACCTCTGGATGGACAGCCCACTTTACAAGCTAAGTACTGGAGACAGGTTTTACAAGAATTGATAGGTAGTTTTGAAGCTCTTATTTAGGTCCTGAATTGGAGGCACTTGGAAATATATTATTTAAGCATGTATTTTGGGATAGGTCTTCTCACCTCCCTGTTTAGAATTTAAAAAATCCTAACCAAACAAGAAGCAATTACTCCTTCTAATAGTTTCTGAAATTTTAGAATTGAATTCTCCTATTCTCAATGAAATTATATGTATATTAAAGGAGTGTCTCCTTATTTTCCATCATGTCCTCTCAAATTGCTCTTCCCCCCCACCTCCACTTTTGTCTAGAAAAGACCTCTAGAAAAACTAATAAGGATAGACTTTTTAAATTTCCAACATAAGATAGTTTCTAGGAGATTTATTTATTTACTCATTCAGGTCACTGGATTGCTAGGACTCCTCTTCTGCTAAAACCTGAATTGGTTTTAAATAAATCCCGATGTTTTACACCACAGATGTGATGGCAGAATCACTGGGGCATGTTTCAGGATCATGTGCTGAGAACTGTATTTTACTGCTTGTGATTAACCCCATTGTTCCATATGCAGTGCAGTCAAGTCATCAATTTGCTGGCATAAACATGTCTGTCAAAGCTTGGACTTCATGTATGCTACTTGGGATATGGGAAGGAAAATGGTCATGGGTCACTGTGGAAAGGCAGGAAAATATAAACATGTGCACCATGGTATGTGGAGCTGCTATGTGGAATCAAATGAACAAAGGATAGGACATGGGACCTAGGGTTGTATTAGCAGCATAAGAAGACTTTCAGCCTATACTTACGAGAAGAACAAAATAGATTACATGCAGATGTATAAAACAAAGCTGTCTGACAGTTGAGAAATCTTGCTTTGCAAACCATTGACTGCCATTCAAGAAAGAACTGCTTATTCTTATTCTGTCAAGAAATTCTTTTGCATGGGAGAGTCTGTAGAGCAGAGGAAGGAAAATCTTCAAGACCAGGATTATTCTTTATGGCCCAAATAGGTGGTAGTGGTAGACTCATCAGGCTGCCCTTTTGATAACACACTGAAAAATCAGAGAATTTTCTGCAGTAATATCAGCACGAAGAGTGAAAAACATCACTAAGCCTGCAGACCGTGAAATGAGAAAATGCCAAAAGAAACAGAGATTTTATTTCCTCAGCTGTTATCATGAGATCACAATCCTGTTGAGCAGTAAAGCAATGGTGTTTTCTAAAACGAGCTATGAATTAAGTGATCAGAAGCAATTTTTTTCTGGTTTTTTATTTTCCTTATATTTTTTTTTAAAGTGACTCATTGACCCTTGGTGTCAAATCCCCATTTTGGGGTTTCTAGTGACAGGCACATCCACTGGGTCTGATTTTTTTTCAGAATGTGTTTAACACTTCCACTCCTTCCACCAAAGCCGTACTTCGGGTTTTGTAAAAGCATCAGAAGTTCTACAGGGATTTCTTCTGGAGCAAATATGCAAACAGCAGTCTGAAGGCTCCAGCTCTTAAAAGTATGGTGAACCTTAAATGGATGGGCTGGGATAACTGGGACGGAAAGAGAGACATCTGTTGAGTTGTTGAAAAGACATATGCTCCCAGCACTTCCTTTGTCATGCAGTTTGGAAATCCTTTCTCTCTGAGTTTATTGCTAATATTTAATTTAAAACTAAATTTGGATTGTTGACAAAATTATAACTTGTAAATGGACACTTCTTCCCTCCTTCTTCCCAGTTTGTCTGGGCAGTGCTTACTCTCTGATTTCCTCCTACTGCTGGTCCCAGCTCAGGTACCCTGGGTTATGCTGGAAAAATGGGGACATCACCCTGGCTTTGGCCTTATGTGAGAGGACAAGGTTGGCAGGAGAGTGGGAAGTGGTGGTTTGCAAGTTGGTAACATCTTGCTCTTCCTGTTCTCCTTCAGGACTGTAATCACGTTTATATTGGATGGAAAACGTGACTTTATTTGTGTATGTGTATTTGTGTATGAACACTTAATGACATTTCAAGGCATCTGACAAAAGCTTAATTCCTTGGATTGGTTTCGTCAAATAATAAAATGACTTGACATAAGTATAATTGAAAGCAGATGTGGAAATATGGACTTCTAGCAGTCATTCTGCCCCCCCTCCCCCTGCTTTTTTTCTCTTAACTCTGTTCATGCCAGATATATTTTCATTTTTGTTTCCTACTTCCTATCTGCAGAACAAAGCCTGGGGAAGAAGAGTTCTGAAGCAAAGAACCAAAGAGTATTCATTTTTCATTTCAATGTCTCCTAGTAAAATTTCCACCTTTTCTGAGTTAATTTTCTTTTATGAAGAAAAGTTCCTCTCCCCTCATCCTGAGCTCATCTGCTCTGTTATGTAATCATTCCTGTCCTCAATGGCTGTTTACTGCTATTGCTTGAATCTGAAATTGTAGGTTATGTGTTGGTCTCAGCTAAGAAAGCAGCCTACATTATGTTTTTACCTTCCCCCCCGGCTGGACTAAGTGTTGGATGGAAGAAATTATAAAGATGCAGAAATGAAATTGGAAAAATTGCATATGGGCAAAAGGTGGAAGGGTTCCTTTGCTGCATTTTACACTATAAAATACATCGTCTTTATGGCTGCTTCTTAGCCTGAAAGGAACAGGATAAACCATCAGTGGTGATCATAGAATCATTTAATAGTTTGGGTTGGAAGTGAACTTGAAAACCATCTAGTTCCAATCCCTGCATTGCAGGGACACTATCCACTAGACTAGGTTGTTCAAAGCCCCATCCAACCTGGCATTAAATGCTTCCAGGAATGAGGCATCCACAATTTCTCTGGGCAAACTGTTCCAGTGCCTCACAGTAAAGGATTTCTTCCTAATATCTAATCTAAATTTATCCTTCTTAAGCTTAAAGCCATGACCCTTTTCCTATCACTTCATGCCCTTTTGGAAAAGGTCTGTGTCCAGCCTTCTTGTAAGCCCTCTTTGGGTACTGGAAGGCTGCTGTAAGGTCTCCCTGAGTCTCCTCAACAACCACACCAACTCTCTCAGACCGTCAGAAGCAAAAGTATTAGAAGTATTATTATAAGAGCTAAAGTATAATCACCTGCTTAAATGTCAGCAGTGGCTTTGTCATTGGAACAGCTCTTCCCAATGTGTCCAACCAGTCTGACTTGAAAAACTAAAAAAAATTAAAAATTAAGTTGGAGTAACAACAATGACAGTTTAAAGTGTTTAAAGTTAACAGTGATTTTCTTGAATATTCAGCCGTGCCAGCATCATGGTATCATTGTTCACACTGTTTAGGGAAGAAATGAGACTTATAAAAACTATTATCATCTTTGATTTTATAATCTTTGATTGGGGGAAAAGACATATATGACCAAGGACTGAAGGTCTCTAAGTTTTTTATGACTTGAATCTTAGAGACTGTGGTCTCTAAGTTACGTGCAAATGGGTGGTCAGGTGGTCAGGAAAAGCTAAGAGAGGTGCATTGCATTACTTGCAGTATTAACGTAGAGGCTGCCAGCACACAAAATGTTGCCATCTAAACTTGTCCCATCCTAGAATCCAAAGTCATCCCAATGTTCTCCAGAACTGATGATCAATGCTTTCAGCTGCCCATGAGATTGAGATTCGATGATTCCTTCCTTCAAAGATGAGGTGACTGGTCTAAGTGTGAAGATGACCCAAATCTGCTTTTTGAATTCAGAAGCATTAGTTTTACTTCTTTGTCTGGGGCAGGGTGGGCCTGGTTTCCAAGGACACTGGGACGACAGGGCTCCAACTGCAGGCACCAGTAGTTACTGTTTTTTGGAAAGTCTCCATTAATAAGCTGTGTTAGTAATACAATGCCAAGTTTAAAAGCAGCAGATAATATCTGAGGTGAGATCCTCATTTGAATTATGGGAGGTGAAATACACAGGCTGAAGTGCTCAAAAATTAATCTGAGTACAGGAAAGTATCTTAATGTATTCAGAGTTTAAAAAAAAGAGATGGAGAAGGATGGCTGGTGAATCCAGCCAAAAGAGGAACTGCCAGGAATATGTCAGGAGGATAATCTGACAAAAAGAATTCAGCAGGGGTGTTAGTCCTGCAGAAAAGTGATGATGAGGAGAGTGTAAGTTAAACAGCCTGCTCCTTTAGTGTACACTTACATGTGACAGGCACACCTACCACTCCCAAAAAACACCCTTCTATTTCAAGCAGGACTTCAGCATGGAAAGAAAATCTAGTATTAGACCAAACACACTGGAAATATTCTTCTAGCCATCTTTTGCAGCCCTGTGAATCTTCGGGCTCCTCCAGGCTGCTGGCCAACCCAAAATAGGAGTGCTGAGGAGACATCAGAGTTACTCTGTGTTGGACATCTTTTGTGTCAGGTGTCTTGAGTTTACCCAGGTTAGCATGCACCTCCTTGCAATGCACTGCACAGCTGGAATGATCAGTTTGTGCCATGGAGGTAGTGTAAGCTCCAGAGAGCTGAAATCAAGTGTGCCTGGTAAGTGTAACCCTGTGCTCAGTCTAGAATACTCATTTCAAGAAAGGAGATCTAATGAGTGTTTGTAATAGCTTAGAAGAGGTTAATGCTTTATTAAATGATCACTTATTTTTTAAAATTATTATTAGCAATTTGTTAAATAGTAGAAATAAAAATTTCTGAGCTACTCACTTTATTGCTTTATTTATTAAGGCAAGTTTCATACTATACTTTTCAATATCAGTAGTGCTAAAGAGACAGATCTTACATTCCTTCAGGATACTGCAACAGGATGCAAGTACTTATAAAGTTAATAATTACGCTTACCTGTGTAACCACAAAGCATCTTGGGATTGGCCTAGAGAGACAAAAGTTTAAAGCCCACATCTCCAATCTATCTTCCAAACATATCAGTAAAACCATCTACTTGTGAAACTCTGATTGCATGATTCAGCTTGCAGCATTATTTCTTCGTGATGCACAAACTTATCAGATTTGTGTGGCTAAAACAGAGATTTGTGCAGCATTTATGGCAAGTTCATCTGTATGTTTTCTTTTTTGCCATATCAAAATGTCAAGGATGTCCATCAGCTTTTCACATGTACACACTGTTCTAAGTTTTGAAAACATAATCAGTGGAGGCATGTAGTCATCAGCTCCATCAGGTTGTTTTGTCTTCTGTGGGCTTCTGTGTAGTGTAGACCTTAGGTAAGTTTTCTTCAGAGCATTTGTTAAACATGTAAAAGTCAAGTATGCAGCTCTGTTTCCTACACTGGGCTAATTTGGTATCCTAGACTAAATGCATAATAACAAACTGAATGTTTTCTCCTGCTAGGGGTTAAAACAATGCTGGCCACAAGTATTCTAGGTTATGTGCTCAAGGTGGTAAGCTTATGGCTGAGAAGAAATTTATCCCACTGTTGAAAGACTCCTGCAAAGTCAAAACTCTCTGGATCAGGACTCAAGGCTAAGTGTGATTTAGCTTGAGTGACTGTGGGGAAAAAAAAAGCCACAAAATGAAACACTAGATAGGTCTTCTTATGATGCTTACTCTTTTTTTCCTTGCAAATGAGATAGAAGTATAATTGTGTTCCGAAACTATGAATACTGGCCCTTGCTTTCAACATTTGACTATCAAGTCCTCTAAGCTGTCAGTTTTGACCTTAATTTTGAAGGAAGATTTCAGAACTCCTTACAATATGTGTTTGTGTTATTTCCATTTGTACCTCCAGGTCTGGAGACTTTCACCCCAGAGTTACTCTTCTCTCCTAATCCTCCCCTGCACTTCCCTTTTCCAGGCCTTTCCTTCTCCATTACACTACAATTCATGCTTCCATAGAGAGGTACATACTGTGGGTGCTCGTTCTAATACTTGCCTCCCACTGTCTCCTCCTGTGAAGGCCTTCATTCGTGTCTCTTCCCTTCCACATCCTTCCTCCCATTATTTGGGAAAGTATTTGTTGGGGGACTGCATAATAAGCTCTATTGGAAAGATGGGCTGGAAAGAGATGAGGGAGTGATACTGTTATTTCAGAAAGCATTAATGAATGTTGTCAGCCAAACCTTTGACCTGAGAGGGAGTGGTGGAAGCACAAAGCAGATGACGAAGGTTCTTTGTGTTCCCCATTACTGTTGTGCTGGTTTTCCTTGGCTGGGAGCATCTGGAATAGTCTCTAATGTTTTTAATTGAGTAAATGCAGCATTCCCAAGCTGTTGTGTGACAGACAAACAGACAGACAAACCTACAAAGAAATGCCATAAATTTGACTGTGTGGGTTCACAAGATTGGTCAATTATTCACAATTAGAAAAATAAGGTTACATAAATGGTCAAGATTTTTTGGGAGTGACTAATTGTTTTAGATGTCTTATGCTTTGGATGATCCATTAAAACTACCTTAAAAGGGCTTGTGCTTTGGCAAACAAGTTTCCGTAATTTGGAAACTGAGGGTCCTTACAGATATAATGGACAACAAGAAAACCCAGAGATTATCAAAATCAGTTTTCATCTAAAAGCGTTGACAACAACGTTATGCACAAGGACGTTGTTTTCTGGTTTATATCAGTCTGTGAATCTTCTTCACATGTTTGTATACAGCCTTACAAATAAATGTTAACAGTATGTTTTATAAGTGATGTTGTATGTGAAAGCACTTTACTAGAAGCAGACACAGTTGTAATGTTCTGAAAGGTTGGGAAAGGAGGCTTAGAAAGAGCTCATCTGTTAGGTCTTGAATACAGACCTGTTTACTCCCCACACACAAAGTATTTTAAGAGGGAATGGGGCATCGCTGGTGCGAGAAGCATGGGAAAAGCTGGGTGGTGCAGGCCTTAGTAGGCCTTTTCTAGGGTCACTGTAGAACAGGGGTTGCCTGGGGTAGGCAGGATTTCTGTGGACACAGCCACAAACTGGACACTTGCAGCACCCTGGGAAGAGGCTGAGGAAAAGCAGCCGAAAGGTCACACAATCCATCCAGCTAAACAGTCCTGGTGGGTGGCAGTCTGAAATAATTCCTGAGCTATTAATTAGGAAGATGCTCTTCCAGGTTCCGGCCGAAGTCATAAGACATGCCGAGGCAAGGAGCCAAAAGATCAAAAGGACACTAAATATTTTTTTTTAAACCATTCTGTGGAGAGAGAGAGGAGAGAGCTGTCCGGGTCTGGTTCACACAGGATGTGCTGATAGGGCTGGGCTTTGGTCTAGGATGTGAGGAAGCAGTGTCTGCCTGGCTCTGCTCTCCTTGGTTTTCACCTAAATATGACTGTGGATTGTTGGTTTTGTTTTGTTGGGGTTTTTTTGTTTGTTTGTTTGTTTGTTTGTTTGGGTTTTTTTGGGTTTTTTTGTATTTTTTTTTCTCTCAGTGTTAGGGTAGACCAGTATCTTGATTGGAAAAGGCTGTGTGATTACCCATGTTAGCCATTTGTTACAAGCCCTTAAGAAGGAGTTTTGCAGGTGTTGATTCCAAGCAAGCTCCTAGTTAGACATATGTAAGCCCACCACATTTTCACTCGAGACTCACCTTTAATATCACATGAAATATTGAGTTAATCCAAGAAAACAAAGCAGTGATGCCCAAGTCCAAAGAACAGGGAAGGATCAGGGAAGGATCTACATTGTTTATTTGGGAACAAGGGCAAGGTCAAATCCATGTTTCATAAAAGAAGTAGTTAATGAATAGCACAACCCAGAAAGCCTTGCTTACCACAGACTGCTCTCTAAAGGACTTCTCTTGCTCTTCTCATTTCCACGAGTCTGCTCTTTGTATCCTCTAATGTATGGTAAAGGTATGTGCTGCAACCTTTCCCACATGGACTCCACATGCCAGTTTTCACTCATCTCACACCCACCATTCTGTCATACCTGGCTGAAAATGAACAAGGAATTTGAAATTCATTGGGAGGAAACTGATATGAAAAAATGACTATTCGACAATCTTGAATCCTTATTACCAAGGGAACTTTGCTAAACAGGGTAAGTATGGGAAACTGAAAGCAGCATGGCATTGATTTCTGCAGCAGCAGCCTGGTAGGAAGGACACCAAAGCATCTAAACTTGCCCTATGTACCATGGATTTGTTTCTTTTTTTCCCCACTTTAAAAAGAAAGGTAGGTCTTGAATGTGGAAGTAGAAGTTGTTCACTTTTTGCAGGGAAAAAGAAGCCAGCATTCTGCAACCCAAACAGGAAACATGACCATAGGTCCTGATTGTCCAAAATCTTTCTTCTTCTGCCATTCCTCTTGTGGTTGCACAAGGGAAACCTCCTTTTAGTGGAATGTTTTGGTAGGGTCCAAACCGAGTCCAGTGGGGATTCTGTTGCAATTTTAAACTTGGAACAGCTGCCAGCCCTCCCTAATGACATCAGTGACATTTTGATATTCCAGAGCAAGTTCTCACAACTTTGGTGGAACTCACATCGTCATATAATGTGAGACTAATCTTTTCTTTAACTGTCATAATTTTTTTTTTTAAATGTCTCACATTTTTTCAAATAGCATTGCAGAAAGGAGAGGTCAGAACAATAGATTGCGGTATGCCTCACCTAAACTTTTGGTGCCTATTCCTGATTGTATATGCATTTATACAAATATTGAAGAAAATGACCCTTTATAGCAAAATATTATTGAAAGGTTCATTAAAACGCTTTTTCCCCCCATGCAATTTAAGAGGGAAAGGCAAAGATAAGGCAAGCCTGCCAATTGTTTAATGACATTTCTGTTAGTGAAAATGCACTTTTTTAAGGTCTGGAAGAAACTAGTCTGTTTACACTTTTCAAAATCACCTGAAGGCCTTAGAAGTGCATGACTTACCATAAATATGATTCAGATAAATGAAATTTCTCTAACCAAGAAGTCGAAGTTCGGCTCCAGCAATTTTCTTCTATGATGCTTAGCTGATAATATTTACTTTATAAATTAATCATATTCTCCTATTGTTTCAGTTCTTATAAAAATGAAATTTGTCAAAATCAAAGGCAGGTGTACACCTTTTATTGAGCTGAGGGAGAGCATGTTATTAATTTTCCATTCTTCATACAAATACTGCCTTATAAGATGGCTGAGTGTGAGAAATTTATAGCAATCCTCTGCAAAATGATAAAATTTGGCACAATAGAGGGACTTTGTAGTTCCTGAGATAGCAAAGAGGAGCAGCCCTTCCTTTTCCACTACTCAAACTCCTGATAGCTGTGCATTTATAACATATTAACAAAAACATTCCCTCCCACAGCAATAACAAATTGCAGAGTGCCTACCAAAGCTTAAAGGACAGCAGTCAAAAAGTGACAAGGAAAAGAAAACACATTTGGAGTAATTTTGTTTCGCAGGTGTGTACTTGAGCACATGATGCCTGTAGTTTCTAGGCATATGTACAGTAGCTTTTTATAAAGATTAAACTTGATCCTCATTGACAGCTATAAGACTGAAAAATGTATTGGTGTAGTATATAAATCTGTACAAATGCTGGAGATACAGCAATAGAAAAAAAGGAATTTTCCCACAGAAGCAGTGAGGAGGAAATACATATTTTAAACTAAAAGTTTAATCTTGAGGGTAAGCTCTTCATGGTGCTGTCACATGAGGCATTGATAGAAATAAGTGCCAACCTGGAATCGCTTGGTGAGAGACACCATGTGACCTTCATGGAAACTGCAAGTCTAGATCAGAGAATGGATGAAACTTTTTCAAGTACAGGCTGGATAGTGGTAACCATGCAGCACAAATCCCAGACAGAGCCCGCCCTTGTGACCTAAGGTGAGATTACCATTTAGAGTTTCAATGCAACCTGGAAAGCGCAGATGACTCCTGAATATTTGTATTCCTCTGTGCTGGGGCAGACTGTGAGCTTTCAATCTTTAATTTGTCTTGAGTTGCAGTGTGTCCAAAGCACAGCTGTGCAGACTGTCAGTCTCGTGCAGAGATTCTCTAGTGATTGTTTCTTTGCCAACTGAAGGCCTTCATAAAGGTTTTGGGCTGGATAATGGGTTACAAAGTCAGATCTCTGTCACTGACATTGACAATATAAGGCTTGTCTTGCCATGGATTCCTTGCCTGCTTGGGCTTTAAAAGGGAAAAAATACTCCATGGGGGGTTATTTCTACAGCTAAAACCTGCTGTTTCATTGTTCTGCGGGCTGTCTTCCTCTGCTGGCCCTGACATGGCAATATTCTTGATGCTTGGGAAGATTAAGACACATTACTGTGTGCTTTTTAGCAGAGTGACCCATGCACGTGTATGTGAGAGCAGATTTTGGTATTCTGTAAGCCAGCTTTGTTGACAAAGCGGCCCCAGCTCCTGAGTCTGGGCTCTCAGTGCAAGCTAGGCTGCCTTCTCCCACTGAAGGGGAAGGCTAGCCACTGCATGATAAAGGCCAAGTGACAGGAATACCTCTCCCACTTATTTATAGCTTTTTGCACTGTAATCTCCCAGATATATGAAGGAGAACTTTTATCTCCCTGAATCTTTCTGAAAAGGAAAAAAAAAAAAATTCCTTGGCACCACTCCTGTCTTTTCCTCTGAACTTTAGTTTCTCATATTCCTTTATACCCAACATCTGTTTGCTGGATCTGATTGTGAGCACACACTGGATGCCTCATTATGGATAGATTGTAATCTCTCTGTACATAAATTAATCATTTTACCAGTCTGGCTTTGCTGTCAACTTGTTATGTTGGTGGCCTTTGAGATTTTATTGCATGAAAGCGAGACATATTTGCATTAGAAATTATAAACTCCAGAGCCAAGGGGAAGGACAAAGTATGTTTAAAGAGGCTATTTCAAAGTCTTCCAGGAGAGGGGACAAGACAAGCAGGTGACTAGAACCTCTTCTGTCCCAGAGTCTGGTGGCAGTGAGCAGAGAGTATTTTGAAGAGAAGATAAGAAGTGTTTCCTTACATCCCTCTTGCTTCTGGCAAATTTTAGGAATGAGCTGAGGAATGTTCCCAAACCATTGTATTTAATAGCTAATGACTTTTGGTTAAGGAAATGTGATCCTCCCTTTGGTCAGTAATATGTGCTGAATAGTGTCTTCAGATCCCTGCCAGCCATGTCTTCCATGAACCTTTGAAGATCTGTGGAAATTTGCTTGGCTTATTTTTCAGTTTCTCGTTTTTCAGATCCACAGAGCTGCTCCAGCTGAGGCCATCTAAGGATGTGACCTTAGGGTTCATGGCTGCGTTAGCGTGCTCTCTGCCATGGCTCTGGTAGCATTTTGCCACTCTCCTTGCTGTGAATAGTTGAGTAACATAAAGAGTCTGTCTGTCTTTCTGACCGGCAAAATAAAAAGAAGCAGGAAGGGAAGTCTGTTTCTTCTTTCTGCATGGCCTTTGGGACTGAAAAGGCTTTTCATTAGTTGTTAGGTGTGTATATATATGTCTGTATATTTGAGGAATAATTTTCCAAAATTTTATGGTCTCATAAACAAGCTGGGTTTCATCTTTTAAAAGCATGGCCCTGGTACATGATAGGAAAAAAAGAGCTTTTGTTCTGAAAGAGTTTTCTCAGTCATAAACCATGCATTTAGCTACTGAACTTGCCCACATTTTGTTACTGTTTTCTCTCCAAGTATACAATACAGTGTCAGATTAGACATTCTACAGTGTATTACAAGTCTTCCTTTTAGTTTCACATAAACAATACTGATAAATATTGTCAATCAGAGTTACTATTTTTTAACTGCATATGGTGAAGCTGTGGTCATGAGCAGGGCAAGCCCAGACAGCTTTTGTAGCTCCCTTTGCTGACACTAAAGCACTTGTAATTTTCTTATTAATTTCTTTGAACTATAGAAGGAACGTGCTGCAATGCTTTACTCCTGATGACAGACTATACACGTCCATATGCCTGAGTTTTGGCTCAGAATTGTCCAGATAGATGTTTGTAGTTTTTTTCATGTGCTATTGATGATTCAAGGGTTAGATAAATTTACTGTAGTGGGACGTATTGGCAGAAGTAACACTTGTATAAACATGATCCTTTTAGTTATTAAAAAAAAACCCTACCACTAAATCACTTTGCTCCCAGTTTCACACACCCAGAAGTTCTTTCTCATCCCCTGGGACAAGATTTGGTAAGTCCTTTCTGGTCATGATTTGCTTTCAGAGGATAATTTAAAGTGTAGATAATTACTGTATTTTGTTAGGAAATGGCTTAGCAAACCAAATTAAACAGTATATTTTCATCCTGCTTCTTGGTGTCAAGGAATGTAATGGAGATATACAATGATGTTGGCGTTGGTTTCATCTCTGTTAAGGTAGTCAATAGATCACTTGTAAGTAGCTGGTAAGTGAGTATGTCCACGTGCATTCTAGCAAAGTTGGTAAACCCATATGTAATAGTTGTCTTTTATTGACACTAAGGCTGCTGATTCATTTCCAGATGTAGTTCTCTGCCTGGGAGGTTTTATGCAGTACAACACAAAAACCTTAATTGTAGTATTTTTTTTGTTGTTTGTTTTCAATCTAGTTGCCCACTGATTTGGAAACTTCCTTCTGTGAATTGTGCTTAATTGTGTTACTATAGCATCAATTTTTCATGGCAGAGACAGAATTACTGCTTAAAAATGCAGCATTTGTTAGTCACCCCCAAATTCAGATCCAACTTGAACATAAAATGAAAGATAATCATGCCTTTTGCTATCTAGGAATGAGCTTGTAGGCCACTTGATGGATTTTTTGATTCAGTGAATGCTTGACTTGTAGCTTCTTTTATGTCCTACCATGAAAACCTTTGTAGGCCCACATGATAATGATTTTTCATAAAAGAGAAATGTTCAGTAGGCCATTTATATAAGTTTTTAATTTGTGTTGGTTTGACAAAAGTAAAAGATACTAACTAGAGCTCTCAAATACAGAGCTAGAAGCAAAAATTTAAAAACTATTTAAAAATGCATACACCTAAATGCTACTTTGTATAGTTATAGGTGTCTGTGGAAGAACATGAAGCTGGTGTTTGTGTGGGTGCTTGCATATTTACCTATGTAGATGTGTATGTGTGTGTATATATGGATCTACAACATCTGATATATGACATTAAGATACATACAAAACATGAGAAAATAGCAATGCTTTGATTGAACTCAAGCCATGTTTTTACAATTTCCTGCTGGAAAGGCAATACCATTAGTGGTGTCCTGGGAACATGCTTGCCACTTTCTGCAATGCATCTTTATCAATCTTCACATGATTGAATAGATCTGGAGGGCCAGCTATCTCAGGATATATCAGAAGATTGCAGTGTTGAAATAATGGTTCTTTGGGGTGATGGCCAAATCAGCAATCCCAAAGAATCAGCAAGACTTACTTGTTATTTCTCAGCATGGGTTGTTCTGTTCCCTTAGGCTCAATGATTATATTTGGGGAAAGTTTGAGTTGAAAGGCATTATTTTATTGGATTGACTTCAAGAAGTATTATACAACTATGTACACAGATTTCTCTGTATGACTTTGGAGTGTGGTTTTTCCAACTATGTAATGTGGTGTTATCTACAGCCCAGAAAGGTTTTGTTTGACAGTTCTGGTAATCCCTTATGAACATCACCAGATTACAATTTTGATTTTGCTCTTTAAGTTTTTTATCCCCACATCTGGCCACACAGTCCTATATGCTCTATATGTATACACAATCAAACTGTTCAGTTACAGTGCCGTGACTTATGAAAGAAAACTTCAGGAAGAAACTGTAAGCAAAGTTTATTTGGAGAAGCAGTGGATGGCACTGTTGGATTATAATTATAAGGCAATAAAACATGCAAATCATAAATTGCAATTTTTTGGAAAATCCATGAGCTACATGTAATGTAGTATAATTCCTCGAAAGGTATTGGAGTTAAACCTCAGTAGAACATGATATTCAGGTAAGCATTCTTGCTCAGTGGTTTATTATACAAATCATTGGGGTCAGTTGAAGGGAGACCAATCCAATTTGGGTTCCAACATATTGTGGTGTTTTCCCTCATCCCAGAACTGCTGCTTATAGGAAATATTTTTTTTCATCAAAGGCTCCAGCTCCTGAGGGGGAAGGAGGGCTCTGGTGGCAGCAAGAACCTGAGTTAGAATGCTGGAGCAGAGCTATTGCTTCAGCCTGTTTAGAGGGGCTCACATTTGCCATCAGGAGTTGAGAGGTCCAGCAGGACACCAGCAGCCTGCAAATATTTCATGTAGAAACAGGGGCATCTATTCCCATGTGGCGCAAAACCCTATGTATACCTTGAATCACACTGATCTTGACCTATGCTAAGAAAAGCATAAATTTTGAAATAATTTTGTGCTGATTGTGTGTACTGAGTTGAATTTTACCCTGCCTTAATATTCCTTTCTTGGGATACTTGCTGTTGTCTGCTTTACTTGGCATGGGTTGTGAAGGAACATTTGTAACATGGTAGGCCTGGTTCTTCCCTTGTGTTGTGAACATTTATTTCCTTTTTTACCACATTGCTTCCAAGGATAGATTTGTGGAGTTGTGGATTACGAAGAGCAAACGTTTTCAAGTGTTTGTTCCCCTGCAGTGATCAAAATATCTTTCATTATTAATTACCACAACCAAATTGAATAGAAAGGAACAGGAAAAATAGGTTATGTTAAACCACAGCCTGAGGAAAAATCTCAAATTTTCCTTTGTGACAGGCAGATTCTATGGGGTTTTTTCCTAGGTCCTTCTCAGGTGCAAGTTCCTCCATCACCTCTTATGCTCAGGCATGTTTCTATGCAGTGTCACTGTTTCTATGTTGTGTCAATCTCTGGACGCTGCCTGTTCATGTCTACTTTACACCACATGCTTTTCTGGAAGAGAAAATGCCTCTCCAGTACCTTTATGATTGCCAGACTGTGCAAAAGGGTGATACAGGCTGGGGGCCAGGGAGAAACCTTAGAGATGGTTTTTCTCTTCTTTTGCTGAGTGCCAGGCCACACAGGTTTGTGGTGGAAGCTGTTTGACCTGCAGCATACAGTGTTGAAACCTTACGTGTTTTTATGCCAGACTCAGGCTGTCCTACTCATTGTGTTTTGAGGGGGAAAGCTAGTTCCTAGTGCCAGACAAGAAAGGGAAAGAAATAAAGGAGGTTTAAAATAAAATATAATATGGTAGTCAGGAGGCATATACCTGCTGAACCAGCCCTGAAAGGAAGCAGGTGCTTTCAGCCAACTGCTCAAAAAAGGGAAGAAATCTAGAGGTCCTGAAGAGATGGAGAGTGGCAGGGAGCAGAGAGTGAGAGGAGAGTAGTGGCTGAGACAATGGGGTGGAGGGTTGTGGGATCACTGACTGTACCTTCTTCCCCTTAGCTACATCAGGTGAATGCCCCTGGCTTTGCCAAGATGGGAGCCCATGCTGTATGCCTTAAGGGGGAAGGGAGGGAGGAGAATAGAACCAGATGTCAGATGGGAGGAGGGAGGAGGAGGTTTTTTAGAAATACAAAATACTGGAATTTTGGTGGGTTTTTTGGGGGGAGGGAGGGGTTGGGGGGTGCTATTTTTTTGTTGATTTTTTGAGGGGGGTTTAAAATAAGAAATAGTAGGAAGTGTGATGAAGGAAGCTGATTGTAGGTGGAGAGGAGTGCAGAAGGAAGAGAAAAGGAAAGGAAGGGGGAGAGGGGAGATCTGAGGAGAGGTAGGAAAGGTGAAAGGGAGATCAGGGCAGTGCTCTCTCCTTTAACTCAGCGTACCATTTGAAATGGCTATATATAGTTAAGAAATGCTAACATATGGCACTCATATAGCATATGGCACTCAAAATAGTTAAGAAATACACTTGTCTTGCAGCCAAATGCTGCTTTCATTTGCATGGGTGTAAGTGAGGATAGGATTTATTTCATACAAAAATGTTTCTCAGATTCCTCTGACTGTTAAATAAAATAATGGGAGGGAGCTTCTCTTCTATTTTATCTTGAACCCTCTTTCATCTGTGTGCAGGAACTGAATGCCAGGGTAGAGCAAGATACATGTACCAAAAAGGTTCCCCCCACCTTCCCAGTCTCTCTCTGGTTTTGAGTTCACTAAGGTTCTTGCTGAGGGTTTACAGAAATCACTGGTGAGACTTACAGTAATTTCAACAGGCATTTAGTAGGCTCACAGTATCCACAAACTTGAGACAGTTTTGTAGGTTTTATTTTTATTTTCTTGGTTGAACTTTGTCAAATTGCTATTTTTTTTATTTGAAGATTAAAGAATATGCTCAAAGCCATACTGCCAAAAGACATCTTGCTCCTTTCCTTGGAAAGTGTATGAATCTGTGAATTAAATGAGTGGAAAATACTGATTTCTGTTTCTCATTCTGTCCCTGACTGGCGTTAGTAATCATTTGCATCTGCAGAGCAGTTCTTAGATTTCCTGTTGCTTAGTTGTAGTTAGAATTAGAGGTGCCATTTGAAATGGGAGACGAACTATGAGGGATGTTGCATACATATGCGGAAAAGAGTAGTTCCTGTTCTTTAAGAGTTTATAATATAAATAGACAACAGACAATGGGGAGTGAATGGAAGAATTATCATCCTAAGTGAAAAGCCAATTTTTTCTGTATGGATGAAGCACTTCAACACTTTGTTACTTAAAGAAGTCCTTCCGCTGGAATCTGCATACTTTCAAAAAACATGCAACATTTTGCACCAAAAAATGAGAAAATAATATTTATCCCATTTAAGGAAGGTGATTTGTTTTCCTGCTGTTTTTATTGAATGGCATGACCCTGAGAGTCCTCAGCTACTGCTCTCCTGTTCAACAGCATGGTAAAAATAAGAATTACAGCTCCACATATTAAACTCCCAAGTCCTGAGCTGCGTAGTTTTAGGCCACAGGGGCATCTTCACTCTACCTTTCTGTCTACCTAAAAAATTAACTTTTCTTTGCTCACTTAGACTTGGCAATGGGGTTTTTTTTGCCTGATTCTCAGTCCTGACTTCTGCTGTTCTACAGTTATTTGTTGAGGCTATCTTTCAAAACATGCTCATTATTAAGGGGTTAGTTAAGGCTGTCCTTTAAAATATACTCATTACTTCCATCCCTCAATAAAAAGAACACTTTAAGTAGGCTTAAAAATGAACAAGAAATGTGAATGTGAGACATCATACTCAGTTGTGCCAATTTCATGCTTGACAAAGATAATGAATTTGTGTACTAATAATTGAACAGGGACATTGGTGAGGTATGATAGATTAGGAATAAGTTGCAGTACTACTTTGCTCAGCCTGAGTTTTTTTGTGACTCCCCAGACTTATGACTCGAGTGATACCTTTGCTATGTCAACAGGAAGCAAAGAATACATAATCATCATCATTAATAATAATAATAATAATAATAATAATAATAATAATAATAATAATAATAAACTCTCCTCATTCAACTAGACAGTGGAGTTCTTAAAGTGCTATTTGAAGTGCTATGTAATTTGGTTTACAAGCTCAGCTTTAGGCAGTGTTTTGGACTGCTGTGTAAAACCTAGGTCTGGTCCTTTTAAAATATATGGACACATGAAATAGTGTTCCAATAGTGATGGAGGTGTCAGGAAAAGAATGTCTCCTTTCTAATATATCTTCCTGCACCAAAGTATGCCATGAGAAGAAGCTGGGGGTCTGTGTTTTTATTTCACAGTCAGTCTTGGTTGTAAACAACTGAGATTATAGTTGTCATTTCCCTCTTGTACTAGGTTTAAACACACTATAAACAGGGGACAATATGTATTACACATCCTATCAGTTTGGTTGAGATGAATGATGAAATGCTATGGTAAATCCATAACTAAAAGCATATTTAGTTTGGTACTGGACTCATATAAACCATGAGGACAATTGCCTTAGTGCAAGCCATCCCTTCAGATTCATAAATCAAACACAACAGCCTGAAACACGAGCACACCATGTATTATCTCCCCCAGATCTGCCATATCTTGTGAGAGCTCTGAATTTTATTTAAGTCTGCTATCCTTTCAGAGTATGTGAACTTCTTGCCTCTATGGGACAGCAGTGTATCATACAACCCAATAAGATTTATATCACCATCACTCCCTATCATTCTCCTCCTGAACTTTTAGTGCTTCCTCCGCCTGCACATCCTTCATTACCTTCATAGTTTTCATGGAGATTTCCAGAGTGTGAGCCTACACACCACGAGCTGACCTGAAAAGCCATGCCATACAAAGTGCTCAGTGATGTGCCTGTTAGTCATCGGCCTAACTAAAAGTTACACTTACGCCAATTGCTTGCAGATACCTCAAGATGCTCTTTTGCTTACTGTAATTTCTCATTTAGAGCTCTTAGTCATTTCTTAGTCAGACCACCCCCAAGGGAAAAACTCTCCCTCAGATTTCTCATCTTTTTATATTTTTCTTCTTTTTTTATGTGTTTTTTTTGTTTCTGTTGTCGGTTTTTAAACTAACCTCCAGAGTAAGCAGATTTCGTGAATGCACCTTGCAGCTTTGCATTAGTCAGAATGCTCTAATAAGACATATCATGTTCCTTGCTCTCTCTAGCCTTGGAGCAAGTGGGGAGGGCTAAAGCATGTATTTTCAGTGTCAGCTTCTAGACAAAGAAAATGAGCATTATGAAATTCTTCTGCTAAGGAATTAGAAATTAATCTCTTTTGTTTATGAAAATCCTTAGAGAAAAGAGATGGAAATCAATCTGTGATTAACAACTGATTGCTTCTTTTTTCTATTGAAAACCTTCTTTTAAAGCAACTATTTCAATAATATTAACACGCCTTCACTTCAAGACATGTAGCTCATCAAGCTTTCAGTATCTTTTCCCCCCAGTACACAGACTCATTTTACTGCAGGTCACCCTTCCCTTGCTACGTTCTCAGCTTTGTGACAGCTTGCCTCTCTCTGTGACACCAAGAGATCTGTCACTGGATCATTACTGCCTTCTCCATCACCACTGCCTGTCTCCCACTACAATCTTCTTTCTCTCAGTCTGCTGCATCAATTACATTAAAGAAACTGGAAATAAACCTGTGCCCACTCCAGAGCCTTAAACCTACACCACAGGGAGACTTTTCCTTTCAAGAAGAGGAAAGAATCTGAATAGTCGCTCCCATGAATATCCCACAGTCTTTATGTAACTTTTCTAAAATTAAATTCATCCATGTTATGTCTATTCCTTTCCAATGTTTTCCTGATCGCACGATACGATTCTTCCAGTGAAGACAACTGGTTTATATTCCCTTGTGAGTAAAGTGGAAACTTGTTAATGAAAATGTCATCACAGCAAATGCTTTTAATTCTCTCAGAACCACAGGCAGCAGTATGTATAACATTCACTTGCCAGTTGCCTCTGTGTCTGTCCATTGCAGCTACTGCTAGCTCTGGGGCAACTGTGTGGTTCTCTCTTTACAGATGGTAGAAGTTTTCAAGGAAGTGTATTAAGTTTGACCTGAAGGAAACTGTTTTCAAAATGGTACCCATTAGCAAAGCCCTGGCTGCTCCTGATAACTGAGAGTAACTCCTTGCATTTCCACAGGTGATATATAAAATAGAACATCTTACTAAGTAGTGCTTCCCTGTCTACATATTATATTGAAATTATGCAAGAGCTTAGATATGTTCCTAGCCTTAAGCATTTGGGTCTACATAACATAAAAATATCTTCATCTGTGGGCCTGAAACACTGTTCATCAAAGCTTAAAAGCACCCAATCAAGACAGAGCCACACTTAACTCAGTCTCAGTGTCAGAGGAGATAGATTAATGTATAAAAGGTAGACACCAGGGTTGTCACAAGAGCAGCATATGTACATAGCTCCATGGCATGTACAGATGCCCTATCTACCTGGTTTGGTGTGTGTGATTGCCTATTTGTGTATCTACCCATGTAGATCCTCTTCAGACAGTAGTCTGCTGGCCAGACGACTGTGCTTTAACAGGACTGGGAACAGAAAGAATACAAAGGTTAAAGACGGCTGTTTACCAAAAAACCCAAAAAGCTCCATACCAAAAAAAACCCCCATACCAAAAAAAAACCCCAACCAAAACAAAAAAAAAAAAAAAACAAAAACAAAAACCAAAACCAAAAAAACCCAACCAAACAAAAAAGCCCCACCAAACCAAACCTCAAAAAAACCCCCCTAACCAAGTAGAACTCTAAGCAGTAAATGGAAAAAATGGAAATACTATACCAATATTTTTGTGCTCAGTAGGTTGTTGAAGGTCCAGCTGCCAGCTTTTCACCTCATCATTTAGGTATTCTGCTGATCAAATCTTTTTCCCAAGGCATGTACCTTGTATTTACCACCAGATGAACCCTCATCCTCCTGGTATGATAGGCTGGCTGTTTTCTGGCAAACAGTGTGAGTTGCCTTTTTCAATAATTCACACCTCATTTTATACCCTCATATAGATTGGTACCTTTTCAGTCCAGCTACTATTTTTAGTAGAAAATGTTTTCCCTTATGGAGCCAGGGAGATGCGAAGCAACAGTATTTGCTAAAAAAATCCATCTGTCCTTTTTTCCCCTCCTGAATTTTAGCAACTTTTTTCATGTGCCTTAATATAATCTTCCTACACACATATTCCTCCCTGTCACCATTCTCCTGATAACTGAAATAATCAGTGTCTAAGAAGACCTGTTGAGGTGCAGAGCAACCTGTGAAGGTGAACAAACAAGGGAAACCACCCTCAGTGGGTTGACCAAAGCTGTGTACTTTGTATTGCATGGGAGAGAGCCTGACAGCATCCTACACAGGATTGCAATGAAACCATCTTTTGTTCTTTTTGTTTTCAGTTGGTTGTTTAGCAGCTGCAGCAGCAGTCCAGTTTAGCATTGTGTCATTCATCAAGGGCATGGACCTGAAAGGATTGTTCCAAAGTAAATATGATGCCATATCTTTAAGTTAAGGATAGAGAAGTGCATTCACTACAGAAGCACTACTGAAAGTGTTTTAAGTGCTTTTCATTACTATGCTGAAGATATTTAGTGGCTGGAAAGGGGTTGGGGTGTTTTGTTGTGGGTTTGTGGGGTTTTTTTTTGGTGGGTTTTTTTTTTGTTTTTGTTTTTTTTAAAGACCGCTTTTATTTTATCAACTTTATCTGTTGTTTTGGACAGACAACACAAGGTTATATGTAGGTATAAATGTTAACAGGATTGTGAACACTAAAACCTATACTTACATATTTTCTTGCCCTTTTGACTGGATTAAGACCCAAGACAAGTGTTTGTACTGTTGGTATATGGCAGATACAAAAGAAAAGCTCTATATGCAGTATATGCTACTGATGAGTTTAATCACTATGTACATTACCAAGAGCAATCTGAGCACAATGATAACAGGAAAATTAGTTAGATTAAATATGTAGGAAAAACATACAGAAGGAGAAATGGCTCTATATAGTTTAGAAGTCTCCAACACCCCACATTTGAGCCAAGCTGCTTGTTTTCAAACCTATAGAAAATTAATTCTTAGTATAACGTATCTAATAAGCAAATTTTGACTGCTTCTTCTCTGGACTATCTGAGCACCTTCAAGTCAATAGCAGATCAATCTCAACTATCTTTGAGAAATTTTTTAAAACAACTTTTTTTTTTTAATATCATCAGGGATGTCTAAATTCTCAGAGCTGCCAGGGTGTAACTGTGCTTCTGAGTGCTATGAGCTAAAACCATCAAGGGAGCTCTAATTTTTAGGCACCTTAGTACTATTGACTCTAACTAGAGTTAGGAGTCAAGGCTGTATGCACTGCTAGTGGGAGCAGTCATCAAAGCAGGATTCACAACAGATATCTTCAATGATACAGCAGCAAATTAAAAGGGAACTAATTAATGTGTTTTGTGACTGGAAGTGGGCTCATATTCATGTATGAGAGGAGTTGGTAAGCTCAATTTGCATGCATTTATTCCTAGGTAAAAGTGCAGCTGGAAGCTGAATGACTGGGGATAATGTGAATTCTTCCTCTTCAGGCTTTAATTAGGGGCTTTAATTCTGGTTTGTAATAAGGTACCTCCTTCCCTTTGGTTTTGAAGACATCTTAAGATCTTTTGGTGTTGGATACTGGCAAAGATCAGAATACAACCTGCTATGAATGGATGGAGCCTCCATTGCTATATCAAGGTGGAAAGTTAACTTGGGTCTTCCCTATGCCCATTAGTTTCTTATTAGTATATTAGTATCGGGTCCGTAAAAGACAGTACTAGCAGCAAGAGTATTTTAAGAAATAATGGAGTAGTCGAGGGCAGAAGTCAAGCTTGTGGACAAAGAACCTACATCGTGTGAAGTTGGAAAAATTTTAAAAACTGTTCCCATTCTTTAGCATTTTCAACTGATTAGCATACTGGTAGCTTTTGCTGGCCATGGCTAGACCTCTTCCCAGCACTGACCACCCCAAAGAGAACAAAGGACTTTTAAATTATAACAACAAAATCAACAAACCAAAACCAAAAAAATCAGCCCCAAATTTGACTGAAACAAAAGACATTTTATTTTTAATTAAAAAGAGAATAAAATATTGATATCAGTATAGAAATTTGTAAAAGTTTATGCACTTCTCCTCTGAACAATGTCTCACAAGTTTGGTTGCTGCTTCTAACCAACATGGCGATTTTCCCAGTAGCAGCAAATGTTAGGTGGTCACAAGAAGGTGCTTCTTCACACCCTGACCCCTGTCTATCTCTTTCATCCTAGAGATCCATGTTATTTGAGAGCTTCTTACTTGCTAATGCACCTTGCAGGCTCCATACCTGTCCAGATAGGTCTTTACACTCCCCTTCATAAAGACAAATTTAACAAATAGCAGTCACAGCTAATCTTTGTGGCTTTTTTCCTTACCATGTGGGTTATGGTAAATTCCACCCTGATACAAGTCTCTCCATCCATAAAATAGGAAGTTCAAGCAACTAACTGAGAACTGCAGTTTGGATTAGATTGTGAGGGTCAGGTACCTAAAATTAGGCTTCAGCTGTGCTCAGCACAGGGTTATGCACTTGGAGCTGGGTGACTAACCTAGAGCAAATGGAGAACACGATGTCTCTGTTTTTCATAAGACCAAGAGGAGATTTTCCACAGACAGCCTGCCCTCCATTTTGAATTCAGTTTAGATACAAGTAATATTTTTACTGGAGCTTACTAAAAACACATGTGCTTTGAAACCAACTACATAAAAGAAATACAAGTATCAAAATGTAAGAAAAGTTGTAGAACTTTCACTAAGCTGCTTTTCTGTCAGAGAAAAGAGGTTAAAGGGTGGTAGGAGAAAGCAGGCTAATAGGAACTTAATTTTTCTGAAGTGTAGGAATATTGAAAAGTTGTATACCATAATTCTGATAGCACTTCTGCAATTGATTTTGAAAGAGAGTAAACTCAGTTTAGAATAACTGCTTGAAAGAAAATTTTTAGGTTCTTCTGAAAAGTTCAACTATAACTAGGATATTTGATAGAATGTATTTGGGCTAGCTGAAAACTACTAGGCCTTTCCCATGAGAAGAAAACTCCCTACATCTTCTATCTCATTTGACAGGGTCTAGAGACTTTTCTTTCCCTTTTTCTGTGAGAAGAGTTAAAGCAAGGATGTGTGTGCAAGCAGGACAGGAGGAAGGGCTCCTGCTTCAAAGGGAAAGGAAGTCTCTTTGGGGTGTGAAATACAAGAGAGGGTAAAATCCCACTAATAGTAACCATATTCCTGGTACTGAGGTTAAAATTACATTTTTACACTTCTGTCTCTGTGACTACTGCCCTCTGCAAGGGTCAGTGCAAAGGCAGGCACATGTTGGGTTAGAGCTTTTGTGGTCCATTCAGATAACATGCTGCTAAGGGCCCTGGCTTTCCTGTGCTGCATTCTTCAGCCATCCAGCCATGGTAGGGTGATAAAGAGGAAGGTAGAGTGTGGGTGTGTAGTTGGCAGCCTAGGGAAGGATTTTAATGAGAAAGAGTCCCATTCCTCCTTCTCTTCCTCTCATTTTTCCTTTTTTAGAAGAAAATTACAAGCACCTTCATAAGGGGACAGCTGGGAAAAGCAGTTCCTTCATTTAGCAGAGTCTTTGCTACTTCTCCAGTGTTTTTTGTTATCATGCACTCAAGCTGTACCCTTGCAGGATTCCTGGCGACACAGGAGTGATTCTGCAGTCGTGCCACTCCAAGAGTAAGGCCATCATCCACCATCAGCCAAACCCTATCTCTCGTTCAGATTACAGCACTGCTTTTCAACTCACAATCACATTCCTTCTTCCTCCCTTTCTCCCCGTGGAAACATTCCATAGGTTGGAAAGTTGCCATGAATTGCCCCCCCAGGATCTTGTATCTCCTGTTTTAAACCAGCATGCTCTAGGAGCTCTGGCATTTCCAGACATTCCCTTGTGGCAGTAAATGGTACTTTACACTGTAGCTCAGGAAGCTTTCTTTTTTTCCTGTGTAGCTGAGAGTGTTATTGATAAGATTCAGTTCTCTAATGTTGCAGGACCATCTGTTACTGGAAGAGGAGAATACTTTGCATTTTTGGAGATAATTTGTTCTATGAGAAAAGGCAACTACTGAAATGCATTGATAGCTCAGTCCTGGAAAAGTGACTTTAATGATAAACTTTGTTACAACATTTAGTATTAAATACATACATTTAGTATTAAATGGCATCAAATGTCATTATAGTGATAGTCACAATGACAAGGTCCAGAACTGAGTAGGCAGGGGTCACTTTTTTTATTTGGTGAGCTTTCCAGTAGCAAAAGGCCATTTGAGAACATGTATTTAATGGATTAAAGAAGTATCTTAGGCATCAGTTCTGGGACTCACAACATTTTTGAAGTGGGTGCCAAAGTGTTGCCAGCTACACACTGCTGTGATTTATTTCTTTATTTTTCCATCCACAGGAGGGATATGAAGGTCAGTGCTGAACTACATTTGTGAGGTCCTCTTAGAAAGCTTGCACTATCTGTTTTTGAGTGGAACTGGCTTTGGATTCAACTAAGAACTGTGCTTTCCATAGAAGCCCTGATGCTGCAAAGAACTGACAAATGAAGAGGGGAATAACTGGTCTAGAATTGGTAAATGTTTAACTCCAAAGGCAGCTCTTTTCCTACACATGCTTGTGCAGTGTTTAGACAATTTAGTTTAGCGTCAATTCCAGCCACTGATGGAAAAAGCCCATCCTATAGAACACAGGAAGGTTGTGTTCTGTAGGAAAGGGAGGAACTGGCAAGTTAAGCAAGAATGGCAACTTAAGATGACATGTCCAAGTTAATTTGTTTTTGAATCAAAAGAGGAACTGATGCTCCCAGTCTCTTAAAGGGATGTATTTGTTAAACCAGCAATTTCCAAATGCAGCCACCAGGGACTTTGTGTGCAACCACTGTGTAAAAGCTCACTTTTTATAACTCTGTTGTGTGTCTGGCAACTGTGACCACTGTGAATTTGCTGTGGCTACATGTGTGACCACAGCACAAATTAATTTGAGAGCTCTTGAGTCAAAGGCTGTTTTCCTACCACTATCCTTTGGAACTGTTCTATGCCATCATGTGCTGATGTGATCGAAATTATTTTAAAACACACAGTACCATTAAACAGCAATTTTTGAAAGCTCAAAATTATAACAGACCATATTGTAGCCCGATCTATTGTCACATTTAGGATTATACTTGGAAATTGCCTGCAGTAACAGGTGGTTAAAGCCAATATTGTAGGGACTCACTTTTAGCTGTTGTTCCTAAAGCTTTCTGTTTAAATAGCTGGCAGGAGAGGTTTTCTGTGAGTAAATGGAGCATTTATACATGCTTTTGGGTTACAGGCTTGAATTTCCATGGCTAGTCCAAAGGAAAATACCAACAGCTGAGCTGTAAGTACTGGAAATATGACATCTATAATAGGCATATTGATGCAGTCTTAGCTGTGGTAAGCAGCAGGGAGGGAGCTGTATTAGCACAGTCTACAGGAATAGGAGCCAATGAGAATTAAACTTGCCTGTTTAAAAATCTTCTAATAAGTAAATTCCTGAAGATTTTATTTTCCAACTTGTCTTTAATGTTATTAACAGAAGATCTTTGTAGTATTGCTGTGGAAGATAATACACAGAGGCACATTCAATATGAAAGTTTCTTTTATTGCTGCGATCTGTCTTTGAAAAGTTAAGCTTTGGGGTAGGTTGAGTAGTCTGCTTAGGGTGAGGCTTATGGTACCTGCCAGTTCTGTGAAGGTCCTACAGACAAAGAGTGTCCAAACCTCTGTTACTAAGAGCATTGTTGTATATTCTAGCGGCTTTTTCCATTTTTGGATTTTTTCAGAACACTGTAATGACTATACAACATCAAGCCACATTAGCACCATGTCGTCTTTCATAGGAGCAATGCCCTTTTACAAGAAGATGTAAGAAACCACACAAATAATGCCACAAGTAACCAATAAAATAAAGCAGTGGGTTTTCTTTATCCCAAATGGAGCAGGCCAAGAAGATAATACTCCCACATGAGTGACTAAGAAGAGGGCTCAGTTGAGTGTGCACACACACAGCTATTAATATTGAATTTATTTTTTCTTGAATCAAACTTGAACTTTTGCTTTCTCTTATTGATTTAAAATCTGTTAGTTGTGTTTTCCAAATAACAGCCTTCCACATATCCAGTGTGTAACTGCCCTTGAGTAAATGGTGGTGAGATAATTCAAGGCTGAGGTGTTTACTACCAAGGGAAAGAAGAATAAGCTATAGCATATCTATAAAGTGTTGATAGTGTTCACGGGGGTGGTTACTAAGGAGTAGCTGACTAGAGATAATTTGGGTTTGTGTCCATAATCCCTATCAGGATAATGCTACAAAAGCACGTCTAGTGCTACTCTCCTCAGGATTTGACAGTGAGCATATGCTATACTGTCTTTCCCCAAACGAATCCTGAGAATTAGCATGACTGTCTTAGACTTGGTGCTGTTTGGATCTGTGTAGCTAAACAAAGTAGAACATTTAAGCAGCTTCTTCTGCTTATTTGTCCACAGGTATACCATGAACATACACATTAACATAGGCTGTAACTGTGTGATCACACGCCACTTGTTTCCTCCTACATCTCTGCCTTGTTTAGTGGAAGTGATTAGCTTGCCAAATTATGTGACACTGGAAACCAGATAGAAGGAAGTGTGTGGCAGTTAAGGGTGTGTAAGAGGCATACATTTCAATATCCTTGTAAAATGCCAATGTAGAATTCCCAGTTATGGTGTAAGCAATAGATATAAAGGAAAGAGTAGTGCTGAGCCTTCAAGTAACCATTTACAGCTTTACAAGAAGATAAAATGTGATTTATTTGATCTGGTAGCACTTTTATACATGCTAAGTGTAGTAGCATGCTGGTAGCATGGTTTGCATTGGTGAAGAGATAAATATGGAACTTAGCACTTCTGCCTCTTACCCTGCTTCACCCACTTGGCTTACAAAAGGTCTCTATGCATACCACAGGTCTTCTCCATGCATAAACAAGGCAGGGCCAACCCTACTAGAATCCCACTGTTGACATGCCTCTGTTTGACTTGCCTGCTAGCAGGTCTTGGAGACAAGTGAAAGGTTTGGCCTTCATAAATTTTGATCACAAGCATGTTTACTTTTCTTTTTTGGGAGGTGGTGCTTTTTTTAGAGGTCCTTTTAGTTTGTACAGGATATTTGGCAAATTACAAAGCTCTCTTACATAAGTTAGAATGAAAGACAATTGCTAAGCTAGTCAGGAAAAAGATAACATTTGGTACAGGAGAGAAAAAAGAAACTAAATTAGAAGTACTGGCAAAGCTTTGAGCAGAAGCTAGCACAGCATCTGCTTCTACTACATTGACTTTAGTCAGTGATATCAGATTTTTCTCCTCACTGCTTCCATGAGAACTGAACTTATGCACAGAAGTTAGGAGAAAAATGATAGGGGAATCTGTAGACATCATCCCTGGGTATAACCAGTGTTAATAATCTATAAATTCAATAAGCATCAGATTTAATCCTGTATCTCCTAAGAAAGCAATGAGGGAAATATGATATGGAAAAGGGGCAGCTGATGTTTCATTTTGAAATGAGCTAGGAGCAGTAGAAATTCTTCTTCATTTCCAAGTGTTTCCAAGAGTTTTGAATTCAGGATAATAACTTTTTGGGGAAAAAAAACCCAAAAACATATGCCTTGTGCAATATGCTCCCTGTATCACTGATCAAAAATTCTGTATTGTGGAGTCTACTTAATACATGCTTTATAAGATATAGCTGCTGTAAAACACAATGGTATGAATTTGAGAATGTATTGAGAGTAATCCAGAATATATAATTTAAAATAAAGACTTCAAATTTTTAAATATATTTAATTGTATGTAGTTGACTACAGTAATAATACTGGATCTGACAGAACAACTCCTGATGAATAATTTATTCTTTTATTTTACTACTACTCCTGCTGCAGAGCAGCCCTGACTAAAAACAAACAAAGCACCTTGTTGGCACTAATGCAGTGTTTTCCATGCTCAGAGCACTGGAAAAATAATAATTAAATTTCATTAAATTCTTGTTATAGATGTGGTACAGTCGTACTGACTGAGACTGGAGGTTTTATTGTACCTGGCAACTTATACTTTGATATACCAAGTCTCTGAAGAATTTATGAATGGACCACACAGATAAAGGTAATTGATAAGATGTCTCAATCAGTGCTGGCTTGGAGAAGAGCTGCTCTCATCTATTTTACAGAGGGAGTTAAACTAGAGTGAAAAATAAAGTGCCTTTGCAAAGATGTCACAGTCTATCTAGGAGTATGGTTATGCTTTGCCATTAACCATGGACTGAATGAGAGATATTCTGCTGCAAGGCTGCATTTTAAATCTCAAAGGAAATGATGTTCAGATAATGTGTCTGCTATCAGGAAGATGACCTAGCCTGAGAACACTCTAATATTTTACATATTAAATATCCCTCTCTAGATGTGCAAGATTTGCAGGGGCTGTTTCCAGGTTGATACATGTCCAGAAGTAACAGTGAGAAGGGGATGACCATTTGGTGCTCACACAGACAGGAAACAGGTCCATGGGGTCAAGAAGACCTTGATGGCAGGAACAAGGTGTGAAAGACACCAGAAGGATCTTGAAGAGCAATTTTAGGCAAGTGGGCAGGCAACACAAACAAGGGAGAAGAGGGATATAAGAAGAAGTGGAGATTATCATGGAAGCGTGAGAAAATTCCTCAGAGTATAGAAAAGCCAAAAGCAGGATTTGAAGAGAAGAATGTGATTAGATGGGTGGGGAAGGAGGGTGAATTTTTTTTTAGCAGCATAATTGGTACTATTGAATGAGAAGGAAGGAAGACAATAGTAGTTAATCAATTCTTGGCAGACTATATTACAAGGAATGCCAGAATTCAGAAGAAAAATGTTTAGAGGAATGAGGATTTTTTGGATCTAAACAAACATCAATGGAAGAAACCAAAATTTACAGGTGCTCCTATATCTGCAAATCGCAGAAATTTCTTTTAAAAATTGCTTTACAGAAACAGAAGTTGTAGAAGATAACCAGACTAAAAATTTTGAGCAGCTAGTGAGTAATCAACAGGATCTTTGTGTCCTCAGATCTGCTGCCATTTGTCCAGAGACCAAAATGGGAATTTCAAATGAATAGTTTATCTGCCTTTCCTATTGAAGAATATAATTTATATTTGCTTAACAGCTTCTGAGTACCTGAGCATGATTTATAGCCAAAGTATTGAGCCTTTGTTAGAAGGAGGTTGTGTTGCTCTTGTGCTTTAGACAGCAGCATGTGCAACATGAGCAACAATCAGACCATGTTATGTGGGTGTATCTGTTTAGCAGTTGCTAACCCAGGTGTGTAGCTGGCTCTCCATAGCCAGTCAACTCTGTGTTTTTTAAGGAGGAAGAAGGGGAAACGTATGATTTAAAACATGTATGCAAAAATATCTGGCAAATCGTACTGAGAATATCCCTGCTATGTATAGACCCCTGAACTGCTGCACCTGCATTTGACTGGTGGAGGCTGTGGCGTCCAAGCACAACACAGGAACCTTACACCAACACAGACACACACACAGCCACAAAACCATGGTGTGGTGCAGCTTGTAAAGGGATCTCTCAGCAGTCATCACCTGACAAGGGCTGCAGTTTGAAATTAGCAGGGTCACCCTGGTGGGGTGGGCTTGAGCTGTACAACAGCCTTGTAACACATTTGTACAGTTAAAAGAGCACCTCAGTGACAATGCACATAAATTTTAATCAGCTCACTTCATCTGGGCAATGGACAGAGATAATATGCTAGAAGGAGAGGGAGAGCAAGTCGGGGGGGCAAGGGAGCAAGAACTCTGCTGGAATACATATTAAATTTCAAGTCTTAAGAGGGAAGTGTGAAAACTAAGAAAACATATTCTAAGAAGTCACAAAGGGTACGGCCTGGCAGTAAATCATCCCTAAATCACAAGTGCATGCAGGAAGGTATTCTTTAATTATGTCCTTTAGCAGGCTGGCACCCTTACTAGATTGTCTTAGGATGGGGGAGGTGGGAGGGGTAGGCCCTGGCTGGGCCAGCAGACCCTGGCTGCGCGCAGCACAGCTGCGTTTTCTCAAGGTTCTTGAGAACCGGAAAAAGTCCTTTTGAGCCCTGGGCTGATACGTTGTACCATCTTTTGTGCAGCTGTAATTTTGACAGGGGGAGCCAATTTGAACTTCTGTAATCCTTAGCCCCAGACACCTCCAACGCCTGAGACTGTGTGTGTGTTTTTTTTTCCAAAGGTTTTTCAGCTGTGCTCTTGAGAAAGTCATTCCATCCAAAGAAAGGGGGGTGGGGGGGAGGGGCGGGGAGAAAAAAACATCTGTCTGACTTTGTCCAGGAGATTGTTTCTATAGCTGTAACATTTTGAAAAGCGGAGGAAAGAAAAGTTATTTTTCCAAGCCTGACTACCCATATTTTTCATTTTTTATATCCTCCTCTGTGATGGACATCATTTCCTGCCCCTCCTTTCTTTCAACCACTGTTGAAAAAAAAATAAAAAGAAGGGGAAAAATAAACCCAAGAAACTGATTGAAACTTGACTTAGAATTGCACAATGATCTTAAATTTTCCCAAGACTTATATTTTGGGAAGGAGCTGTTTTATGAATGGATATAAGGCTGACACATGAAACGCGTGGGATCTGTCTGAGTGCCTTGTCTGGGTCAGCTGTGACATCTGGCTCTTATGAATCTGGCGTATTGTGACTCACTAATACACAAATAGTAATCCTTGATAGTATCCACTTGTGATGCTTTGCGGGTGTTGTCACAAACAACATCGAATGCCAGAGGACGGCCTTAATTCTGGCCTGCCCTGCAGCCCCAGGCTGAGATGGCCGTGTGGGTGAAGTGCTGGGTGGAGGATCAGCAGGTTTACCCCATTCCCTCCTCTGCCTGGTGGTTCCCTCTGGTGCTGCTGGGCTTGTAGGTGATCTCACCTCACCAGTCATAGAATCACAGACTCATAAAACATAGTGAGTAAGAAGGAAACCATCAGGATCATTGAGTCCAACTCTTTGCCCTGTGCGGGATACCCCAAAAATTGCACCGTGTGTCTGAGAGATTCATTCTGTAATAAGCAAGTAAACCTTAATGCCTGAAGAAGATTCAGTCTGTGTGTTTCCCTTTCTATTTGCTACAGGGAAGAGACTTCACTGATGCATGTCTGGTGGGTGCTGACATTGATGGAGAGCATGATTTGTGGTAGAGGTCCTCTCTGATGTTCATTGTTGCCAAGGCTGTAAGGAGAGAAAACCAACATCCACCAACTGTAATGATGTTTTGTGTCAAAGGGAATTTTGTACCTGCTTTCACCCCTTGATCTGTGTGTGGCATTGCTGCAAAATGGTGATAGTCATGATAGGGGAAAGTGTGTAGATTACTGTACCCCTCCTGATGCCTGTGAAATTGCCTGGACCAACTGAAAGAGTCTCTTGTGGTGCGATAAGGCACTCAACATTGGGACATGGTTCAGGATAAAAACACATCCAGAAATGCAGCAGTGAGCTGACGAGAGGTGAGTTTGCTTCATTTAACAGCAGCTTTTTTTCCTAACGTGTTCCTGAAACTAAGGGACTCATGAATTCAGGGTAGTTCAAAAGGTGAGGCAAAAGTATGTATAAAGTCTGGCTTGTGTTTCCTGCACCTCGTCTAGCTGGAGAGACTCTTTAGGATGGGCTACGTGTGAGCTCTGGTCTTGTAGCTTTGGCTGTTTGGCTGTGGAAATCTTGATAACTGGTTTTCTGAAATGCTGCATAAAAAATAGGTTAATCTTTAAAATTTTCTATCTTGAAGGGTACTGCAAATGGACTAACTAGATACAGATCAGTGACCATGGTGAGGGCAAGCAGTGATGTGCCAAGAGACCATGATAACAATAGCTCCTTTGGATGACAGGAATCTCATGTACAAGCTCAGAGGATAGGCACAACAAGATCATTTAATCCCTAGTGGCAGAAAAATGGGGATGGACATTACCTTTACTTTTACATAGGGATGAATTTCAAGAGATTAAGGATTAGTAGTGTCAGATCCTCCCTTCCCACATCTATTGCAGTAGTAATGTATGCATTATGAAGTCAGACATCTTATTTTTTTAGGGTATTTTAGTGTCACTGCTTGTGCTTGGTCATATGTCATCCTGAGCATTGACCTGAACTTGCGGAAGATGAGGAATTCTGGCCCACTCCGGAGAGTGCAGTACCATACTTTAATGGCCTCAAGTGTAATCCCAGATCTGACTGGGCTCCTTAGAGGCTGCATTTTCATTCTCTCCTTGGTGGTGACCTGAACCTGAATAAAAACCCAGCGTCTGTGGGGAGCTCTGAGCCCCACATAGCTGCCTGGAGCCCCCATATCCTCTCCTTCTCTCAGTCCTCAAGTACGCTAGGAGGTAAAGGAGTCAGCTGTGTTGCTACAGTGAATATTTTTTCTGTCATTTTTGTTGTAGCAAGTGAGGATTATTTGTGGATTATAGCTATCTGGGGAAAACTCTGCTCTAAGTCATTTTTATATGAGGAGGGATAGGCAGTTGGATTTTTTCTGCCTGTGGCTAGAGTTCACACATTGTCTCTGTAAAGTTTTAGAATGGAGAGAAGGCAGTGATTTATTAGTGGTTTTGTATTATAGAACTACCTAAGATGCCTAGTGATAGGTGAAGGCTCCTGCAGCCCTGCATGTTAATTGTGCTAAGCTGCCTTCAGACACACAACAACATGCAGCACTGAAAAACTGATCGTTCAGATGCAAAACAAGTCATATGCTTCAACAGGATGAGTGATAAATCTTGAAACAGAAGGAATGAGTTTCAGAAGCTTTTTTGTTGTTGTTTTGTTTCCTTGAAATTTCCCCACACATGAACAAAATCAATCCAGAAGAGCCAAGAAACCTGTAATGGATGAAATGTTTTACACATATGTGATGGAAAACTCTACTCGGTTAAGTCAAAAAGCAGCTTCTGAAAAACTTAATGTGGCTAGAAAGTCACAGGTGCCTGACCCTTCTGGCCCTGTTACCTCACTGCTGCATATGCTTGGACTTCTTTCACCACTTTTTCAAACCTGCCATATGGGGAGATCATATTCTGCTAACCCGAATATTCCAGAACACTTTGCAGGACCTCATGCCAGAGAAGATTCCCCACATCTCACCCTTTTATCCTCACACAGGAGCATTAGCAAACTAAATATCTCTCATTTCAACTTCCTCCCAGCCCCATTTTTTTGGCTCGTGGATCATATCTCTTTTCAGCAGCTGTTTTTCAGCTGACATTTAAACTAAGTTCATATCCTTAAGGTTGATTTCTAACGTTTCCTCGGGAAGGAAAAAAAAAGGAGCATGCACACACACATATATAGACAGCCATCTTACCATGTGAATTCTTTGCTGAACTCAAATAATTCAGAGTACTCAGTAATACCTGCTTCTGGAGGCTATTGGCATCTCAAGCTCATCTTTATGGTGGATAGCCAACCATTCACCAGAGCAATACCCAGCTCAAGGGACCAATAATGGGCTGTACATAAGGCCTTTGCACCTCTAAGATGCTGGTTCAAATCCAGCCGAGGTCTGTTGTGATTGTAAAAGTTTATTACCATGTGATATTTGTTTGGTGGTCCTCAACCAGCAAACAGGTGTCCAACTCATAAAAGGGACAGAGGAAGAGTGCTGTGGTTACTGCACTGGGCTGAAGCACCCGATCTCTTGGTCTCCTTCCCAGGTCTGCCACAGATTGTATAGCCATGGGCCAGCCCTCTGTAGATGGTGATAATATCCCCACGGGAACATTGTGAGGATATGTTCATTAATATCACAGGGATGCCTAAATACATGGGGAATGAGGAGCTTAATAGAACTACAAAAACAGCTATTGTGTATTGGCAGCACCAGGGAGAGGCTGAGAGATGGATGGGTGTAATAAATGGTCTGCAAATGAGCTGTATCCTCATAAATGACCTGTACACTCTCAACGCCTGGACATAACATCTCCAAATGGGAGATGAATTACTGCCCCTGTATGACTTTTCCCATTTATACACAAATAGGAAATTGATGGTAGAGGTTATGTGCATTTCTTAAAGGGAGGTAATACTTGGTACAAATACTGAGAGTCTCCTGGGCAGCTGCAAGCAGAATATATCAGCTTTCAAACCTGTCATTTTGTTATACCTCTGCAAATGACAGTCTAGGCTGCTGCTTGGTCCTCTGTATGGAGTAAATTTCAGTGGTATGGTTGACTGACCCAAGGTGCTGCCTGGAAAAGGTCTTGCTCCATGATTTTTGGTCTAAACCTTTGCTTTCACCCCAGCTGTACATAAGGACAAGTAGAATGGGACCCACCTACACAGGATCCACCTGAGTCATGTTTCTTCTGCTTCCCCCAGGCAGAGTGAGGGGACAGGGTTTGCAATTTGCAGGGCACCACAATTTCCTGTTCTTTTTCAAGCTGATAGAGCAGGAGGGAGTAGAAGCCAGTATTACTTCTCCCATTTCCAACTGATGCTTGCTTCCTGTGTGTCCAGGCCCCCTGTGAGAGTACAAACACACTTGGGATAAGAAGGAGTAAGAGGGAGTAGGCGTCTACTGCCAGGAAGGCTCCTGTCTCCAAGAATTTTTCAGTGGAAGAGATACGTTCCACAAAGGGTGGGTTTTCGGGATGGCCTTGAGGGATGCAGAAGGTATTTTTTGAAGCGTGAAGTATTTTTGTTAAAACTTCATCTGTTTTGTGATAGCCCACCCCTGCTAACTTCTAAGTACCTGGGAACCAGTTTGTTTCTGCTGATAGTCCTGTTGAGATTAATGGAGCGATCTGTGTGGGTAAAAAGTAGGTATGTTTACAGAATTGGGCTCTGAGCTCATTCTGCTGCCTCTTACAGTGGTTTTGCCTTTTCTTATCTTGTTTTATCTTAAGTATTTTGCAAAAGGTACATTAAATGGTTGGGAGGGATTTTTTTTTTTTTGTGGCGACAGAAACAGAAGAGCAAATGTTGTGGTTTGACATTTGAGAGAAAAGGAGCTAATTATTGTTACCCGAATTAGCTTTGGTCAGGAGTAAACTTAAAACGTGGAGCCACACGGAGAAGCATTTCATTTACGTTAGGGAGCAGTTACCAAAGTTGTTCCATTGATTCACTGGGGTGGCTCCAGCGCATCTGCATAAGCAAGCCCAGCGCAACCTGATCCTTCCAACTGAAAATCCTCCTGCTATGCCTGCGTTTCAGACAGGCATGCTGAACTACTTCTGTGCTCTTCCCACTTCTCAGAGTACTTGCTTCACAGTATTTGCAAAGCCTCTAACTGGCACAACTGCACCTCTGTGGATAACGTATTTTCCAGTGAACTGGAGGTCTGACTCTGAACGTCATCCTTCTCTTTATGCAACGTTTGGTTGCTCTAGGCTGGGGAGTATTTATTGACATTTTTTAATTAATAGCAAAGTAAAAAGGAAACTGCTGATATGTTCCTAAAAGAAACAACTATAGTTTAAACCAGAGAGTGATTCAGAGAGTCTCTCTTGATCTTTTGGCAAAATGCTGAGTGCTCCATGCTCTTGAGAATATGAGCTCACTATTATTTGAGTATTGTGCCAGCTTAACAATTCTTAGTGTCACTTGCATGAATAAGTAAAATTACTATATGTCATCTTGGATTTCCCTAAGCTGTAAAAATTAATCTTGGCATTAAGTGTTTTCAGGACTTGAACTTTTAATATTATTTCCAGTGATCATGGCACTGGAGGGGGAGGCAGGGAAGGACTGAGACAGAGAACTCAAAAATCATATGTTGAAAATTTTATTATTTGACGGGAAAGTATCAGGTAAAACTGTTGCTGGGAAAGACCTGGTGGAAAAATGTGTTGAGATGTGGGTAAGAGCTGCCAACCTCCTGTTCCAAATTCTGCTTCTGTGCTGTCTAGCCTTCGTTTGGTCCTACAGAAGTCTGTGCAATTACACCAGACTTGTGTTGCATTTCTGGAACAGAGATATATGCCTTCCTTCACTGCTCTTAACCAAATGTTTCCTTTACCAAATAACCATCATTTTTGTCCCTTTCTGAACTTTTCCACTTTATGAGATTTGGACTGAGCCATGACAGTCAGGAGCTAAGTATATATTTCCTGCAAAGTTTGAGGTGCTTTGGAAGTAGGATTTTCATTCAGTCTGTTCACTAAATATGAATTTAATGTAACTAAGAGATTGAGAATTCTCCTACCCTTCCCCAAATATGTTATTAAATGTAAGTAAAGAACGGGAGTGATGGAACAGGAGAAGGAAAAAAAAAGAAAAGCATATTTATTCTTGATCTTTATGGCCTCTGCCCAGAATTATACTTTAGGCGGTTCACTGATATGATATTCTTGTTTCTGATCTGTGTTCTTTCTTGGAATAGTTATGTTTATTACTCAATTTCTTTTTATATAATGAAGTTCCTGGGCAGTACCCAGTAGCCATGACAGTTAGTGCTTCGTGGAGTTTCTTTTCTCTTGTTCTTAGCTGTGATCAAGAAGGCTCATCCAGTGTCCCAACAGTGACCTCAGCACAGTGTCAACAAGGGGAGGGGTAATATCACTGAAGCACCATAGCATTATTTATTTTGATCTGTAAAGTTAATGACTTGCCTGGCTGTTTTCTCATCCAAAATATTGAGCATGTTCTAAGCCAAATATATAGGAAATAAATGAAAGACAGAAAGCCACCCAGAAGCCATTGCTAGCGATAACAAAAGTCACACTGGCTCTCCAGCTGGCTGGGGTAATGGGGGAAATATATCTATTTAGAAAGCCATTTTTATTTTTATTTTTTAAATCCAAACGTAGGGGTGTAGAAGGCATTCAGTAGTTCTGTGTTATCTTGCACAGTAGCTAATCATAAAGTTTTGAAAACTGTTTATTCATAAACTGATTCTGCTCCTGACCTCCCCCTCCATGGCAAATATACTACTAGAAATCATTGGCATCTGTAAGGGTCATATACTATGTCACTGACTTAAATTTTTGATGAGTCATCCGCAAGGTTGTAGAAATAATAAATGTTGCAAGTTCTTCCAATTTTATAACTGTTAATTTTTGAACTCATGGGATAACAGGAAACCTCTGAAAAGAGGACAATATCTCACTTGTAAAGGAAAGAAAAGCTTGAAAACCTAAATATTAAAAAAAAAGGTAAAAGATGAAACTGTCGACTCTTTATTGTTGATGATTAGTTAGTTTTTGTGCATTTACAGAGTTCAATAATTTTTGTTGTTTCACACATATAACTACTATTTTCAGGGATAGAAAAACCTAAAGTAGTATGGTACTTTTTAATAATTTTTTTTTTTTTGATAAAATGAGGGGCTGGTGTTTATCAACAGGAGCTAAAACAAAGGGAAGGCATGAGGAAGCACAGTGCTTTCTGTGGCTCAGCTGTCTGCATGCCTGCCCCAGGATCACAGTTTGTAAAGCCACTAGAAGAGATCCATATTATGTTCTTCTGTGGCTGGAAATATGGAAAAAGATGTTAGCAAGGGTCCATACATCTGTGGTACTGTGATGACCAACTTGGAAGTCAGCTGGAAAGATGTCAAGTGAGATGAAACCCATGTCCCATGAATGGGCCTGACTTGATGTATGTAAGACTTTGAAGTGTCTCTTTACCACTCATCATTGTATCTCTCATCTCAAGAATTCTTAGCCAGAGTACGACAGTTGCCGTAGGTAAACACTGGCCAAAGTAAGAAATTCACATGAAAAAATGTAATAGCAGCAGGCATATATTAGAAAGATTTAATGGTTTTGATACATGAGCTTGACATTAACAGTCCTCTCATTCTCAGTTTTCATGAGTTAAAACATAAACTCAACAAGCCAAACATGATAATGATTAATATTAATCTCTGCAAATTGAGAACATTAATTCATTAGAGTTTCAGTTGACCGGTTAACATTTAATTCTATGAGACAGGAAAATATGGAGTGAAAAATTCAAGCAGGATGTGATATTTGTGTACAGGGAGTGTGTGACAATTATAATATTTGAGCTAGTTATTAGTACTTTTTTTTTTTCTCTCTGAAGTGATTCAGTGACCTAATACTGACCACAAGAATGCTTTTCCAATTTGCCAAATATCTGGGAGAAAATCTCTGACTTGAGCAGGGTTATTGTGCTTGACAGAGAAAATTCTGAAGATGGTTTTAAGTTCTGTTACATAGGAGGGGAAATCAGACTGTCTGATCAAATTGCTGCTTCTGATCTGAAAATACACAGCCTTTCAAGAAAGGACCAAATTAATTTCTTCTTAGAGAAGAAGAGGAAAAAAATCTGATTAAGGGAATATTGCTGGCTGAATATATTTAGAGATAATTCCCATATTTTTGTAAAAGCATCTTTTACACAAACCAGAATTTTACACCAGTCAGTAGACTTTTGGTGCAAATAATTTAAGTGGTTAAAATGGTCTAATTTAGAAAACCTTCTATTTCTACAGGGCAAAAAGGATTTTATGACTGAGCTACTTTCAGGGCTCAGAAACTGTAACTTTTTTTTACAAAGTTCATTGAGGAGAAGTACTAGAGATCTCACAGTGCAGATAAGATTGTGGGATGGTGACACACATCTGATGCTCCTACCCTTCTCTTGGAGTACCCTGTATATATAATAATCCAATCTATCTAATCCTATATACCCATGGCTTTTGATTTTACTTTATTAATTTCATCTGGAAGCTATTTCAGACCAGGTCTGCTTTCCTGTGCATAATCTGAATGGGCTGTAATCTCAGCTGTGTCTCATGGGTGCTAATACTTCAGCAGTTCTGAGGTTTTTGAGGGCCGACAGAGGGCTATTAGATGGTCTAATCTGACAATATATTCACACTGGCCATAGGATTTTGGAATGCCTTCAGGAAATAAACTCTTGGATGAAGAGCAGCTGGCTCAAGTTGAATGCAGGCAAGACCAAAGCAATTCTAGTCAGAAAGGGGGAATGCTTTGAAGAGTGGGCCAAGGCACTGTCTCCACCTTCCATTCATTGAAGACATATGGACTCTATTTATCAAAGTTGTGCAAAGCCTGTGGGTTCTGCCTCTGGCTTCTATGGCCAGGTAGTATTGCTTTCCAAAGGTTTCACAGCTAGCTGGGAAACATCCCTTCCTTCCTCCCAGGCAATGAAAACCTGAGGGCAGGAGTACCCAGCCCTGGGTTATTGGAACTCATTTGACCTGGATGTGTTTTGTCTGACAAATGATGCTTACACTGAGGATCAGGTTAATGTGACCACCTAGTGATGTGTTTGATGTCTGGAGATGTTGCTGCCTCTTTCTGTGGTGCATGCTATCCTAGACATTCAAGTCCTCTTCTGATGCTTGGTGAGCTTCTGATGTCACTTTAAGTACTGAGAGTGGTTAGTGAATCAACACTAGCTAATCAAATCCAAATTTTGATTTGTAAACCACCATGAAAATTGTACTTCTCCTAACTGAGGCAGAACACATTGCCCAGAAGAAAGTATGTGAGAACCAGATGCAAGACTCTCTGAATTGGAGAATGAGGAATTGTCTTGCAGAGAAGATCAGACAAACCCTCAGTCTGACTGATCATTAGGAAAGAGGCTTTTTTGCCATCTGTTATATTTCATAGTTCAAACAGCTCTTAGTTCCTTAACTTTGATATTTTTTTCTGCTCTGAGTTTTTTTTTCAATTTTGCATAAAATTCTAAACCAAAAATTAGATTGAAATGAAAATCATGAACAATAATATTGGAAGCTTCTATTACTTTAAAACTTTCAAGTCTCAAATAATAATAATGAAAATATTAACAATGAGAAATTATCAAACTGTGTTTGGTATTAAAAGCTTTTGTGTATTTCTATTTTTTATGTAGCAAGGGTGAAAATGTAACTTGTGAAATAGAATGGCAACTCTAAATGCCTTTGTAAGGCATGCTGAATACAACAAAGAAAGTATAAGGCTTGTGATTATCTTCCCTGAAATGATGGAATCATAAATCATTTAGATTGGAAAAGACCTCTGAGATCATCAAGTCCAACTGCAAATCTGACACTGCCAAGTCTACCAGTAAGCCATGTCTTTATGTACCACGTCTGCATGTCTTAAATCCCGCCAAGGATGGTGACTCAACTCCTTCTCTGGGCAGCCTGTTCCACTGCTTGATAACCTTTTCAGTGAAGAAATTTTTCTAAATATTGATTCTAAACTTTCCTTGGCACAACCTGAAGCCTTTTCCTCTTCTCCTAACACTTGTTACTTGGAAGAATGACTCCTACCTCGCTCCCTTCAGGTAGTTGTAGAAAGTGCAAAGAACTCTCCTGGACTGTCTTTTGTCCAGGCTAAACAATCTCAATTCCCTCAGACACTTCTTGGAGTGTGGGGCTTAAAACTGGACACAATATTTGAGGTGTGGCTCACCAGTGCTGCGTACAGAGGTTCAATCTCTTCCCTGATCCCGCTGACCACATTATTTCTAATACAGGCCAGGATGCCATTGGCCTTCTTGGCCATCTGGGCACACACTGGCTCATGTTCAGCTACTTTCAACCAACATCCCCAGGTCATTTTCCACTGGGAAGCTTTCCAGCCACTCTGCCTCCAGCCGTAACTCTACATGGGCTTGTTGTGGCCCAAGTGCAAAATCAGGCACATTTCACTTTGTTGAACCTTATACACTTGGCTTCAGCCTGTTGATCCAGGCCTATCAGATCCCTCTGTGAAGCCTTCCTACCTCCCAGCAAACTAACACTCCTACCCAGACTGGTGTTACCTTGCAAACTGACTGAGGGTTACCCTGTATCCACTCATTGATATGACTGATAAAGACATTAAACAAGACTGGTCCCTATACTGAGCTCTAGGGTTGCCACAAGTGACCAGCCACCAATTGGATGTAACTTCATTCACCACCACTCTCTGATGAATAGAGTGGTGGGTGGCCAGTGGTGACAAGGGACCATACAGTCAGTGTTTTACAGCGAAGAGTACACAATCCTAGACATGAACACTCAATTTCTCCAAGAGAATGTTACGGGAAAGTATGTCAAAGGCTTAACTAAAATCCAGGGAGACAGCACCCACAGCCTTTCCCTCATATACTAGTTGAGTCCCCTTGCCATAAGAGACCAAGATGACGAAACAGGACCTGCCCTTCATAAACCTGTGCTAGCTGGGCCTGATCTCCTTGCTGTCCTGCAAGTGCTGTGTGATGGCAATGAAGATGATCTGTTCCATAACCTTCCCTGGCACTCAGGTCAGGCTGACAGGCCTGTCATTCCCTGAATGCTCTTTCTGGCCCTTCTTGCAGATGGGCAGTACATCTGCTAACTTCTGTCATCTGGAACCTCCCCACTTTGTCAGAACTGCTCTTAAATGGTGGAACACATCCCAGTGAGCATTTCTGCCAATTTGCTTGGTACCTTTGGGTGAATCCCAACCAGACCCATAGACCTGTGTGTCTAAGTGGTACAGCAAGTCGCCGACTGTTTCATCCTGGTTATGTGGGCTTCACTCTGCTCCACGTCTCTCTCTTCCCGCTCAGGGGTCTGAGAACACCTGGTCTTCCTGAGGCAAAGAAGGCATTAGGTACCTCAGCCCTTTCCTCATCCTTTGTCACTATGTATCCCTCTGCATCCAGAAAAGGGTGGAGATTCTCCCTAGCACTCCATGTGTTGCTGATATAATTGTAGAAACATTTTTGTTGTCTTTCATGGCAGAAGCCAGATTAAGTTCTAGTTGGGTTCTAGCCCTTGTAATTTTCTCCCTGCCTAATGTCAAAACATCCTTGTAGTCCTCCTGGGTTGCCTGCCCCTTCTTCCAAAGGTCATGAAGTAAATAAAACCAAATCTGTATTCATTCAATTTTAGTAATATGCAATGAATTTAAATTAATTATATTAAAAGAGAGAATCTGATAATTCATAATCACGATTGTCCAGATTGGATTAGATTTATGAAATTTTTTCATACCCACATTTTTTCCTAGCGAGGGGCTGTAATTGTCCCTCACCTATTCTCCTTGCTGCTAAGACAGTTCTTTAAGGTTCTGCTATGAGAAATGTGGAGTAAATTGAATACAAGAAAGAATTTAGAATTCTTCTGGTATCTCCAGCATGTCAGGTAAAATGCTGAAAGTGTAAATATTAAAATATGCATCTTGATTTCCAAAATTTATTGGAGACCTGGCATCTGTGAAGTATTTTAGATTTTACAAGAGCATTGGTTGTCCTCAAGCTAAGTTGCTCCAAACCAAAGTTAAAGACAGAGACAAACCCTCCTCTTTTCCTATATCCTGCATAAATACCAAGGCATAATGACCTTGCTGTATACTTCCAAATATTCCTTTAATTGATGAGACAATATGTGCCAATGTTGGACCTGAGCACGAGGCTGGATTAGACATGAACAAAACTAATTATTTGCTTCAACAACATCCCACGTGGACAAAAGATATAATGACATACAGAAATTAGGATTATTTTGAACCTTGAGTCAGTCAAACTCCTAAATTACTTCCTCAAAGAGAAGGAATAAGTACTTTTTTTTTTTCTGTCTCCATACCTATAACTATTATTGTTCTCATTGTTATGAAGAATATCTGGATCAATTTTTCAGCTTTAACGGCAGTGGAAAAGCATAACAGCAGTGTATAAAAGTCAGTTTTTCTCTGCTGCAACACTGGTTACTTAGGGCAATTTCCCCAAAGATGCTGACAGTATGGCAAAGAAGAATCATATTTCTTTCTACCTGAAAGAAGGCTTCAGTTGTGAGAAGTATCTTTCTCTGAAAATTGAAAAGAAATATATACATAAAAGAACAAAATTAAAACTATATACTGGAGCTCCAAGTGGTATGTTTGGGTTTTTTTCAGTTGGGTTTGAGGACACGCAAAACCTGCTGTCTCCTAGAGGCAGAGTCAGCAGGGGGTGCCCTGCTTCTTCAGGAGATGGGTGAGGACTTCCTGCCCTAGGGAGAGACGGAAGGGTTTGATGCATAGGGTGAGGCACCACCCTCACTGACTTGTGCTTGTGGGAGAGAATTAATCACCATAGGCCACATCCTTTTCTCCTTACTGAGGTTTTGTTCAGTCCTCCTCTATCTAAGCAAGGACCAAGGAATAAAGTGAGTCAGGGCTGGTTGGTCTTTTCCTTGTATCTGAGTAACACCAATTATAATCACTCCACTGGGGAGGAGGTGGTGTTTTGGAAGAGATATTGGTGAAATGAAGTTATGGATAGGACCGTATTCCTAGTTTTGCTTCTCTCATTAAGGACAGTGCCCCAGCAACAGGAAAGGAGATTTGTGTTACAAGGGGGACAATCATTGTGACTGTGCCCTCATAACACAGAGCTCCATGTGAAAGGTGGATACAGCAGCACTGGGGACATATTCCGCTTCAACAGAGGAAACCTTTTCTTCCCATTGTTGGGTAGGGCACAAAGACAGAAATAACGAACAGGTTCCTGCTCCTTATTCAGGCTATCCAGTCTTCATCAACATTGCACCATAGCACAGAAAATAGCCATTCAATAACCAGAAAACAGCACAGAACACAGCAATACATTATTAGGAAATTATTTATTTTGATTTGCAGATGACTGAAGAAGGCAGCTAGGGGTTTATTCTGCTTTTCTGTGGTTTCCTACAATCCATGGGAAAGTCCTTCATTTAGGAATCCATTTCCAAAGAGCAGCTCTAACTACCATGAAATTCTTGTTAGAGGATGTTCCTGAGAGAAGTTTAGTGATGGTCTGTCCATTGGTTCCTTCCCCTGGCTCTCTGCATTCTCTGGAGATCATGAGAGGGATGTGGTATAAAACTGGTTCAGCGTATGTCAGCTGTAACCTGCAGCCATTGAGGTGTTGGAGAAAAACGGGTACATAAAAGGTTTTTCAGGTTGATTTGCATTTCTGCAGTGGTGCAGAGGCATTAAAAACAAGAAAAAGCTGTAGCCCACTTATCCAGCCTCACAGTTGGGTTCAATGTGGTACTCTTGCTTTCAGGTCTAGAAGTCTGGGGGTGCACCTGCAAGCTGCAGGTTCTGGCATGGTTTTGGTGTGAGGTAATTGGGCAGGAAGATTGGATGTGTGAGCTAGTAACAAAGAAAGGAACTGACCATAGCCGTGTAGGTTTCAAAAGCCTCCAGAGTATGGAGTTTGGCTTATGATGACTTAGAAGTTACACCAAGGGATTAAGAAGTTTTTATTCTTCCTGAAATAGTTACAAATACAAGCAGACATTTGACAAAATAAGCTGTCACGAGCCGTCTTAGAGAAACACTTGCAGACAATGTTCTCCATAATGCAAAATCCATATATGGAACATAAAGATACTTCTTCATCAATTTTTGTTGTTGTCTTTGTTATGGATTGCTACACTGTGACTCTTAAGTAGTCCTTCATCTATTTCAAAGTCTTAAAGGGGGAAGGGAAAACCTATAAAATATATTGGCACTTTAAACAATAAGAAAAAAGAGTTCCTATGGTGCAGCTAAGGTCAGGAAGTAATTGATCATAGCAGGAGTCTGGATCCATGCCCTACTATGTCTGAAACAAGTCTGGTTAGAGAGCAGGAGAGGATGTTACCTCTGGACTGGAGTAATTGATACCTGAGACATATAGGAGGATTTTTGTTCTAGTCCAGGGAAGAAGACTAGGAAAGCAACATCTTCGCAGGAGAGGAACTGCGTAAATTCCTATGCTGAACGGGTAGCAAAAATTCACACTGAAAATGGAGGGACAGTTTTGCTGAATTATGAATTGCTGTTCCCTGCAATATTACCATTTGACATGACCTTCCATTAATACATAAAACACCATAAGAGAAGGAGGAAAGACCTCAGCAAACTTAACAAATTTCCATTTTGAAGAAATGGAGCAGCCTATGACCTGGCAGGGTGCCCCAGTATGACGCAGGGCTTTGTGGAAATCAAGTTGCAACAGTGAACGACTTGAAACAGAGTGCTGAGCTGTCAGATAAGTCACAGTTGGTGAATGTTAACTTCTATTTGTTATGTTTGGAAGACAAATACCATACCCACGTACCAGACAGGGCAGGGTTAGACTGCGGGGGTGAAGAAGGGAGGAAGGCAGACCAGAGGAAGGAAGATATCCTCTGTAAATAAATAGAAATTTCAGTCTTCCCCATTTACTTAGGCTGCATTGCTCACAACCCTGTTGTACCAGCAGCCAGCAAGGCGAGTCAGTGAAGGACCATTTCTGTCCTCCTAGAATTAGGACAGAGGGTGCGAGTTGTGTTAAATGAGACTTACATTTTAATACATTTATTGACAAAACTTACAGTTGCCGTCAACCCTATTAATGAAAAATCCATGAAAAACATTTGGTCTTATCCTGTTATTTATTCTTTGCAGATACAATGTAAAAATATACATTGCATCCCTGTAAATGACAACAATTGCCCATTAATAATTAATTGTGTAGTCAATGTTCGCATTACAGTGGTACACAGAGTTTTCAGTTAGAAAACTTTTTTTTGTGATTAGTATGTATAATAACAAACAGGAAAGGAACTTGTGAAATTATAATATAGGGTTCCATTTATATTTAGGTGCACTGGGAATACTGTGGTGATTACTGTGATATAAATAAAACAAGTATTTGCACATTTTACTCAGTACACCTTGTCAGAGTAATTTTGTCTAAATTTTCAATGGAAAGTAGTAATTGCTACTGAGAATGATTCCCTCCAATCTCTAAGTGCATAAAAGAGGAGGTTTTAAAATGTTTGAAGAGATGACTAAAAATAATTAAAAACATATTTGCAGTTAAAAAATAATATTTCTCAGAAAACATTTGTGTTTTCCTGCTTTCACTTTTTTTGACTGTGCAGGTGAAAATAGAGGAAAAAGAACAAGTCACCTCCTCTGTTTATTTTATTCTTGGAGGTTTTACCTAACAAGGCTTGAATTGCAAATAGGGGCACAATTAAGGCAACACAAGGAGTATTTTGTAGGTGCGCAGTTATAGAAGTGAGGCAGAAAAAAAGCTTATTTTCAGGCATTGGCTGGTGTAGTCTGTTACAAGCACTAGTGTACTCTGTGCTCTCTGATGGTGCTCCAAAAGGTCCTAATACACTGTGTCGTGAACAATGGACACAACTGGGCCAGCAGTGTTACAGCTCCTTTCTTGTTTCTCTGGCAAGTAACAGGATTTCCTAGGACTTGAATCTAATTCTGAGCTGTTACTCTTGCAGCCAGATGTCCAAGTAGCTTCTGAACAAGCTGAAGGCACCTGGCTTTGGCATTCAGTGAGATGCAGAGCAGTGTCCCTTGCAAGTCTGCTCAGCAGAGGTGACCCATCACAGTTATGTCAGGGGATCTTCCTGCAATTTCTGCAAGTGAGGTATCCTTACATGTTCTCCCCCTACTCAGTAATGTACTTTGTGCTGTTCAGCAAGATGAGGTGACTTGTTAGGGAGCAAAGACCATATGGCCCTCCCCACCACAGATAATTGCCTGTTGCCATGAGCAAGCTATGCAAGTATTTTTACTTCAGAGCTTCTTTTTGATTGTGTGCAGGAAAGTTAGCCAATTCATTTGAACACATTACACAGCATGTGTTTATCTTGCCTTGCTCATTCTCATGGAGTTGATATTGGCTGGTACAACCTACAGACAAGCTCATTTTGTTTTGGGTCCTTAAAAATAATCAAGTGCTTCACTTCCAACAGCAGCACCCCCTTTACTTGGTCCCATTCTTGTGGGCTCTTTCTTCTTGTGCAGTTAAGTGAATCTTGCGGCCTAGTGCCAACAACTTCAGCTGTCAGAAAAAGCAAGTAACTTCCTGATCAGGCCAGACCAGCCAACTTTCTTCTCTTCCCAAGGCCAGTCAGAAGCTTCTCTTGCTCATCTCTCCTTTATACAGCCAGCCAGACAAAGATGACAGTAACAAGAGATTCTTATCTCCTTCCTGTTCATCCCAAGGGATAAGCTAATAGTTGATGCATAGATTGCAGTGGTATTGATAAGCTCCTGTGAAGTGCTTGTTTGCTGGGGAGGATGAAACAGGAAAGCCTTATAAATATGATTGTCTGGCAAAAGATTTTGAGAATATAGAAACTATAAGTGAGATTGAAATGAAAGCAAGCTTTGAGATCCCTTAGTTACTGAACAACGGGAAAACACTGTTGTGACTGGCTGAAGGTAATCCCCTTTTGATGAAACAAGACCCTCTGCAAGCAGGCAGGTCCAAGGGTCTAGCAGACCCTGCCAGCTTGGCAGAAGGGGCCCAAAGAGTAGTTTTTAGGGTTTAAATTGTAGCACAGTATGGTAATGTAGTGATTCTTATAGGCTGTATAAGAAATAGCATTCTTATAGAATAGCATTTCTTATGGAAATGCTATAGGATTTCTATGTTGTATTAGATTGGTTAGTAAGAATCGGAATATTCAACACAGAAGATGATTTATTGTATTGTAACGGGAACTTTGCTCACTTACTTTCCATACTCTTACTTACTTACTCACTTACTTTCTATGCCCTTACTCTTGCCTCTTAGCTCTTACCCCTTTTACTCTCTTATGCTTTTATGCTCTTATCCTCCCATCCTCTCCACCCCTCTCTTCTCTCGGGCCTGCTCCAAGCTGCAGCTGGCAGTTCCAGCAGGGCCCTGCACCTACATCCTTTGTAATAAACCACAAGTGCCACGATCTGGCTTCAGAGATCTCTCATCTCTGTCCGTCCTGACCGTGCAGAACCCTCCATCACTCCTACACTTGTTCTATTAGTTAACAGGGCAGAATCATTCTTTCAGTAACATCTTTCAGTGTTGCTATTTCAGCCCATCTGCAGATTTAGTCAGGCTTGTTACTTTGGTTATATCTGATGAAGTTTTCAAAGTTTTCTTTTTAATCATCATAGGCTTGAAACCCAGGTGCTTTAGTGTGGTTTTGTTTTATCACTAAATTATTGATTTTGTTTTAGTAGAAATTAAATATCCAATGTCTTGAAGTGTCTTTAACTGTAACAACTGTAAGCACAGGTTTGTGATTTTTTTTATCACACCCTTATCGTACCCATAATTTGATAAAGAAATTGCCTGCAGGCCATGGTTTTATTTCAGATTGAAGTTGATAATACACAGTAGAGATTCACAATCAAAGCCTGACTTTGAAGTATCAGAGGGTGTTAAGATGGCATGGTGCTTTCTAGACATATCAAACGTGCTCTGTTTACCACCATTCTGCCTGCCACGCTTACGCCGGTTCACCCCCGTTAATGAGTGAACTTCTTGGACATGGTCTATAGCCTCTTGAGCAATTATTTTAGCCCTTGCTACTGCAGTCACAATTTGGCTAGAAATAACTATAGCTTTCTCTAAAGTTAGTTCTGGTTCAAGCAGTAATTGCTCACATAGCCGTGGTATGGCTATTCTGTCCACAGACTCCACAGAAATACCACTACGCTAGTAAATTCTGGGAGTATCATCATTAGTATTGGGCTTGTTCATTTTATGGAAATGATAGAATATGTTAAGGAGGAGTTCTTCATATTCCATTGTAATAACTAAATAATAATAATAATAATAATAATAATAATAATAATAATAATAATAATAATAATAATAATAATAATAATAATAATAATAATAAAGTATTGATAATAGCTAAAAGCAACAGAATAAGTCAAAAGAATAAGAAGTAGTCAAAAAAAAACAGACTACAGCAGGCATTAGTAGAGAGACTGACTTCTCAATATTTGGGCATCTGTTCTCTTTAGTAGCAAGACTATATTTCTGGGAAATTTTTTTTTTTAATGCTTTGTAGATAAATCATTATTTTTAGTGATATGTCTGTGTTTAGAGTCCTAAAAAGGTTCAGAATCCTGCAGTGATAAGGACAGAAGAAACGCACATAACACCCTGTATCAAATGCAAGGCACCAAATAGGCCTGGTTAAGTAGGTTATTGGGAAAAAAAACAAATTAGAAGTAACAAAAGCTATATGAGGTTAAGCATAGACTAGCTACATGCCAAATTTATAGGAGTTGGATGGGGTAGCTTCTGTATTTCCACTATTCTCATCTTCCTCAGAGGAAGACCACTGAAACAAGTGTTATGGGAGAGAGCCAGCATGTACATTTGATGGCAAAGTCTAAGACTGCAATACAGGCTGCATTTCTCTAGGATCTTCTGACTAAAAGCTAAGATTTTATCTCAGAAATATGAATAAGCAAGTTGTGGTGCCAGTTAACAAATAGTTGAACACTTCACCTAACATGATGGGAAGAAACTGGGGACTTTCTGGGAGGGCTGACTAGAAACAAAGTGCCATGCAACAGAGACTTTGGAAAAAGTGTATTAGTGAGTCTCAAACAGTTGATATATATTCAAAAAGGTATCCAGAAATCTGGGTGGTTATCTGAGCTAAACTGAACCCATCATTATTAAGTTCACTCCCAGGATTAATGGCCATACAGTACAGTACGTGCGTGTTTAGTGAAGCCACAAATAAATTATGAAGGTTAATAAGTGTTTCTCTGAATAAGGAGAATTATTCCTCAGGGAACTATAAAATAGGCTATTAAGACCTTAACAAAATAGGCGGCCTCTACCATTTTGAGATTGTGGCTTGTTTTGTTAAATAAGGCAGTAATTGTTTTTGTTTTAATGGTGTGACTGGCCAGGTATTCCTGCTTGAGCTCTTTCACTGTTTCGTAGGGTGAGAAGGTCAGATCCAACCTTTTAAAATTTGATTTGGAAAATGGAACCAAGGGGGGAAAAAGTCAAACAGAATGGGGTTATGTGTGTAGTTACAAATCTATGGGAACACTCACTAACCAGGTCCTGCATGCCCAAGTCAGCAACAGTCTTCTCCAGGGTGCCAGACTCCTCTGCCCTTCACATGTACATGAATGCATAACTGAATCAATGCTGTGGATTTTCCATTTAAATGGATGGGGATGACCTTTGCATAACTGCTAGCTGGGGTGAAACTACAGGAGCTCTTGTTTGAAATATGTAAGGTAAGGCTGCGACAAAACTGCCTTGGACCATCATTTGCACATGAATTGACAAATGGTGTCACTGGGAGAACAGCGTTGTATGTGATTAGCAAGGTGACACAGGGAGGAAGATCAATCAGAGAGAAATAGTTTTAAGGAGAACAAAAATTGGATGCTGAGAGTATGAGAAATAAGAAAGCAAGGAAATAAGAATAACAAGAAATTAGCAAAAAAATGTATTGGTTATTATCTTGATGGTTCTGGGAGACCTTTGGGATCATCTTCAGGATATATAGGCAGCAGTAATAAACTGGACATGCCAGCTGAGTTCTGGGCCCTCACAGTAAGCTTCAGAGCTTCACTGATTCCAACTTGAAGTGTTTTTTAGAAAGACACATGGGCTCTTTTACAGCAGTGACCACTGATTTTCAGGGACCCACAATTCAACATTGCTGTAAATGCTACTCTCCCTTAGTATGGGCTACAGCTGCACAGTTAAGAGGAACTTCTCAGAGCTTCTGTTGTCCAATCTCACATGGCATGAAGCTTTTATGATTCCAATTTCTTAGAACACAACATAAAAAAATCCCAACCCACCAATCTTTGGTTAGTGTAATGAATTTCAGACAAGCTGGTCCAAAAATGGACTCTGTGGTCATCATGTAAAAGTCAATACTTTCCAGGGGTGACGACATTTTGTTATCATAATATTTCCTTAGGGTTAAAAGAAGAAATAAATGCTCCATCTCAGATACCACTGTGTGATAGCTGTTGGCATGTATTCACCAGTGTAAGTAGCTCCTGATGTTAGACAATTTGGTCCTGAAGCTAGGTGAAAGGAACTAGGTTTTCCTGCAGATTTCTGGTTCTAAAGCTGGCAACAAACCTCAAGGCATGAAAATGAAGGCAAAATGACCTCATTCCAATTTAGATGCTGCATTCTGTGGGCAGAATTTGAAATTTCTTTCTTGATCTGGGTCCAAATGCTGAAGCAAGAATAGTCTAATCAAACCAAAGAAGAAGCTTGCATAAATACCTCGAAACAGAACCTGCCAGTTTCTGTAGAGCTGTGCTGACAAGAAGTTATTTCTCCCATGTAAATATCATTAGAGAAAAGCATTAGAACAAGAAAACAAACAAAAAGACACATTGATTTGAGGTTGAGTGCAAGAATGAGGATAGCTATAGCTCAGTGGGAGTTTTGCCTGGGATTTTACTGAATATCAGGACTTTGTGAATTCTGTTTTTCTGTAAATGTTTACAGAGAACTGAGATGCTGACTATTGAAATCAATATTCAGGTGACAGTTTGTGTCAAGAAAATGTGTGTGTGTCTGCAAATGAGTGTGCACACACGTTCTTCTAAAGATATCCTTTCCCTGTTTCAAATTTAACTGTAAAACTATTTTTTTAACATGTGGCACTGTCAGAAACACGGGGGAAGATCGATGCAAGCTGCTCTGAGCTATTTTCAGTCTGACTGGAAACTACCTTGCATTTTGCCCTTGGTTTACTCACAAATATCATGTCTGATCATGTCAAGTCCACAGGTGTTACTTTGTCATGCTTTCACATAGAGATCACGTTCCTCATTTCCTTTCAGTAGGAAACTGTAATGAATTATTTTAGCTAGTGATGAAAGATTTAGCATACATATTTACTTCATTTAACAAAGGGAAGTTGGCTTTTATTTTCAGGGAAAGCTGAATGTCAACTGTATCAATTTTGAGTTCCCTTCTTAGGACGAAGCAACAAGCAGTGCATGCACTACAGACTCAGATATTGCAATGGATAATAAGAGAACTTTTTGAAGAAGATAAAAATCAATTGGTCATCCTGTCAAATTTTTTGAGGAAAAAAAATTAAGAGGAGACTAGTGGGGAAAAAGACAATTTCTGAAAGGGATGGTTGTTAGTGGTAGAAGTTCAGAGAAGTCAACTAAAGACTCATTCTTGAAGAGAATATCTGTGGCATTTCTTAGTAGAAGGAAGCCAGAAAAAATAGTGAAATATAAAAAAGTCCCATGGAAAAAGAATGAGACTCAGTGTTTTGAGTTGATGAGTAAAACATGCTTCTTGGTACTTGTTAAGGTTGTAGCACTGGGAAGCAGTTGACTCCAAGCTGTTTTTGCACCGTAAGCTGGTGAGATGTAGAGGTGCTGCCTTTGCAGGGGAAGAGTGTGGTGTGTATCCCAAAGTCAGGGAAATGTGGAGGACTCAGTGAATTTGGACAGATGTTTGTAAGCCTAGTGGGAGGTCCGGGTGATCCTTAGTGACTTGGAAAACTTTGGTAAACTTTTGCAAACATCTTGCAAGGTCCTTTCTTGGCTAAGGTCAGTTTCTTAGCTCACCATCCAGCTTCTTAATTTCCTTCTTCTATCCAAAAGTAATTGCATGTCTGTCTTGAAGATCTCTCAACTGTGAGAGTTTCAGTGACTACCAGTATATTTCTTCTTTCTAACTCAGTGTTTGGTTTGTCTTCAGCAAAGACCATAACTTCAGTTTATAAAGAAGCATTTGGTATGGAACTTGTAAACAAATGTGTATACATGGGAGTAATGGATAATTACTTTGACAAAGTAAACTACAATCTAGACAGGATGGAAAATCCACTTATGGCCACTGTTGTAGTGAATGATGACATTAAGAACAAATAACTCCTTAGTGGAAACTGCTCAGAATTTATTTTAGATGGCAAGCACTTGCTTAAACGCAACAATGAGCAAATAAAGTAATTTGTTGAGGCTTGACTCTGTGTTAATGGTATGCCATAGTGTAGCAGGTGTCTATGCATACAATGGTTTATTTAATCTGGGTTTCTGAGTTCCTCTGAGTCTGCCAAGAACAAATATTTAGTACTGGAAATTCAAACTTAAGAGATAATTTGGAAAAGGCAATTAGCTGGTAGGCCTTGCTGAGTTATAAAAAGTGGTTTGTGAGAATCTTCCCAAGTGAGAACATTCTCAGTCGAGGCCCAGGTGATCAAGAACTGCGCGGTTGTCCTGCTTATACCTGCACACTACAGACTTGATTTCAGTAAAAGAGAAGAGCTCCAGCTCTTCATGAGAAGTTATATATTTTATAAATTTTAAATTATTGCTTCTATTATCTAAATATGCTTCTATTGTCTTCAAACTCAATGGCTTTTAAAGGTACATATCAGTTTTAGACATTCAAAAGAAGAAGGTCAAAAATATATTCAAAAGGATCTGTTCCTAGCATCATCCAGTATGCAGCTCTGAGAATATGTATTTGTTTTTTCTGTGAAGGACATGTTTATCCTTCTCTTTGATAGAGCCTTGTAGAGTCAAGATCACAACTGAATGAAGATAAAATGAAGATGGTAAAAAATAAAGGAGATAATAAAGATGGAATGATAATGAAGAATTTACTAAGGTTGCTTTTGTAACTTGTTCAGAGAAAGCTTTATTAATGATTTATAATTTTGTATATTCCTCCATGATACTTCAGTGCCAGTTACTAGTGGGATTGAATTAATATATGAAATCATGTAGATAACCAAAATGATACAACTTCTGCTCTATACACAGAAAATTATTGTTATGGTTTGAGAGTATATATTTAGACTACAATTTTTTCTCTGAGGGACAATTTGCTTGACTAAGTGACATAAGGCATTCTATTCTATAAAGATATCAGTAAAAAATTGTATGTATCTCCTCAATGACTGAAAGATCTGATTTTTTTGATGCTGAGTGCAGAATGTCATCCTCATTTTCTTTTGATTGCACTTTGATAAGCATAAGGTATCATTTGATGGGTAAAAGTGAAAAATTGAACTTTGGTTGCATTTCTCACATATTTCAATTTTATCTTTCTGAGGATGTTTCCTTTCAAGGATGTACTATTATAATAGTGGTTTGTAAATAGGCAGTGTTTAGGGAAGATAAAATAGTTCCAGTACTACACAATACAGTGAAAATATGTCAATTCCAGTTTAGCTTTACATAGAGAAGCATCAGTGAAATAAAAGTGCAGTCTTATAAATGTAGGAGATAAACCTCTGTCTTCACTTTTCCAAAGGAAGACCCACATCCTATGAGGTGCTCAGCATCTGCTGTCCTAATCAATACAGCTGAGAGTTGGCTTTTCTCGATAGGTTTGTACTCCTAGCCAGCAACTGTCCAGCTATAAGAAAGCATCATTGTTTGGCATGAGGAGAAAAAAGAATTATATCTTTTATGGGAGATCTAAATCATCTTGTCATCATATAACTCAAAGATGGCCAAGTATGTTTTCCCTCAAATTTGTTTAAACAAACAAATGTAATTCTTAGGTTTGTGCCATGGAAGCCAAGTTTCCGTCCAGCATGAATTTAGGACATAAAGATTTGTTTGTGATAGAAACAATGCCAGACACTTCTGCATAGCAGCATAATGGAGCGCTGCTAGAATGTAGCTTATAAAACCAGATTCAGGAAAACAGAGCTGCTCTGTCTAATTTGGCCTGTGCTTTGTGATTACAATAGCATAATTGTGCAGCTTGGAAGCCTTTCCCTCTCTGCTGAAATGATGCAGTATTCAAACACGTGTGAGAGTGTTTCTTCACAAAAGGCCAGAGCTGAAGCCTCTTCATATCCCCCAAGCCCTTCTCTGGGTTGGGTCCTCCTCATGCTGCCTGACTTCCTGTGGTGACTCTGTGCTGTCACCTACATGTGTCTCTCAGGACATCCCAGTCTCCTGGTACAACCACACCATCTTGTTAGGATATCTCATTTTTCTAGCAGTTTGTGGAGTAAATTTCTCTTAAATGGGAGTGTTTGCTCTTTTCCTACTTTAGATACTTATACTTGGTCAGTGAAGGTTATGTGTGTCAGCCTGTGTGGATACTTGAGCCATGTATAAGGGGTGCTTACTGAGTGGAAAGCCCTCAAATTTTGAATTCTTCTGGAGCCTAGTCTAAAGTTTCATGGAAAAGACTTATATGAAAAGAACTGAGTTTCATTTCCTAGAGAAGGTGTGAATGTATAATCTTGTTCCCACAGAAAGACTATGAATGAAAAGAAGGAAAAAATAGCTTTTCAATTGCAATATTTATCCCTTCATGTTCATAGTCATGGAATCATAAAATATCATGATTTGGAAGGGACCTGTAAGGGTCATCAAGCCCAACTCCTGACAACCCTAATACTTGAACTCTTTCAGGCTGGTGCGGTGCCAGCTTCCCTGGGGACCCTGTCCCAGTGCCCACCCTCTGGGGAAAGAACCTTTTCCAAATATCCAGCTTAAATCTCCCTTAAGACAGCTTCATGCTGCTCCCTTGGTCACCACATAGAAGAGATCAGGGCCTGCCTCTACGCTTGCCTCATGTTCAGTGCTTCTGAATGTTTCATCTATTTCTTTGATAAGTAGTGCCACCCTTTGTACATCACTGACAAGGAAATAGATACAGACTGCATGTTGGTGAAAAAAGGAGAATTTCAGTGAGCATTTCCTGTAAGAGAAAGGAGTATGATGATTTTCCATCAATATATCATTTGGAAGAAAAAGTTATAATATTTTTATTGTGAAATCAAAACTCTCTCCTTAAAATACCTAATTTTAGGTATTCAACTTTGAACAAAAACAAAATATTAATTGAGGCTCAGAATATTCCCCCGCTTCATCTCAGATCAAAGTTTCCATTCCTTTTTTTTTGGGAAAATATGAGGAGACCCTATTAATTTATTCTTTTATTGATGATGCAATAGGTGATGGGAACTAAATGTATTAATATATATTTGTACATACAATTATATAGAACACATGTTAGAAGCCAGCACATGGACCTAAATACAGAAATGGTAATTTAGGGTTATCTTTGTGTTCTTGGTTTCAAAATAACAGCTCCTGAGAAAAACTAATGAAATGGTTCTCAGGTACTTATGTGAGAAGCTTTTCTGAACACTCTTGCAATCTCAAGTTAGTATTTGTGCTAAATATCTTTTTTTTTTTTAATAGGTGCTCCATTCTGAGGGCTTTTTTTCTTCTGAAAATCAGAGATTTTATCTACTTTTACAATATTTTGAGAGAGATCAGTTCAGTATCTTTTGATCCCCATACCATTCAAGTCATGGCAACCAGAGCAAAGGTTTTAGCCTGACATTGAAGTCCAGATCTTGCTCTATGTTCAGATATGTTTTTTTAAGTTAGAATGATTAATGAAATGTTAAGCCACTTGCAATTACAGCCTCTGGTAAAGAACAAAATTGGAAATACAGAAATCATAGGTGCTTTTTTCCGATGGCAACTGGGGAGAGTAGGATTGGTGGTGGTAGAATCTCATGGCTCATCCCTTCTCAAAATTTGAAGGTCAGAATAAAGCTCAAATAGATAAAGAGATTTCAGATGCCTCATTGCCAGACTCTGTAGTGGGGTAGAAAGTCTAAGCCTCCACTACAGGAGTCATCCACCAGTCACAAAAAGAAGAGAAATTTTAATTCTGTGGCATATGGTTAATTTGCCTTTAATAGTAGTGGGATCTGAATAGAGACCTGTGAGTTTTTTCTCTTAGTCATTTCTATTCAGCAAATTTAGCATACCCCTCCACGGGAGTTTCTTCTGACTCGTGACTGAGTAAGACCTACTGAATATCCTGCTGACAGACCTTCTAAAGATGCTTTAGAGTTTACGTTTTAGATTCTCTATTTGGTAAATTTTTTTGGGCTGTATGAATCACATTGGCCTTCCCTTTCCAGGGGGTAACATTGTCTTCTGAGGAAAGGTAGACTAAATTTTCCTCTGTGTGTGTCTGTGCAATTGTTTTTTAATGTGTTCTCATGCCTAAGGTCACTACTGAGTGCTACTGTCAGCAACAGCAACTCCTGGCTTTGGCATGGCTTGCACACTGGTGTGATCTGTATCACAGTTTGGAAGCTTGAGAATGATTGTATATTTCTTAGAGACAGATATAAGCCATGTTCAAACACAGAAAATGATGAAGGATTAGTTGCTTCAGTGGTGACAAGCTTTTCTTGTTAAATGTTTGTATATATTTACAGTTTAAATGTCTTTAATTTCATCTTCAACTTTTGAACCATACCATCTACTTTCTTCTCTTCTCCTCTGAATTGAAAATTACTAAAATGAAGCCTGCTCTTATGTGAACTGTGAAGACATTTCTTTGAGTGATTTTAGGGCAAGAAAGGAAATAAGAGCAGAAACCGTAGACTAGTCTTGTCACCACATTTAGCCAGTGCCAAATGGAAAGTGAACCGCAGGTCTCGAATTATGCTTTTAAGTCCTAAAATGAGTTCTGCTCAGATGAGCTATGCTGACTTTAGTGAAGCCAGGGCAGGCGTATGAGCCTTCCTGAGAAAAGAGTTTTGATTTCACAACAGAACTTAAGGCCCACAGATTTCAAGGGGCATCCAAATATGGTAAAAGAAGCAGAGAAATACTTCCTTTTTCATCATCCAAGAACTGGTAGTATTCACAATACTGTTAGTATTCATAATACTAACATGAAGCCTTTAGTAAATTCTAGGAAGTTTCTTACTACTTGGAAGAAGGGAAAAATCCAGCATAATAAGGGTTGTAGCTGTCTTTTGTGACTGCTGTTGCTACCCTGGACATAAACAGGAAAAGGATCTGATATACTTAAAATAACCAAGTTGGTTTAAAGAGGGAATGTGTTATCCTTGCTTCCTGTGTGTGAGACAGTTAATCACTGTCAGTAGCCAGCAGCATGGGTTTTCTTACAGAGAAATCCCTCTGTGTCATTTCACAGTATGTACTTTGGTGGCTGTCTTGACTCAATGACACGAGATGTAGTTCCCTTTGTTCATCATCCTGGGATGTAATGGGGTTTTCCTGCCCTCTAAGAAGAAATTTTTTTTAAATTCCCCTTAGCAACAATGACTAGATAATGAAGCCAAACAAGGAGATACCCTGCAGTTCCTATGATGACACATCTCACTGCTGCTGACTCACCTGGTGATATAAGACTTTCTGTTGGTATTTCTATAAATGACAAAAATAAACATCTGCTAAGAAAATCACCTCATTTGTTATACGTGACTTGTGTGTTGAGCTCTTTTAAGAACTCCAATTACTTAGTGTTAGGAAATAATACACCAGGATTAGAGTTGTTCTGCACTGTGTTGAAAGATTACAGTTTACCTGTGGCCTTTGTTTGTGGTGAGCTAATATGAGCCAAACTGTTTAAATTCTGTTCTGGATCTGATTCCAGATTTCAGCAAGCTGGAGAATGCATATTGGCCATAACAATTCAAGATCCGTCTTTGAAATGTGTAGAAGGAGAAAGCTTATCATCAGGAATTATAGTCAGTAACAGTCCAAAGCCCTCATTTATTTGTTCCATTTTGTTTGCGCCTTAATGTATCATCCTAGAGTATCTATGTAAATATGCCTAAGGCTGATGTGAATGAGAGTAGAATCAAGCCTAAATAATGCTGTATTTCAGAGGTCGAAGAAAACATAAAACATGTGCATAGATATTAGGATTTGCAAATTAAAGATGCACGAAAAGGAGGTCTTGTTTTCTCCATTTCCTGAGGACTAATAAAATTACATTGCTCTAGACTAAGTATTTATTAGATCTGATGCTCAGCTCTGAGACATTAAACAACTATATAGATTTTTCATGCCTTTTCAAGATGAAACAATTAATTTGTTGACTTTGAGGTGACAGAGGCTGAGCTGCGCAATTGCACAGCTCGCATTAGCCATCTGGGGAGTAGGCAACACAGGGGGTACCGGGATGGACTATTGTCAACCAGCAAAGCTTTGTGTATCCTCATAATCTATGGACCCACATATACACACACACACACACACACATATATATATATAGTGTGTGTGTGTGCCTTACCTACATGCTTAGCTATTCCCTCAGTCAATGTAGATGGTCTTGCAGCTTAGATATTACAGTCTTGTGACTAGATGGCATATGTGGTGCAACCTCACGACACCATTGTGCTGACCCTTCTCCATGTGTTTTCTCCAGCACACGAGGCCTGAGTTTTTTCTCTTTGCAAAAACTGTGATGATTTTGTCATTTGAGTGGGAAAATCTGCTGCCAAAAGAAAAATATGTTCTAAACTGTAATTTTAAATCCCTAGAAAACATCTGGATAGTAAACACTAGGGACTCAATTCTCAACTACATTGGTGATAAAGGTCAAGAAATTTAAGGAAAAAAAATCACTGTCACAGGGGAAATCCTGGGTTCTTGGATTAGACTCCCAAAGGAGCAGACGTGGGATAAGGGTGGCCTCCATCTAAGTTTCCATCTCTTGTGATGATTACAGCTAAGTTGGTCAGTGTAAGTCTGCAGCTAAGTCTACATTTAAAATGTAAATCCAATAACAGAAATGTCAGTTTACTAAAAAGAAGGCTCTTGTGAAATTTCCTACTGAATACAGGGAGGTGACAAAAACACAGTGAAACATTTTGAGATTCCCCATCTATTTTTGCAGCTCCAGGAGGTTTGAACAAGTGCTAGAAACCAAAGCCTTTAACTGAGCCAAAGCAAATAAATCTTTTTGAGGTTCCTCTCGTATCAGTTACAAAGACACTTAAAACCTTTCAGGGACAGATGTGCTGCTGCTGGAAAATAGAAAAGCAAAAACCAACTTAAAACCACTAAGTTTTTCACAGGGGGCTGGATTTTTTTAGCTATTAGAATAGATGGTTTGTCACAAAGTTCAAAAGCAGAAGGGATGAGATGTAACTTATAAAAGTCAGGCAGAATTACAAGTGAATCATTGAAAAGATGATATTAGCCCATGATTACAGCCCTCACCTCATTACTTTGTACTGACAACTCTTTTGAATAGAGCTAATGATTAAACTAATAACTAAGAAAGCAAAACATGTTGTTCAGCCAGGCCTTGTTATCAAACACTTTTTATCAGAATGTTTCACAGTCATCTCATTGATACTGGGCAAAACCATGGTCATGATAACTTTTCCTACTCATTGACTGTTACTTGCATCTTGGTTAAACTGGAACGTTATTTTAAATATTAGAGAAATGTGTCACTTTGCTCAAATAAGGCATCTGTTCCAGGAAAATGTTATGTTTTGAAGATTAAAAAGTTTTCTGGTTTTAAAGAAAGCATGTGGACATAAGGATGAGTCAGTTGGTTTGAGCAGTTATTGTACATGAAATTGTATTGAATTGTGTAAATATTAAAAGTACTTTGAAAGAAATCAGTTTCCAGAAGTATTAATTTAATTTGTGTCTTTGCCTTTGTTTTATGTTTATCTTTCCATTTTACCAACCAATCAGCAAGGGAGAAAATAGCAAACTTTTATGACTGAAAAAGACCAGGAGATTACAGATGTAGTCATGTAGTTTTGGGATTCTGACTGGAGAGTACAGATGAAAGATGAGCTGCAACTGAACTCCCCTTAGAGTGTTAAGATATGCCAGTTAAAAGTTTAGGTTTTCTCTAAACACTAGGATTATATGTATGGCCTTGATAACTTGACAATTCTTAAAGTAAGTGGAACTCAGGGGATACTGAAAACCTTATAAAATAGAATATTCTGAGCAGTCATATTTCCCAAAGCTGTTTAGAACAAAATAGGGGACAATGAAAGCAGAAGGGATGTTTAAATCCAAGGAGCTTTCAAGAATTTTGTAAGACTTTCCAGGGAGGTAGGGACGTATTTGTCAATTTGCCTAAACATCTTCACTCCATATGTTTTCACATTTTTCTCCTAAGCTTTTAATGCATTTTACATTAAACAGTTATTGAATAAAAAGAAAATTGTCCTGGGATAATTTCTGAAAGCAGGTTTCCTCTTTTGAGTGGTGTGTTCTGCCCATCAAGCTACAGATCTGGTGTCTTGCCTGCTGCTGCACCAGCTGGGAGAGCCCTGACCTCTTGCCCACCTGCTGTCTGTGGGAAATGTCCTTCCAGAGACATTAATAATAATAACACAAAGATTAGGGTATCCTAGAGCAAAAAAAGGCAGAGGGTTTAGCTCTTTACGCTGGGAGAAAACAACACCTAGGTCCAGGACTCCTGAGGGATGTGCTGGAGCTTTTGGTATTCACGGAGCTCTGCGGCACAAGCAGAGGAGCCTGCCTCAATGGCAGGAGCACCTGAAACCTCGGGGTATCTTGAACCACACAGGTCTCACAGGTGGAATTGCCCTGCAAGCACAACCATCCCTGCATGACTGGGTTTTACTCCAATGGATATTAATAAAACTTTATTTGGAGAAACTGCACTTCCACATCTGTGATGGAAATAGCTTTTTGAAGAATGGATTTAAGATTACAGTTGTGGTACTCTGAAAGCACCCAGTTACCTATCCTGATGGTACAGTCCTGTCTGCCAGTGAAATGTGAGTTGTAGTGCTATGGCTTTTCAGAGCATTCAGCTGTTTAACATCAGTGTTAATCTGATGCTGTTATGTGTGGGCACCTGTGTATGCTTAAGCAGCTGATTCAATGGATGCTGATGAAAGAGAAATGGTCAGATTTTTTGGTCTGAGTTTCTCAGCTACAAGCGGAAGCTGGAGGAGAAATTTTTGAAGAGGGGATAAAAAAATAAAAGGGTGTGTGAACTGTTGATCCTCACTGTACTTGTGGATATGCTATGGATTGTAATGGACTAGGACAGTGATCCTCATACAGGCTGAAAAAAAAGAAATTAAAATGGAAAAAAAGTTCTCTGCCCAGTTCAGATTAATTCTGGAAAGTATTTTTTTGGCAGAAAAGTTACAGACCTCATCTAGAAACTGAAATAAGAAGACGCAGCAGTTAAGGCCTCTCACAAAGGTAGATTCTGACATTTGTCTTATCTTTCCCTTCATCCTTAATGCCTACAATACTGAAAACTGTTTACAAAGCAAGAGATTTGCCCGGGTGCAACAGCAAGACAAAAGAAGCTATGTGCCCCTGTGGCAGGGAGGACCAGAGACTGCTGTAGAGAAGCTTTTAATTCTGCAGTTTCATGCGAATGTTGTCTTCATCTGCTTTGGGAACACTAAAGACTCCTTGCCTGACTTTTATGGACTCCTGGGCAGAAAGATCCTGCTACTTGGTGGTACAAACAAACTGATGCAGCAATGGCTGCTGTCCACTATGGCTGATGTCAGGCACTGCCATTCAGCTTCTGCCCACTTTCCTTCAACTCCTGAACTGTTGATTGCCTTTTCCAAGTGCTCCTGCCTGCACTTCAGCCAGCAAAAAAAGGGCAAAACCCTCTGTAATCTAGTGAGGTTGAAATATCAATGTGCTGGCTTAGAGCTGACCTTCTGAAGCCTTTTGGAAATCTTGTGAAATCTTGTCTGGAAAGGTCGCAATAAGACACTGAACACGGTTGATTAGTTCATGACCACTCTACAAAGTAGTTGGGAAATTCTCTTCTTTAAGAAAAGGTTGTAAACTTGAATTGAAATCTTCATGCAAAATGAATAGTCTGAGAAAAAAAGAATGCAGTCATGCAGGATACTTGAAGTGTTTTCTATAATATTCAATAAAATCTGTTCTGAATTTCAAAATTAATTGTGTCTATCTGTATTCTATATATGTAATGATAACATGAAAGTCAAAATGCAGTATTTCCCCCTAAATTTTTGGGTTTGGAGTTGATGCAGTTCTGTAAAATATCTTCCTTTTTAAAAACTGATTTTTCTTCTGATGGGATGTGTAAATAATGATATTTTAATTAGGTTTATATAGAGTGTATTACCTCATACTGTTTTGATACCTTCTCTTCCAAACTTGACATAAACCAGAACCCCCGGAATTACACAGAAAACATGAAAGCAATTCTCAATTTGTTGATTTAAAAGTACTGTGGCGAAGTCTCATACCCCTATTTTATTCATTTTCCCTTCTATGGAAATTGTTGGTATATTTTCCTGAAGGCTGGTTTTGTCATACTGTTGTATCCCAGATGATTTTGGATACCACAGAAAAATCATGGTTAGAGGGAGTGTGTGAAATGTCTGGACCTCTGAAAGGTTCAAGCATGGAATGAATGTACTTCATTATCCCAAATGTAGGATGCCTTCTGCATTCATAAAGCAGTACTTTTTCAGTAGATGAGTTCTGGGAAAATAGCTAATGATTCATGAAAAAAATCCTACTTGCACACAGTTGGATGATCATCTTACTGCTACTTGCTTTTTTTCTAAGCACGAATTTGGGTGTGGGTGCACAGTGGCATGTGGATAGGGGAAGGGGGGACTGTGTGTGCATGTGAGTTTATATATGGAATTAATATATGGATTGGGATATTCTTTTAAAATCTGTAAAGCGTGCGTGCTGCTTTTATTCATTAGCACCTACAAAGGACTAATTGCCATCAGGCATGTAGGTGGAATTTTTGGCAGTAGGCAAGAAACGCAATAGGTTTGATGACAACCAATGATCTGCCAAAGCCTTTTCAGAAGAAGCAGCTAGTTGTCATTCACCCACCCCTTTAAATTCAAATGCAGATGCTTCCAGGGGGTGTGTGGCACCCATCCAAGTCAGCACTTGAAATGGAGGGTTTCTAACACTGTATGTGCAGACCGTGCTGTAGCTGTGGTCTAATGCACTGCCTAATGCATGAGGTGAGAGTGACATGTGAAAGCTGAAATGCAGATGGCAGAACACCTGATGGTCTGGCCTTTCTGCCATGGGGACAAGAAGATGACAAGAAGCCCACTTGGTGCCATGTCCAGTGGGACCTCTCACTGGGGAAGCCAAGGACAAAAGCTGGCTTTAGGCCTGTAAACCCCATAAGAGCTCTCACATAGCTCTCTCTGGATTTACAAGGGTGACTTTGCAGGGCCATGGATGATCATGCCAGGCTGGTACCCTCATGTCTAAGCTATGGCAGCAGATTTCTGTCACCATCAGTACCAGGTTCATGTTCCCTGCTGGAGGAGCAGAGAACACTGACACCCCAGGAGGTCAGATAAGGCCCCTCTGACCTTTGGCCTAACTACAGAGGTGATGCTTTTGCCCTCTTATCCATTCAGTTCTTCAGAAACTAAATCTCTGATAGAAATTCTCAAACAAGGGCAGCATAAAAAAAATTATGTGCCCAGAAACTGCCTCTATGTTAAGTACTTGTACTGTTGTGAGCAGCACATCGGCTGTGGCTGAAAACTGGCCTAATATATATGGAATCTGCAGATGGATATATGTTGTGTGGTAAAGCACCATCAAATATTGGTATAAGAAATATTACACAAACTAAATTTTCATATTCCATCAAAATGAAGGAAAGTAAACTATTTGAAAAAAAAAGTTATGACTATATTTGGTCTCAGCCTATGCTTTTGCAGTTATAAACTCTAAGAATTTATGTAATCCTTTAATTAGTTTTGCAGAGCAGGTATTAACATCTAAGAGGGCCTACACTAATACGACTGAGGGGATTGAGATGGGTCTCTGGAGTGTGGCTCAAATTGCTTTTATACCTCTGAGTCATAGGGGCTTCTGAATGCATTCCTCTCCTGTCACCTCAGATGACCTCCTTCTCCCCTCCCCTCCCCCACAAAAGGAGGAAGAGGTTGTAGTTCAGCAGGAATGTGGCATTTATCATCTACTGTGTTCTAGGGAGATTAGTAGGATTGCTTCTTCATGCTGGTTGTTTCTATATAGGCCATACTTTTTGTTTCATACCCATAAACTTTTGTTCAGTTTGTAGTTAGCTGTTAGGAGTCAGCACAGAAATACATGAACTCTGTGTAGTTGATCATGTGAAATAAATAAAAATAACTCCCAGAAAAGGAGGTGAGCAGTGAAAAACAAAAAATATTTTATATATTATACAGAAGTTCACATATTGGACTAACTGTGTTAGTGTAAAATTATTTCCATAAAATAATATATTATCTGAAGTGTTTCTTAGGGCTGTTATGAGACTAATACATGCTTGCTAATCACTTTGACAGCTTCAAAAAAAAGTGCTCTGAAAGTAATAGTTATTTCTGTTCTGCTTTTTTCTGTATTTTCCATATTACAATTGTGATCAGGAATTGGAACATCTACTTTTATCAAATGGTGGGTGGTATCTACTTCTGTTCTTATGCCTATTTCTCCAAGTCACAAACTGACATCAGAATAACAAATAAAGAGGAAACGTAATTGTGTGGTCCTATATTTCATTTCTCATAATGTCACAAAGAGAACTCATTCAAATAAAAATAATTCTTCATTTGCTGCACATGTAATTAGTATGCTTAGGCAGCAAGTTCTTTAAATTAGTGAGACACTCACTTCAAGGCCAAATTCTGTCACACTTTATCACATTTCATGTAAGTCCTTGCCAAATAATTTAGTATTGGCCTTTATGGGGAGGAATGCTACTCATTGTATCAAAAGTTACATAGTAAATTTATTTCAGAAGGGGATCCCTGATTTGTTGGGGTCTGATGGTCTGTGGAGCCTTAAAAAAGGTAGTTCATACCTTTATAAACACTGTTTTCCTTATTTTCATTCTTTGAATTTCTTTGAAAGACTGCTTTAAAAAAACAACAAAAAGTATTGCTTCTGCTTTATATTTAATGGAACCTATTTATTATTTGTTACACAAAAAATTTGTTGTTTTTCATGGCCAGGGTGACAAGCATCTTGTGATGCTTGTAAATGTTAAGTCACTGATGCTTGTAGGTGAAATTAGGGTTGCCTTAGATAGAAAGGCAAGATTTCAGCCTGAGCATGGTACTGCTGAGAGATGGAGAAATGTAACCCTTTCTATCCTTGCGGTGAACTGCAGTCCTTCAGATTACTGTAATCTGTATGACAACTAATAATCCATCAAATAATACTTGTTATCCAGATACTGGCCAATGATCCCAGGGCTCTCCATGAAACTGCTCTGTTTCCCTGGTAATTTTCCTCGGAAGAACTTGAGAGATTTTTCTTTTGGTGAAGTAGCCTTGACTACAGCTCCCTTTACTTTTGCTTTACTTTTTTTGGCTAGTGGATTTGCATGATCAGGCCTGGTCTTGGCTTCTTTTTCTCTCTTGAAATAGAGGTTCACTTGAGCAGTAGGATCACTGTAATAGAGAATTTCTTCTTGAAATTTCAGTAGCTCTTATCCTTCTCTTCTTGGAATTGGAAATGCAGTAATTAGACCTGAGGTAATCCCTGCAGTACTCATGAAGCATGGTCTGTGGCATGATGCGTCTAACATTAAAAAAATATACACTGTTTCTTACTTGGAATCAACATTTCTGGATCAGGTCATAAAAATTCCCAATAAATAATATTTTACAGCCCCTTTAGGTAGCTTTTCCAGTGCTTCATAACCAGTATAAATAGACATGTAGAGAAAACTTTGCGGCAAATTAGGCCCCATTTTCTCAAGTTACTCCAAGTGCGTATGGAAAACCTTGGTCACCATCATCTCCCTAACTCCTTCTTTCTTATTTGCATGCTGTCATTATGTTTTTGCTTCCCTGTCTCCCACAGAGTAAAAATGACCAACTCCTTCATCTTTTTCTCATGCTAGCCATTTTTCTGGTCTCAGAAACTTGCCTTGATTGATCCTATGGCACAATACTGAAAACCTGCCTCAATTCTGTATTTGAGGCATCACCAGAAACAAGATGAGCAACATATCTCCTGTTGAAGCAAAAATAGTTGAACCAAAGCCAGTTTAAATAAATGTTGATGTTTAACTCAAAGGAATTATGAACTATGGCTATATAGGTCTTTCTGAGGTCAAATGAATCAGGAGGATGTACTGTATTTCCGAAGAGAGGGATACAAGAATGTGATTTCCTAATACACAGTTTTACATTTCTAATGGAACTGGACTCCACAAGTTTCCGTGTTCTCTATTTGGTATTTGATGTCTGTTATAAACAGACATCACAATTCGCCAGACATTAAACACATCTGAGCATATCCACAAGCTAATTTGATGAAACATCTGTGTACATATGTGTATAACAAACCACAAAAGGAATTTTTACTGTAAAAGATAAGAGCAACTCTATAGATTGCTTTTCTATTATCCTTTTTTTCAAAATTATTGAAGTGTTTATTGAAGAAAGAGGAACAGAAGTGAAATGGATGACTATTTTTTTGACTGTTTAATAAAAAGGATTTTCCTGTTGTGCCAAGCACAGCATGATGAAAATCCTGTCGGTTGATCACCTCATTTAATGTCTGCAGAGAATCAACATTAGTTTACATTATTATTTAAGAGGAAATTATTTAGAGCATGATGTCAAGTTTCTGTTCTTCTTTGAAAGGGGAGAGACACATTTTTAAACTTCAATGTTGAAATTTATGGTTCTAAATCTAAGTTTAAAGTTCTTAAATCTTGAGAGGTGAGGAGATTTGGTGTTTGTTGTGGATATTTGGTTTTGAATTTTGGGGATTTTTTGGTGGCTTGTGTTGGTTGTTTTATGCTTTTTTGTTATTTGTATTGGTTTGGGATTTTCTTGGGAAGCTAAGAAAATCCAGTGACTTAGGTGTGGATGTTAGTGGAACCTGTATGTTCGTTTTATGACATTACACAAGGCCCCTTTTAAAGTGCCTAAGAGTGGATTTTGGTCTGACAGACTTAAAAACTGAGTGATAAGCTACAGAATAACAGGACCTGTTTTAAGGACCTCATTTACGAGTAAAATGATTGCTCTGTATGGAATATTAATCCCAATATTTCCAGGTGGGACGTGCCTGGTCTCATCTGACCCTTGCTGCTGGGCCAAAGGCGGCAGCTGTGGTGTTTCACCTCAGAGATACCTTTGGCCAGCTGGGTGCTGCAGCTAGGCACTCGGAACAAATCCAGGCATAGTAGGAACTCAGTTTACCTCTGGTGGAAAAGGTTCAGGCGACGGTGAAGAGAAACAGGAGAGGATTCTGCCATAGAGTTTTAATCCAGAGTTTTATTTCAGGATGACAGAACTCTGAATCTTGTAACAGCTCCCAACAGAATCCAGACTGCATGGTCCCATCTCCTTTTAAGCCCTGGGGACAGGGGGATGGGAAGGGACAGGTGAGCCACCAACCAGGTGGGAGGAGGGGAAGGCTCAAGTGATAAAGACACTTGGACAGGCCAATGAGCCCGGACCTGAGGGGCATCTTTTGAACTTCTGCCAACCACACCACGACCCTGCTGGAATGTTAAGATTGATGGACAGCTCTCAGCAGGAGGGCAAAAAGGGGGAGGGGAAAGGAGAGGTTGGTACACCTGGGGGGTTGGGATAGGTGAAACAGGAAATGGCACCACGCTGCAACAGTTCTGGTTAGTTCAAGATATTCACACAAGCAAAGGATTCAACATAGCATCTCAATCTTAACATCATCATATTTCAGGGAATGCTGAAGTACACACCTTCCAGTAGGCAAACACTAACACAAATGTCTCTCCTGGGAAGGGATTATCTCCTGAGTTCAGACCTACAAAAATATCTTAAGTAAATAAATAAAACATGCTTTAGAAATCTCACCACCATGTTATATCCTGTTGTTTCCGTTTACATGAAAAATATGTTGCAAGAAGTTGATCCATTTTACTTAAACTTTTTAGTAGTGTGACATTAACCAATGTGAAGTCCACCCGATGGAAATATCATCAGTGTCTTTGTGACTTTAGGTGGAACTGGGTTTCCACAAAAGAGTGTGATCTTTAGGTTTATCTTCCCAGAAAAATCATGCAAACTTCAATATGTTATCCAGCTGTATCTCTGTATCCCCTGCTGCTCATTAAAATCACCTTCTAGTGCTTTGATAACTCATTGAACATCAAGTCCTCTTTTTGTGGGAGTTGTAACATTTAGCAGTATAGTACTGTCACCAGCCTACAGTCTTAATCTGCCCATGAGGAAGAGCACGAAGGGTGTTCTTTGGTACTGATTTCTCAATACTGAAATATTTTTGAGGCATATCATAGGGTTTCTAATTTTTTTTTCCACTTAGGAGAAAAAGGTGAATCCAAGAAGTTTTTGGCACCTGATTTATTATTAGAGTGTGATGAAGGAGCAAAGGTTTTATTGTTGCTTTTATTTTGTGAGCATGGAGAAGTTTTATTCAGGAATGGAAAAGAGATTATATGCTACTATTGACTTGATACAGTTTTAAAAATGGTGCTTCAGAGGTACCAAGCAGATGTCTTTAGCTGCATAAATAATAATGGGAATAAAAAAAAGCTGTGGAGAGGAGAGGAGAGGAGAGGAGAGGAGAGGAGAGGAGAGGAGAGGAGAGGAGAGGAGAGGAGAGGAGAGGAGAGGAGAGGAGAGGAGAGGAGAGGAGAGGAGAGGAGAGGAGAGGAGAGGAGAGGAGAGGAGAGGAGAGGTACTACAGGCCATACAATGGCTGACAGCCATAACAGTAAAACAGTACAGTTAAGTTATATTCTGTACCAAAGAATGTGTATCTGTTGAATGAATGGATTTCTTTGTTTTGCATTAAAAGTTGTTATTATTCTACACCTCAGTTTCTATGAATCATTCAGTAATGTTAAACAAATTCCCAAAAGTGAGCAAATATTAGTCACCTATTTCCTGACTGATACAGGTAGCTGCGTGGGTGGACAGGTGGAGGCAGGTTAGACTGTAGCTATCACTATATTTTCAACATTCTCTTTCTGCTAAAAGTTTTCCTTTTAATCCCCTGAACAGATCAACTGCATGGAGACAGGGGCAGAAGGATTATCCAGGCATTTACCACATGACTCAATATTAACATTTATAATAATATTAATAATTATAATAATGATAATAATAATTAACATTAATAATGATAATAATAATGCTAGATAAATATCCCAATCATAATAGACAACTTTTTTTGCATGGGTAGTACAAATTTCACATGGATGACTTACCTGTGTGTAGGCCTACATGATTTCATTGTATTTCTCATGCTTCACCTAATAGGATAAAGGCAACAAAAACTGAAAAGGCATTTTCCTTCCCTCACTTTCAAAATGAAAAGTACAGCTGTGCTTGTTTTAGCAAACAATATTAAGGCCACTGTAGTTTAGAGGTGCAGTGTCCAGATAGGAAATGGATCATCTTTGAATAAGAAGGAAGCCAGAGCAAATAATCCTTCTCTCCTTATGCAACTCTCCTAAAATCCCAGCCTATTGTTATCACTCTGTCACATTAGGTCTGTCTTGCACTCCAGTTCTGTTCTCCAACAAAGTAATTTTCAACAAATCCAGTTCTGTGGTGTGGATTCACATAGTCAAACTCTCCCCTGTACATAAAAATTTTTGTCCTTCCCCTGCATTTTCTGTTTTGTGTGGCTTTGTGCCATATTGTAATGCTGTAACATCTAATTAACATAGATTGAATAGGCTACTTGAACAGAATTTCATGAGCTTCTATCATAGAGTGGTTTCGATTTGGAGAGACTTTAAACATCATCTAGTTCCACCCTCCTGCCATGGGCAGAGACACCTTCCACTAGACCGGGTTTCTCAAAGCCCAGTCCTGGCCAGCCTCAAATTCTTCCAGGCATGGGGCATCCACAGCTTCTGTGTGAAACCTGTTCCAGTGTCTCAACACTCTCACACTAAAGAATTTCTTCCTAATGTCTAAAAAGAATCTACCCTCTTTCAGTTTAGAGCCATTTCCCCTTGTTCTAACACTACACGCCCTTGTATAAAGTCTCTCTCTAGCTTTTTTACAAGCCCCCTTTAGGTACTGAAAGGCTGCTATAAGTGGCCTTCTTGGATTTCTCAGGTGTGTGTGGCAGAGGCCAGTCAGGCTATGCAGAGGATAAGTCTGATGTCCCCAATTCGGTTGTAAAGTATGGCTTGAAGGACAGCAGTGTTGGCTTCTGCCCGTCCATGTCATCAGCTGATTAGTAGGATGAACTAATCCTACTTCAGGATAAACAACCCCACCTTTCTTGTCTTGTCTTCATGGGAGAGGTACTTCAGCCCTCTGAGTGTCTTCGTGGCCTGCCTCTGGAGCCACTCCAGCAGTTTCACATCCTTCTTATACTGGGGACCCCACACCTGGATGCCAAACTCCAGGTGGGTTCTCACCAGAGCAGAATAGAGGGGGATCATCCCCTCCCTTTCCCTGCTAGCCACACTGGTTTTGATGTGGCCCAGGACACCATTGGCTTTCTGGGCTGCAAGTGCACACTGACAAGTGGCATCCTACTTTTTGTCAACCAATATCCCCAAGTCCTTTTCCTCAGGGTTGCTCCCAAATCATTCTTCAACCATCCTATATTCATTTGTGGGATTAAACTGAGCCATGTGCAGGACCTTGCACTCTGCTTTGTTGAGCTTAATGAGGTCTGCACTGGCTGACTTCTCAAAGCTGTCAGGGTCCCTCTGGATGGCATTATCCCTCCCCTCCAGTGTGTTGACTGCACCACACAGCCTGTTGTGGTCAGCACACCTGCTGAGGGTGCATTCAATCCCACTGTCCATGTTGCTGAGAGAGCTGTTAAGCAGCACTGGTCTTAGTGCCAACCCCTGAAAAACACTATTCATCCTATGTTTTGGGAGCATTCAGTGTGAAATCCTCACTATTTTGGGAGAGTTCAGACTGTGTCAGTTCAGCCTTCCTAAATTATCAGACCCAGTGGCAAAAATTTGGTTTATGCTCTTGCTTCAAACATGAGATGACAGGACTATAAAGATATGTTAATTAACCTAATACACACTCCTTAAGTGAAGACAACAGAAGCAGAGGATCATTTGCTTTATGGGACTGTATTGTTTGGCAAAACTAGTCTGACATCTCCCCTCCTGAATATTGCCTTGAAAGATTTTTTGAATATATGAAAACACTTTAACTAGCATCAAGTGTTATCAAATACTCCTTGGAGAATATTTGTTATAGTGGTTCTACAGAACCCTTCTGTGTTTACATTAATCTCTTTCTTTAGGCCACTTGACAAAATCCTTACATAAACTACAGTCAGAATCAGTGTAAGACTTTAGTACCTCTTTAGATGTCCTTTCTGGCTTCAGCCTTTGGTTGAGACCTCCGGTTGCCCATCACATCTGAGAAACAGATCTGTCTTGCTTTACAGTTGATAAACAGGCTGAAGTCACTATCTTCTATTTAAAAATGAACGACAAGATGGTGGAGCTCCAAATTTCTTAGGGCTGCACTTTTGGAGAGTAAATTGTACATAAATCACATGAGAGTTAGTCTATACCTCTTCGCTTTTATAAATGTAGTTGATGTTACATAAATGGACTCAGCAATTTATGCCAAATCAATGTGTCAAAACAATGTCAGTGTTGGCAATTCTTGACATATTATCAGATGACAATGCTTTCTTCACAAGGACACTCATTATAAAAACCCAAAAGGAAAGGGTAAGAGAGAAATCCTAAAAATCCTTATTTTTGATTGTGTTATAAACAATATATAAACATGTATAAAAATATATAGACTGCCTTAAGTTAATCAGTAGTTCATAACTTGAATGATTTACCATTCATTAGGAGCTGGCATGGGGAGAAAAGCATGTAAAAGATGGCTCTTGATTATTCTCCTTTTATATATAGCACAGTTTTCGGCAGTAATGAATAGATTAACCAAACAAATGAAACGCTGATTGCTCTCTGAAGAATTCTGACACCAGACTTCATTAATCCCTCTGTGGGGAAAGTATACACTCAATAACCCACCAGCCTTTTTGTGTGTGCCTTACTTTGGTTTTGTTATAAGTACATCTTTGCTGGTATTAAAATTTAATATAGCTTATACAATTAAAAACTCGTGCAATTTTTAAAAATATGGTACAACTTTGATTGCATTTCATGTGGTTTAACATGTTTAGAGAACTATTTTAAGAAGTTTTACCATTGTAATTAAATGCAGACATTTATAAATGTTTCGTGTCTGAAAGTTGTGTTTGGCTGATGCAAAGTCTGAAGTTAAATCAGCCTTACTATACCATAGTAACAAGTAAAATTTCATATTTATACTATTCTACTTTTTTTTGTAGGGTCTTATCACTCAGTGATAGAGAGTATGTTCTCATTGATACCTGAAGTGACTATAGCTGTCTGCTGTTGCCCACCTCTTCCTGAAGAGTCATGAAATGAGGGGTTGCAGCATGAAAATTCAGCCTCTCTGTTGGAGAAACCTCACTGTGAGCTGCTCAGAGTCATTCTCACTGGCACGGCTGTCTCAGCTCTTCTGTCTGCGTGGCTCACAGAGGAGCCAGATGGGTCGGCTCTCATTTCTGGCTGTTAGCCTTATGGAAAGCTGGGGAGAAATCCATGGCCTTTAAGGTGACTCTTATGCACAGCAGAGGCCAGCATCAGTTTTGCCTTATTCAACTGGCACAGTGAAACATGAGGAACAGTCCAGTGGATGTAGAAGTAGTGACAATGGAGGTCAGTCCTAGAAAGTTTTGTGATTTTCTGCCATGCTGGAGGATTTTTTATTGTCTTTAGAAATGGAAGTAGGTTTTACAACCAGTTCAAGCATTGTTTCTGTTCCTTCTCTGGAAGCCCCTGAGTACCACACTGTCAGGAAACATGTAGGAAACCCCAAAAAATTCTGATGCCCAGTACAGACACTGATCCAGGAGCACCCTTACTCATAAGAGAGATATCCTGTATGTCTCTGCTTGTTAGGTGAGAAAAAGGTGAAGATCACAGCTCTGAGAGGCCAGAAGAATGTGGGGGACAGGGTAGGGTATGTGATAGTTTCTAAATTTGCCTTTGTAAAGTCCATAACTTTGTAATAAGCAGAGATATCCCCAAAGCAAACAGCAGTTCTGAGTTGAAACTCCATGATTTTGTGGGATGTTTTGTTTTGGGTATTTTAAAATAAAAAGAAAAGAAAGTTGTTAGATCATTGAAGGCATTTTCAGTAGTGGATAGATCACAGAATAACAGAATGGGTAAAGTTGGAAGAGAGGACAGTGGGTCCTCTGGTCCAACGATGATTATTTTTCTTTGAATAATAGGGAGTAGGGAAAGAATCTGTCAGGAAGCCTCTGGGATTGATTGGAGTTTTCATTGAAAAGGCAGAGAAAATGCTTTCACATCCTCCTTTTTTTTTTCTTTTTTTTTTTTCCTATCTTCTTTTTGAATTTTTATTCTTTCCTGAATGTACTGGGAACTTGCCATGTTCTGGGTCAGGAAAAAGACCACAGCCAGTTTATTATTATTTTTCCTTTTAATGAAGCTGATTTCTTTTCCCAGCATGTGCACTTTGCAGTCCACTGGTTTGGACAGGAAAATCTGTCCTTGTTAAGAAAAATACAGAATAAAACAGAGCTGTTAGCCCATATCCAAAAATATTCTATGTTTTTGTTTTGGGTTCTGCTGGAAACACTACATTAACTTTGCCTCAGGACACTAATTAACAAACTGGCCATTAATTGCTGGTAATAAGGAACTTGTCAGCAGTCATTGTTCCCTTAAACTGCCTAAATTCAAGAGGACAAATTTGGAAGAAAGTACCCCTCTGAAAGATCCCTATCTTTTCTCTCAAATGAGAGAAACTCTCAGTAAGTGAATGAAAAGGACCTTGGGACCTCAGATAATGTTATTTTCTGAAGAAATAGTGAATTGTCTAGAAATGGCCAGTAATGTGATGCTAGAATAAGTTAACCTTGATAATGGTTCTTGCCTTTGACTAGAAACAAGCTTCACTAAAAATAGGCATGACAGAAAGTGATTCCATTCGCAAGGATTGAGGTGATAGTCATGTATGTATTTCTTGCCTGTCTTCAATTCTCCTGTTTGTACAAATAATGAAATGGTGACAGATAGGTGTGGTGACATTACAGACAGTAATAACAGTTGCTGTCATTTACTCCAGAGGTAAAAATTTGGCCTGAAATTGGAACAGGTATCTTAGGCCCCAGGGCATTGGGAAAGGGGTTATAGTGCTCGGAGTTAGGGGTGGAAAAGCATTTCACTATACACAATTAATCATAATGTTCAGGCAGTTCCTAGGCAGAGTCTGACTTGTGTTCCAGAGATACAATGCTTCTATTTTCATAGTTTCTGATTTTCAAAGAAGATGTGAAAAAGGATATAAAATTCTTGTTCAGAGGAATTAGAAGTTGGCTCTTATATTCTGTAAGTTAGAGAAGACATGTAAAAAAACCCCACACCCACCAACCAAAAAAAACCCAACAAAAACCAACCAACCAAAACAAAACAAAAAAAACCCAAAAAAAAACCAAAAAAAAAAAAAACCAAAAAAAAAAACCCAAGCAAAAATCCCCCAGATATTTTTACTTGGAACAGAAATCCAGAACTCTTGATAATGAGAGTTTATTGCTCTGCTAATGTTTGGCTTTTCTTTTCTGAGCTAAGGAGACCAGTTTCTCTGTTGATGAAACATGACAAAAGTGATAATTTCTTTTTTCGTCCATCATGTAACCTTTTTATTTCTTTTCATAACTTTTTAAATAAACTTTTAAACATCTGGAGTTCAAGGAATTTTACCTTGAAATACTGTGAGAAGGGGTAGATTTTGATTATCTACTATAGTATCTTTGTCTTTATTTTAATATCTCACGTTATTGTTGGAATGTTGAGATCACTTAGCTATACATTGGTATTTGGATTATAAAAACTTGTGAAATAAATTTTGATAATTGCAAAAAGGATCAGTGGAGGAATAAAACTTGCTAACATTTGAAATTTAAATGTATTAATGCATAGAGGATTGTTGTTTCATATTCAAACTGAAAAAGTTTTTTTAAGAGTCACAGATCTTAAATCAAGAAAATAAATAACAAAATTAGATGCCACCCCTCTCTTCTATCTTCAATTGCCTTCCAAAACTTGGGAAAAGAACTTTAATTTCTGGCAAGAAAAGAAAACATATAAATGCACATATCTTTGCTCCAAATCACTGTAAGCTTACTTATGCTGTTAGTTTATGTTTACTTTTTCAAGACATTTTGATATTATGGAGAAGTTCAGGGTTTGGGAGCTTGAATAGATTTTTGATTCATTCCTGAATATTTTTTCATTTTTGCCTTTATTAAAGAAGTATAGTGGAAAGAAGTATAGAAAAACAAGGTTTTCCCAAACCCAGACATTAGTAAAAAAAATACAAACAACAGGAAACAGAAGTTTAAAGAGTCTCCAAACTGAGAAAGATTTAGTGACCTTATGGTGCCAAAATCAAGATCTATTAAACCTGATAGACTTTTTTATTTTTTTTTTAAGGACTGAGTGTTCATCCTTATTAACACAGATTTGCTTAAATGAGTGTTGATTGATCTTCACTAGTTGCCAGATCCTCTCCAAAGTCTGTCTATCACTTTTCCTTAACTGGTCAGGGGAATCAAAATATAATGAAAATTGTGAGTCTTATCAGGAGACAACATAACAACAGGGCAAAACAGACCTGACTGGGGCAAATGAATCACATTTATTCAATTTATTGTCAATCAAAATCAGAGTAAGAAAATGAAAAATAGACTCAAATCTTAAAATCACTTGCTCCCATCCCTCCTTTATTTCTGGGCTCAGCCTCACTCCTAATTTCATTACCACTTTCCTGCCAGTAGCACAGAGAGATTGGGAATTGGAGTCACATTCAGTCCATCGCACCTTGTCACTCTTCCATTCTCACTCATTTCCCCTGCTCCAGCATGGGATTTCTCTCAAAGGAGACAGTCCTTCATGAACTTCTCCAATGTGAGTCCATCCCACAGTCTACTGCTTTTCTCAAGCTGCTTCAGCATGGGTTATCTCCGTGGGGTCATGAGTCCTGCCAGCCAATCTGCTGCAACATGGGCTCTTCTCTTCATGTGTCCACAGGTCCTGCCAACAAACCTACTTCAGTACAGGCTTCTCACAGGGTCACAACCTCTCTCAGGCATCCACCTGCTCCAACATGAGGTCCTCCAGAGGCTACAGGTAGATATCTCCTCCACTCTGATCCTCCATGGGCTGCAGGGACACAACTGCTTCTTTTGTCATGAAAGAAAAACTAAACAATCTTTCATTTAAATAAAGGATTTTGCTTTACCTCAGGTGAAAAAAAAAGTTATTTTTAAAGGAAATTAACAACATACTCAAAAGTTCTTGTTCCATTCTAAGAATATTGTGCAGAGTAGGTATAACCTGCTCATCAGCTTTCTTAGAGTGCCAAACTGTAAGGCTCTTTTCAAGTTTGTAATTCCATAATTAATTAACTAAATATTTTGCATTGGCTTTGCCTTTGGCATCTTAATATAAGTTCTCATAGCCCTTTACTCTCCTCAGTGTCATCTGACCTGAGCTTTCACTACCCATGAGAAAAGACTAGGCAGTTGTGTTTAGCTCTCTCTTCAGCAAAGCCCATTAAAAGACAAGGCTTGAGCTTGTTTTATTATGAATATCTCCTTGCTTTCCCCTGTTCTAAATGTAATAAACATGAAAACAGGTGCACTGGTTCAGTTGGCATATCTTCTGCTTGTTCTTAGACAGTTCTTAGCAAAGATGCATTGTAAAATGGCGCACTATCTCCTATCCAACTGTGTGGCTTGAGTTTTCTAATATCCTGAAAAAATTGCCAGCAGGTAGAATTCTAGCTCTTCAGAGCAAGCAACATTTTACTTCCCCATGCAAAGACAATTTCCTCGCTTTGCCCATGAGTAAGACTAAAGTGAAGGAAGCAATATGCAGTTGGCATAAATCCACCAGAACCTCTGTACTTATTCCACTGTGCTATGAAAATCTCAAACTCCACTAACACAGACAGCAAAATCCCTGGGTCAATTGTGTCCTGTGTTTGAACAACCATTCTTTGAAATTTTCAGCTAAAGCAGTTTGCACATACAGCAATTCTGTCACACATCCAGGCTTATATTCTCAGTTCAGAAAAACAAGGTTTAAGGAATCACAAAATTTCTGTTAACTCATATCATTATTTAGATTCCATTGGTAAAGCCTCAGCAGTCCACAGGACAGGTTAAAATATATTTCCACTGAAAATGACAGGTTTAAATTTTTATTTACTAGTAAAAATAAAAGTGTATTGTTTTCTGATAATTAATTAATTTGATATATTGAGACGTTACCTATAAATAGTATCCTACAATAATTTTGTCATTAGAGTAATATGACTTGGTGTGGTACACTTTATGCATTTCTGTTATGGGCAGCCAATATTTTACATTTAAATTAACATAGGAAATCCTAAAAATGGAAAACGGAAAAATATAACAAAATAATAGCCATAACAAGAAAAAATTCTGAGGATCTACTGTCTTTAATTTTAATGGAGACAAATATAACTCTTTGGAATAAAGACAGAATGTAATTTTTATGATATTGTGGTCTTTCACTGGCAAAGAAGTGGTTCCAAAAATTTTTTTTTCTATTAGGTAGAGACCATGCTCTGGCAGGGCAAAGTGGTATTCCAGAAGATGATTGTAATATTTGGACACAGAAATAGAGACAACTCAATTAGAATATAAAAGATTATTTAACTCTGTAGAAAATGCTCAACTGCCTCTGGAGTATTGGCTTGTTAAAACCTCTGGGTTTTTTTTTCAGAAATGTGATGGGCTTTGGAACAGTATTTAGGAATCTTTTGATGTCCAGAAAAGACATTCCAGTTAGAAAACCTAAGGAAATTCAAAGGGATTAGTACATTGAAAAGCTTACATGACTATCCTTCTAGTATTTACCTTGTAGAATAAACTTTTAATAATAGTCTTTTATTATTTATAAAAATATTATTTATAGGCTTTTATTATTTATTATTTTATGTCCAACAGAGAATCACATAATGAGAGCCAAATGGTAGAAAATATCTTCAGACAAGAAATGTGAACAACTCTTAGTATAGAGGGTAAGCAACACTGGACAGCGGTGTTTAAAGGCAATTAAGATTTTTTATGTGTTTCTCAATCAATTTGGAAAGTAGCAACAGGGTTTCTCCACACTGTGTATGCTTTACCTTACAGTAATTCTTTATTTTGACTTTGGACTTCAAAATGTCAGTATCAATGAGAGAAAACTTCCCCCCTTCTTCCCCTTTTAAGGGTGTACGGAGCAGTGGTTTTACCTTGAAAAAATCTTGATTCTAAAAGAATCTATGAAAACTTATGAATTTTGCCATTAAAAACAAAGTAAATATCACAATGCATTTCTGCATGTCCTGAAATTTACTGCATTTTACTGCATGTGCTGGTTATATAAAAGCCAAAAACCCCTCCAACCATAAAATACTCTGAAACTGTCATGACTGGGAAAATGCTTACAGTTAAACCAAATGGATTGATTTGGTAGGAAGTGAATCACACAGACTTGGATGTTCCTCTGCTACCCTTCAACGTTGTTTGATTATTTTGCTAATTCTAGAATGCTGAATTCATTCTCAGAAGACAACTATTGAGCATCAATACAAATTTGTTTTCCTACCTGCTGGGCATTTATTTTCCCAGCCTACTCTTTTTCAGAACTGTTAACACCTTTTGATCTTTATCTGTTTTCAGCTACTGTTGCCCAAGAAGTATAAATGAGAGTTTTCCAGCAGTGTCCATTACAGAGGATTAAATTTATAGGGGAAGATCCACTGTAACTTGTCATCACCACCCCTTTTGAAACCATTGTTAGCATCCAGCTGCAGCCAAGCAAGCTTAGCTTTTCCTGGTGTGCTGAAGTTTGCTGAGGCACACCCTGGTGAAGGTGCAGACTTGCTCCAAATCCATACTCAGAATCTTTTCCCTCACCTTTTTCAGAGGCCTCTTGTGAAATGAGAGCCCTGGCTTCCCCCAAGGCAGGGATAAATGTCCTCGGACACAAGGCACACTCACAGAGGGATGTGCAGCGAGGTCTTCTCTCTTCATCATCTGGGTTAGTTACCTTGGCCTTTACCAGAACAGGTTCTGCCCTACACCCCTGTCAGAAACAACTGAAAGAACTACTAGCCACAGAAGGACAGCCTTCTATTCCCCTAATCCTTTTTTTTTCCTGCCTCCCATCGCCTTTGCTTTTGCTGTTTTCCTTCCCTCTCTGTCTGAAGAATCATGAAACAATAACAAATTTGGGAAAGGCCATTTTTTTTTTTAAGTACAAGAATACTTATTTCTGTTATGCATACTACATATCACTTTGGGTCAGAATTTTCAATGTCCCATTTATTTCAGATGGAGCAAAGTTGAAGGCTTCTCATCTCATGTCTTTTTTCCTGTCCTTCCTTCTAACCTGACAACCTGTGAGAGAGGAATGAATCTATATGCCAAGTTGATGCCTATATAAGCCCAGAAGGGAAATTAGACCACCCATCTTCCAACTAGGTACTTTTTTCTAGAAGGAAAAGACTGCATAATGGTCTTCCAGTATTGTAGATAACTAGAATCTAAAGACATCCTAATCTTTGTAATACATGCACATTGTCAGATGCTTGGGATAGTTAATAATAATTTTGTGCTGTTCCTGCATTTTTGATCTCTCCTAAAGAGAGTAAAAGTCAGCTTTAATATTTCAGAACCCAATTCTACTTAAAGTAGATATTACTATTTCACATTCCTTATTTTTCTATGTTACTATGTCTATACAGTTGCAAATATAACAGTATAATTGACTTACATCAAGATAAAACTTTTTAAAATTCAAATTCTAAAGAGGAGATTCAGTTTGAATCCCTGACTTCAATCAGTTTGGGTTAATACATTTCCTGTTCCAAACTGTAACCCACATCACAGCATCTAGAATTTTATGCTATGTGAAAATTTTTCTACCAGTGGAAGACAAGCAGGCTGAGCAAGCACACCATTTTCCTGGGGAGGGCTACAGTTTTTGTCAACCCAGGAAATGTCTACTATAGAAAGGTTTCATGCTGGAGCAAGCTGCACACATCACTACCCTCACACAGTTAGAAAGCTGCTTGCAGAAATCCATTGCAAACCAAACCAGAGCCAACCTGGCATGTAATGAGCTCACCCAGGGGCAATGCAACATATGTCTGTATCTTGAAAGCAAAATCTATCCTGGTGCTAACACTTATGTTTCAATATAAAACTGTGACATCACATAGGTTTTATCCCTTTATAGGGATTATTCTCCTTTGATGGATTATGCCCTTTGGTATTCTCAGGTACACTGAGCTTATTTTATGATAGCACAAGTAGTTTTTAGGGTGTTTTTATTTAAATGCTGTGCATTATATTTGAATGATTTTTTTCACTTTCTGAATATTTAAAAAATATCTACAAATTATATTTATTTTTAGAATCCAATCTGATAAAAAACTACTTTAATCTGTATTTCAATTAAAGAAATTGTGTTGTAAAGGAGATTATAATTTTAAAAAATGTGGCAGTACACTCACATCTGATTTTGCAAAGTATAAATAATTGAGGGGGTTTTGCATATTCTTCTTTCCCTTCTATCCAAAGGATACATATTCTTAAAAAACAGGCTTCTCTGAACTGTCTTTTCCTATATCTTGTTTTGTTGAGAACAAAAGGGGAGGTGAGGGGACAGGGAGGGAGAGTTTAAAAATATAAGAGGAAAAACACAATGTAGAATAATGCTTGTGGTTATTCTAAGAGTCTGCTTTACTACTGACTATGGCAGCCACTGTTGGGCTTCTTCTCTCTTTTTCATTCTCTCATTCTACACTATTTCACCCTTTCTTATTATAATCTTAAGTTTACAGAAGTTCCTACATGTCCTAATAAGGTACCGGGATCAGCTGAGGACTCACTGAAAGCTATTTTGGAACAGTGGGATAATAAACCCAAATTTCCTCTGATCTCTTTCAGTTTTATTAAGGTACAATCAGGCTAATAGGAATTGCACACCAAAATTTAAGTTTAGGAAGTGGGAAATGCAAGCTTACTGCAGGTATTGTGGCTAAATTGCATGCAAGACTTAGCTAAGAAAACATATTGGTTATTGGCTATTGTGGAGTAAATCCCCACATCTGTGGCTTCAGCCATATCATCAAGCTATCTTGTTTCTACATTCATCTAAGGTTCTACTTCAGTGATTGTCTTTTCCATGCTAACTTGCTTGTGGGCCCCAGTTTGGTGTGATTTAACCAGTTCTTTAGTGAGAAACCTTTAGTGAACAAACCAGAGAATAATTTCATGTCAACAATGATACTGTCCAAGAAGGGTAACCAAAGAAACTGGGATTTTGGAAACAAGGTAATTCTATACTGGAATCACATATATATATATCTATCTATCTATAAGAAAATGTGATGGATGAGAAGGCCAGAGGAGCCAGGGTGCAGAAGGAGCTGAAGTCAAAGTATAACTTATTCTCACTGACTGGCATGTCAGGTTTCCAAGAGAAGTAGTAATGTTATATGGAATGCAGCTTTCAATCTGTAGGTTGTTCCCCTGAGGAAGACACCTTTCACAGCCTCAGCTTTTCAAGAGTGCTCTCTCAGGCTGTGGATAATTGTTCTGGCTTATTGCAATGGATCTTTAGATGAGTCCTGGCTCCACCAGCTGCTGTGTGCAGTATTCCTAAAGACCATGGTATATTTAGCCAGCTTGTGAGGACGGACATTTCCTTCCTGAGCCTGGGTATTGAAATGCATTTCTCTCACAGCTATTGTTTATACTATCAATGGAGGCCTATGTTGATGTGTCTTTCTAAAAATAGCTATAAAGCTATGTGCTTATCTGGATTTCTTGTTGTCAGGTTGAGGCCATAGAAAGTCCAAGTGAGAAACATTTCACTTGAGGTGAGTATTGGAAGGAAAACCAGGTGTGTTAAAAGGGTGAATTAATTAATATGAAGCTTGTAATGATGATACCATTCCAAGATGAAGGTGGGTGGAAGGTGGGAGGAGGATTTCACCTAGCAGGAAGGAAAAAAGAGTAGGCTTGGCCAGTGGTCAAGTGCACTGTACAATCTAATGCTGACTCTTAACAAGGCTCCTTCTTTAGACTGAAAAATACTAGAAACACCAACTCCAGCAACACGCTGGGGGTGTGGGCTGCGCAGACCAATCGGTCCTATAGGTATCTACCTGAGGACAGTGAGCATGCTGATGCCAGACTTCATCAGGCATGGCTGTATTTCTGCAGATTTCCATCAGAAATTAATTGCTAGAGCTGAGGTCAATATGGGAGATGTCACTCAGGTAAGTACCCTCTCACACCAATCAGCTAGTTCAGCTAAGAGCCAGCTGCCCTTTTACTCCAGCTCTCCCTTTCAGATTGAAAAGCAGCAGTACTTTTTTTTTTCCTTTTTCCTTTCTCAAACAGTAATAGAGTCTCTTTAGAATAAACTGTTGCAACCTTACAAATGTGGCCACTCAGTTTCCATGGTTTAGGGCAGGTCCTGGAGGAACAAGTTCTTCTTATATTAGGCTTGGGATAGCAAGAATTGAAAGAATGAAACAACTCATGTGCTGGGTCCCTCTCAGCCATACGTTTGATGCTGTTTCTTATATTTTCCATTATGTTTAATCTGTCTGTGTTTTCAAAAGAGAATAGGAAGAAGATTATTCTATTGATTTTTTAGTTTTAGACCTGACTGATAAACAGTTTACCTATTTACCTCTGCTCAGTAAAATTATGCATGATTTGATTCATTATTGTAATAAAAAGGGTAAACAAATAAGTAAAGTTCATTGAAATGCACACAATTTTGTGTTTGAAAATGCAGTTCTAATTTAGCTCTGTTTCAAACCACCCAACAACTGTATGTTATTTGAAGATTTTATGGACCTGACTATAAAAAACACAGAAAGATCAAAGCCAAATAGTTACAAAATTTGCTAAGGAAAGCAAGGAAGGATGTTCTGTTGGTACAGTTTGAAATAATGAAAAATGAACATTAAGTTTTCAGGTCAGAAGAAAGAGATCTCAGGGAGAAAATGTTATATGCAGTCAGTACAAAGAAGCCTTTCAAGAAAATAGGCTTTATAAAAACAAATGAGAACAAGACATGAACAGTTTTATAGGGCTGTATTCAGCAAAGAGGGATTACACAATGACAGAAAACAATGATAACTGCTCTGCAGAAGCCTGAGACGTTTCATTCCAGTTCTGGGAAAACAAAAAAGGTTCAGGTAACAGCTCAGTCTCTATATGAACTTGGAAAACTGGGCAAGAAATCCGATGGCAGAAGACTCAGTCATGACAGGGACAGTGCTTCCCACCTATGACCCTGCATGAGACATGGCTGTGGTGGGTTGAGCCTGGCTGGACACCAGGTACCCACCAAAGCCACTTTACCACTCCTCTCGTCAGCTGGACAGGGGAACAAAAGTACAGCAAAAGGATTGTGGCTGGAGATAAAGACATGGAGAGAGATTACTCACCAGTTACCATCATGGAGGAAACAGACTTGGCTTGAGGAAATTGTTTTAGTTTATTACCAATCAAATTCTTCCCCAGAAAAGGAGAAGCAAATTCTCACAGAAGCTGTCCCTGTAGCCCCCCATTATGAAACCCTTTCCACACAAATGCAATACAATTGTGGACCCTCTTACATTAGACATGGACCGAGGTCATGAGATACATGTTGGAAAATAGGAAGAAAAGAGAATTATTGATGATTTCTGCTGCATTTACAAGTGTGTTTTCTCAGTTAAACCATACCAACCAAGATATATGTAGCAGTGTAGGAATATTCTGGGGAAAAATCAGCTGTAATATTTAACAGTATGCACCTCTGTGAGGATATATATTTCTCTGCCACTTCAAATTTTACTGTGTATCTCATTTGAAAGTGAAATCATGAGCCAGAGACTCGCATTAAAGGTACACACTGTAGTGCTGGGAGCTGAGGGTACCCTGTTAAGGCTGGTCCCACATCAGCAGGCTCAGGCTGAAGAGAGCCAGCAAGGCCACACTTCAACATCAGCTCAGACCAGAGAGCAAAAGTAGTCTGTTTTCCTTCAGATCACCCATCAATCACTGGGAGATGAATCCATAGAGAAGAATGGGTAAGACTCCTTAAATACAGGGATGCCCTATGCACATTTCTCAGTGTCCCTTTCCAAAAGCCAGCCCATCATACCTCCTGGACTGGAGAGTTACTGTAATTTCTCTTATTGCAATTCTCTGTGCCTAGTTTCAATGCAGAGCAAGGACCAGCTGATCTACTGTTTTCCTGAAGAATCCATGCACTTTGCTACCCTGCCAAAAAGGATTTAAGCTCCTTTACTGAGCAGACAACCAAAGCACTGGAAACTACGAGTCAAAATGCACAGCAGCTGCATGGATCTGAACAAGGTGGGAGTAAGCCTCTGCTGGAGAGACATTGGACATTGTGGGACAAAGTACCAGGGAAGGAGGCAGGCTGAAGACAGCAGAAACACTAAAGAAGCTGATGGCCAAGGCAGCAGAAAAGTCAGAGAAAAATTTTTAGCATGACTTAAAGGCAGAGTTTGTAGGGAGAGAGTTGTCAGGGAAAAAGCACGGATATCTTAGAATTCAGCAGCATGAGAGACAAAGGGTTGGTCTCCATTCTCCATTAAGAAACAGTCCTCGGCCAGAGGTAACTAAGGTTTGAGCTCCCTGGTAGTGCTGGTGACTGCTTAGGTGGTTGATCACCTCAGGACCCAGTGAGTTGCAGCAGCTCAGCCTAGAGAAGAACTTATATTTATGACATATCAGCTCTCTTGCTTTTATTGAAGCAGAGAGCACTTGACTGAATAGCTATGCCAGCAGGTTCACAAGTCAGTAGCCCCAGCAAATGGTGCAGATAAACAGCTGGAAACAAGGCAGGGCTGGCAGCGGTCTTCACTTGGCTCTGCTGCAGTAAGGTCAGGATGTGTGACCACAGCCTCAATATGGTGATCAGCCACTCAGGTCAAAATTACCTTCAGAGATGCATTGTTATTTTGGTGCCCATGTGCTAAATTGTGAGAAAGCAGCATGGCAGGTTTTTCTCCTTTAGAGAAAATGAGAAAGAAGGGAACTCCTCACCATTTTTCTGTGATTACAATGTTCAAAAATAAGCTTCACTTCTCTTTATTAAGAAGATCCAGCATAAATTATTGAAAAACTTTCTGCAGTTTTTCTAAATGAGTCTGCAGTTTGCTGAATGGCCAACATCATCACCTGCTAGAAGCTTTAACCTCCCTTTCAATGAAAGTTTGTCCTCTCTGGTTACTCTTCTCTGTGGTGGGGAAGGTGATGACCTCTCCATGTGAATGTTGTGCTCCTTCTGTCACACTCAGGGTTCTGTATTGCTACTGTGGAGACACCCAGGAAATTTTTTCCTTTCCTCAACTTTCTGGATGTGTCATGTTTTTGTTTGGTGACCACACTTACCGTGTCCCTGTCATTTTGGCTTCCCTTTTGTTTTGGTGTGTATGCATTTCCCCCGGCAGCCTCAACTTATTCTGTTCACATCCCTTTCAGGATTATGTGGTGCTGAAACTGCAATGACTCAGAGAGTCACTCTGGGCAGCTGGAATTGCAGCAGAGCTGAGCACTACAGGGGGGAGGACAGAGGGCTTAGGCAAGGCATGATGCTGAGCTCTGGGGTTGGGAGACTTCCTGGCAGCCTTACAGGCCACCAGGGCAGCTCTGGGACTTTTGTCTGTGTTTCTTTTGATTCTGGCTGAGCACTTTCTCCCAATCAAGTTTTTACCTTTCTTCTGCAGTCATCAGAGAAAAAACCAAGGATTTTTCATTTGAAAAAAAATTTAAAAGACAAAAGGAGGTAGATTCAGGTATATTTTACATAATTCCTCAAAGAAGGCTCTAGAAATTGCTATTTATAATGATAAAATAATAAGAACAGAAAGACTTGTGGTGAGCAGATTGTGAACTCTTTGTTGGTTAGAGTGGTACCCTGTAGATTTCAGATTAGGAGGAACTTTACTCTCCCAGAGGGAAACAAGGGGAGTTCCAAAGAAGTTTTTCTTTTTTGCTACTTGCTGCAAGTTATACTTGATGATACTCAGAAGGTACTGGTTGGTGGCCAAATAAAGGTTCAGATACATAAAGCTAATGTAATATGGTCCAGATATATAAAGATTCTGAAAAAGAAACTATCATTCTCATCTCCCATGGCTTTATCAATGTAAAAAACCTTCAATACATGAAAAAGTTTGATTTTCAAATTTGTATGACGTGGAGTTTTGATCATAGCACTGTAATACTTCTTAATGTGGGTTTGTTTTAGTAACGTCTGAAGCAGGTACACTGAAAATGCTGCTCTTCTGTAGGAATGAGGCTGTTTGTCCCTGTTATTACAGAACTTCTGTTGGTCCCAGATTATGGATCAGTGTTGTTTTCTTGTGTGGGATTTACTTGCAGTCAGGCTTCTTGTCTGAACTTCTTTTCCCATCAATGGAAGGTAATACAATTTGCTCAAGTATGAGTCACCTCGTCCTTCAGCAGATTTCTAAGACAGGTCAGATGAATCATTTTCTTGGTACTTACTTCTCCCTGCTGACAATAAAGGGAATCTAACAGAGCAGCTCTGATATATCCCATACATTTTGTAAGTGTCTAAAGCTACTTGAGATGAAACCCACTTCCAGTGTTTGTGGAAAATGTACACAATCTATCAACACAAATTGGCTTCTGGGTGAAATGGAAACTATGGGTACATAACCTTCCAGCAGAGGTCTGTCCTTCAGTAAGAGAACCCACATCATCACGTTGCCTACAGCCGTTACTTTTGTCTCTTCAATAGTTTTGTTGTGCACCAACCAATGTCCAGTGCAGAAAGACTTCCTGCTATGTTTCAGGGCAAATAAAAAAAGAGTATTTAGCTTGATGACTTTCATCAAGTGTATGTCACTTTTCCAGCAAAAGGTTTAGTACCTATTTTTTTTAATTGGAAAATTCCTGGCCTGTTTTATCTGGGGCATTTGCTAACATGTAGGAGCAGTAGCAGTAACATCTGACTTAGATGTCTGCCATAACTTTGAATAGCTGAACTTGGGGCATCCTCATGGTACCTAATCAAGGCGAAAATGTATGTTGTGGGCTTAATTAAGCAGTAACAGATCATTCAGTAATGTTAATGCACACACACAGAGTCAAAACCACTAATTAATCTGACCTGCATCTTCCTCTATAATTTATTATTAAGCATTTGAGAATACAGAAAAGTGCATAATGGGCTAGTCAGATACAGCCCTTTAATGGACTACGTGAACTGAAGACCAGAACTGTAAGAATTGGACCATTCCTGTTTGTATCTTAATCAACCCTGGCTCCTAAAAAAGTGTCAAAACAGCTAGAAATTTTCTAAGTCACAGTCTTAAATGTTCCTGCTAGCAATCAAGACATCCTGTTACCAATTCCATTCACAATTATCATTTTGCAGTCCGAATTGTTGCAATTTTTCCCACATTATAATTTGTAATACTTTTCATGGATTTGTTTTGTACTTAAACCTTCCTTGAGAAAATGGGAATATATTCAGTGGCTTGCATAACCCAAAGGTAATAATGAGAGAATTTGGAAGATGGTCTTCAATGGGATCTCTCAGGTTGGAAGTGATATCAGATAGGCATCTGCTCTAACATCCTGCTCAGAGTTAATAGTGAATTCAGCATTTAGACCAGATTGCTCAGGGCTTTGTTGGGTCAGGTGTTTAAAGCCTCCATGGCAAAAACTCCACAACTTCCTGGGCAGCTTGTCCTAGCGCTTTGCTGTCCTCACAGAGATCCTTAGACAATTTGTTCCTGTTGGAACTTCTCCTCTTTTAGTCTGGGACTGTTGTTTCTCATTCATCTACCATGCCCCAACATAAGAGGAATTTGCATTCTTGCCAGCTTCCCTGTGGATATGGACAGACTGCTGTGAGGTGTTCCCAAAGCCATCATGTCTGTAGGTTGAACAACCTCTCTCTTGCAGCTTCTGCTCACAGGGCAGGAGTGCCAGCCCCAACCATTCTGTTGGCCTTCACTCAACTCACTCCAGTTTACCAACCTCTTACACTGGGAACCAAAATTGGGAGGATTCAAAATGTGATCTAATGAATAGCAGATAAAAGTGAGTAATCATTTTCCTTTGTCAATTGGCTGCAATGTTTTGTTTTGTTAACAAAGCCCAGGAAGCCAGGACACTGCTGACACACGCTTAGATACAAACATACATTGATGTAGTACCAGACTGTTGTGCTACACCTCAAGGATCTGCAGGCAAACACTGGTTCTGAGCCAAAAATAGCATCTTTGTCTAGACAATCTTGGATATTTTGTAACAAAATATGTCAAACCTACCTGGCTGTCTGACTTCAACCCCAATAAATCAGATGGTTTCACAGCAAGCAAGTCTACTGTATAGCACACGTGCCAAGTTTATGTTTACTGTGCAAGTATAAAACTACTTTGATGCTTCCCCTTTTTATTTGGCTAAAGGGTAAGATATACTTAAGAAAATCTTTCCTAAATAAAAAAACATTTTTTTCCACAGAGTTGCCCCTTACTGATAGAAACTGGCTAGGAAACTGTTTAAAAGAAGAAACCCAGAAAATGCTGGATGAACTCTAATGACCTTAACAGGCAACCTAGCCCCTGATAAGACACAGGTGAACTAAATACAAAACAAGAGGAACAGCCTTGCCCTTAAGGGGTCACAGCTGTGGGTAATTAAGGTAAAGGTGATAAAAGGGGTGGGTTTGCCACTCAGAGAAAACCTTGAGGAAGAGGACCTTGTGGAGGTAGAGGACCTTGTGGAAGTAGGGGACTCTCTTCCCTTTTCTCCTTGAGTACCAAAGAGCCATTTGGACCTGGAAGGTAAGAACCTTGCCTCCTCCTTCCCTCAAGTATGAAGAGTCTCTTGAAAATGGAAGGTAACAAACTTTCCTCTCTCCTGGAACACAAAGAAGAATTTGGAAATGGAAAAAAAGGAGCTTGCTCTCCTCCCCTCAAGTATGAAGAGTTATTTGGAAATGGAAGGTAAGAAACTTTCCCTCCTATCCCTCTGTCTTACAGAGGAATCTCTGCTGTGATGCCTGTAGCATGTCTTTCTCCTCTTTCTCACAGAACTTTGGGTCTTTGGAGCTGTTTCTCTCACATATCCTTATTCCTCTCATAGGTGCTGTTGGGATGCAGTGTTTTTCTCCTTCTCAATTACGTTGTCCCAGAAATTCTGCCACTGCTGCTGGTGGGCTTAGCTGTGGCCAGTGACATTGGCTCCATTTGTTGTAGAGAAAGTTTCTGACAACATCCTGTAGGATTCTACAAGCAACAGTCTTAAGGTGTTCCAAGTGATGGTCTGTTGCCTTAATTTGGGCCTGTTTAAACTAAAGTAGAGAGGATGGAGTAAAGAGATGATGAAAGTCTTCAAATATTTGGAAAACTGATGCAAACTACCAGGAATTCTTTTTTTAGCATGCCGTAGAAATAATGTAGTAGAAATAATGAGCTTATATTGCACAGATTAGATGTTAGGAAAATCTTTCTAGCATTAAGGATGCTGGTAAGTTTCTGTAGATGGCTGGAAAATTTATGTTGTTCATAGGCATATTTGATGAGTTCTCACAGCTATGCTGGATGAATATCTGTTAATAATGGACTTTTGGATTAGAGGATGGGCTGTGGACTGGATCAGGGACTAGGGGAGCCCTTAGGATCCTTTCCAGGCCGATGGTGGTTCTGCGCACTTAAATGCCTTGTGGAGCCTGATCAGCTGGGAGGAAAATTATTTCTCTATCATCAGACAAAAAGCTTTAATAACTAGCAAACAAAAATCAAAACACTTATCAGTGAGATGATGAGTCTGTGTGAACACATTTAAAGACAAAAAGAAGTACTAAGACTTGGTTATAATGGCATCAGTTATTGTTTTGTATAATAGGAGAGTAACTTGTGGAGAACAAAGTAAGAGTTTATGTTGCAGGAGCACCCTTGACCCATTTTCTAGAGCTGGGATTCTCACAGAGATAATACCAAGATATTGAAAAGAGTTTACTGTGCTTCCAGAAGATTGAAACCCAGATGAATTACAAGAAATAACATGTGGATGAAGAAATTGGTAGAATTGGATAGTGGTAGGATGAGCTCATTTACAGACGAATAGCTATCAACCAATGAATCTATTCTTGGCCAAGCATTACTGTCTGGCAGTGTTTGGTAGGCCTTGTGGCAAAAGCAAGCCTTGAGATGGGATGAAATCCAAATTTAATAGCTCTTTGAGTTAAACATAGTCTAATCTTATTAAATTATTCGGGGAATTTTAGCGGGACAGGTGAAGGAGCAAGCGGTAAGGTTCAGTAGCTGGATGATTTTCTGAAGAAACCTGTTCTTACTGCAGCAAAGGCACTGAGGAGGGGAAAGCAAATTCCTCCTTGTCCTGGCTGCAATGGCAGCACACTGGTGTTGGTCAGTGAGAGGCTTAGATGTGCCCCAGCAGAGTGTGTCCTCCTTGGGCATCTGTTTAAAGGGGGAGGGCGGGGTGCCCTGGTCAAAGTTATTCCACCACCTTTGCCATGCACAATTAAAGAACCCAATGGCTTCAGAGCTGGAAATCACTCTCAGAACCCTTAGGTTTCAGAACTGGTTCTCACAGATTAAGTTTAGCCATAATGAGGCAGTTCACTGTCCTTTTTGTCTTCTTCTCCTTAAATAAAACTTGGTTGGTTGTTGCAGCAAGATTTTGAGGATTGGTGAATTGCATGTAGAGTTAGAAAATAAATCGCTGGTCATTGTTGTCAATAAAACTATGAAAACCTATATCTAAGTACTATATAACAAACATTAATTAGGTGAAATATTTCAGGAATATATGTGGGGAACACATTTTTTCTTTCTACTTTTAGAATTAGCTTTATTTGCATTTCATTTTATTTGTGTTATTCTTTGGGTTATTTAAAAATCCTTTGGAGTTAAACATGACAAGTTGTATGTGTGCATTGGAATATGATTTACCACATTTTTCCCATGCCATGAGTGTATGAATTCCTGCTTACATAAGAAAATATTTGAACATAAAAAGCAATAATTTGGAATCAGATTGTGCAGGATGAATCATGAGACAAAATCTCCTTAGAGATCCAAAAACATATTCTGGTATTTCTGCCAGAGTGTTTTCATAAAACATTTTTTTCTTGAAAGGAAATGCTCAGAAGGTAATAAATAAAAATCATAATAAAAGGCAAGCAAAAGTTGCAACTTGATTTTGCAAAATGTATATGTTAAATGAAAGAAGAAATATACCTTTGTCCTCATATAGATTACTTTTCCAAGCCCCTCCTGAATCACAGTTAAAGAAAAAACTTCTATTTTGGTGTCTCACTTCTTGTTGCTTAAATATAAAATATAAATAGTATTATTAGATAGTGGAATAAAGTAGCCTACAGTTTTCATCCTTTTTTTTTCTTTTTTTTAAAAGCCAAAGCTATCCAAATTCCCATGTCCCTTATAATCAGTGTGACAAAATCATGGGCTGCAAGTTCTCAGCTTGCTTTCTTTCTTACATTGTATTCCTGTGCTAAAAGCATCAGCCTGTCTTCACCTGCCAGCCAGTTTCTGTAGGAAATGCTGCTTGAAGTTTCCACTCCTGTGTTAGTCTCACCAGGATCACAAGGGAGGTACAAGGTAATGAGTCTAACACGTGCCTCCAGGAAAACACTGCAGAAGGACCCCCATATGTCTCTGATGGGACTCTTGCTAAAATTGAAATGTGCCAAAAATGAACATAGCAGTTTTTCTGAGAAAAGGAAATACTTCTTTCTTTTTCTATCCCTTTGGAATGAGGTAAGGGATGCCACATTTAAAATGTGTTTTATGTACAAAATACAAACAATTACTGCAGGTTTAAAAATTGTGCACCTATAAAATAGTAAGTCTGGCAGTTTTGAGTTGATAGAATTATGATAGAAATGGTAAGGTTGAAATTTTGTGGGATTTGCTGTTGAAGTTATCTGAAAGAGTAGTTCCCTGTAACTGGACCTATACTAGAGCCTCAGTTTATGTATAAGATTTGATGAATTTTCCAGTTAAAAAATAATTAAAAAAAAATGTATCAAAACATTCAAATGTAGATTTTAAAATCAGATTTTTTAAATTTAAAGCTATTATCCATTTGACAATATTGGACAGTTTTTAATATTTTAAATATTCTTTAATATTGCACAATATTTTAAAAGAAAAAATAACCTCAAAGTTGAGTATTTCTTTTTAAAAAATTGATAGTCCCATTTAGGATACACAGGCTCATTTCTTGCTTGTGGGAAAAGCTTAATGCTTCAATTTTTCAGTTCAACTTTTTGAGATCATAAAAATTCTAGAAATACAGGAAATCTGTTTTCCACTCCTGCACGCAGAGGCACAAACCTGTGGCCAGGCAGCACATTATTTATTGGGAAAATAAGGCACTATATTAGTATAGTACTGTTTTACCAATGGATGTGCAAATACCTTCATGACATCAGGGAGGTAACTGTTAGTATGTAAGAGTTAGGAGCTAAGAAAAATCTGCTTAGCAAACATGCCAGGTTATTGACTTAAATGGCAGTCCCTGTTGTTCACCTTTCTGTAGTGGGGGGGGAGGGGACTACATATGGAGCTCATTGGAAAGTTCTTAAACCTAAACTAAGTGAGCCCAAAAGTCCTTTCAATTCCTCTTGCGTGGTTTGTGTATGTAGGTATTTTGGGGGGGGTTGGAGGGTGGTGTTGTAAAATAATTATATTGATCTTCAGCTCTATTATTTTCATTGCACTGTCCATTATCATATTTCCCCCAAATAATTTTGGATCTACTGGCTTACTTCAGGTAAGTTTGCTAGAGGAATTAGGTAGTTGAAAGAGCAGAGACCTTGTCAATGTCCCCACACAGGAAAGGGCACTGGTGTGAGATTTCCCATAGTACATGCCAGAAAATTCACAGGATACAGAAGCCACCAGAATCACTGAAATTGCAGGGAAAAGAAGAAATTGGAATTTACACTTTGCTATAAGCCACTGTTTGAACTTTACACAAGGAAAAAAATATAGAAATTATCTCTAGCACTCACAAGCTACTTACTTCAGCCAACCTGTCTTTTTTTTGGTTTGTTTTTTTTTTTTTTTTTTTTTCCTCCCCACTCCAATCTTTTGTAAGTACGAAGCTTTGCAAGCAAGCTGATTCCAAAGTAAAATCTTACAGTGACCTGGAAAGAATGGGGATGCCGCATGGGGAATATAGTGGAAAAATGGATATAGCAAAGTCCTGTATGGTGGGAAGGTAGCTGCTTGGAGAGTACAGCAGAGGGCTGACCATCATTCAGTGTTGCAGACTGCCCTGGGACTCTGAGCTGGCTACAAGTGTCTTCATGCCAGCAGGCAGCCTAGGGCTGAATAAGTAGCCTGGGAATGGCTGTATCCGCTTTTAGGTACATTTTCTTCATTTCAGAGATTGTATTATGAAGCCGGAGGGAGTGCTTCAGGCAGAATATATAAATTAACTGGTTACTGAACTGTGTAGGAGGGACTGAAGTCCTGAAAATGGAAGCTTACAATAAAACCTCTGTCTGTGTGCTGCAGAAAGGCGTTCAAACTGCCCAGGTCAAACCTCACAGACTATTTCCAGCAGACGAAAGTGGTGGCCTAGAACAGCTCAGGAGACTGAACTGGTGAAAACAGAATCTTGGCTCACCACATGGTTTTTCAACAATTGCGTTAATGTAAGATTTCCAGCAGACATGGGTGGAAGATTCAGGATGTGAATCAAAAGACACTCTCATACTATCCCAGAGTTTGGAAATGGGGTTTGGCTGTAAGTCTATTATAAAAAAAGGCAATTTTGTAGCACTCAAATCCTGTTCAAGCTATCAAGTGTCCTCCAAAATTTAGAGGTATCTGGATCAAGCCTTCTTGCTATGGTCCATCTCTAATTTTCACAGAGTATTCTAAACTTCTGAATCCCCTTTCTGTCCTACTTTTCTTTCCTGATTGTATTTTGACTCTATTACCTTTATTTTTCTTGTCTGTTTAAAAATGTCAGTTGGGGTTTTACCAGGGAGTTTTATTACTTTGGAATGCATTAAGTTTTGTTTATCTGGTCTTCTTTCTCCAAATCCTCTCCCCACCTCCCTGTCCCCGCTTACCCCTCCCCTCCCCAATCTGTTCAACAAATTTATTTTGTTCTTTAACTGCAGTTCCAAAGAATAAGCAGCAGTCACATACATTTAGCATTTTAGTCACATTACACTATCTGCTCATAACTAGATACAGTGAAATACTGTTTGTGCTCTATACTACCCAGAAGTTTAGGGGTTTTTAATTTCAAAACATCTACGTGTATTTGTGTTGCAGTTGGAGTAATTTTGAACTATTTCTCCTGCAAATGTTTTTAGTTCCAATTACAATATGGAATTATATATGGATGATAGAAAAAATGCTATGACAAAGATATTCTAAAGCAGAATCCATGGCAAGCAGAAATTTCAACAGTATTTAGTACTCACCTTTGTATGTGTACAGAATGTATGTTTATAGTGCAGCTTAGTTCATTAATTGATGATTTTATTATCTATAAAAGCAATGAGTCATCTCATCTGCATGTTAGAAAAATACTAATCTACTTAATCCAGCACACAGTCTTTAGCAGCAGTCTAAGCAGTGTGAAGACACAGGTCAATAGTAATATCAGATTTTTACATTTTTACACTTTTACACTCTGGGTCTGAACACAAAAAGCAACAGTGAAGCATGTATAGCCTGTTTCAGAATTATGTGAAGGGAACAAAAGATGTGTCTGAACAACCCCAGCTTCATGGGTACAACCATAACAATCTAGAAGTAAAACTAGTGTTAAGTTGCTTTTATTTAGCCATACAACAGTGACAAATTCAATATTAATGTGTTAATGTACATCTGTATGTGAAATGGACCCTTTCTCCTGGAATGAGGCAAAAAAAATAGAGTGCTTTTTGTCAAAATATTGAGATAGATCTATTTATTACATTTAAATACACCATCTTTGACTCTAGGTGCCAGAAAAGTTTTTAAAGTATGTTCTTTGCCACAAATATAGTGGTGACTGTTTAAACAGAAAGAAATGAAAAAAAAATTTAAAAAGTCTGAGAAGGTGAAGAATGAATGAAAGTATGCATCTTTGTGGTCTTAGTATTACTTCTTTTTGCTTGCAGTAACATTTATCAGTACAAGGCCTTATTAGCATAGAGATTTTGATTATGCTCACACAGTGCTTAACGCACTCATCTAAATTTACTTGGGGTTTTCCAAATTCAGCTGTGTAAAGTGTGTGCATAAAGCTTTCCTCTGCTAACAGAGGATATTAATAAGTTTGCATCTTCAATTGCTCAAGTAGTAGGAAGTTGCATTCTGTAAGACTGTCAGCAAGAACTTGGTGAGTGCCTTATGTATCTATGTTGAAAGATTTACTCAATCACAGAATTCCATGCTTCTCTTTCTGCATAACCTTTTCAATATTTATTGATAGACATTACTCTTGGAGTTTGCAATTAATCTCAATTAATGCTTTTTGTTGTTGTTCAAAGTTATTTGAAACACAGTCTGAATGCATGAAATTATGCATTGTTAATTTCCTCTCAAAAGTGCATTTTTAAAAAATAATTATTATCAGTGCATTTTCAAATTGTGTCAAGGATTCTTTCCTCACCATACCAGTGAAACAATTGAAGTGCTGGCATCCCAGAAACCAATGTTCAGAGAAATTAAGCTAAATGCATAAATTTATTTTTGGGAAATCTGAGATGTCTAAGGCCTGATTAGAAATTAGACATTCCAATACTATGAATTAGTTTGATCTATGCAACATGGAATGGCTGCAGTCACATCTGACCAGCACCTATGTAATTCAAAACTCAGCTTTCAAAGTAGGCATCCAGAAAATGAGTTAATTTGGAGTTAAACAGAGCTTGTGACTATCTCTGACGAGTTACCTACAAAAAGCTTACACGATAATTCAAAGGCCATAATTTGAGTGCCTTTTCATGGAGATTAGAAAGCCTTGGAGCTATAACAATAAAGGTTACTAAACTTGTATCTTGTCAAACATGACTTAAACAATTTTTTTCTGCTTCCTCCTACAAATTGCACTCTTGGAAATAGTCAAACCCATTTTATTGAAATTAGGGATAACATATAATTCAGTCCACAAAAGAAAACAGTAAAAAATTCAAGCAATAATAATTTGTCAGTGTCAGAAGTGAAGAAAAGTGGGATTGTGCAAAAGGCTTCAGTGAACAGTGGTTGGCAGGAGAGCTTATTGCAATGCTTGCAATAATACACATCTCAGAAGTCACCTATCTCAATAGCAATAATGAGAGTAAAAGGATCAGTAAATTATACTGCAAATACAAAAAGAGATAGAAGGGATGCCATACTTCTTTCTTACCCCTGTGTTCAGGCAAGAATGACTAAATTGACTATTGAGACAGGTCCTACATTTTTGTGTAGGCCTGCAAAGCTTGTCCTCCTGTGGATAATTGATTTGTTCACAGGGACTATAGCATTATACACAGGGCTATTTGAGGATGGTAGGTCAGCAAGTTGATTCCCTGAAGCCTGCTCAAACTAAAAGTTTGCCTCAGGCCCGAGAAGCTTGCTAGAATGAAAATATTGTGGGAAAACACTGTATTTATTTGCTTCCTTTTACTTTAATATCACATAGTCTTCATTCTCAAATATAGCTGCACTGAGCTTCAAGGGTTGGCAAATAGAAACAAAATGCCAGCCTCTAGATAAAGCTGTATTCTTTCTTCTTCATATCTCACCTGCCACTGACAAGTGTTTCCCAGGCTGACTCACACTTGTACAGAGCCTGTGCTTGAGAAGATGCACAAGCGTATGCTATGGAAAGGTGGGTAGTAAATCCAGCTGTGAGTAGGAAGAGTCAAATATGTTCTATCCTCCCTTCCCTGCTTAGAAATATGGGGAGCAAAAGCAATGAAGAACAGGTTAACTCAGGTTTGCCTCTTCCATCTGCAGTCAAAGCTCACCTGTGACGTGGACCTGATGCTGCTTTAATTCTTGGGCTGAAGTAGTTTAATTGACTACTGTAGGAAACTGGAAGGAGGAAGGGAGGCCTTCCTGTCGCCTGGACTTTTGTTTCAGTGGAGAAATTGAGCTGATTAACTTGCTGGTTTCCCTTTTCACACCCCTCGGCAGACATTCAAACAGCAAGGACACTGTTGGGTCTGCTTTGGCAATGTTCTCCATGTCTCTTTGTGTGTTTACTTACAAACTTCACTGAAAACCTGCTGTCAACAGTAGTTTACCATGCAACACTGAATTTCTAATGCAAAGACAGCTTTGGTATAAAAGCTTTTTGTGCATTTTTCTTCTATGGACAAGGTAGCCTTTGGGTAGAAAAGGCTGGATTCTAAAAGGCTGGGATTTGAGAATAGTGATATCCTTAGAAAAGACTGTCTAGGAACAAACTAATGCATGCTCCTGATCCAAAGGGAAAAAAATAAGTAACTGAAAATTCATTTGAAGGAAATACAGTTTTGTCTTGCTGAGGAGAGGGATCTAAGCATCAGATTGTTTCATTTAAAATAGTTATCTTGAAGGTAGTGTTACTTTTATTGTCTAAGCCCTGAACTAGAAAGCTTTTAACAATATGGAGACCTTCAAGAATGTAATGTCAAGGTTCTAATTGCCTCTTACAAATTAAGCTTAGTTCCCCAGGCAAATAAGTAAAAAAAGAAAACAACTCGCACAAAAGAGAATAACTGTTCTTTTTCCTTTTTCTTGGTCTTTTTTTAATCCATTGTAAACTCATCTGTTATCATGACTTTGCATTTGTTAAAAATTTGAAAGGATTTTCCTAGAAGTCTCACAAATTATGATAATGCCATGGTGTTAGAATTCTTGGGGTTGCCTAAATTCTTCCAGTCCCAAATTTTTTAAAGGAATATTTACTGTGAAAGGAGGCACAAGAGGAGCATCCTGTTCTAAGTATTGAAGAAAGACAGAACAATAGTTCTCTTTGCTACAGGTAGCTCATACAAGTATCACCCTGTTGTTATGCAGCGACAGCCCAAAATAACGCAGCTGAAAGTTGCCTTGCTACGTACTCTATTCTGTGGGACACTTTGTACAGCATATAGTTACAGAGGTGAACCCTTCAGACTCAGCTTGGTTGCCATCTAGAGCTTGGTTCTGTGGTGCTAGACAGCAGTTTGCTAGAGCCTGTCAGAAAATGGAGAAGCTTATTTATTCAGTTTGAAACCACCGGACCATCCCTGGATATTTCTAGGCTTACACTCCGGGAGGGTATAGTAACTGCCTGGAGTTTGTCAACAGCAGCTAACACACTTAGCCTCCAAAGTTGTCCAGAAAGGTTTTTATCCTCCAAAAAGGTGGATTAAGTTTCTATGAAGCTAAGACATTATTTCTGAGTCAAGGTATTATAACATAACCCACCCCAGCCAGGTTTGAGGTTCAGCTGCAGGTGTAGGTGTGGGTATTTTGCAAGTGTGTCTCACTGTGACAGCCTGGATTTATAATGGACCCAAAGATAACTTTTTCTCTCTAAATTAAATGTATACTTTCTTCATGCAGAGCAAATGCAACAACCTAAGATTAATGAGCAGCTTTTCACAAGAAGTAATATAATTCTGAAGTTCAAATCATTAAGTATAATCATGAAGGAATGTCTGACTAAATAAACAAATAACCTCTATGATTTTATATGCCTGACTCTGCATGTTCTAGTGGGTTTTGACAGGTGTAGGATTACCTGTGACCATGATAAATGGTGATTTAAAAAAAATTAAAATTAATAAAAATAAGTAGGGCATCTGGGCATTATGTCACCTTCATTTAATGCTCTCAGGAAAGAGGAAAGTATGCCAGGCTTCCGGGGACTTTGTAAAATCTCTTTTCAACTGTGTCATGCAACACAGGAAGTTAAAATGTAGGTGGAAAACCCCATAGAATGTGAGATTTACTTGAAAGCCTTATTACAGAGTTTGAAGCTAAAAATGCATAGTCGACCTTAAATTTAGAGGTTCTCTTTCCAATACCTGTTTTATAGTATAGTTTTTTTTTAATATCTATATTCACTTCTATTGCTTTTTAATACAGTCACAATAATTGGCTGCTACAGGTTTGATCCTGCTCTGCATGCTACTGGATGTGTTTATTTACTATGATAACCTAAAAAAGCTGTCAAGATGCTGATTTATGGTAGTGATCAGCTTGATATTTTCATTTTCTTTGCACATGGGAAGGCACTGCCTGCACAACATCAGCTGCTTGCAAATTAATTCCTGCCTTCACCCTTTTGCCTAGGGCATAACTATCCTTCCCTAACCTCAGCCCGAAAGAAGATTTCTTGTAAAGCAGATTCAATTGCAGTGTGACTCCTGCTTCTCCAGTTCCACTGCAGTCATCTGAGAGTCAGGGAGTGAGGGAACACATGGTTAGAGAAGAGGAGCAAATAGATCCATCTGCCCTGATGGCAGATGTGTTGTGTGAGCTTCTAAAAACCATGTCAACTACTTGTTCTTCCCTGAGCTCAAGGGGAGAGTGAATGGGCAGCATTCACAATCCATATGCTGAAATGAAACTGGGCTGTTTTAGAAAAGAAGTTGAGAAGTTGTACAAAACCAGAAAAATAAAGTTATGTTCCCCTTGGAAACAGTTTTTGCACTTAGAATGGAAGGTAATTGGGCATTTTACATGGTTAAGAGCCTAGGTTTATGCTTATAGGGTGTTCTTCTAACAGTGTATATTTTTGATTGATGTTTTATGAATGCATGTTGGTTTAAACAGAGACTCCAGAATATTTGACTGGCAAAAGAATCTATATTAGAAAAGTTACTTAGGGATGACCAGTTCAGGATGGATCTGATTCACCATAAGTGGAAGAAGAACTTGTAGAAAGCGTTCAGGTTTCCTCAGTACTTTCATAAATTAAAGACTATTGTTTTGGTGAAGGACTGTGTGGGGACCTAGGAAATAGTTTCTCATAAAAGAGATGAGGAAAAAATAGTCAATTCTTTCTATTCATAACTTTTGCCTTGAACTTTTAATGATGCAGTTAAAGTGAGACCCTATATTCAGCAACTCTTACTTCAGAGTCATCAAGGAAAAGCACACAGTTGCTTTCAGTAATTCCTTAACAGTTTCACTGTTCTATACTTTGGGTTTCTGCAAGAAATTACTTGGTTTCCATTTGTGCCCTACCATAACTCATAGTGCAAAGTTTTTAAAAATAATTCTCCTGGCCAAGTGCAGATTGCAAACTGTTACGTAATGCTCCAGTGACGTAGTAGTGGGATTTTTCCAGCATTGCTGAATGGGTCGTTGTTAACATTTGGGGGGAGATTTGCAGCAGCTCTTGAAGAGCTGGGTCATGATATTAGCAATATTACCTCAGTATGCCATCTTGATATTTCATGAGTTCAGCTGATTTTTTTAAGCTGAACTTCTGTTCTAGTCAGGTTATAAGTTTCTCCTTCATAATTTTCATTCCATGAATCACTGAAACAGGCCCCAACTTGGTATGAATGTTCTACCTGCCACTTGCTTACAAAGACATAATTGGCACTGTTTCAGCTGTTAAGCACAAGGGTTTAGCCGGAACATTTCACCACACTCAACAAAACCCACCTGGCTTCCAAGTTTCAGAACTTGTTAGCCAGTGATTTTTTTAAGATCCTGAGTAAACAAGAATTATCTAAATTCACTATGGCCACAAATGGTTCCTTGATCTGCCAGCTATAACAGTCTCTGTAAGTTTCTGGACTTATCAGTTTTCTCTATGAAAATTTTACTCTTAAGCGAGAGGCTCTTCAGCTTGACTTTATAAAAATGTCCTGGTTCAATTAAGCTTCATTTTACTCATCATAACTGGTATCTCAGTTTGCAACTTCTATCCTAACTCAGATGATCTTTCACTAATTGTTTCTCACTTCTTTACTTTTGTGGGTACTTTTTCAATTAGGTGGAAATAAAGTGAAAGTACTATTTTTCACTCTGCTTCAAATCCTGTTTTTTTTTCCTGCAAAAGACTTATCCACCTGCAGACTTTCCTTTTACATTCAAGAAAAACAAATGTGAGATGAACGAAAGACCATATGAATTGTAGCTGTGAAAATAAAATCAGTGAAAGTCAAGCCAAATTATTACGTTTTCTACTTGTTTGAACAACCATGGTTTGCCTACACTGGACTGCTTTTCTTTTTTTCACTAATTGCCTTCAATTACCTGAATGCCAGTTTACTCAAGGCAATTAACACATCTCTAAAAGTTAGTTTGGGTACATATATTTCAGCATAAGAATTCTTGTGTTCCATCTCAGTGAAGTCCAAGAATAAAAAATCATGAGTGTCTTGGAAATATCTAGTCTAGCTTAAATATATATATATATTTAAATAAACTAGTTGTTAGGACATAAGTTAAAAACTCCATGAAGAAAAATAGGTTAAACCCCCCCAAAGCTCAGCCCCTTGAGCATGTCTCATTTTAGACAAGGGAGTCACAGTTGGAGTGGTGGAGAAAGAAAGCACAAAATTAATAAAAGTCACTGAAATGTAGCTGTAGTTAGATATAAAAACCTGGATATAATCTATATAGAGTTGTATAGGCCTATGAAGGGGGACCATGATTGGTGCATACAAAGGTCTTTGACATCAGTTCAGTGCAATTGAGACTTATGAAGGAGATTTATCTACCTGTTTGCTGGGGCTAGAGTCTGTCCTGCTGTCTTAGGCTGAAAATGCAAGATGTGGCCCGGGGATGTGTATTCTATTGCCATCTGTTAGAGGTTGGACAGTTATCTTCTGTTAATTTGGCTACCTGTTAAAACGAGGTAGGGTGGTTTTCTTTATCTCTTCCATGACCCATCCTCCCTCTGGAAAATATCTGCAGTTAATGAGCCATTGAGTCTCACTGCATGACCGATGAAATCTCATCGTCCCATTGTGAAATGCTCCACCCAGGGGGAGGAGCCAAGCATTCCTACATGGATATAGCCTGAGATTCAGAACACCACAGGCAGCCTTTTCCACTGGATTCCCAGAGGAAGACCAGATCCATCTACACCACCACTGGGCCTTCAGAGAAAGATTACACCCTTCTACAGGATCACTGCTTCAAAGGAACCACATCTGTCACTCCAGGAGGACTGCAGCCACCATTTAATGGGACTGCTACAACACCCTGACCAACAGGGTGCCAGGTTGTATTCTGACTCTGTCAATGTTGTTTTGCATCACTGCATTTTAATTTTCATTTTTCTTAATAAAGAACTGTTATTCCTACTCCCATATCTTTGCCTGAGAGCCCCTTTAATTTCAAAATTATAATGATTCAGAGGGAGGGGGTACATTCTGCATTTCAAGAGAGGCCCTGCCTTCCTTAGCAGACACCTGTTTTTCAAACCAAGTCATCTATGCAGTGCAAGCCCAAGACAATTTGTGAAGCAGGGCAAGAGATAAAAAAAAATTGTTTTTTTTAATATACAATTGGCAAAGTAAGATTATTCCATACAGAAGGAACATGTTTCACATTTAAAGAAGCTGGAGAGTGACAATTTAAGGCTAAACTATGGAACTGAACTTTCCTTTACAAAAGCAGATTAAAAGCAGCAAATGGCTTAGTCAGCAAACCACAGTTACTTGTTCCAGAAAAGAGGAGTTGTGTAGAATTTAAGCAAATTAACCACAGCCTTGGACACCTGATCACAGGAGTCCAGGCACTGTAAAAATCACTGTTCCAAAACAGAATCATTGACTTGTGATCAATGGAGCACTCTTCAAACCCTGGCTGCTCTACCTCTGAAAATGTTAGCTGAAAAAAGTCCCCTTACATTTTTAAACAGAGAAACTGAACATGCACTGTAGAAGACAGGCCTATGGGCAGTTTTTTGTGTCCTTTAGAGGAAGTATGCCTGCAATTCCTTTGCTCTGGATACCAATTAACACAAGCTACTGGTTCCATCCATGTTGTCTGTATGTTAAAGGTTTTTTGGACTTTGGCTTCTTTTATGATACCTACGTTTCTGTGATTTTTTTTCCTTGGGCTATGGGTGTTTTGCTTCATATCATTAAATTAAGCAATCAGTAGGCAGGTTTTTCAGAAGGATGTCACAACATTTTCATGAAGCTCAATATGAGGCAGTTTAGACTTCAAGAATATCTGTTTCTCTCTGGATCAGTTATGAGGCTTAGTTCTGGATATATCAAAGTAGATCTTGCGCCAGGTGCTTTGTACCTGAGCTTGGAATGTCAGAGGTAGATTTTGTTTCAGATTTCAAGGAAATTTCTGTTCTAAGTTTATAGCATAAAAAACTCAGAGCTTTATTAAAGTGGCTTCCTTTCCTCATCCCCCCATCTTTCCCCCCCTTATGGAAAAAAAGCATCCTTCTGCTGCTTGATTGACATTGCAGTTCTGGAGGGCAGCCCACACTGCTTGAACATGATCTTCACAGTGCAGGGATGCATGCTAGATTTCTTCCTAGTTATGCAACATACTGATTTTGTGCCAAAGCTGAATAAATTGTCATTCACAGGGCCACAGAGGAAAACTGTGAAGTGTGAGGACTAATCTGGGGGCCACAGGGAGGCTAATTCAAGGCAGACACTCGGCCTCTCTGGAACACCCAGAAGGTGCCCAGGCAGACTAACAGAGACACCAGCTGAGCTCAGCCTTTCTTGTTTCTTTCCACAGGGTTTCCTTTTTCTACCATTCTCCTCTCCTTGAAATGAGTGAAAATGACTTTACAGGTTGGGTGCCAAGGGTCACTAGGTTTGCATTCAGTCGTACTTTCTATAGCCTATTCAGGCTACTGGTAGTGTTATTTGTTTTCTTTCTTGAATCATTAACTGACTAATGACTTTCTAGTAACATTTAAGAACTATATTAACAGGTATTAACATTTAAGAACTATAAATACATCAGAAAAATGAACATGTTTAGCATCATGTAAGAATGAAAGTGCAACTTGCAAAAGGATGGGATGATTTCCCTCTCTCATCAACCCTCCAATGACAGACCCTAATTGATAGCTCACTGAAGCCAACACATGTTGTCCTCTCAGAAGTTGGGGATAATCTCTCCAGGCAGCCAGGGTGGTACAGGGGCAGATTGCTCTTGATTTGAAGAATGTCTAACAGTTGTCATTCAGAAATCACTTAGGTGCATTCTGCTCAGAAAAAAATTACACCTATCAGACTGAATTTCTACAACAGATCTGGACCTTTTTCTGTAGACAAAGGAAGAAAGGGTCTGGAAAGCAGCTGCAAGCATCCAGCCACATCACTGAAGAACTCTTTGCTGGCACATACATGTTGGTTTCCAGCATTGCACATCCTGCCTGTCTTTCCAAACCCTCATCACCATGGGATTTATGCTCTTGAGAAATTCAGCAGCTCCCAAGAAGACGGCATTATTTATGCCTCTGTTTGAAAAAGTGCACAAGAATAACAATAATAAGGCTAAAAACATAAAAAAAATTAGATAAGCAAGATAGTTTTTATTTTCCATGAATGTAAAGTAGTAAGATGAAAGAATACTTAAAAGAAACCAAAAAAAAGCTGAGTAGAAACTAACCTTTTGAACAAAGGCTCAAAACAAATTCTCAAATGAACATTTGTAGCTGGAGGAAACATCATATTTCACTATTACTGGGACTTTGTGGACTCCTGCAGAAGGAGGAGAAGGAAGGGTAGAGTGTTTAAATACCTAAATGAATGGAGTAAATTGAATGTATCTGTCTTAGTGTCAACGTTCTTATGCCTCAGATCATGTCACTGATACCACCATTAACCCCCTCATATGGTGATATCTTGTTGGAATGTGTCAAATGTTTGCAGTATTTTGTTGTTAAATGTCATGGGATTAGAGCAAATTACGTAAGTCATCAGGTTTCTTAGAGATGCATTTTTGCAAATCTTCTTTGGTCACAAAAGGAACTCAGTCACATGTTCTCTAAGACAAAAAGGTAGAATCCTTCTTTCAAACACAGAAAAGGGAATTTTACTTACAGCATTTCAAGTAAGGCCACAGGGCATTTCTCTATGAAACCAAGGCTAAAATTAGTTACCTCCTTTCCTATATTCATTTGGGTTAACTACATATATGTGTGACAGTATATGAAGATTGAGATTTTTTGACCTGCATGTGAAAGACATACATGAGTTTTCTGAGGAAAACTCATAACTATTTCTTCTACAATCCCCTGCCTACTACGTCTTTGGCTAGTTGTGACATCCCAGCTGCTCTTTGATACCATGGTTTGCTCTAGCTGGTTTAGCACCATGGTATAACCTTTGGCTGTGGGTGTGCCCACACTCACATCTGACCTTGAAAAGAGATTAATTTTGTTGACTCCTTCAGCTTTACTTTCTTGGTTTTGAGACTGTCCCAGCAAATTTATGCTGTCAGCTTGGGCACTTGCTTGTTGTGAGGCATGATCTTTACAGAGCAAGCCAATATAATTCAATTGTAGAAGGAAAAATATCTTATGGGATTTTTGACAATTGGTTATTGTTCTTTTAGAAATAAGAGAAGTACTTTAATTATTTTCATTCCATATCCTACATGTTATGTCTCAACACTGAGGAATGAGAAAGCTTTTATTTTTTACTGATCTTTCTCAAGAAAATAATCTTTTAGTGTTCCTAATGAGATGGTATCAAAAATAAGTTATTTTTGGTCTGTGAAGCCTTGGAGATAATAGAAATCTGTTTTCTCTTTCACAAACAGAATTCAGTACCTACATATTGATGTGTCTTTCTTGCTTATCTGGCTGGTCCAGAGAAAGATGTTCTGGGTTTTCTTCTGCTTTTCTGGAATTTGCCTCATTGCTAAGAAAGGTTAGGTTCTCTTTAGATGGCCTGCAAGACCAGGGAAGTTTACATTCTTTTCCCACAAAGTTACCAGAGGGAAATCATAAAAGTATAAGCATTCAAATTTTTGTGAAACCTTGCATTAATTTCCCACAGAAAGGGAAATTTCCAAGCAGTGGTCTCTAATTTCTTTCTGCCTTAATTTCTATTGAATTTTGGCCTAAGTAAAAGAACTTGCTTTTGTTCCCTTTATGTTTTTCAGCCATGGACATCCTCATCAGCCACCATCAGAACTGATGACATCCATTTAATTGCAATTTGTTCCCACTGAACATATATTGCTATTTTTTGTTTTGCCAAGGAGGTAGCACCTCTTCTGTGTTTTCACATATTTGCTGGTGCAAACTATGGTGACCAAAGGAAGAATCCTGCTGTCCATGTTCAATACATGGATAAAACCCTGCCTTTTACTCTCAGAGTTTTCTAGAGAATAAAGATAAGTTGTCACCAGTTGAAATGAGTTGATACACAGTTGTCTTCTGCATCCCAACAGCATGAGAGATTCACTGTGCCTTAGCAGTAATCAGGCCCCAAAAAAGAAAGTTATACTTGCTGGATTTGTTTTCAACCCTGTCCAATTGTATTTTTGCTCCTGGAATTCCAGCGGTATTTTTCTACCCATTGTCTTTTGTCCATCTGACAACTTTGTGGAGCTGGAAGATAGCATTACTCAAATTGGAAAGAATCATAATTTAATTCCTGCATTTCTACAAGAAAAGAAAAATAACCCGTTCTGACTGTGAGGTGCAGGGGGTTGGAGGAACACATTCAGTCAGTTCCCAAACTCAGCTGGAGGCAACCCTAGTAATCCAAACTTTCTGGGATGCATGAACACTCTCCTCTGCAGTAACCCTTCATTTTACATTCCTATCTTTTTTGGTCCATCTGTCTTTCTCTATACAACTCCTGCATTCCTTGATTATCTTCTGTGCTACTCAGTTTTTAAACTCACACATTTTCTTTCATGTTCTTTCCTCCTTACTTGTTCCCAGAGTCCCATCTGTGAAGTGGGAGACTGTGCATAGTCCACTCTGTCCTCACTGCTGAACTGCCTGATGTCTTCTGGTGAGTGAAAGAGGAGCTTTTGTTTCCTCAGCTTTATGCTGATGGATTCATGCCACTGCACAGAAATGAAATGCCATTTCGGCTGTCTCTGTTCTTTAACCCAAATTTAAAGAGCATGTAGTTCTTTCTTCACTGTCTAATGGAAAGTAATTTCCTGTTAAAGACGTGAGGAATTCTTGTTTACACTCCTTGCTCACTTTATGCAGGGAGAAGACAAGCTCTCTCACTTTGTTCCTCTTTTCATAACCCCAAAGTTTATTGGAAGGTTTCACTTCTGGTTCAAGTCTCCGCTTTCTTACACAGACTGTGATGAACATCTCTATGTATTGTAAGGTTTTTGCTTGCTTTATGTTAGGGAATTTATCTGACTAAGGATTTCTGATTGCTGATTTCTTTTGAACAATAATGAAAAGAACTTTTTGGTTTCTCTTGAACTGTAATGAAAACCCTTTCTTAGTTCTCATTTCATGGTTCTTTTATACACAGCTGAAAGATTCCACACCTCTATCTGGAGACCTAAAGCAATTACAAATACAAGAAGTATTCCCTGCTGTGCCCTCTTACTGATTTTTCCCATGCATGTTACCGTTTCTTCTCTTGAAACTCATACCATATAACAGAGAGTGGAAATGAAGAATCTTTCTCATAGAGTTCAAGGATCCATCCTTCCTCTTCTTATCACTGTTTCAATTAGCACTGGCAACTGTTGTAAAATGTTATGGTTGGGAGGTTTTAACGTTTTCTTTGCCTGTTTTTTAAACATTTTACTGTGTGTAGTGTTTGTTTTCCCAGGAACACTGTGATGTTCCAGTTTTAACATTCTAGAGTGACCTTGAACTGTACTTTCAGATGCTTTACATACAAGTATAAAAAAAGTGGAACATTTGGGTTCATTTCTGTAACAGAGCAGCCAGTGAAAATGTGTGGTGTGGTGTTTTTGTTTTGTATTTGGAATAAGTCTTTTGGCATAGAATTTGTATATATGAGAAAGTAAAATTGTGGTAAGGTAGAAAATGCCATTGTGGTAGTGTATATGTATCTAGGTAGTTAAAAAAAAAACATTTTCTCAGTATTGCTGTGGCACTGGGGCAAAGCTATTGAAGGATATAGTTTGAATTATTCTGGAGAGTGTAAAAATAGCTGGCAAAATATCCAAAGTTAATATCTTGCATTATATAAATAACTGCTTTTATAGATCAAGGCTTTAAACATAAGCCCTTGGGAAATGAGACACTGAATTTCAAAGCAGGTGAAGATTTTAAAAATGCCTTTTGTCACATACATTGATGTATTTATATGAACAACTCAGATGGTCATCACCAACAAAACTGCCTCCTACTTTCCAAAAGCTGCTTGAACCTGTTTATTCCTCTCTTGCTGAACAAGCAGATATAAATTATGTTGGCAAAGATAGAGAAAATCAACTCTCCATTTAATTTCTCCTCAATCTGTTGAAATAAATAGTACTTGCTGACCCAAGCATTTCTTCCAGATCTGTACATGTGAATCCTGTCAGAGATGGTAGTTACAATAAAGTGAAGGAATAGAGTTCTTAATATCTTTGATTGCTATATTTTCTGACAAGTCAACTTCACATCTATGATGGTATTCCTTTCTTGACAAGCAGTGTTTATAGGTAGCTTTGATTGGTAAGTCCCACATCTACAGCCTTCTTGAGATGAGTTGGTTCTAAGCTACTTTGGCCAAGTTGCAGTTTTCATGTGGTTTAGGATCTGGGAGTAGAATATCCCACACCAATTTAGATTCAGACCAGGTAAGCAGTTTAACCTATTTTTCCAGAGACACTTGACATTATTTTCTGCTCAAATACCTAATTCATGTAAGCCCTGTGACAGGTAGCCTTTAACGTTTTTTCTTTGATTTCAATAAAAAACAAACATTTCTATTCCAAGCAGCCACCTAGCTGTAAAAACCTTCTGGAAATGATCCTCTGGGGCAAAAGGATTTCCAGAAGCTGCTTACCAACAGCAGACCTCCTCTTGATGTGTACGTTCAGAGTTACAGAATGATGTGAGTCAGCAGTCATACTCCCTAGAACTGTCCAGCCAGGTTTTGGATGTTTCTACAGATGGAGACTCAATCACTTCTCTGAGCAGCCTGGCCCTGTGCTCAGTTACCCCCCTTACAGTGAAAAAGTGGTTCCTGATCTCCAGATAGTCTCCCAGGTTTCAGTTTGTGCACGTTGCCTCTTCTCCCATCACAGAGCACCACAGAAAAAAGTCTCACTCTGTCTTCTTCTGAGGTGCACTGCTTGCTGCTGACCTCCAGCTACACTTCATACCACTGATCACCACCCTTTGGGCCTGAATGTTCAGTGAGTCCTGAGCCCAATTTACTGCTCATCCAGCCTATTCTTCGTCAGTTTCCATATGAAGATCCTATGGGATACAATGTCAAAATGCTCCCCTGACCGGTTGGCAATGTCCTCTCCCCTCAACTGCCAACCTATTCAGTTTATTGGAGAAGGTTATCAGGTTGGTCAAGTATGATTTCCCCTTTGTAAATCCATACTGACTACTCCCAATTGTCTTCTTCTTTTCCATGTCCCTGAAAAGCATTTCCAGCATTAATTGTTTCATGACCTTACCAAGAACTGAGGTAATGCTGAAAAGCCTGTAGTTCCCTGGGTCTCCCTTCTTGTCCTTTTTAAAAACAGAACTGACATTTTCTTTCCACCAGTCACCAGGCATTTCTCCCAGCTGCCATATTGTTCTAAGGTAATCGGGAGTGTCCTTACATTTCATGACAAAAGATGTCATCACATCCCCCAGCTCCCTTAGTACTTGTGGGTGCATCATATTGGGGCCCAGGGATTTACATATGACCAATTTGCTTAAATGTTCTCCAACCTGATCTTCATCCACCAATAGCACATCTTCCTTGCTCCAGACTTTCCCCCTGGTCTCTGGGGCCTGGGATCCCAGACTGCAAAGTCTTTGATGAAGACTGAGACAAATGTGGCATTTAGTACCTCAAATTTTTCTAAGTCCCGTGTCTCTTCCCCATTCAGCATCATGTCTCTGCATGATTGGATACCGTCCTATGTCCTCTCAGGTCGCTTGTCTCTACTTCCATCTTTTGTATACTTCCTTTTCATATGTAATCTTTGCCAAGAACGTCTTGTTTATCCATGCAGGTATTCTGGCATTTCTGCCAGGTTTGCTGCTTGTTGAGATAGACCCTTCTTGAGCTTGAAAGGGGTGATCCTTCAATATGAATATTTGCTTGGACCTATCTTCCATCCAGGGCCCTATGTGAAGAGATCAAAGAGTACTTTCTTGTTGATGCACTACATGATCCCTTAGCCAGGGAATATGCAAGTGGGTCTTACAGTTGTCTCTCATTTTTGCTCTCAGGCTGATCCAGCATGCCCTGAAGTCAGAATCTAGGACTTCTACCTTTCTGCCTTGAAAAGAAGGGCCTGAATCACCATGAGGTTGTCAGCCTTGCAGTCTTCCAATGCTGCTCAGGTCACACAAGGACATGGGGTCACACAAGCACACTGGTTTTCACAGATCCACATTTCCACGAACTAACCAGCTGTGTGGGCTGACCTGTGTGTGCTGGATGAGGGAAGGGGAAAGAGGAAATGAGCAGTAGAATAGTGGTATAAGTAATCCCTCACACAGATATTGGCATTCCCAATGTCAAATAAAAACCAGCTGTTATCTTAAAATTGGAGTATTTGGTGTTTCTTTTTTTCTTTTCTTTCCCCCCCTTTTTTTGATTGGCTTGACTACTCACAGTCATTTTTAAGCACCACCTCTTTCTCTTTGGAATCATCCTGCTACAACTTTTTAATTTGCCAAAAGTCTGCCTGGACTTTGCTCACAAATCACAATCATTATGTTTTTCTTTTCATTTTTTCTGACTATTTTCTGAACCAGAACTAATGAAAGTTCTGGTTCAGAAATCAACTTATGCAGTCTGTTTTCCTAGCACTTTAACAGTAGGACAAAGGTAGCTGAAAACTGAGAAGAATATTTTCATAAGTGCTTGCTCATACATAAAGATACATAGTTTGTATTAGAAAATACAAAGCTAAACAAAGGTACTAGGACTCCTGCTATCCTGACTCATTCAATTTCTATTAATGACTCTCAATGATGGGATGCAGATTTTAGATCTAAAAGCAATGATTAGCTCAAAGATTCTAAAGAGGATAATTTTAGAAAATTCAAGGAAACTCTGAATTCTTTCTTAGACTTAAAGGATTAGGTTGATCTGAATAATATTCCTATTGTCATCTAAGCAGTTGTGGGCTTACCTGAATCTAGCATCTGTTCCTTCAATTTTCATAGCAGAGCTGGAATATTATGTCTCTTTTTTATAGGAAATGTCTACAGTATTAACAACAGCATAGAGTTATGATTATTAAAATCAATCACTGTTAAAACTGTTTTTTTTTCTTTTAGTGATTTAACATACACAAATTCTCTCTGATGTGGAAAGAAGGTTCTCATTGAATAAAATAAGTTACCCAGATAATTAATTTTTAGAGAAAATATGATAATTTTATTAGTGTGAGACATTCCAGTGCTTTGAAATTGTGAGTGAAAATTTTGTTTCAACTTGACAGCATACATTAGTTGTGTTTTAAGTGCTTTCTACCACACATTCAAAACAAATTTTAAACTATTTCATGGGATAGGTGCTCAAAAAGCAATTTCCTGCTCCACAGAGTAGGGACTGTTACAGTGTACTCTGGTGTTAATGGTTAATAAATGAGAAGCTGGAAGTGCTGAATTCAGACCTAGTCCAAGACATCTTGTCCTGCTTTGGTCAAATCTAGGCTTCTCTTGAATGAAGACTGTTTCAAGCTAGTAGAACCAAAGTTTTCTTCTTTGGCCTTTAACAACGTACAAGAGCGGACACTGTCTAACTCAATTATGTGTGACCTAAGACTGATTTAATTTAATTCCACAATGGCAGAGAACCAAGTGTTCGACACCAACAAACCATTATTCCCACTGAAAAAATACCCTTGTGTGGTACTATTCTCTGAGGACGAACAACATCTGATTTTGTGCTTCTATAGCAAAGAGTCTGGCATGAATTTGGTCTGGGTTCATTCAATCAATGATGTTGGCAAACTACAGAAGTTGCTGCCATTTGAGTCTTATGAAGTGAAATGTAAAGGGTAGCTAGTTTTGTACAGGACTCAAAATCTTCTTTACTGTCTTTTAAGGATCCACATGAGTTATTCTGGGGTAAAGAGAATCTCTTCTGGAGAGTGGCATAGATACATAATATATTGATTTTGTAAAAACAGTAACAGCTGTAAAAATGTAATGGATTTTATGCACTGTATGATCTAACTGTTGGAGAAATTTTGTACCAAATGCAAATGGAATTATATTAGAAAGAAGTAACATGGAACATGCAGACTGCAATAAACTTGCCATTGTTTATAACAACATGTTTCATATTAAATAGGAAGTGGCATGGCAGAAGTGAAACAAAGCTGTGGGAACATATCTAAGTCACAAATTTTTGAATTATTTATTATTATTTTGAATTATTATTTTGAATTACTAAATTAAAAGTTATAGATATACTAATGCAAATTTCTAACACCTACTTAACAAATGAAAAGGAGAGGAAGGTTCTCTGTCTTTTTAAAAAGTGTTTGTATTTTCCTGGGTTTTTTTGTGCATTTTGATGAAAAACTTCGTGATGCTCTTTGCTTGAGTTTGAAAACTGATGCAGAGTTAAGTAGTAGAGGCTGTTAGTCTTGGAGGTTCCCTCAGCTAAAGAGTAAGGGGTGATACAGGGCAGGCCTCCTGGGGGCCACCTGGTTGTGCCCAAGACTTCTGGTTCTACAATACAACAATTCTAAGCACAATCCTAGATCTGCTCACTCAAAAAAAGCATTTTAAGCATGTTCTGTCATTGACTTTGTAAATGGAACTGGATGTCTTATCAAGTACAAGCAGACTGAAACAGAGATAAGAATTTTATCCTGCATTCATTGAAATAAACATTAGTTCTCCTGAACTCATTATTGCAGAAGGTAGTTCTAAAATATGCATTAGGAGAATGAATGCATTTATAATTTTTATTTAATAAAAGGGGAAAAAACAAAGCCAGATAAAAAGGTTTTTTATGGTTTCTTTCATGCTATTCCTTTTCCTTTTTACACATGAGCCTAAACTAGTGGTTAATCCTCAACATTGGACACGGAAATGTGAGTAGTAAGGGCTAATAAATGTGAGTTTCATCATTAGTTGCTTTTCACTTTCTCTTTGCATAACATTTTGAGAAGTTCTAAATTATCCAATGCTTTGCCTGAATAAGACCACCCACAACTGGGATATGATAGCTGCAAAAAGATTTAGTGGAAGTTGTAGCACATCATAGAAAAGTAAATGAAATATTAATGATGTCATCTAAAGAAACAATGCATTTAATTTGCAAAATATTTTCACCACTACAATGAAATAATCATAGTAAAAACAATAAACTTCAGAAATATAAGATTCTTAAATAATCAATCCCACTACATTGGGCAGTTGTGAGAGTTAGCGATTATGTGGTTTGACCCTCATATGGTACATCAATCATGGCAATGCACTTTCCCTTTGCATCCAAGTAAAACCACTACTTCCCACGCAACATGTCATTACCATCACAATTGGATCTGCTTGGTAATAGCATTTGGAAGGGATCCTTCACTTTAAAGCACTGCTTGAAATCAAAGCTCCCTTCCTGTTGCAACTTAGCTTTAAAACAGACTTCTAGTGATCCTGGCAAATACAATGCTCTTTTTCTTTACCCTCCTCAGTTCTGATTACATTCATTGCCTTTTGGCTATATTTTTTAAATGGAAAACCAAAAAAGAGGTTTTCCAGATCTTGAAGTGGTATTAAATTCTAAATTTCAGAGGGGAAAAAAGAAGAATTTTCCAACTGACATTTGCCTGTGTAATTTTGAAACCTCCATAATATGTCCTTTAACTGAAACCATCCAACAAACTGAAAAAATCCCCAAAAATCTCCAAAGAATTAAACTGCAAAATTCTACTTTAATACAGCTGCATTATAAAGTAGTAAGCTGCAAACAGGAAAAATCCAGAAAACACACTAACTCCACCTGTTGCGGTAAACAGTAGCAAATGGTATTCACTCACAGACTTCACTGTTTGCCAACAAATTGTGCAAGAATTCCATCTCTTTTCCTTAATTTTAAATACTGAGTCATTAGTTGCTAAGATTTGTGCCCTCTCACATAATCAAAGGCTAATGTTGCAAAAGAAGATAGTTTGCTTTTATGTTTTGATCTTTCAGTACACATGGCTGCTGGTTTTTGGCTATTATCTATCCAAGAGTATTAGATATGAACCCAGCACTATGCGATGTGGGAGGTCCAGAAACATAATGGAAAGAGCTATCTTTCTTAATTAAAAAGGATAAATATTTCCCTCCTTTCTCATGTTACAGCTGCTCTCCTAAATAGGATAAAATCCCCACTGGGCTTTTGGGACAACCTAGCTGGAGGTTTGTATCTTAGGAGGGAGAGGGTCTGCCTGAGCACATTCATGTTGTGCCATGTTTTAAAGCTGTATCAGTCTGATTCCCAGCTGAAGCTGGATGCTACAGGCCATTGACCTCTTCTGAGAATATCCAACCACTGTGAATTCACATAAAGTTTCCCCACAAACTTATCTGCTGTTCAGGCAAATAAGAAATGGCTTAGGATAGTAGAAGCAGCTGTAATTTTCACAGCTACGTATTAGAACTGCACAGTCAGCTTATAAATGGAATTTGAATTTGTCTAGTCACCTGCCAGTGGCCTTCTGGTCTTCTCCACTTGGAGATTAATGAATTTTCATGGGTTTGTGTGTTCTGTTTTTGTTTTGGTAATTTGTTTGGTTGGGATTTTTGTTTGTGGTGGGGTTTTTTGTTTAAGTCCTCCACATTGTTACCCAGCTTAGTGGGTGCTGCAGTAGGCTAATATAGTTGGTGAAAGCACATACTTCTATACCTAGACCAATAACAAAGTTGTGCACCAGGACAAGAGTCTGTACCTGTGGACTAAAAAGGATACAAGCATGAAAATCATATCAGGTTGTGTTTATTGCCACAGTCACAACTATTGCTGCTTCCATAACAGTGTATTAATGGGCCTGTCTCCATGATGGGGTATTTTGGGGGTATCTTTTGTTTATTTGTTTCAGGTTTTTTGTTGCTAGGTCTTTATGGACAGCAGAACATGTGTCTGCACATGTCATATCTAAGGACTGGAGAGAAAGCAACAGCTTTCTATCACCAAACAATTGTGAATGGAACAATTGCATTACTGCATTCTAATATTTATAAAAATAATGGTTTTCTATAGTTTCTAATAAAAAGAAATGCCCTATATTCCATTTTAATTATCTAAAATTACTTGGATCCTTTGAGGCAATTATTTCCTCAAACAAAGAAATGAAAGGAAAGCTTACTTAATTTGCCGTTAGCTATGACTGCCTTCTCTATAACAGAAAACCTTTCTATGAATACTTAGTATGAGCCTAAGAATAGGGAAGCACTGCCTGGCTAGTGGGTGCTGATGGAAAGTGCACGTACCAGACTCTTGGGAAACACAGTATAAACCCATATTGGCGCAGGACTTGACCCTCAGGGGAGATGGTGTAAGGGATATACCCCTTGAGAGTTCTGGAGCAAAGCACTCTCTCTGTAAAGCTGTAAGAGGGTATAGCAGGCAGAAAAAGACGATGTACTGTTAAGGACATCAGACTAATCTGCCCATTCATTGCAGTCTTGGATATGAAATAGTGAGTGCTGCAGCTGGACAGGGAGCTATTTCAGCATTTCAGCACAGAGGCTATTGCTGGCATATTCTGGGAAAAAGGCAGTATTGCCTATGGGATTGTTTAGGTTTTCCTAATCCATTTTCAAAATGTTTTGCTTCTCTTCTAGTGAACTTCTCCTTATTTAAACCTATTTATTTGACTTGCTGTTTATAAATGGGAAAGTATGGCTCACTGAGTAACTTACAATATAATTTGATTGCCAGACTGCTGGATAATGTTTTATTTTGCACCTTTCAAAACTCTGTTGCCACTGCCTCAGCCCTGCTACTTGCTAATCAGTGTCTGGCTGAAAGGTTATGTTTGTGAAAAGGCAGGTCAACAGTGGAGGATGAATTGGGTAGTTTTCACCTCTTGTGGTTTTTCATGAAATTTGCCTTGTGTGGATGAATTTTCAGGGAAAAAATTAACTGACCTGAAAAAGGGGTGAGCTGGGAGATGACAGGCTGCTGACAGTTAATTGGGGTATGCAGGGCAAGGTTGACAGAAGAATTTCAGAAGGATCCAACAAGACTGAATGACTGGTCAATAAAACAGCAGATTAAATTCAGTGTGGACAGAAATATAGTCATTCACAGAGCGGAGAAAAATAATCCCATCTCTACCTCAACTTAAGGACAGTGACAGCAGAAGGACACTGGCCTAGTCAGATCTTTGCTCCAACCTTGTACATCTTCTCTATTTTTCCTTTTCCTGGCAAGAGTAGGACTACAAAGACTGTCCCTTTATGCTCTGTAAATTATGTAAATTCACAGCAATTTAAAAAAGTAAAAAAAGGAAGGAAAAACAAAATGCCTGACTCTGGGTTCATAAAGAGTTACAGCCTTCAGTTAAAAGTCACAGAAAAGCTTGTGCAAATCAATTTCTTCTTGCAGAACCTTTATTGTTGTCTTCTTTGTGCACACCTTTGTGGGAGAAGGAAAGTGGAGCAGAGAGTGTTTTTCTAAATCACGTGTCTCAGCATCTGGCTCTAGGAATTTACATCATTCTTTTTTCTCCTCAGTTCAGAAGAGAAGAGAAAGAAGGGAGTGTTTAAATGGCAGTGACATCCTCTGGTATACAGACTACCTAATTGTCTTCAGGTTTTTGTTTGAAAGCAAGAGTACTTGTGTACAACTGGAGTAGGGACAGTGATGTCTTCAAGAACAGGCAAAGCAAAAACTAAGTTGGTCCAAAAATCATGTAGTGTTCTTGGCTCAGGAGGTTTATAAGCTGAGAGTCAGAATACATTAGCTAATTCAGAGAGTAGCATCTATGCTGGCTTGTCTGGCCTGCTCAAAGAGGAGTTTGTACAGCCTGTGATTCTCTGTGCTTATATTTTAGGATTTTGAGTTTAGTCTGGGTTAGAAAACTTGGGCTGGACTATGAACTCTTAAAAAGAGCACTCCAAACATTTCAAATGTTCAATCTTGAGTGTCATTTCCTTTCTTTAGAGAATGTGGTTTTCCTAGATACAAAGTTTAGCACGAGCCTCAATGTGGCACACCACTAAGGTTAGGATCATGGCTTTTATCTTTAAAAAACATTTTATAGCATTCTTAGCAGCAATCAATACTATGGGAGAGAATGCTTTATGAATTATTGCAGTCACAAAGCGCACACTTACGCACAAGGGACTGAGTACATCCTCAGTTGTTTTGCAGATGACAAGCTGGGGGGGAGGGTTGATCTGTTTGAGGGTAGGAGGGCTCTGCAGAGGCATCTGGACAGGCTGGATTGATGGGCTGAGGGCAATTGGATAAGATTCAACACAACCAATTTCAAAGTCTTGTACTTGGGTCACAACCCCATGCAGAGCTACAGGCTTGGGACAGAGTGGCTGGAAAGCTGCCTGGCAGAACAGACCTGGGGTGCTGGTCAAGAGCAGCTGAACATGAGCCAGCAGTGTACTGAAGAAGACTGATGGCATCCTGGCCTGTATCAGCAACAGTGCAGCCAGGAGGACTGGCACACTGATTGTCCCTACTTGATGCTGATGAGGCTGTGCCTTGAAGCATGTGTTCAGTTTTGTATCCCATACTTCAAGAAGCATCTGAGGGAGTTGGGATTGTTTAGTCAGGAGAAAAGGTGTCTCATGGGAGATCTTACTGTTCTCTGCAACTACTTGAAAGGAGGGTGTAGCCAGGTGGGGTTGGTCACTTCACCCAAGTAACAAGTGATAGGGCAAGAGGAAACAACCTCAGGTTGTACCAGGTAAGGTTTAGATATTCTTCATTGAAAAGATTGTGAAACACTGGAATAGGCTGCTTGGGGAAGTGGTTGAGTCACTATTTCTGGGGGTATCTAGAAGATATGTAGATGTGTCCCATAGGGACTTGATATAGTGATGGACTTGGCAGTGATAGATTAACAGTTGGACTCAATGACCTTAAAGATCTTAAAGGTCTTTTTCAATGTAAACAATTCTATGATTCTAACTTAATGTATGACAGAATTTTCCATCCATTTTGGTGTAAGGCTCCAAAGCATAACAGTAACATCAGTAGGATGGTGTAGGGCTCTAAAGCATAATATTAGTAGGATATGCTAATTTTCTCCACAGTTCTCTTAAATGCTTATGATTTTTGGTTTTTTTGCATTCACCTACTGTGTCTTTTTTGAGGGACGTATGAGAATTTTTTTTATGTGGTGAACCAATATTTATTTAGTATTTAATCAAAAGTCCTTGGTGCTCATTTGTAATGTAAGTTTTCATCTATGTTTTCACAATAGATACACTAGATAACCAATGTGTATCTGGTGTAGACAAAGAGAAAAAAATGATGACAAGTGGAAGTGTGTTTCTAATTGTAGTGGGAGTTTGAATTGGCTTCAAGTTATTATGTTTATGCAATATAAATTATTAGATAAGCTAAAGCATTGCTGAATCTTCTATTATTGGATAGAAACTTAGCTATAACACAGACTGAATTGAGTCTTTTTTGTATCCTCATACACATGTACACACAGAACTACTGACATAAAGCAGTCTCTGAACATAAAAAGTTACTCCAGATACTGTTAAAGAGGTGTTGGAGTAAGTAGCACTTGAGAAGTTCACACTTTTTGTGTTTGTTTCTACCTCTTCCAGGAAGTACCCTGCCTCTCAAGTTGCACCAATTCATGTGCCTGGTTTTTAACTTGAAATTTTCAGTGATCCATATTCAGGCTAGTCCCACATTCTCCCTCATTTTAGTGAGCTTTGAATGTAAGCAAGATAAAGTACCAATAAAGTGATTTGCGTGGTGTATCACAGGCGATAAAGCTATGCATACATTTCTCCTGAACTGAGTACTATGACAACAAGAGAATTCTTGTACTAAATCACATATGAATGTTAAACTCAATTCTTAAGAGATTTGGTATATTATAGAAACATTTCAGGCAATGAAAGGACAGTTTTGTAAATAGAACATATAGGACCTATGCTCTGAATACCAGTAGGCATTGGGTGTTACCTTGAAGAGCCTATCTAATTTCTGACTGAAAATCAGATGTAGGAACGTTCACTTTAGAGAGATGTTGTGAGGTTGTGAGATGTTGTGAAAAATATTATTTTCTCCAAAATCCTTTCCTGTTTGTTGCTGAGGGCATACCTGGTAGGAAGATAATTGGTTTCTAAATACATAACATTTGCCCTAAGTCATGAATCCATCTCCTGCAGATACCAATTTCTCAGACATTGAATTTGATTAGAGAAAAATACTCAAAGGGCTTTTACTCAAAGGATTTTTATTGATGGATCTGAAGAGTAATTGGGTTTTAAAAGTTACCATTCACTAAAATCCAGTAGATCTGTTTCCTTTATTGTGTTGCATTTCTTTGTACATATATCCACATGCTTTCTAGTTTGTACTTGTACTTACTTCCTATGATTGTCTATTTAAGATGAACAAATTTTTGCTATGGCTTCTGAGAAGAGGCTACATTTTGAAACAGTTTCTCTAGAGAAATGAAGAAACAGTGTTTGAATTTAAATATCAGTTGTGTTTTTAAGGTCCTATGGTGTCTAAGAGATGCTGCTGCTGAAAAACAATTCCAATAACAAACTTGACTGAACTTCATATGCTGGTGTTGCAAGCATATTGCTATTCTGTAAAAAACTAGCAGAGGAAGAAAAAGAAATTATCCTAAGTTATTGATTTTGAAGTTTGACTGTGAAGAAAGAACAGGTGGTTGAATTCTGCTGTTAGTGGCAGAAAATGTTAGAAATAGCAGCTGAAAAGTAAAAATGGAAATTTGAAAAAGAAATGTATCCATTAGGCTAAAAAGTCTTTTGTGTGCTGTAATGAATATTGGTATGTGTGCCATCACACATACTCTTTGTGAGTATCAACGTTTGCTGCCTGTTAGCTCAGCATGGAATACAAGCTTGAAGTAATACAACCAGTTTTCTATAAGGCTCTTTCAGATATGTTACTGCATAGATATGGAATTGCCCAGCTGAGCAGTGCTCCCTGTGCACTGCTCAGTTTAATCTGTCTATCTCTTGTCTTTGGTGATGGCAATATACTCCATTCCCTTCAAGTGCAAAGAATTTAGACAGAACTGGAAGAAACTAGAGTTTTCAATTAATTGCCACGCTGAATATTGATTAGGAATTCTCCATTAAGCACAGGTAGTACCTCAGGACCCAGTTTTGCATTCTTGCATATAATCACAAGTAAGAAGAATTATTAATACTTAATGGTAATTTACTAGCCATAGGAATGGTAGAGGCGAAGCAAAATTTTGTTGTCTCATACCAAGGATTCCAGGTAGTACAGACCTTAAAAATAATTAAACAAAATCCTGAAACTACTGTAATGAATGTTTTTTACTCTCATGTTTACATTTGGTGCTAGCATGATTTAAAATATATATATATATGTGTGTAAACTGTTTTAAGGGAAATATTGAGAAAATACTTTTAGGATTAACTATTAGGATTTGAATGCATTACCCATTAAAATTTGGTTTTGTTTTTACTTCTGCCACTCTAAAATTGGGTAACATCATGCAAATCAGGGCATCACTTGGAATCTGGGATTTCCATTTTAACAATGCGGATAATGTTGTTCAGTTCCGCCTTTCTTCTATTTTCTTTTGACCTTTTTTTAAAGTGTTATGCTTTTACTAGCCTCTTATGAGACAATATTTTCTTGCACTGTGAATATGCAGAACTTGCACAGATATTCTAATGTAGATTGACATGTTTAAGTATTAATACAATGTTAAAAAAATCACTAATTTTTTTTATCTTTCACATCTCCTATGTACTCCAGTGGATCTTTTCTTTAGTAGGCTTGTTTGCAATTTGAAGGGTTAAATAATGTAACAGTTTTACTTTCTGCAATTTGGTTTTCTGTGCTCTGTTTCTTGCTGTCGTGTTAAGGGAGCTGGTCAAGAGAACATAGAGCAAATCAGTAGATATTTGTACATATATTGAGGACTTTAAGGATGGTATTCAGGTCCCTTTGAAATCAGTGAGAATTCAATGGCAAAGCTTTCTCTGTTTAAATGGAGGAAGGATTTCATCTTCTTTATGGTCTTATAGGAAAGTTCTGGATTCGAGAAAAGAGCAGTACTTCAGTTAAATGTTTCAGCAGTGTTTCTCTCAATCCAGCTGCACTCAAAGCCTTAATTTTTCAGTTAGATGTGAGGCTGAGTAGATGCTCAGGAAAGGATAAAAGTTTAACTTTCCAGCTCAGCTGTGGCAAGGAAAGCCATTTAAAAAATCATTCAGGAAGGAGGAAGGGAAATCTCCGATGTATTTTTTTTTAATGTGTAACAAAACACAATAATTTTACATTTTAAATATTTTTCCCTTGTTCAGGAACACTTAGTAAGAATATGTGCAGTTTTGGCTGCATTTTGAGAGATAATTCATGCATTTTGAGATGAGCTATTGTTGTGTAGTGAGATCGCTGCTGATAACATAGGGGATTAATATATATTATTTAGCCCAAATCAGAGTTATATGAATGTTTCCTTGTTTGAAGGGAGTGGGGATGGGACTCCCTGCTCCTGTAGCATTTCCTGAGCATTTCCTGCTTTTCACAAAGCATCAGGTACACCTACAAGAACCATCAAACACAATTAGCCAAAAGCCATCAAGTTTGTCCTCTTTTCTTCACCATGGTATTAAAAATCAGTCATTACACAGATCTCCAGAGAACATAAGGATCATCTGAACAGATATTGCATACTCTTTTCAACTCAGTAACCCAAGGGATCACCTTGTCTCCATACTTGACTTGCCACTTATTATTGCCAAGGCATGAGCAGAGATCTTTGTAGAATATAGAGGTCAATATATCCTTTACACTAAGACAAGCTGTATTATTATCATAATATGTCATATAGGTTTATATCCTATACATACATAGGTACACATAAATAAACCCCCAGAAGTTCATGTAGTCATAGATATTTTTGCTATCTCTTTATTGTGTGTAGCTTTAGTTTTAATAAGGCAAACATTTGATATCAGGTACTCAAAAGAATTTCTACCACAAAGTGTCACAGGGTGTGGGATGAAACTTTAGTTCTTACAGCAAGTAACACCTAAATTCAGACCTGGATTCAATTTCAAGCTTTCAAGCTTAGAAAAAGAGTAGCGAGAATCAAGGATGTTTTCACATATGTCAGACTTTTAAGCTAAAGTCTCCTACACATGCTTTATGCAAGTACTAAATAACTCTGTATTTTATAAATTAAGTAGGTGGACATGATGTTAAGAAATTATTAACTGGCAGTTGGCAGGTGTACCTTATAAAGATGATGGAGAAGAAGTACAGTCAATATAAGGCTTCTGCTGAATTTCACAACTCAAGCACATATGTATGCACATGAACAAAATTAGTCATTAAGTAGAAAAGTAGTAAGAAATTATAATGTTATAAAATATGTTGACTGTTTAACTTGTTTCCCATTCCTTTTTATTCTCTGAGTTGCAAAGCAAAATTTTGCCCACACATTGAGAAGTTAATGATCGCTGAATAACACAAACAATATAAGTGGGACAAGGGCAAAGATGCAGTTAAGATTTTTTTTCAGTACTTGATCAACTATGTGTTGCTTGATGGGATAATATATGGTGACAAAACACAAGCAACACTTTAACTTTTAGGTAGCTGGAAACCAACATGACATGGTGCCCTTCTTGCAGTGCAACTACCATGGAAAAAGGTTAGAGATGCAAGAAAAATACAAATGACTATGCAGAGTTTTTCAAGCTCTGTTTTTTTGCTCTAAAAGAGAGAGAAAGAAAGAAAGAAAGAAAGAAAGAAAGAAAGAAAGAAAGAAAGAAAGAAAGAAAGAAAGAAAGAAAGAAAGAAAGAAAGAAAGAAAGAAAGAAAGAAAGAAAGAAAGAAAGAAAGAAAGAAAGGTTATTATTTTTACCTCATACTTGATTTATTTTTTGCAGTTCTGTTTTGTTTTCAGTTTTTTTAGCCAGACTTGGGAAATGTTTTGTTTCAAACTAATTTGGGTAGATTTTTTTCTAAATTGTGGGAGGAGAAACATAGAAGCAAGGAAGAAGCAAAACTTTTTATCTGGTCAAGCCTTTAAATTTTTTTTTTATTTGATCTTTGGCAATTTTCTAAACAAAGTTGTCACTTCAAAATGAAAACAAATGAGTTTTTTTAGAGAAAAGTTTAAACTTTTCTGAAATTAAAACAATCCACAAAAATAATTTTACCACAGCCACAATAACACTTGTCTAATGATAAAATTTCTTTTGCTTTTATTTTTATTTTTTGCTTCTTTAGCAAAGCATATATTAAAGCCCCCAAAAATTCTCTACTTCTGTTTGGTTTTAGTTTAACTCATCTCTGACAACATGTCTCTTTTGGTAATCTTCCTGTTGTTGAAAGTTTCCTTGCCTTTTTCTTTACCCTCTTTCACCTTTCTTTCCTCTTGGACTTTTTTTTCAATGGTGCTTCTTATAAATGCAAATTCTCAAAGAATAATCAATGGAGGTATCAAAGAAGCCACAGAAAGTCTGTCAACACTGTAGAGCAGCACAGCCGACACGGCTCTGTGTTAGTTTTCTCCTTGAATTCGACTCATCCATGAGCTGCAGTCAGAAGAATATGGTGACTCGAAAGGACTCCTGGAGGGCTGCTTGCTGGGTAAACCAAAGGGGAAAGCTAGTGAGCTAGTAATATCTTTATTGAAATGTTCTCAGTCACATTGTTTCCACTAGTATTGAGCAGAGTACTATTGTCTTTGTCTTCTGTACAATATCACATGGTCCTTTCACACCATATCAGGTTTACACCCTCCCAGGCAGCACAGAGCTGTCATGCATCCTCTTCCTGCATAAGCAAACAAAGTTTAAGTTTGGAAATATTGCTGTACTACAGTATCTATCTGTTATTTAGAGAAAATACAAATATAACTGATTCTAAGAAAGGACCCCTCATAACAGTCTGTTTTCCCCATGTTTTCTCTTGAGCTGCACTACTCCATACCTCAGGTCTTCACTGGGCTGCACTCCTACTGTTCATTAGGCCTGAGACTAGCAAGGAGTTTCTGTGAGGCTTGATGTGGGGAAAACGTCACATGAAAATAGATGGAGTTCAGGAACGGTGTTTTCTTATAAGAGTTTCAGTGCAAAGCCAAAGCAACAGACTTCAGTGCAAGATTATCCCTCATTGCCTTTCAATTTTATTTTTTTTCATCCTTTCCTTGGTACAATGACCTAATTGAGATGCTGGAAGCATTAGAGTGGAGAGGTCATAAACTACAGAAATCCCACCCCTCATTTCCTGTCCTCTTTCAAGTTTGTAGAAAGTCTGTAAATTACAGTAACTTCTATGAAAAATAAAGATGCATTCGATATTAAAGGAAATTTAATAATAAAACCCAAGATATTGTTATTAATTTTGGTTTTGCAGTAAAGACTGTGTAAAATATGGGAGCAACATGACTGTTTCCTTTTAAAATTCATCATAACCCATCCAAGCAAGCTTGATTCAATTTGGGATCTATTTATGTATTTTTCAGTTTTGGACCTCTTGGCTGTCCAAATGGAGTTTCAGAGCCTACGCTTAAGCTTCTGCTCATTTATAGCTTGGTCTTAATTACAATATTATTGAATTGTTGCAATCAAAATCTCCATTGTTATGACTGGGATGGATGTGGGGATCAAAAAAAACCTTAGGAAAGAAAGAATAGAGTTTGTTGTTTAACCTCATAAACTGAAGGCTGGAGGAAAATGTGTAATGGACCTTTATAAAAGCATGGCAGAGATGAATGCTAGGGTCAGAGAAGGGGGACTTAAGCTCAAGGACAGTGCTGGCCCAGGAAAAAAATAAGGATATTAACTGACTAAATTTAGCCTGGAAAAGGTTCCTCTGATGGTAAGAATATTCTGCTAATATTAGCAGCAAGACTCAGGCCAAACCCAACTCATTAGAGTTTGAATTGCTTTCTGAGTGGGATTAAATAATCAGCTTGCATTAGCAGAGGTCTTCTCTGGAGGCAGGTTCTCTTCTGTATTCAACTTAATTATTTTTTTATAACAAAAATTGTAAAAGTTTGTAAATTGGGAGCTTAAAACATTTTTCTTTAAGACACAATATTCAAGAGATTTATGTAAGAGTAATGTGAATGAAAAGATTAGCTGAAAGAATGCATGATTGTTTGGAGTTTGTTTGTGGCATTATATTAAATAAATCTTGATTGTATAATATACTTTGTATTGCTACATTCTTGTGTGATTGCTCTAGATAGAACTGGTAAGTCATTGAAAGACATAGCTGGAAAATACAAAGGATATTTTTGTTCCTTTCAATACCTCCCGTACTTAATTCAAAAATAGACTCTTGCTATGACACAATCTCCTAGATGTGCTGCAGTTTGTGGTCATAGTTTAGTGGCTTTGGATTGCAGCCCAAGGTGCATTGAAACAGTTTAGGTGTCACAAATGCTGCCCTGTTTCCAAATAAAGATCAGCTTCCCTGTGCTTCTCACCTTGAAACCTTTGAAGGCATGACCTTTTTGAACTTGTGTTCAATCCTTTGTGTGCAAGGATGCTTCTGGGTACACCACAGAAAAACTTGTTGCTTATAACTAGTAAAGTCTATGATACCCCATGCAGTACATTATTCCTGAGTTAAACATTTGGGTTTCTCTGGACTTGGTTGTGCTTTTTTTCAGGTTCTGATATGTAACAGTTCACTTTTGGAAGTCTTTGTTATATGCAAAGCTTGCTTAGACTGGGTGCTTAAATGCTTAAAACTTCCATTCATATGGGTTTTTTTCACTGCTTCTTTACCTCAAATGAAGTGGCAATATGTAAACTGCAATATGTGGCCTGCAAAACTTCATGAATACATGTTGAAAGTCAGGTTTTCTGAATTTGGAAGAACCAATGAAAACCTGCCACTTGAAAGCCCAAAGATATTGAAAAGAAGCATTTGTGCCTGGGTCAGAGGAGAGTTTTAGTAATGTACAGATGGTAGCTATGGAAACAATATCTGAGTTTGCCTAGATGGTCTTGAGAAACGTAAATAATGAACAAACCATACCAAATAAATGTATATACTGTGCTGAACAGAGGTAAAACAAATTCACTAAGAAATCATAGAACTGGCTGCTGCACGTTTATTTCTGTTCAGTGTGTGTGCAGTGAATAAAATGTTAGCCAAGGGCTGGGCTGCACATCTGCCTTGACCCTAATGCTACAGGCTCCAACATAAACATTAAAAAAATCAGAATTTATTTCATTTATTCCAGCATAGCACACAAAGACCACTGCTCTCTGGAGTGATTTTAGTAAGTACAACTGCCCTTGCTTACAATGCTACAATGTTTTTAGCTTTCACTTTTCAAAAGCTCAACTCTGACCTAGCAGATAAAAGCAAATTTTATGTGTGATTTTAGGTAAATGGAGTTGGATTAAAAGATTTCAGGCTAGTCCCCGTTTCTGTATTTGTTTACTCCATGTTACTTTTACAAGAAGACGTCTGCTGAGAAATCCCACTGCAAACTTTGCTTCATCCTACCATTAGAGCTTTATGTGAGATATCCAGACTGGATGACTTTCAAGGGCTAAGTCAAGACAAAGTATATAGTAAGAGCTAAGACCATTCTGAAACCTTTCATCTTTTCAATTTAGCTTTGGTTGGACAAAGGTTTCTATAGTAAGTTTTTTGCTGTCTGTTTTTGAGCTGCTTTTCCCATTATTGCATATGCAGAGAGGGAGAGATTGATCAATAGCATTCTGTAAATAATCTCATTGCTATGCCTTACTTGATCAACTACACAATCAAAATAATTGATAAACTGTTTCAAAGGCTTTAATTTGGGAGGTTAAAGGTGTATTTGTCTCACTAAGCAGAAAATAAAGATGTTCAGCAATTGTTAACAAAAACATGCTGCTAGTAAAATAAATTGTTTTCTTTCCACATATGTAAATTATTCAAAAAAATTGTTGGAAAAAATAAGTTTCATGTCGGCAGTTGGGACCCTTTACCCAGGAAGTGGCATCACAACAGTTATTGTTTCTAGTCTGTTTTTTATTCATACTTACATATTTCTACAATGTGCAAAGGGATGAATAAAGGAGATTGAAGAACCCATGTAATCACTAGAATATCCACATAGCTGTGCTGGAGATGGTGGGTTCATGTGTCATTTGGCAAATAAAAGTGGCCTGTATTTCGCTGTAAGTGACTGGGTTAAATCACTTTCCTCCATTTTAAAACAATCAAAACAAACTTATTTCTGAACAAATCTTCTTTCTTATCTGGCTTGAATTTGTTAAGTTTCAAGCTGAGACTTTTATGAAATATTTTATGGAAATTTTGTGGTTTGTGAGTAAGTTTTGCCCAGCTCTCATCTGTGTCCAGATCAAAGCGGACCTTAATGTGTGCTCAAGCATCATCTTGCACACCTAAGTATAAAGAATTGTCTTTTTAATACAGGTGGACAAGTCAGCCTCTAAAAAATGTTCTATGTGCAGTCAGTCTCTAACACTAATATTTCCTGGATGATCTCTGACAAAGTAGAAAGCCGTGAAGAGAAAATTTTATAGTTCCCTGGTAATCATAATAACAGGGCTCTTGTTCCAAGAAGGGGGGCCTAATTACCTTCTGAAATTCAAAAAAATCACACTGACTATAGTATATTTTCCATCATGTGCTACAGTTATTTTAAGATATGAGCAATTTCAATCTTTTTTTAATAAAAGCTTTTTGCATGGCACTTTAGAAAATCTGTGTATAAGTGGGTTTCCAGAATCACTTACTTTCTTGGCATATACTCAGGAAGATGCAAATTCTGTTAACTGGCATCTATATATAGATGTCATAAATGCACAGACATAATTTAATTAACTCTTGCATATTTTTTTTCTTTTTAGAAACATCTTTAAAATAAACTAAAATTCTGTGCTTCATCTTTGAGGTAATTTTAAATAAGGCTAACTTAAAACCCCTGGGAAAATGCCTGCCTAGACCAGCCTTTAAAAGTTTGATCAATATGAATTACTGTTCTCTATTCAACAACAAAATCAATTTAAAAAAATACATCCTTAATTTTTGTTGTTTTCACTCAGGAAAAGATTGAGAAATAATTAACAGAATGGTAGTGGTGGAGACACCAAAGAACAGTCAGAATAAATTTTTGAATACTGCAATAATTTTCAGTGCTTGCAATGCTTCAAAAACAATCACTGTCTCAAGAGTCTGATCCTAGTCCCCTTCAAGATGATGGAAGTTCTTCAATTAATTAAATGAAAAACAGCATAGACACAAGTTAAAATGAACTTGTTAGTTGGAGTGTCATTTTATATTCTGCCTCCACAGAGCTAAAATTTGTTGCCTTACCAAATGAAATTCTCTTCAATTGCTTACCACATTTTTATGTTTTAGTGAGAAACATCCCTGCCTTGTGTTTACTTGAGTTAAACTCCATGTGTCTGTGCCACTGTGGGAGGTAAACTCACAGGTTTCCCATTTGAAATCAGTCCCTTACCTATTTACCTGTGAGTTGCTGCTGACTATTATGCTTTGGGAACCAGACTGATGGCTTGTCTGAAGTCACTACCTCCATCATAAGCTGCATGTTTTCTGAACATGTTGGCTTTAATTTTCTAGTGTTCGGCACACCTCTGAGAAGAAAGCTATCAAATCTCTTATAGTGACTCAGTGTAAAAATGGATTTAAGACCATTCCAGGCAGTGCAAGCACACAGCATTTCTCAGTGTAGTGGGCTGCCGGCTAGACGTTCACCCAGCCGAGCTCCAACTCCTCCTCTTCCACAGGATGGGAGGGAGAGTAAAATGAGAGGGGGGGAAAAAGCGCTTGAGAGTCAAGATAAAGACAGGGAGATCATTTACCCAGGGGGACGGGGTTGCTGCGGTCAGTCCGTGCCAGCCCCTCTTGACCGCTCTTGCTTTCTTTTGCTGTTCCCCTGCTCCGGCGGGGATTCGCCTGGGCAATCCGGAGGCCGGAGCCCCTGCTGTCCCTCCTCCTGCTCTCCCTTCGGAGCTCGCAGGGCCTTTCCTACCCTTTTTTCCCTCACGCCTTCCTGCCCGCGGCTGAGGGGCTGGGTGGTGCCCGGCTGTGGCCGGCACGGGGCAGCGCGGCCTCGCCTCGTCGGCCCTGGACACGCGTGCGGCCCTGGCACCCTCAGCAAGAGCCGTGCAGGACACGCCGTGCAGACACTGCAGAAAGCCGAGCTGCTGCCCCAGGCAATCTCCTGGTGGAGCAGCACGGCGGCCTCGGCAGCTCTGAATCCTGCGTGCAGCGTTGTAATTGATTTGTGACAAAAGTGACACGTGAAATGTCGATTTACTGAGGTAATTGCACACTGTAAAAAGGCCAGAGATTTTTAGTAGCTGTGACGATTACCACGAGGAAAAGCTAAACAGATGTTAGCAGTTGGAAAAGTAAACCTGTGGGCACTGCTGGGTTGTGCAGAGGCTTTTGTCAGGGGGGTTCACCTGTCCCTGGCAGCGGGGGTCCGTGAGCGGCCATGTGCTGCTCCTGCCGAGCTGCGGCTCGGCTCACAGGGGAGCCACAGAAACTCTCTGTACGTGTTAAAACACTCCTTCGTTGTAGAGCCAGGCTAGCAGGGCTAATATATGGATTTACAGTGCTTGCTGAGGTGAAGGAAATCTTACATATTTCAGTATTTTTATAAAATTTATCAAAGGTTTCTGTCTTTGTAGCCATGATGGAGATCTGTGCCCATGGCTATGTACAATGCCGGCTTATGCAGTGTCAGGTTTTGAGGTCCAAAGAACCTTTGCTAATGATCTTTGCTATTTAAGGTGTAGGGAAGAAACTGCTTTGACCTTAATGATAATAATCCAAGGGATTAGCACAATGAAGTTCTGAAGTTCCTTAAGATACCTACTATGCTCTGTATTGAAGAGCAAAAGATAAATAAGTGGATAATAGGGGACAGAACAGGATACAACAAAACGTGTATGTCAACGATCTCCATTAGGACTTAAAAAAAGCCTTTAAAAACATGCTTCCTTACCTTAGAAGCACAGAGAAACCAAGTAGCCCCACTATGGAAAACAAAATGTTATTTTTGAATCTGCAAATGATTAAGTCAAATAACAAAAAAATGAAGTGATTAGTGTTTTTCCCACTAAAAAGCTACCATCAGAAATACACAATTCACCCTGCAAGTATTATACTTATTTTCCAGGTTTTATTTATATGTAGAAACTAAGGAATTAAGCAAGAGTTCATATGAATAAATGTCCAGAAGTTATGAAAGATATGTCTATGCTGTAATCTAAATGTTGAAATACCTGAGTTAGCTTAAAACAAGAACTGGAACACTTTAGTGGTGATAAACTGGCAGTTTATCATTAACAGTGGATTTTCCCTCCTGTATTTCTCAGTCAGACACAACCGGGAAGATAGCTGGGTATGGGCTTCTCAGAGTAGGACAGCTGAGACCTTTGCTCAAGTAGGTGAACTGCTCTGAGTATCCCAGCTTGGTCCTTTGAAAGCAGCCTGGATATCTCCCTAATTGAGAAAAAAATTGCAGCAATTTAGGAGGCACCATGGCTTGGAAAAAAAAAAGCCATCAAACTGCCAAATAAGAAAAAAACTCCAAACAACCATAGAAACCAAAAATCCAGACCAATGTTCCTATATGAACTAATATGTTCCTAACATATTGACCCTTTATACCTCTTTTGGTATACCAAACAATCCCCAACCCAAAACCACACACAATTCTTCCTCAAAGTCCCCTTCTTGCAATGTCTGTACATCTAAAGGATGAGGATCCAACACCCACGAGTGATTTATGTGCCTTGCAAGGGAATAAAAAATTGCAATAATAAATTAGAAAAAAAGTTTTGAAAGGTTTTCAAAAAAGTTTTTCCTTATCACCGTATCAACTGTGTTTAGAGGATAAATCAGCCTTTACTCTCTGAGGTCGGGAGGAAACTTTTCATGTTGGGGCAGCTCTTCCTATGGTCACCTACTGAGTAGACTTAGCTGCACCTCATACTAAGCTGGGACTGCCACAGTTGAAGAGAGGATACCAGGGTATATGAACCACTGGTATCTTTTAGTATGGGAGCTTTTTTTTCCCATAAAGCTCAACCAGGAAACCTGAAAGAAGTGTGGTTTGGGGATCTCAAACTGAGGTAAGAGACAAGGTGGGTACTTGCAGAGGGATTTTTCCATTGCATCAGCTTCTGGATTGAAAATGTCCGCTAAGATGTTGGGTTTGTTTGGTTTTTGTTTGGGATTTGTGTTTGTTCAGTTTTTTGTTCAGTTGGGTTTGGTATTAAAAATATTTTCCTGTATGTTACTGTCTTTTTGCTACCTATATAGTTCATTTAAAAAAATTTTAATAAAGGAACTTTTTATTAGTAGATTGCTGTGCTGACAATAGAATTTTAATATACCTCCAAGATATGGCCCTGACAAGGTCCTATGTAAATCAGATACAGCTGTTTCCTAAATCCAGTCGTTCCTGCCTTGTTGTTTTCTAGTAATTACCTCATCTACGAGAAATACTGTATTCCTGTATTGTGCCCTTGAGTATACTAAGTGTTTCTATTAGCTTGCCCTTCTGCTGAGACATCTCAGAATTTTGGTGTGAGATTGGGTTTTTTTTTAAATAATTTTTTTTTTTTAATCTGAGTAATTCCTATGGGTGTTGTGCCTTGCATCACCCATATTCCCACTGGTTTAAGAAAGGTTTTGGTGAACACACTCCTTGCCTCCCTTGAGGTCTGCCTCTGGATATTTGAGATGAGGGCTTGTTTACATACTGTGGAGTTTTATCAGTCATAAGATGAGATGCCCAAAGTTGGAATTCTGGCTGATCATAATTTTTTCACAACTTTTCCTGGGAGATGTATATCTGGTTTTGTCATTTAGTCCCTGGATTTTGAGCAATTACTCAAAGAATTAATGTAATGTCAACTAATTACCCCAGTCTCTCTCAGAGGCCTTTTTGCCTCCAAATGCAACATAGTTCCAGAGGGCTTTTTTAATGTCCCCATCTCTGAAAAGGTGGGGCTTAATTTGTGCATTTGTTCTATGTCTCTTAAGCCTGTTATGATTTTCAGGGTCATCTTGTCCTATTTCTGGTCCCTCTACAATAAAACTCCTCCTATCTTAACGTGTTTAAGTATTTCTATTGTCTTTCACATTGTTTTGATGCCTTCCTATGAAAAGGAATGTACTTCCTGGATAAAATCTGGTTTATTTCTCAGATTCAGTGATATGCTGCCTCCCCCTTGCAAATAATAGGGTCTCTGTCATGCTTTAAGAAAAACATAAAGTTAAATATATTTTCTTTAAAAACTCATTTCGGCATGGTTTGCTTTCTTCTCTGAGTAGAACAGATCGAACCACACAGAAGTCAGACTGAAAGCCTGATGGGAACATATTTCTGCTTGCAGCAGTAGTAACCTCTTGTCCCATCAGCCACTTGGTTCTTTCACATTATGCACTCCATGTCCTTCTGTTCATATGGAATGACTTTTTCTTCCCAAGACCAGCATTGGCATAATATCAAAAGTGAGATACACTGCGCGATTTCATATGTGTGAACTTCACCTAAGTTTTCCAGGTTTTGTTTCATAGCTTTCCTTTGACTTTACTCATGTTCGCAGTCAGTCCTATACCAGTCTTTTTGAAAATGGTAGAAAAATTCCTGACTATTCATCATCCTTTTCCATGTCTTTTGGCTTGCAGTGATTGCTATTTTCCAAACTGCAGGGATGAAAAAGCAGCTTCTATGCTCTGTCCTCTACTGATTTTTCACTGCAAAGATGACCAAAGAAGTGCCAAATATTGTAAGATTATTGGTTTTAAAAGCCTAACAACATTTATATCAATTAAATATTAGTTTTTCACCAAGCATGTCATAGTTCAAAGACTTCTATGCAATGTCTCTCTGTCCTATATTCTTAAAATGGTGAAGCATGAAACAACCCTTTCTGAATGAAGGTGGATGATAAAATACCATTTGCACTTACAGCAAAACTTTTTTTAGGATTTCCTATTAGCTTATGGGTTTTGATTTTTCTTTGAAGGCCTGTGAAAGAAACATTGCCAGCTACATTACTTTCCAAATAAGCAAGATCATGCGAAGGCATATACTAGCATTTTCAAATGTAAATGTGGGATAGCTTCTGGGCACTAGATTAAGATATCTGTTGGTCTTGTACTTTTCAATATAGTATTTTTGACTTTGCTAATTATTTGTGTTAGTGCTGGAGGTAGCTGTTCCAAAACTGTATAAGTCTAAAGAAAGTACAAGGAAAAAAGAAACTGGTTCCAGAAAGGGAAGATATGGAATAAGTCTAAAGAAAGTACAAGGAAAAAAGAAACTGGTTCCAGAAAGGGAATGTGTCAGAATTTTTTTTTCATTATATTATGCTGTTTGAACAATAGTGTTGCTTCACAGCAGTAATTTGAAATTTAAGAGTTCATTACGGGAAATAAGTATTTTGATACTGCAGCATTATATGCTCTGATGACTTAATGATTGCTTTCAATGCCTAGTAAAGAGGGACTTGTTCCTAACATATTGACCCTTTATACCTCTTTTGAAAGCAAGTTAATGGGATACCAGCTGTATTTGTGAACCTCTTAGAAAAATTGAAGTTAACCCACAGTAAACACAGCTTCTGTCATAGCACTTGAACATCTGTCAAAGGTTCTAGTTAGAAGTCACAAACAAAAATACTCCATATTGACTCGAACATTTCTACAGTCCAGGACTTGGAATGATAAAGAATGCCAACTGTATTTATTTTCTGAGAGCCCTCCTTGCCAGGCTGTGAGTAATGCTCTGTTATCCATTCTACATTTTGTGTTCCAAAGTCCACATTGTGTTCCTTGCTCCAAATCATGAATTCTGGACATGTTGCAGGCAAAACACATTTTTATTACCCCTTGGTTTGATCCTTAGCTAAAAGAACAGGTTAATTTAGATGACAGAGACAGCTAAATCAGTGTAATTGAAAGGAGGATTGTGTTTCGTTGTGTTTCTTTGCTTGTATCATAAATCAAGCTTTGTTTCTGATGCAGGATAAAGGTGAGCCTTTAGCATATTTGAATGAACATCGGTGCAAAGCTTATCATAAAATCTGCCCTAAGTGTAGCTCTAGTAAGACACCATCTGATCTTCAGTAAATGCACAAGTGTAAGTAGCATAGATTAGAGTTTGAAATTTCTGAAGTTATTTCCTTCATCCCCTTCTAAAATAACTGGGCTGTGGATGGTCCATCAGTTTAAATGATAGAACAAAAGGTTCTACAGCTACAAAACAAACTATTTTGGCTTGCTTCTTGGGTGGCTGCTTATTGTTTTACAGGACAATGGGAATTGTCATAGTGTTTTGGATGATTTTCATTAATTTTTTGAATATTTATTGTCAGGAATACTTCAGTTTTGTATTTTGAAGTTTGATGCTATTTACATTTTAAAGAAATCCTCTGGTATTTTTCCAGTTTTCTGTGACTTTTTTGAACTGCTTGCTCTCAAAATCATTTTAATTTTTATTTGTGAACTAAATAAACAATCTGGAAGTCATTGATAGACAATAAAAATGGCACCCTACAATGCTGTTAAAAAAAAAAAAAGGGCGACAGACACTATTATCTTGTCTACGTTTGACGTACTTTCCTAAAATTTCCCACAATCACGGGCTCAATTTCAGCTCTACTGGTGGTGAAAAATGTAGAAATGTTAGTATACACAGGGCACTGATGTGAGCTGGTGTTTCGGATCATCCATTGTTATTTATTGCTATTTATTACTTGTGTATTGAAGTTTCTGGGACCCAGCCTCATGGATCAAGTATTCCATTGAGCCTGGCACCAGGCCAGGTCTAGAGATTAAGACTGTCCCTGCCATAATGGGTTAAAACACCATGGTTAAACTGCTGGTGAGCCATGCACATCAAAATGTCTCTTTGGTTAGCAGAAATGCAGAGGCTGACCAACACAGCACCCAGGAAATTAAAATACTAGTTTGTACTTTCACAACAACTTACATGTGGAAGTTATGCGTTCTTTATCACTGTAACGTCTATGGGTGTTTGATTCTACTCACTACTACAAGTATTGTAGAAATAAACATAAAAATTGTGGTGGGGAATGAAGGACACTGACCATGAAAGATGTAGTAGTATGTAGGTTTTATTCCCTATTGGCAGATGTAGCAATTACTTGTCCTTCCTCTATCTATATGTAGGTTTCTGGAGAGCAGGAGAAAATAAATTTCAAATAGGTTTTCTATTTCTTGTGAAAATTGCTCTTAGACAAATATATCAGTATATACACTGCTTTAATCTCTAACTTGGAAAGCCAAGTTAGCCCCTAAGCAGGAGCAACCAGATTCAGTAGACACGTAACATGTAAGGAACTGTGAAAGTAATTTGGTAAGCTATAAATGTTACTACATTCACAGTATCACAGAATCTGATATTGCTGGTGAGCTGAACATATTTTGACTGATCTTAGATCAAGTTGCAGCCTTAAAACTGCTTACTTATTCTGATTGGTTTTGACCAGAGGAAGTATATTTGTTCAAGTAAGCGCTTCTTTCAGACAAAGGTGTTTCATTACCCTTTGAGAACAGGCACATGTGCCAGAATAAATGTGTTTTAATCTCTGTAGATTTTTCCTAAGGTGAAAAGGTACTACTGTCTTTTCTCTTTTTCTGGGAATAGATGAGATCTCCATTACTGTAAGAAGACAATAATTTGTAGACACATTGAAGTACTGGCTTGTCTATAGATTTAGCTGGTAACAAACTGAAGTGGCATACTGAATTAAGGTAGTACAGTATAACATATCAGGCTGGAGCATTTTTACTTATCCTGAATTACATTAGTCCTTGATAATGATTAGATTGTTTCTTCTTCGGCACCAAATGCAGCATTGCTGGGAATTCACCATGTTGTGTAATGGGATTAACATTTATTTGTGGATTTCATTCATCAGTACTGAAGTAATTTCCCAAAGGCATTTTTGAATGCTTTATTATTATTATTGTATCAACTTTCCATTGTATCATCATGATATTTTTGGTAGGAAGCTGGCAAGTATGTAGGCATTTAAAAAGAATGCAGGAACTTGGAGCCCCACTGGAAGGCCTTCATTTGTCATTTTTAAACATTGCCAGTCTGCCCTGGGTATTAATATTTCTTGTTATCAATTATAATGGGCAAATAAACTGTTTTTAATTAATTTCTAATTGTTTAATGGTTTAGACAAAAGAGAGGAAGGGCTCTTGCTGGATTTCTTGGGACTAGGACATTGATTGGTATCTTCATATGATCTCTGTAGGAGTGACATTTAGAAATTCTAAACTGGTAGAGGTTACAGGGATGTACTTTCCCTGCCCAAAATCTTTAGTGGATCTTCCAGATTTAGGCAAGCTCCACCCTGTCCTTTGATAAGAAACATTCCCCTTTTGTTTTGTCCTGTGGTATCCAGAAATAAAATCCAGCCTTTTTTATTTATTTATGTATTTATTTATTTATTTTAATGTCTCTGAAAGTTTTATTCTCTGAAATCACAGTTCCTTGGAACACCTCCCATGAAAAGTGGAAGATTCATTTGCTTCTTTACAAAGCACTTTGATGTATTATTTCCATTGTGCAGCCTATTTAGCACGTTTCTGTCTACACATTTACTTTGTTATAACCTTTTGAGAATACCATTATTAAAACCTCACACATCATACTATGAAAAGTATTGATTTACAGTAATCTTACTGGGATTATTTCCAGGTTTTCTATAAGATCATTGGGTGAGGCTATCATTATAGATGCTAAAATTGGAACTGAAACCACTAGGTAAAGACCCACTTTTCTCCATCAGAAATCCAATCTGTTGAAGATGCACAGCTACCAAGTCCTTGAGATCATTCTTCCGACTTAAAATGTTGCAGTACAACAGGAAAACAACTGAGAAGCTGCATGCCCCATCTCATCCACATAATGAATGTAAGAGATCACAGAAATAAAGCCTAGCTCAATGAAGTGATACCACATTAGGAACTGCAAAGAAAAGACTTAAGAGTTTAGTAATCCACTGGTGGGGGTGTTTAATATTTTCTGTCTGGAAGTTAGACCTTTTTAAGAGCTACAAGGAATGAGCATTAATCCTGCTTTGAAAAGAAATAGGAAAAAACCTAATACGAAAACATTTTGAAACAGTTCCAGGAAGTCAGATATCATTATGCTTGCCTTTTGTGATGAAGCATTTTAGAGACAGGTCAAATTCCTTCCAAGAGTAAATTGCATTAGTGGGCACAAAACATCTGGAAAAATATGGTATGTCTAGAAACACCCTCAATGGCCTGTTTTCAGAAGACTTGTCTGTATAACATGGTCTGATGTTTTTCCTGTGTGTGGTTCGGTTGGTTGGTTGCTTTTTTTCCAAAGTAGAGAATGTGGGCTAAGAGACGAGATATAAAAAGATATTTGGAAGACTATGGTCTATTTATGTAGTATTGACTATTGGAGAAAAAGAATGGTTTTGAATGGAGAAATGAAGTTACATGTGATTGTAGGTAATTTGCAGTGGGAAAGGGTATAGAGTGAAGATAGGTCAAAAAAAAAACCCCAAAACCTGAAGATCTACCTTGTGGGTCTTACCTTGAATGGCTTACATTTTTCAGGTGGACCATAAGTAGATCAGTTTGGAAGTTTTCTTAACCTTTACTTTTTCACAATTCATGAATCAATTGTTTTGATTCCCTTAGGGAGAACATGACTAAAGTCTTTTAAAATTATAATGAAACGCTTGACTTAGCTTTACTGCAGAAGTCAACTCAAAATTTTACATAGCATTTCATGCTTTACATTGTTCTTCAGAGTGAACAGGAACTAAGAATTTGCACCTGAAATTAGGTCTATTATGTTTTGTTGTGAAAAGTGCTTTATGATATTAATTGGTCACAGCTAAAATTGTGTATTAGAAATGTAGAGTTCACATTAACTTAGTATTGCATTTTCATTGAGCATTTGATAGGAACAGTGGCAAGAGTTTGGAACAAGGGTATCAAATTTTGCAAGGAATTAAGTTCTTACATATTGAACATATTACTGAGTATGAGCAGTGTCCTCGCTTGGTCAAAAGGTTGATTCAGACTTATTTTTGTCCTCATGCTCTGTGGTGGAAAGAAGTAGGCTTGTGTTCATGTCTTCTTATGGTAAAGCTTTAGTTCCACAGAGGTGAATACCCAGGATAGAGTTTAGTATTACTCAGCTTCTTTCAAACAATTATTCCAAACTCGAGTATGTGTTACTTCCCTTTTAATGTTGATGTGCACCCTTGTCCTCTGCCACTCTGGGTCAGGGAAGTTTTAAAAAGTATGCTGAATGCTGTGGGTACAGTTGTGTTTGATTTTTGTTGCTTAAGAGTGTAAAGGAAATGTTAGGAGGAAAGGCTTCAATTTAAAATTTCCAGCTTATGTCTTGCAAATATGGCCAGGATTGGTTTTAGAAATGTCCGCCTCCTGTTTTATTTGTACTTCTGCAAGTCAAAGAAGAAAGAACAAGTGTGGCATATAAAAATTGCACTAAGGTGTATTTGGATGAAAAATTCTGTTTCCTCAGTTTCTAAGGTGCATTTGAATAGCTATTTTTGAATAACCTTTAAGGCAATTTCAGGCATAGAGCAGGAACAAGGTCAGAAGCAAGCTGAAGAATATGCTTCAATCAATGAAATACTTTATTTTCAAAATATTTTCTCACACATACTGTTTCTTGGTAAACAGGAAATGTTTTAGAAACACAGTAGTGTAAAGGAATAGTCACGGACCATGTGCTGAATCAAATCAGTACTGGTATCAAATGATCCCTTCAAATTGAGTGGACAATTTGTTGGCAGTACTGTTGAGATATCTCCACTTTATTGCCTTGCAACTATTAAATAATAGTTTCAGATATTTAAGGCTCTACACTGTGTCTTACAGGGGTAAGACCTGTGTATTTTATTTTGAATGCGCCTTTTGTTTCACTCATTTAGCTGTACTATTTTTATTAATTTCTTTGCAAATAGGGATAGCTCAGGATGCACTCTGTTGCTACTTAAAATGGAGAAAGAAACCACAACACCATCCTCACTGTAAGCAAAACTCTTTTCACATCTATCGAGTGTCTGAACAGACAAAAGAGCTTTGATCACTTTCAGCCTCTTTTAACAAGGGACTTGTTTTAATTATAGAATGCTTTAGCTATTACTAAACATTTGCCTGGCACAGTTGGCATATGACATCATTTTACAAAAGCTTGGGTTTCTTTAGAGCATTCCAGCCTTAGGCTGCTCTTCTTAGAACTAAAGAAGGAGCATTTTTTTTCCACTGACTGAAGAAGGTATCTTTAAATTAGAGCCAAGAAAAATAAGATGATAATCCAGAACCATTCCCAAGTAATGACCACAATGCAGCAGTCACCTAATGAAGACCTATTTATATTCACTACTGCAGTATTTCCGGTGACCTCATGACAATACCAAAGATTTTCCTATTCCCTCATGCAGGAAAAAAAAAGAAGGGACAGAATTTCTGGTAATCTCCCCGCAGTTTTCACTTTACAAAGTCGTATTGCTCTCTGAAAAAAAACCAAAAACAAACAACTAAACTCAAAATGATGGAGAATGTTTTCCTGTCGTTGTATATGCTGTATACAATGTGTATTATAGATTAAATGCCATGCAGAGTGAGTATAGTGTAAGAAGAATCTGTCCGATCTATAAATGAATAATGAAAAACCAGTAAATAATATTTAATGTTTGACTTTGACTACATTGCAATATGCATAGTTTGTATAGAAATAGTACTAATATTTGTTGTCACTGACGACTATCAATATTTTCTTTAGTTCTTAAAGTGGAATGAGATATGATGAACTGGATCTTGTTAATTACATTTTAGTAATTCTTCAGTAGAGCAGAATATGAAGACTATTCTTAATGTCATTTTTGTAACCACTGTAAACTTCATACATATCCCATCATTTGGGCTTATTTGCTCTTGTCTTCATTCAGCTTTAAGTCAGGATTATATTTTCCCCTAATGAGATGTAAACTATTCATATTTTTCACACAACACAGTATGTTTAAAACTTAGCATAGTGTAGCTACAATATTATGACAGTGGCTGTCTGAAGTTAAAGTTTCATAAAAGCTTTTCAAGTTCATTGAATGATTCTCAGAAATAAAGACTGCTGAACTAAAATTTTACAGCTTGATGTTAGTCAGTCTTTTCCTCCATTCTTGGGAAATTAATTTGGTTTTGGATGTCTCAGCATCACCAGTACAGAGTGCTGCTTCTAGGTAAAGCAAAAAAATATATAAATTTCTCACTGAATCTTGGTATTTCTGCATTCCTGTAGGTTTCAGATATTATTTTATTGACTACAGAAGTGTAGGGTCAGTTAGGGAGAATCAGTAACCGAGGCAGAGGAATTTTTAACACCATTCTGAGTATTTCAGTCATATTTTTGTAGAAACTAAAATTCCTTCCTTTTTAAGTTACATGACTGAATTAATTTATTCAGGATTTGTTTGTATTTTCAGCAGTATTAGTCCTTTTCCAGTTGTATGTTGCATATGTTTATCACTACCCAGTAACTCTTTGGTCATCTCTAAGATAAGTTTATCTTTTTAACAGCTTTGATGTAAGTAGGGCCATATCTGCAATGTATGGTAAATCCAATGAAAATTAATTCGCTTAGGCTATATTTATCTGAATTTTCTTTAAAAAGCTTGTCAGCTTACCATCTGGTGATTTTTCTCATGCTAAGTCTCAGAGATTTAGTTTACTAGTTGGTATTACTAAATATTTGACATAAGAAATCTTGTTTTCTCAGAACCATTACCAAAATACTCTGACCTGACTTGAATAAATTTCAAAAATCTTAATATATCAATTTATATATCCTTATTGTTATGGCTTTTGAGCTACTTTATAGGACACACGACTTTGCTTACCAGTGTAAAGAAGTGTTTGTGTTACTGTGTTTTTCATTTACATGATTCAAAAAGCTACAGTTATTTACCTGCATTAAACACATTGCAGAAATTATAACTTATAATTTTGTAATACAGTGTATAGGTTGTGCATTATCATTCAAAGCACTACAGTTGACATCAAGAATCCAAAACTTCATTAAATTGGATGAGTGTGAATGCCATTCAATACCATTTTACATTTGGAGGTTTTAGCCTTCCATTTTCACAAGGCTGAATATGATCTTGTTTTCTTAAGCTTAGGATTTGCCTGCCTTTGAAAGAGAACCTAATTTTCTATTTTAGAAAAGTTATCTCTCTGCAGTGTCTACAGGGTGCATCTACATGACAAAATTAAGCAGTGGAACTGTAGTCATCTTTATCACACTAATCCTTCCCCAGAGATTAGACTGTATTTATTCTACTATCTGAAGTATTTCAGTATATTTAACATGAATAGATTCATATTATCTTTAATTATGCTATTTAAACCCTGTTCAACTTAGTGCTCAGATAAGTCATGTTCTTCAGGAGCCATTTATGTATCTTGGGTGAGAAGTTATTAGGATAACGTCATTGACAGTCGTAGTAGCTCTGATTTATCTCTATTAGTGTGACATATTGAAACCTCATTAAATTTCTCTGTTACATTGAGGGATGCCAGCCTTGTCAGTTGGTGAAAGTTGCACACTGTAACCAGCTGTGTTTTCTGTTTGGGAAGGTCTTAGCATAGGCGTGAGACAAAAATGAGAACCTCCCCTGTTAGTGTTCACATCATAGCTCTAAGCAGTGGGTGGAGGGTTAATGTGATGACATTTTGTGAAGGCTACCTGCATTTCAAAAGGCTACCCCTTGTTTTCTAAGGTGTTGATAGGTCTTTATTCCTCCGGCAAATCTGATACAGTGCTGGAGCCCAGCTGCTGGTGCTGTATTTTTCACATAGATAGCAGCCTTTTAAAATGCTTTTGAAAACTATAATAAAAACAAATTTAAAAAGCAATTATATGCCCTAAGTAGTGTTATTAATGCATAGGTAGCATTTGTAAATATGAACTGTTTGATTATATAGACCTAAAATAAGCTTTTTATCCAACATAGTTTTATTCTACTGATACTGAAATGGCACAGGGTGTCAGCAAGCATTTGTCCTGAGTTAACCACTTCCTCTACTTCCCCTGAGAAGCAGTGATGCTGTCCTAGAGGGGAATGAGAAGGAAGAGAAATTATTTAGGCATTCTTTAGGATAGGTTTGCAGGAGTTCTGAGCTAAAACAAATGTACACTAATAGACCTGAAATCCTCAGATGCATTCTCTTAATGCAGTTTTACAAGCAATAAACTTGGAGAGGGAGAACTGGAGAGAAGACAAAGCAAAAACCTAAAACCCACATTTCTGCATTTCTCTTGAGCTCTCTGCCTTTCCTTTGGGTTGGCATGAGTTTTCTGTCTCTCTCACTCATTGTAAGTGCTCTTCTTCCTGGAGGATGAAGAGCAAAAGTAGGCTTTGCTGCTTTTCATTAGCACCTGCCCTGGAATGTCCTTGAAAGTTGACAGGGAATTCTTAGAGGGGCACTGTGTAAAAGAGGGGCAGCAGGGCTGCCAGTCTATTCCAGCACTTGTGAAAGACTTCAAAACACATCTTCTCTCAGGTGTTATTTTTATGCTGTATAAAAAGGGAACCAAACCAGAAATTTTGTGTAATGTGACAAAAATATTTAGGTATGATAATGACTTAATAATGCTGATTTTTCAAAGCTGCTCTTGACAGAAGCATACATTTGAAAGGATTCTAAACTGGAAAATGTTTCTGCTCTCTGTGAGGTCATTAAAAGTTTTGATTTGAGAAAACAGCTCTTTGAATAGAAAGGTAGATGGTGCAACATGAGAAGTAAGTGTCTAGAATACAGGAAGTTTACACATCTCTCCCATGTATCAGGTGAGTCACCACACTTTTATACCCTTGGCTTTCCTTGGGTGGAACTAGTCCAGAAAAGAAGAAAATAAAAATTAAGGGAAATTTAAGTCTTAGTATTGCACAGGACTTTGTCAAGTTATTTTCTAACTCAAATCCTGCTTAATGATGGCCTGAAATTGAACATGTATAACAAGGTAGAAAAATATTTAGCTGGGAATAGCAAATCTGATGTAAGCCTCTTTCCATCACTTTTTTTTCTTACCTCAGTAGAGTTGAGAGCCAAGGGAATCCTGAGCCAGCACTGATTTAGGATGGTATGCACACCAGGTGCAGGATGATGCATTCACAGTTTCCCTCCTGGTTAGCTCATGCAGAGCAGTTTCTGCAGTGAAATACCTGCTCCTTGGGCCATGACAAAAGGGGTTGTACAGCTTCTGGTTACAGATCTCATGCAGTTCATGGTATGATCTCTGCACAGGAGTCACACAGTGAAGATCTGTGCTTAAAAAAACTGTCTCATAAGGTGTGGCAAGGCCCTCTCCTTATATGTATTCCACACCTTGAAAAAATCTTTCTTTATCTCCTAGCTTTCAGCCTCCATTCACAAGAAAATGAGGTTTAGAGGATTACTCTCTCTCTCTTTCTCTGTGCGGAACTTCGTTTATTTGCATAAACTAGAAACCTGAAAACATAACAAAAACAGATATTTTTTCTTTGAGATTGAAGAATATAAACATGTGTTGAAACTCGTTTTTCAGCATTATTAAAAAATTATCATATTCATTCAGTGGTAGACTACTGCTTTTTTTTAATCACTGTCCTTGGTTTCCTAGTGAACTAAGATGCTCTCTGGCTACTACCATGGAATTGTGTGGCTTTTTGCTAATAATGATAGAATTTTAGTGTTAAAAGGGAGCACAAGAGAGCATATAGTTCATCACCCTGCCCCAAGGCAGCATGAGCTAATCCTGGCAGATGTTTGTCTAACCTGTTCCAAAGCTTTACAGATATTCTTTAAGGCCCCTAGGCAACCTATTACAGGGCTGCACTACACTTACTCTTGGGTATTTTCTGCTAATGTTAAAAAAACTTCTGCTGTTAAGCTTGTCACTTCTTGTCACTGCGGATATGGGAAGCAGATTGCTAGCTTGCCCTTTGCAGTAGTTTGGGGTTGTTTTTGTTTTGTGTTTGGTTGGTTGGTTTATGGGCTTTTTTTAGCTTAAAAATCATATCATGTCTTTGCTGTTTTACTTTGCTTCCTGGAGTTCCAGTCCTTTCAGTCTTCTTGTGTGGCTGATGTTTCTATAGGCAATATATATAGCTATCATATATACCTGTAAGATCCATTCAGACAATTCCTGCATTTCTTTTTTTACCATTACCCAGAATATATTCTACCAATTCTACCAGTTTGATAGCATTTTTCTGTACTAGAAACTCAGTTCTTAAAAAACCACTCTTCATTTGTAGTCCGCTAGTGAAATGATACATAGCAGCAATGCAGAGATAGCTGTTGTATTTTTTTTTTTTTGTTAAGAGATTACCACTGCAGGCAGTAGTGATATCTGTATCCTTACTTAGTAGTTACTCATTCCTCAACATGTGCTTAAGACTGGTGTTGGAGACTAGATATTGAATTGGATTAAATTACCAAAAATGGCTGTATGCTCCAATAATCCGTGGTTTTCAGTGATGTCTTACTGCTGTGTATATGAAACTTCTATGCAATATTTCTTTAATGCTCTAAAGATTAGTGCAATGCTTGGGCATGTTAAAAGGCCTATTGAATGTCACTTTATAGTGAGTTCATAAAGAGAAATCTGCGCTGTTGGCTGTCTCGCTGATGGTCATGTCATTTGCTGTTCCACAGAGGAGCCGGCAAATGCTGTGGGTCACAGGAAACCCCTGGCAGACAAACTCTATGGAATTAATTTTATCCCAGCTTAAAATGGAGGGACTTGTGACCATTCCATGTACATCCATGGAAGCTAGGCATTTATAGATATCAGAGGCACTGTGAATGACTTGTAATCTTTGGGGAAATCTTTAACAAGGATTAACCCTAGCCATGGTCTTGAATTTCCATGACTGTCTCTACAAAAATGTATCTCTCGGGGAAAATAGTGTTTTGGTTTGATTGTTAAATTCTGAGTGAAGAGTTCAGTTGTTTGTGTAATACTGTTATTAAGTCATCGTGTCTCAAGAGTTAAGTGATTTAAAGGACTTTGCTAAAAAAGAACTTTCATTTTCACCAAACCCGTCTTACCTGAAAGCAAAACTTCAAGGTGGGAATCCAGCTTCTGAGAAAATGTTCTTCAATAAGGAAAGTTCTTTTTGGCCATTACTTTATCTTAAAAATAAAAAAAAAAGTTTATTTTCTTTTTTTTTCTTCTTTGTTTTCCTTTCTTTCTTGTTTTGTTTTTGGGCATTCATATATTATCACAGCCATGTCTCTGTCACTGTCCCCATTTTTTCTTGAATGTTCTGTTTTAACATATGTGTACCTTGTCTAAAAAACCAGCTGGGATGCCACAAATAGTGTGCTCTATTTATGACTGCAAAGTAATTACAATGGAATTTAAAGACTTGGTTTATAGATCCAAGACGAGGATTTTCTGTGTACACTAAAAGGATGAATCCTTTCCAGACCACTTCTTATTTGGCTGAAGATGAACTTGAGGAAGCATTTTGGAGTGTCAGCCAAGGCTGCTTTTAGAAAGACCTGGGTGGGATTCATACCGTTGATATCCAAATAAAAATAGGCCCTGATTTTAATCTCTGCATGGTTACTTTATTGTAGTTATGAAATCATGAATTAACTTTAAGGCTTTCAGGGATGAAAGGAGACATATAAGTAAGTGCCTGTTATCTTTTTTAGATTCATGGGAAAATATTTCATCCAGTGTCCTAGCAGCTTTCTCTTGTGGACTTGTCTTTTGTTTATTCTGTTTCTGTGTGGTATGCATATTAGTTTGTTTCCTGTGAGAGCAGAATCTCTGTGACTGGGAGACATATGTTACAGGAACAGGAGAAGATGGGCAATTTGGGGAGGAGAGAGGGGCTAATCTGCTATATATAAATGAAAGTGTACTAAGTATTCTTCACTTAAGGTGAAGTTGAATATAGCTCTTTCTGGTAAATGTCACTGAAAATTGTACAGTTTCAGTATTTTTCAGCAAAAGAGTTTATTTCAGAATTCAGTAAGGGGCAACAGTTTCAGAATATAGCCCTAATTGTATGAGGGATATAAATATAATCATTCAAAGGAATATATTTTAGATTTTCCAGAAATCTTTTAGAGTTTAAATACTGTTCTCTCCCTGGTTTCTCTAGACACCTCAACATCCCTCTCCCTGTCCGTAAATCATATGGATGTCAGGGCATAATTTGTAGGACAAATATACTTATTCTGCATAACGTTTTAACACTTAAACATAAATGAAAGTAACTTTGGGACAGGAGAGAAATATATATTTATAGTGTGTGTGACATAGAAAAATGCATTCTCTAATCACTACTTCACATGATTTTGAGGTAGAGAGGTCGCTTTGCTATCAAACTAAGACCTATTTTGTCATCAAGACAAAGGATAATTGGCTGCATGACTGTATTCCTAAGCAAATGTTTATATTTTGGCATCTAAAGAATAAGATATGCTGGTATTCCCAGCATATAGAGATGGTCTCTTTCTGGTTTGCTTCTTGAGATATAGTCAAATGGGATTTCCATGTCTAACTGGAAGGCAAAACTGGACTCATCTAGTGATAATAACATTTGTTAATGAGCCATGGCTTATAATCTACAGGCAGTACAGAAAAGAGCAGTGATACCACTTTGAATGTAGCCATTGAGTGAATATGCAATCAAAAGGAGGCTTGCTTCTCCTCATCAGCATGGAACATCAGATACTTCAAAGTCCATTCTACAATCTTTTATTATGAAGTTGTACTTCTTGAGCCAACCTCTATGATAATGACGTTACTAAAAATACCTTCCAAAAATGAATTCTCTGCTTCATTTATCTTTCTTCATGGAGTATGAAAATTTTCTTTTTTCCTCCATCTGCTCCACTCTGTGTTTCAGCTTTCCTTTTTTTCCTACAATGTCGTTTCACAGCTGTAATAAATGTATTAGGGTTCCTATATATAGTTAAACTTGTGGTCTTAGCACAGTTAGACTAAGACAACAGAAAATGCAAGATTAAAACAAGACTGTTGTGCCAAAAAGGTGGCCTAAATGGAGTGATGTGGTTGTCCTTGGCAATCTGCTCAGCAGATACTGTCAGCGTTACTTGGTGGGGAGAGAAAGCAGGAGATGAGCAAAAAGAGACCATCTGCTGTGCGGTTTTTTACTCTGGGATTATACAGTTTTCCTAGTCCCTGTTCCAAAAGTGGCAGATCTTGCATGTCTGTGTGGTTTTTTTAGTGGTTACATATAGCTGCAGTGCATGTTGGCAAACAGAACTGACACCATCTTTGTCAGGAAGCAAACAATCATCTCCTTAGTTAGTCCAAGTTTAGCAAGAACTCGTGTTCATCCTGACCATCTCTGCATTCCCAAACTACATAATTTTGCTTTTTCACCCTTCCTAAAGAGGAAAAATTATAACCAAACTCCAGATATTTTAGTGACCCTCTACAAACATTATTGCAACTGTATTGGCATACGTGATAATTTCTCTTTGGGGCAAAGGCTGTGAGTTAAAAAATACACTTTTGCCATTCAGACTGCCTATCAGTTACTGAAGCACTGTCAATATTTTTATTTTTTTAAATTTTTTTTTAATGGGTGGAAATGAGGACACAAAAAATTAGTACATTCAAAGACTGGAAATTATTTATAACTTTGTAGAATGTAAAAATATGTGGAATAAAGCACACTTGTGTACCTGTGCCATGTGAAACTTGTTCTTGTCCACACATTAGTGGGAATTTGGGTTTACAAACTTGGCATACCTTTTCCTTCTCCTAGGTCTACATGGCAGGAATCAGCTCCAGTATTCTGCTCTATCAGCATGGGCAAAATGCCTTGTGAATTCAGAAAACTCAGTAATTGGAATTTAAAAGGGTAACAAGATTGAATATATGAAGTATAGCAATCGTCCCATTTTGAGAGGGGAAAAAAAATTGCCATTAAAAGCTTAGCTGAGCCTAAATCATTTAGGTAATTCAGTTGACAGTTATTTAATGTTGGCAGCAGTATGTGTGTATGTACCACTGCCCTGGTAGTCAATGGAAGATGTCATAACCATTCAAGTGATTTATCAGTTTATAATTGTTATGGGTTGCATTAGCTAGAGGCCAAAAGGAAGATAGTAGAGATTCTGCTTTAGCTCAAATTTTCGCTGTGGAAACATCCTACAGAATAGTAGTAAGAATAAAATCAGTGCTTTACCATAGAAACCCAATAGAATTATCTCATCCAAAATCCTATGTAATTTACTGGCCATAATTATAATTCTTTGCTCTGTTGACCATAACACAGAATTGCTCTTACTGTGGGATGTTTGAGAAAACAAACTACAAAAAATTTTGATGAGGTTATCATTCTCCATTAAATTTGGTAGTATTCTTCCAAAATGAGCTAAATAAATAGTGTCCAGATTTAGATCATCATTCAAGAGGAGCTTCTATAAAGCAAATTATGCTATAATCTATTTCTACCAAAGAAAATATTAGGTATAAATAATAGGACTAATCTAAAGCAAACAGTGCTCAATTTACCAAGCCAGATGCACCAAAAAAAAATTAAAAAAAAATAGATGGGCTTACTCCCTAGCAGAGTAATATCTAGATGCTTTTCTTTTTATTCCATACAGATACAGAATGACCAAAGACTTCCCTAATTTAATTCTTAAATCCACCTGTAGTTTCTTGGGTTATAAATTATACTTTCTGACTATGAACAGTGTTAAGTGATTGAGGTTTGCCTGAGTCTGCACATGGCCTGAATCAAATCTCAAAGCTGCTTCTGTCCTGCCACTTTGAAAAAAAGATGATGCACATCATTGTTCCTATTATTAAATGTTTCCATAATGGCCTTTTGAGCAAGTGGTTTGCATACTTCCCCAGGAATTCAAATGTTCTCTCATTACCATGAGTGCAGAAAGCTCTGAACTTCTGCCATCCAGTCATAAATACCCTTAGCCCTCTCAAATTTTGCACATTCTTAAAACAAAAGTCTGCATTGAGAACTCAGATTGTTTGCTTTTGTACATTTTCTTTAGTAGAAATGGATGTAAGAGTTATGGTGACAGAGCTGCCCTTACAAAGTAAAATATAAAACTTTCAATCAGTACTATTTTTAGAGGCTGTTTGGACAACTACAGAAAAATCTTAGAGGATTTATTTTAGAATGTTAGCATATCATATGAGTAATTTATAACTTTTTTTGGTTTTTAATAGTTATATCAAGAATTGCTTATTCTACAAGGCTGTTTAAAGGGTAAGCATTATAGAAGAAAAGAAGCCATGGGGACACAGCAGACAAGTGACTTGAAAACTTTAGCATGGCAGTTACAAGTTGAATTTCATAAGAAAGAAAAGAGAAAAGTAATCTGGGTTTTCTAAATACATGGGATTATAGTAGTCAGAAAAATTGAGTTCAATTTTCATATTTAGCTCAGCACAGCTCCATTTTTTGTGTTTGTCATAACACTCTGAATAATTGTCCCTCTCTGGCACTGAGACATACCGGGATATGGGTGTGTTACATGTAATCAGAATTGGTCAGCACTGTGCCTTTTTGTTACCTGATACAGTTTCTGCAAGGTGTATCTGCAGCTTTTGCATAGTTAGGCATTCTGAGCTTTTAACAAAACTAGCAAATTTGTTTTCAAATCTCAGCTTCAAAATATGGACAAGTCCCACCATTTTCATGACTCAGATGGGAGCTCTGTGGCAGAGGGCTTAGTATTGTTTCAGGTCACCATTACACAGCGAGTCTGATGTCCTGCTTTAACTCAGCTGTATGTGTACAGGAAATAGTAGGGACAGGAGTAGCTCTGAGCCAGTTTTAGATCCCTCTGAAGTTTGGGGCTGTCCTCAGATGTACCTACTTCTTAGAAGAAACCAGAGCAATCTCAGAACCTCACTGCCCATTGCTGTAAATGGAGCAGAGTGCAGCAGTCGCCAGGAAATTCAGTCCCTTGTTTTGCGTGGAGAGCTTTGTACAAGCAATCAGTTACCACTGCTACGTGTATAATTTTTTTTAATATCTTGAGAAATTCCTTTCAGGGATGCAAGTCCCTTTTCTGCTTGTGTGTTGTAAAAGGGCTGAGACATTCAAAAACAAGTTAGGCCCAACACACACAGGGACTATTATATGTAGTTCCACACACCAAACGGGAGATCTTGTTAATGTTACAAAGTCTAGACTGAGAAGGAATAGATTGCTTTACACATGTGTGTACACTACATTTAAATCATGTGTCTGATTTTGCTGTATGAATTTTATATCTCATGTACCTTCACTTTTAGGTACAGAAATGCCAGTATAGAAAATGCTGTACTCTTGAAAATGCTTACTCTGTGTGAATAGGAAAGAGTTAAGAAACAAAGACAGTCCAAACATGAAGAAAAATGTAAAGACATGTTGCAGTCTGATGAAGATTACCAGACCATCACAGCAAAGCCCAAAAGCATCCTTCAAACCTCAGGAAAAATGCACTAAAGAGTTACCATGGGAACAACAAATTTAAAGAACAAATGAAAACCAACAGCTATTTACACCCCAACAGAATAATACAAACAAACAACAAAAACAGAATCGTAAATCAGCTAAGCTCAATAACTAAGCAGAATGTGGAAAAACTAAAATATTAAACATGGAAATAAAGGAGGCAGGGGGGAGGAGAGGAGAGGAACCACCCAACAATCCAGTGCTAACTAAGACATAAAACAGAAAATAAAAATGCTGTATAGAAAACAAAATGATCATTACCACAAGACAAGATAAAAAGCTAAGCAAATGCTTCAATCTAGATAAATGTTAGCATATTTTGTGTGAATTCTGCTAATTTCTTTACTGTATCATCAGTGAATTTTTTCAACACTGATCACAAGCAGTCCGTACTGAAATCAGTGTGTTATGCTGATTTAATGAGAACACCTTTTGTCCATCATACTGGTATTAATGAAGAATATATTAGATATTGATACCTTGAAAATATAGAGGATATGGGATTTTTATTAAAGGGATGTCAACCTTTATTCCTTAGAGATTCAGGTCCCCTTAAACTCAGATTCCTCCAATATATGCTTATTTATTTTTAAAAACCAGCTATGGGATACTAAAACTATGGGATACTAAAAAGTAGTGTTATAAGGTGACATTTGACATGAGGAGGTAAGGCTATTAACCTGTAGCTGGAATAATTTTAAATGAAGAACTCAGATATGATAAAAAGATGAGTGAGAAGAGGCCCTCTAAGATTAATTTGTGCATTGACAGTGTCTTGAAAATGTTGTCTTCCTCAACCAAATAATTGATTTATGGATAAGATTGCAATAAAAATTTATACTGCAAGAAAAGAAAAAAACCAAACTAAACCCAAAAACTTATATACTTCAGTGTGTTGGAAGCGTCCTTCTTTATATTTGACTTATGAGATAAAATGTAGTTTTACAAATTACTGGAGTCCATTAAGGAGGAACAAGACTGTGTGGTCCAAAGTCTCACAGGGATTCTGGTCTATGTTCGGGAAGCAGCTTATTCATTTTCTCCCAGACAAATATTTGTTATTTAGCCATTAAATCAAAGATGCGTTCATGCTGCCAAATAGATTTGAATTCAAACCATTAGAGAATTTTAGGTCACTCCCTTCCAGAGCTTTGATTTGTGCCCATCTCTTAATGTGGGGAGGCTTTTAAATTTCTGCTTGCTTTACCAGCATTAGTTAACAGATTAAACTGTGTGAACAGGGAAGGGAGGGTGGGAGGAATTCTGCCTTTTTAAAGATTCTATTAATTTTCTTTGGCCAGACTTAGAGTTTGCCTCTTTTCCCTTTTTGGCAAGGTCATGGTTCTCATTAATATTTGACTGAGCCGTTGAATCTGCACATGAGAGAACTTGTAATGGAAGTGTGTATTTTGACTTGGTGCTAAGGACAAGTAACTAACACAATACACATTATATATTTGTACATTTTACTAGTAGAAGATAATCATCTGCACTTAAAAGTTACAAACACCTTTGTTGTGTGAATTTGAGTTACTGAGTTTGTTTCTCATCATACTTCTTGCAGAAGGAAATAATGTGTTCGTCAGATAAATAATTAATCAAAAATAGATTTTGATCCTATAGATCATTTTAAAAAAGAAAAACCCTACCTCTTGCTGGTTGGAGGCAAAATTCTTCCCTTGTTTGAAGCTAATCACCAATTTAATATCTATGCAGTCACATAAAGTCAGAGAAGTTAGTTGTCTGCCTCAGATACCAATTAGTGTCTGTGACACAGTTGGGAATACATTTCAACATTTGTTGGGGTCTCATCCTGCAATAATATTCTGAGTTGTTCCAAGCAGGTCAGTGCCTCCTAGAATAGCTATTTTTTTGAGGATTCCCATTGAATATGGGAATCTGTGCAGAAGTTGAGATTTAGCAGCAAATGGAGAAATTTATAACAATGCTATAATACTAACAGCTTGAAGTGAATTAATTGTACTTCTATTGTAGAGGTATTATACTGAGGTTAATCAAAAGAAAGAGAGTTAAGAGAAAACCCATCCTTTCCACATTGAAAAATGTGGTGTTATCAATAGCAAAAAATAAATGGGTGATTGGTGAAGATCTCTTTAATTTACTGTTTACTGTTTGGTTGCTAAGGAATGTCTTGGAAGATGGGGGCCAGGTTTGTGAAATTAAAGTTTTTTATCCATTACAGATTTTGTTCCCTGTGTGAGTCTGCGTCAGTACCACATAGTGAAATTCAAAGTTATTCCAGACTCCTTCATTACATGTCTGCTAACTGCTACTGAAAACCTCATACGATTTTAAAATACATTCTACACTATAGAACTCAAAAATTCATGCAACTTTTTGAATAATTTCAATTTTTTGATGGGAAAAACAAACCAAAACAACCCAAGCCAAACAGCATGGATTTGTTCCTTTTTGTTTACAAGAATATGATTGTGAAACATTACTAATAAACTTCTATTAACAATAATAAATGACAGCTGTGTGTAACATGTACCAAAAGCCTGTTCAAAGATTCATTTCTAGGTTGCATGTCATGTTTAAAGCTATAAAGTAAAATGACCTTTTCAGAGATCAAAGCTCTGGGTTTTTTTTCCTAAAGAGATGTTTGAGGTTGTAAGAGCAGTGAAGCCACTGAGTTAAGTTTCAGTTTCTACCAGAAGTTCATTAATAGAGAAGTTGTGAATGATAGTGCCATGGGTGAAGAAGGGGGACAAGCCATCTGGACAAGCAGTGGACTACATGCACTTTTCCTCATGCACGATCTAGTAGATTAATTTGCTACCCATGGATCCTGCCCCTAGCAGAGGACTCTGTAATGAACCTGCTGTAGGTGGATTTCCTTGTGTGCATTGTGGTGGATTGTGACTGGCACGGAGCAAGGCTTTTCTGATAGTCAGCTTGCTATGCTTCATCACTCATAACAGTGTTGATAACTCTCTCGTGCCTGCACAGAAGCATGGCTAATGTGGTAGCTTTGATGCTCTTAGTCTTGTGGAAAGATTTCCAGGCTGGCTCCATTCAGCTAGTGTAAGCATGCCAAAGGACAGCAGCATCATCTGGATGCACATTCCTGTTTCTCCATCAGTATTGTCACAGGCCTTGATAGTACTCCCTGTCTATACAGAATCTCTACAGATGCATGCTTTGGAAGTAGTATGTGTTCTTCCTATGGCATGTACTATGCACTTTGCTTTTATTCAAACTCATGGGTGTTCAGAAAGGTATTAAAAGGTTCTCACTGTCCTCAAATTTGGCTTGAGGTTTATAAAGTACAAAGCAGCAAACTGATGTGTGAAAAAGTGATGATGTTTGGAATGAGCTACCAGGATATTGTCACATCTAGGGACAAGGATATTTTAGTTGGCTACCTTTGGCCTGGAATCTTGTCTGGAGAGGTCAGGCAGTCTCCCTACAGCAGAAGCTTGCAGGTTGTCTTCTTCTGCTGTAGCATAAACAAAGTAGCATAGATCACATAACAATCTTGCTTGCCACTCCTTGCCGTTGTGAAATTCAGATGTAATTCTTCTAGGCCTTTCTCTGTTGTGTGAAAAAGTATGAACCCTGTTATGAGTATTTTAACCACAGGTTCCAAATTCCAGATAAAATAATTTTTTTAAATCTTCTGGGAAATAGGTAAAAAATTATGATGACTGAAAAATATTTTTTTCAGTGTTTTTTCTGAATGAAATTTTGTATTAACCATCTCATGTTTTATGGGAAGATCAGCATGGTCTTTGCAAAACTGTGGTAGGAGCTGTGTCTAAGGGGAGATCCTTCTTGTCCATTTTAATTGACTCGGTAAGGTAAGATTTCCATGATTTCCATCACTGCTCTTTTTCGTGAATGTTACAGCACCACTGACTTCGTCTGTAATTGTAAGTTACTGAGTAAAGATAGGCTTCTCAAGGAATGTATTCAAACTCCCCACTGTTGATAACTGTGCTGATGCTGAACAGATGTTGAAAAGGGTAGTTCCAGTGTTGACTCGTACTTTCACAATCTTTGGTCAATATTCTTACCGTCTGTGCTCTTAGTTAGCATTTTTCTGTGCTGTATTCATCCTTAAAATTCTTTAGCTGAGCAGAGACAGCACAGGTGGAGGAGTTCATCATCACAAGCACCTGGTATTTCACCACCTTACTTTCATTCAGCATTGTTTTAACTTCCTAGCATACCTTTCCATAAGCCAGCTTCCCAGCTTCTTGGTTTGCTTACAAGCACTGTAGAGAATTACAGGGAGTTTGCCCTTCTGTGCTTGGGCTGGCATCACCAAGTGTTTCAGCAGTGATATCTTAGCAGCCAGGTTTGAAGAGCTGCAGCTCAGAATGAGGGAAGGGGCTATTTTGGGTGGTATTACCCCATTGCAGACACAGAGACTGTGGATAAGCACATATATTTATAAGGGCTGAATTTTGGAAGACACCAGATACCACAGTGCCATACAAGTACCTAGATAAACTCTTTTCTGGGAGGCTGCCAATATAACATCGAATGAAGTATGAAGTTAACACCTTATGTTACGTGGTGGTCATAAACCAGGGCATTTAATATTGAAAAGGACAAATTGATGACACTGTGCTATCAGCAACTTCAAGTTTTACTGCAACCTAATAGAAAACTCAATCTCCATAGCACCAGAAAAATGATGAGATGGCATTTTTTAAAATGACAGTAAGAGAGGAGTCAGTAGCAAGTACAAGTTGAACAGTAAATAACACATTTAGTTATGGCAACGCTTGCCATAACTACAGAATTATTGCATACAGAATTATTCTCCCATGAATAGCAATCCATTGGGTTTGGATGAGACTGACAAGGCATTGCAGTTCTTATATAAGCAAACAAATGGATACATAAGTAAGTTCTCAGAATCAAAGAAGCAATTAAGTTAACCAATATACATTTGGTACAGACATAAAATGACTATACAGCGCTCTCGGTTTAGTCATAATATTGTGCGTATATATTTTTGGTTCCTTTCTCTGCCTGTCTCTCTCTTTTCCCCCTTTTGGACATTGTCCAGATCTTCTTTCCTGCCTGTGGGGCCTCACATTAGGGTATCATATTTTTTCCTATCTGGTGGCCTGTGGTTTGTCTGTTCGTCTATCACTTGAGTGTTTCTATTTTGGTGCAAACTTATAATATCCCAGACTTAGATCAAGGGTTTCTAACAGAGATTGTGCCTGCCTTCTTCCCATTTGTGATCATAAAACTACACCTTTTGTTCACACAAAAGCTCTGCAATATGCTGCTCAGGGAACCAAGACCTGCCCTAACAAGGCAGACTTTCTCCTAGTGAAAATGGAATTATTCCAATGGAGTCATCTATATGCTCCACACTTTTCTCACCCAGGCGTGTAGGAGTTGTGTCTGGGCAGACTGGGTACAGTTTCATTCTGTACCAGAATTAGGAGAGCAGATGGGTGATTTAGAGTCATATTTCCCTCCCATCTCTGATCCTGCACTGAATCCAGATCAAAATCACTATTTTTTATCTCATCACCCTCATTTTCTTCTAGCTGGGCTAATTCTTTTCTCTCTTTCCCAGCCTCCACAAGGAGATGTGTTTATTTCAACAAGAGATGGTTACCAAAAGTTTCCTGTAGTCATTGTGAAAAAGGATGAGTGTTGATCCAAAGTTAGGAGGAGGTAGGGAGTATCTTCTTCCCCACCCTCCAATTCAAGTAGAATGAAAGTAAACTTGTGCTAAAAGCAGAGTTTAATTTTTAAATCTATTTTAAAAGCTGGAGACATGTCATGCTAGAGTAATCTTGTATTCCAAGGATGACAATACTATCTTAATAGGGAAAGGCATTCTTTGAGCAGTGAATTCAGCCTTCAATGTGCCTGCATTACGAGTTCCCTCAAAAGTGCTGCTGCTGTTGCATTTCTGAATGCCTTTGAAATGTCAGGTTTCTGGCTATAATAGCTTTGATTCCAGATTATTCTTCATGAGGAACCAAAAATATTTTCATTTTCATCTTTTCACAACACATTTTTCACCCTTTTGGGGCTATAGTGTTATTAGGAGAACTAGGGCTGTTTTATTCTTTTCTGTAGCTCTTTATTCCATAAATCATATGGAAAGCCAAAGAGACAAAATGGAAACACAGAACCTACCAGTTATCTATGCATTAGCTGTGGAGACTGTCCTTGCATTTTTGTATTGAGTACTTGGTTTTGTCTCCATATAACTTTAAAAATTAATTTTTAACAATTTAAATTTTACTATCCTGTCCCATCTTCCATCCAATTATTTAAATCAGGTGCACTACAGTGCAGCTCTTTACTTGTCATTGGTCTAGAAATGAAATCTCTTAAGACCTAGGTTAAATTTAATAATAAAGTTATAACTAAACAATTTAACAAAAATTAATGAGACTCCTCAGAGGCATTCCAGCATTCTCTATCTTCTTTTTCATGCAAAGCAATCTGTGTCATGTAACCAGTACTATAGAAATGCAGCTGCATTTTAAGGCCAACGCATTGTATAAAAGTTGGCCTTTTATAGCCATAAGCCCTGTCCTTAAAAGTAAGGCTAAGCAAGATTATGCTATCTGAGATATTGCTGCTATTGTTTTGCTCTGGATGCTAAGTTGTATTCTCTTACCCCTTAGATTTCATTCCTCTATCAACCTTACTATGTTTGCTGTTTCTTGTGTCCTACATATACTTTGAAGAATGACCACTACCCTGAACTTTGACAGTAATGTCAAGGGTGTACCAAATATGCCTGTGTCACAGGGGGACACCAGCACTATATAAAGTAAAGCAAACTGATTGTACAAAGGATCTACTGACAGAAATCAGAGCTTTCTCCCCAGCCCCCAGCTCTGCCTGTTTCACCAAGCAGAATATAAGAGCATATGCACAGACAAACTGGCGTCCCATTACATTCCTGCAGGGTAAATAATTTATCAGGACTGATGCTGATTAAGTATAAATGTGGAGAGTGTCAGGAGTCCAGGTGACACAGTAGTGAGTGCTGGCTTTTGCCTCCAAGGAGTGCAAGTCACATTTCTGCCTTTACATCCACATCCTCTTTCAGGGAATATTTGTGATTCTTTTGTGCTATTTTACTTTTGGGGAATAGAACTCTTTTAGAAGAAAACAAAATATATTCACTCAGACTAGTGTCATAGCACTATATACATAGCACTAGGACGTTTAGTCCTAGAGCGTGCCTTCATTAGGAGTTAATTACATTTGGTTAGATCTTCAGTTCACTGATTTTATTCAATCCTCTTTATAAATCCTTCTGTTTCAGTCCTCCCTCCTGAATACATTTTATTCCTGAAGTTTTATCTGTCTGTTTTGAAAATGTTCCAGTTTCCTTCTGTCTTAAGGCTATAAGCTTTAAGCAGGTTAAAAGTTGTGTACACAAACCTTTCATCAGATGGCAATACTCACTGCACTGAATTGTTGTAATAAAGGCACTAAGACAGGCCTTGGAACTCCAGTAGCTCACAGGACATCCAAGAGCTAGATTTTGTAACACCTGTGGGGGTGTTAATGTGGAGGTTGTCAAAGTATCCAAAGCCACTTTTCCAAATGGATCTCATCCAAAGTATTCATTTGGTTTTTGCACTGCTGAGATGGGAAACATCAAAAACAGCTCAGCATTTTCTTTAAGAAAAAGACATCCCTTTCCTTTACAGTCCTAGCATTCTCAAAGTCCATGCCTTTTGCTATCCAAGACAGTCATGTCTTGAATTACCTTTCTCTATTTCCTACATAGCTCCTTGTAAGTCCATTAGCAGGAAATCCAATGGAATATGCAGAAATAACTTCCAGACTCATGGAAGACAATCCAATAATTTGTCCTTCGACATGGAATATTTAGCCAAAACAGAATTTTAAACTAATCAAAAATCTACCGACTGTTAGAAAAAAAAATTAAAATCATGTTAGCTAACTTATAAAACACTAGTCATTATAGAGTAGAAATATGTAACTCTTACAGTAGTTTGATGAGATTTACTAATATTTTTATTTAGACTGTATCTGCTCTGTTCCATTTTCTTGTTGTGTTAAACTGTGTTGACAGCTATCCTAGTGAAAGTATTTCAATGCACTGAATAGATGAGGAATGACATAAAAGCTTCCCAAAGAATAACTGAGAATAAATCCTATAAATAAATATGGAAATGAGCTTAAAACCACAAAAATTTATTGGGGCTGGTCTTGAATTTAACCAAATATTAGAAATATTCAAATCTAAACTCCTATCCTTTTTTTGTTTGGAAAAATTGACTTTTAAAAAAAATCTGAGAGGTTTAAAATTTTCAAAATGTGTTGATGAAAACATGTTTGTTTTTCTAGTTTTGTTTTAATTTAACTTATCAAATCAAATATAATTTCACTTCAGTTTCTTTAAATCTGAATGCCAAAACAGTATTTTATATAAACAGCAACATTATTGTTTAAAACATTTTTTTCCTCCTGAAAACTGTTGGTACCATGCAAGATGTTTTTCTTTTTTTTTTTTTTGGTCAGTCTTACATTTCTAGTAACTTTGTCCAGCCTCTGAATTACATAGCTGCTAGATTTTACTATCAGTCCCCCTAATTCAGCTTTTCTTGCTTCACAGGATTTGATTAATCAAAGTAATTATTTTTAAGTTTATTGTGAAATGTCTCTTAAGTCTGGCAGGGGCTGTAGCCTAAGTGAGAAGTAATGCTATCTAAACTAAGAATAGAAGACTGTACAAAACATCTCAATGAAGGAAAAAATAGACTCAGAACTTACTTCTGAAATAATTTCTCAGTTTTGCTGTTTATATATAGCAGTCTTGTTCACCAGAGACAATTTAGAGGACTGGGAGAATACTGGCTCCTCTGTGTGTGTCATCTTGTCAAGGTGAAAAGAGAGGGTCATTTCATGCCAGTTGTGAGAGTAGCACAGAGCCCTCTTGGAAGTGGTACAAGGAAAGTCTGCATGTTGCATAGGAGTCAGTCTTCTTTGGAAACCTTTTATTAGTGTCAAGCAGTAAACTAACTCATGTGTATTCAACATCATGAGATAGAGTTTGAGTGTTCCTCCCCCTGCTCAGAGCCCCACCAGTAGGATTAACAATTTTAAGCAGTATGCAGCTGTGGAGCTGTTCAGGCCTGACCCTGTAAGGTCTGCAGCCTGTTACTCATCTCACATAATGTGTAAGGCAGCTTGGGCTGATGCAGCAAATTTACCTGATTTTTTTACCCTTTCTTCTAGGTGGGAGGAGAGAGCAGTAAGCACCTTGCCAGTGAGGCAGCAACCTTACAGTGTTTCTGAGCACTTGGCTGGAGCTTAACCACTTGTGGCTGGTTAAGTCAGCCTTGGATAACAATCACCGAATTGACTGTATACACTACTGGTGTTCTCTCTGAAGCCAAATCAGATACCTGCTCCTTGTGAAGGACTTAGATTGCAAAACCAGAGCTGTGTTGAGTTCAGCATTTGAGTGGATTTGGAATGCCGTTTGGGGAAAAAAATAGAAAATAACATGACTCATTCTATGACAACCATGAAGTACAGCAGTGTCAGAATCATAAATTGTTGTCCACGAATGTATCACCCACCTAGCAGAGACAAATTTCTGCCAACAGCTCTGCCAATAAGAGATAGAGTTTGGCATAATTTTTAAGGTGGAACATGCTGGATTTAATTACAGAACTAAAGTTTGCCACTCAAAAAACATCATGGCATTGTTTTAGATTATTTCCTGTTCCATTCTCAGCAGCTGTACTGTGGAGCAGTAGCCTTCTTAAATATGTTTTGTGGACATTAGGAAATAAAGGAAATCCTGACAACATAGTTTCCAAAGTTACCCACGGGTCATTACTAAAATGGGACTACCAGCAAAGAGGCAAGGTAGAAAAAAGAAATCCATGCTTCGAATGTCAAGTTTTGTCTTCACTCATACAGGATGTTCTGATAAACCCAAAAAAATAATCTTATTTGTCCTTATTTGCTTAGTTGTCCCCTTCACTGCTTAAAAGTCAGTAGATTCATACAACTGATCTCTGGCTGAATTGCCCTAGTTACAAGGAGCAACCTGTATTTTGGCTGAGGTGGGTACAAAACATAAGCAGTTAAGGGCAGAATGAGATAGATTTTTTAAAGGGGATTTTTTTAAGGGGTGTGCTCATGCAGAAGAAGGAAAAAAACACCTATTCCTATTCCTACCCTTGCTAGTCTGCATGAAGCATGCTGGAGAATGAATACTGTGATCATTTAGAGCAGCTTAAACTCAATTTATATTTTCGGAGTGCTTGTGTTGGTTATCATAGTCTCTTAGCAAATATGGTAATTATGGGAATAACAAGTGCTAACTGTAGGAGGGACAATAAAGCAAGCCTGAGAGCTGATGTAAGGATTGCCAGCTTCTTAACTTTAAGGATGACATAATTGCTGTCACCACAATCCATCGATGCAAAGAGGCTGGAAGCAAGCTGGCAGAAATACAAATTTTTCAGAGAGTTGACTGGTGGAGTGGAGTAATTTATTTTACTGTCCTTTTGAGCAATGCTAGGACTCATATAGGCTCCCCATAGAGCACATACTGTATATCGTCCCTATGAAATATGATGAAGCGCAGATCTTTTTGAGCACATTAGTAACCAGATCCAAAACAACACGGCTATAATTTTACAGTTACTGTGCACAATCCAATTGCCTACATCTCCTCATCCCTTTTTTGGCTGTTACTTTTTAAAACATAAAATATATGCTGTAGTGCAACCCTTCCTTAAAGAATATATTATCAGTGCTTCTGTGTAGTGGATGGAAGATTTCTGTTATGTTTCTAATTTTCCCAGTGTTTTTCAAATTGTTTTGAGAATGAGACAAGTCAAAATAACTTGAGCTAGGAAAAGGAGGAGCCACAGTTAAGAGTACTACTATATAATAAGATTTAAGTGACTGTTAGGATTTTCAGTGTCTTAAAAATTGTAATGGATGCTTGTTGAAGTGCTTTGGATGCAAGGAAGGCTGTAAATACTTTAATTGCCAAAGTTAAGCTTCTTCACTGCTCTTGTCTGTAATACAAAATCACCTAAGGAAACTTCTGATGACTGGTGCCTACTCAAGTGTAGAATTTAAGAATCATTGAATAAGATGTGGTGCTACCATCTTGCATCACCACTGACATGGCTTAGAATATTTGCATATTCTAACACAGTGAGGTGAAGTATTATTTTACACCATATATGGGACTTGGCATAGTGCAGTGAAACAGACTTTTTTTAATACCCTTTTTTCCCTCATTTATTCAGGGGAGAAAAAAAAATAAAATTGAAGTAAATACCCTAGAAAAATATCATAGGGAAAAATGTTACCACTCTCTTATGCTATGTAAGATTGCTTACGTTCCTGTAAGCAGCCTGAGAAAGTGGGAACAGCTTTCTGTAGGATCTCCAAAGACTGCCAGTTCTATTTTGCTCCTAACAGAATTTTATGGAGGTCATAAGCAATACAATGGATTTTTAAGGAAGAAAGTATTAAAAGATTTCTCTATGAACCTTGCTGCCTTAGACAGAACCTACCTCATTTGGCTGGGATTGTGGTTCATTTTCTTGGCAGTTAGTATGAAGACCGTGGCGCTTAGGGGAGCATAGCGGAAACTACAGCCTCGTTCAAAAGGTGCAGAGTTGGTATGGCAAAGCTATAACTTCGCATGCCCCTTAGAGAAATTGATTGTTGAACTGACCTGACATTGATGCATCTGGGAAAGGAGTCTGACAAGGAGCTCACATGAAAATATACAGGATTTGTTGTTTGAAATGACAGGTGGCCATCTGACTCCAGCTCCTCCATGTCACAGGCAACAGGGATACTGACTCTCTCAGTTCAGTAGTTAAAATTTCAAAACCAAGCTGTGTGATTAAAGTCAGGAGATATTCTGATTTGTTGAGTGTATTGCAAAAAATGATCCTGTAGAAACTGGCCTGAAATTGGCTCATCTATCATTCAATATGTAACATGTTTTTTGCATTATGATTCATGCTGTCATTGCAATTGCTGTAACTATCAACTTATAGCTGACAGTGGGAGCTAACCTAAATCTCGGGATAAACAGGGAGGGTAAACATTACTTTCAAAGGAGTTGTGCCTGCTCCATTCCACCAATTAATTTACTTAGTTTCATGAAATGCCACACACCATTCTTTGTTGTGTTTTTGAGGGAAGATGGGGATTTTAAAGGATGTGCAAGTTTTTCCTCCTGTTAGGTGGCATAAATCAACAAGTCTTGTGTTCCAAGGGAGAAAATAGGCTCCTACAGTGAAATCCTAGTTAGTGCTAGGAGCTCTGCTTTGAAGAGCTAAAGTCTCACCCCTTAATTTTCAGAATTAGCAACCAAAGTATGAATGAATTTCTAAGTTGATAGTAAGGATAATCTATTACAACTAAAATATATGAATCTTTGCATTTCTGCTGAACAAATTGAGATAATTGCTTCAGCAAAAAAAGGTAAGATGACACTTCTCAAGGGTCCACTATTTGAACATATATCTAGTGTTTATTGTGTTTTCTTACTGTGTTCCCTTTTTGCACACAAAACCCCTGTTCTCTGCGGGGAGAATTTTTGAAAGCCCAAAGAATGCAGGATCAGGTAGAAGTTAGGCATGGACATTCTGGCTGTGTTTTCAGAACATGATATATCATTCCCTTGGTAATTTCTCATAATGCCTGGCTCACAGAGTACACTTTATTCAGAGAAAGCAGTGTGGCTGGTCTATGTCGTTGGGACATAGCCCAGACGTGCGTCGGGGACGTACAGCATGCGGCACTCTATTTGTTTTCTGAGCACTTGTATGTCATTGTGCTGTCCATACATAACTCAGATGTAAGTGAAAGCCACTTTCCTGAGCTCCCTTGTTGATCCATAGGGTCTTTTCAACTTCGTAGAAGCTTGTAGTGGCAAAGGGCAGAGGTAATTAGAAATGACCCTGTCTGTTCTGTAGGTTGCATCTGTTTAAATTTCAGCTCCTAAGCTGTCGTAGTGTTCTCAGAGCCATGTCTTTTAAAACTTTCCAGTAATATTAATAGGCAATGAGGCTAACCTGTGTCAATTTTACATAGAAAAGGATTTTCTCAGCTGAACTTTTAAGTATATACAGCACCATTTTCTATTGCTTATCTTTGTAGCATATTTGTTGTACAAGAATGATGTGTTTTCATTCCTCCCAAAGGTAGCCCTTTCATTCTTTGCCAGTCTACATAATGATTTTGGAGGATGACTTAAGAAGTTCAGTCTGAGCTCTTACTGAAAGCTCCCTTTTTATCTTATCTTCCACTCTAAAAGTAACTTGCTGATAAATTTGTTTGTTAGAGAGGATAAACTGTTTGCTTCAACTTTGGTTTAATTCTGATACTGAACTGTAAAAAAAAACTTAATGAGAAAGTGCTTGATCAGTGCTAGAGCTGGAAAAATATTTCTGCATTTTTACTAGAGCTAGAAATATATTTCGGCATTTATACAATTACTCAAAATTTGCAATTGACTTCACCCTTTGGAATTGCTTTGTACATAAAATCTAGGAAAAAGTTTATTTGCAGGATACTTGCGAAAAAGAGCAAATTTGGCACTTAAACTAATTTCCTTTGGTTCAGGTTTTAAATAGCCAATCTTATTTATGGTTTCCTGCTTAATTTTTTGCTTTCTTGTTTGTAAAGTTGGGCATAAGAAATCCAGTCACTAAGGAGTGCTCTGGTGTGCTTCGTGCATATGTGTAAGATGGCAGAATCACAGATTAATCTGAGTTGGAAGAGACCTGCAAGGATCATTAAGTACAACTCTGAAGTGAATGTCCAATACGAGGATTGAACCCCAGCCTTGGTGGTACTAGCACTATGTTTTGACCTAGATGATGATGATCCCTGCCACTATGAGTCTAAATTTAAACATATCCTCTGTCTGGATATCTCTCAGTATCTGTTTTGCAACAGAAATGTTGTTGAAATGGAAAGGCTTTTGGCCTTTGCTCAGGGTGTCTGAAGGTCCCAGATACAGTATGTGTGATCAGTCCATGGGGCATGTGGAGAGCACAGGCAGGTACAGGCTCCTGGTCTGCATTTGTCTGGTAAACTGAGCTCAAATCATAGTGCATTAGGGATAGGTATTTAGGAAGTGTCGTGCATGCACCACTAAGTGCAAAAATAAGCATCTGAACCTATGGAGCTGACATTTAAGACACCACATCAGCAACTGAAATAGAGAGAGTGACTTGCAACAAGCAGTTCAGAAAGAATTTACGTCTATTCAAATGGTGAAATTTATTAATGAGCTGAAAAACAGCATAGTGTTTTGAAAATTGTTTGAACCCCATTCAGAGGACTGAAGTGATGCATATGCCTTATGCTGGTCCTCCACAGAGGAATGATATTCATCCAGTGTGAATACTTTTGAATAGACAATGAATATTTAAACCACATGGAGACAACTGATGAATAGAAAAAGAGGATAAATTATCAAATTAATTAATATTAGTAGTGAGTGCTTACAAATAGTGCTCATCAAGGACTAGACCTTTTGTTGCTCTGACTGGGTGGGCCCTTGCTGGTTTGAATTATCTTTGTGAGAAAGCGATCATCAAAGAAGGCAAAACATATTTTAAGAAACCCTTTTAATACAGCATAACTCAGAACAAAATATACTATTGTTTAATAAGGCTATCATAGGCAAAATTCAGAATTTATGAGAGTTTGCCTTTTGGCTTGAAAGCAGAACAATATCCTATTCCAATACATTTATTTTCTTATGAGGAGTTTTATTCAAATATAATGCATTTGATTATAATAACGTAGAACATAACTGGCCTATAAAAGTGGAGGAGAGAGCAGCAAGCCAAATGCTAATGCCTAATTTCTGTGAAGAAGTACTGAACAACATATTTATTTGGTTTTTATCAGTACCATTATTAACTCTTAGATGCAAAACATACAGAAAACAATGTAGAAATTCTACACTGTTTCTAGAAGATTTTGATACTTCCATGTGTACTTTTTCTGAATGCTATGCAACCCTCTCAATTTTAATCACTTTCAATTTCTTTAATGTATGACAGTCTCACTTTTAAGTTTTGAGATTTAGTGTAATGTCTGAATTCAATAAAAAGGAGCTTTTGAGATATTCTAAATAATTGTAAATATTTTAAAATTTGTTGATGAAAAACTTAAAAAGTACACATGCATTTTAATAACAAAGCGTACGTGTGTTTTGATCCATATACCATGACCAAAGCTTCTGCAGTGAAGTATTTCAACCATTAAATCTAATCATTTCAATTTTAAAATCTATGTTGTTTCATTGAAAAAAGTCTTGCATTTGCAGATTGTAAATTTTTACATTTTAGCAAATATTTTTAAGTATGTAAGTGTCCTCAGATAATTAGAAAATTGCATAAAAAGGAAGCCTACAGTCTTTCGTTTTAGGAACCTCACCCGAAAAAAAAGTATTGCCAGATGGAAGTATTATGCTTATTTGACTTAATTTTTCACTAAATTAAATGAATTACCCCCTGTCCATATCTCTTCTCTAGGTGTCCCAGCTTTACTTTTGGTCTGTCTTTCTTAGCTGACACCTTGTCAAGTATAACTTTGTTTCAGTGTAGTGTTTAATTTATACTTAGATGATCTATACTAAATCACAGTTTTCAGGTGTGTCTGCTACTGTCCCAGCTTTATTCCCATTGAAGTCACTGATTCCCCTTCCTCCCAGCCCTGATGTCAATAGCAGCAGTTAGGCCATTATCAAATATTATCAGAAAATTTGGTGTCTGTCAACTCTGCACAGTCAGAATAATGATCCTCTCTCTGATATATCCTAAAGTAGTCTTACTTGAGTTCAGTATAAATTAGAACTCTAATTTATGGATCTGCTGTCTTCCCAGTCTCAGGCCAATTGGCTGAAAAGAGATCTTGCCTCTTAATAATTTTATTTTTCTAAACCAATTTTCTTGCACCTAGATTTTGAGTTTTAATACAGGCCTTTGGTTTCAAAATATAGCAGTGTCATCACAATAGCTATTGGCATAATTAGCATTTTGGGTTTCTTCACAGTAGAAAGAAAATCTATGCAAAAAGTATCTTCCCAATCACAAAGGGATGCTGACCTGTGCTCTAGGGAAAATCCACATGCTGTGATCTGGAGGATAGAGAGTACATATACATTGTAAATAACTGTGTCAGAGGGAAAAAATGTACTGTGCAGCAGCTATAGCCTCTCCAGTAGTCTAGAAGGTGAAGCTGAATTGAAGAGGGTGGATATTTTTGCATTTTACCTTCTCAGGGAACAAAGCCTGGGAGCTAGCAGGGAAGAAACAGCTAGTGTGTGGATCCAAAACTCCAGAAGGGACCATAAGAGCAGGAAATAGAACCAGAGGGTAGTGAAGGTTGGCATCCTCTCCTCTGCTTCCCTCCCAGTGGTGGGGATAGCCCTGCCCCAAAGGCTCCCTGCAAACTCCTCAGCCAGCTCAGCAATGGAGGGGCATTCAGCTCTCCTCGAGAGATAAGATTATGTCCTGCCTTCCCTTCACATGATTCTTTTTTTTAACCCACATCTGTTTTGTTCTTTTTCATCTTACTTGCTGACTTAATTCTCCAAAAGTTATTTTCAATATTCTACATGTTAATGCACTGATGTGCTGCATGTCTTAAGTCACATGCTTTTATTGGATCCTCTTCCTAATTTGGAAAAGGCTGTATAGTAGGTCTCTGATAAGCTGATACCCATCTGCCCTGAGTCAGTTATGTGATATTAATTAACCTGCATTATGTAATGATTACCTGTATCAGTACATTAATCACTCTTCCACAAATAGTGCAGACTTACACCTGGGTGTTACCTTAGAGCTTTCTGTTATTTCATACTCTTGTTTGGGGTTTTGGCTGGTTCTAATTTTGACACATCATGATGTGAGACTCTCTCAGATATATGTTTTAATTGTCTTCTTAATCATTCCATTCCTCAGAAGGGTGAAAAATACAGCTTATACAGCTCAAGTTCCAAATGTCCATGATGCAACAGATAAAGCTTTCTCAAACAGTTATAGAAATCTTCTTTTCTTGTAAATTGCATTAGGACTGCTGTGGAAATCCAGTGGAAATAATTAAAAAGTGGTGAGAGCATTTGTTGCAAGCCCATCTTTAACATATTAAAATCACTCCTGAAACAATACTGGCTATGGACAAAAGGTAGTGTTTCAAGAAGAAAATACAGAAGAAAATAAAGAGTTGGCCTGCCACTCCCAACACATGCATGCACAGCCTGCCACAACATTTTTGTAGATTGTCCCATTTTTAAATTACCAGGATGCAAAATAGACACTTGTTTTATTTTTCACATTTGAAACAGTTAGATGACATCAGAGACCCCCATGTAAAAAAATTATTCTCATATGAATTGGACTCAAGAATAAGGTGAATTTAACTTTGGGCATCACTAATTCATGGATCACTTTACCAATGGTGGATGGATATGGGGAAATATTGTATCCCAAACTTCTTCTCTGAAATTTTCTGTTAGTAGAGGAACATATACGTGAATGTGTGTGTTGCAAGAAAGCTTTCTTCCCTATGTGCAGAGCAGACACCCCCTCCTAATGCAGTGTGCTACAATCCTTGCTCAGAGGTGTAGGACTTTCATAGATGGGTTTATTAGCTGGAAGCTAATAGTGCTATAGCTGGAAGACAGTGTATGGCACTGAAATACAGAAAAAGAAAAAAGTCTCCTCCAGTGTAAGAGAAAACTTCTTCTTAATGATTTTCCTATTAGCATCTGTGCCTAGTAAGATATGTTCATGGCCTGATTTAAAAATCAAGGAGGTTCTGACAAGGTGGGAAAAAATATTTACAGATATGGAATGCTAACTGTGGACAGCAGTTTCCTATTTAAATTGTGACAGAATTATAAAGGTTTGTAACTCACAAGTGGTGAAGCAAGAAGTACTGTGAATTACAAAAGTCCTATTACACATATCTGAGCAGAAAAGTGCTTTATTAGTAGCTCCCATAAATTTCTGGACTCCATCTCTTAATGCTTTAAGTGCATGAATTAATTTTTACCTTTTTTTAATGTGGTTTTATATATTTGACTAATATTGAAGGCAAGATAAGGAAAAAAGTAGCTCTTCCACAGTGAAGTTTATCACTCCATGTGTTAAAGTTTAGCTTTTTCTTTGGTTTGCAGAAGAAAGATTACCAGTTTTCTCCATTTTCTCATCTCAAGTTGTAGAGATTTTTGTTTGTTTGTGGAGTTGGTGTTTTTTGCCTTTTACCCTGTGGGACATGAGATCACAGATACCTAATCCATATTAAAGAACTCAACTTCTTAATGATATTTTCCACTGAATCCTAAAGAGAATCTGCAGGTGAAGAAAACCTCTGAGTTGCCTGAGAAGGACATTTTTGTCTTAATACAGACATGTACTGTCTAGCTGAGCCTTTATCTCTTTACATGACACCATTTCAAAGACATGAATAAGACCTGCAGTTGGGATCCTGTTGCCTATAGGTGCACTTGGAGCTCTGAATGGGGTGGCCACTCCCCACAGATACAGAGTGGTCTGTGCTGGAGTTTGAAATTGCCCTCATTTCTGAAGGCAACCTATATCTGCATCTCCAGATATATAGAATATTTTTGGTGCTTTAAGTTAAAAAAAAAAAAAAAGGTGAAGAAGAAAACTCCTGGAATCTTAGATTATGCATTTAAACCAGCAATCAACTATCCTCTTCTTTGCCTCTCCTTCACCCTTCCTCAGTCGATAGTTTTGGATCCCATGTAAATGCAACAGACATGACTGATTTAGACTGGAAAAAATGTGGAGGACTTGCTCTGTAATTTACTTCAAAGCAAAAATAAAGTGCCAAAAATAATATTAAAGTATTCAAGATACTTTTTCAAGGAGATATACTTTTACAGTAATTAATTCATGTGTAAAAAAAGGGGGGGGATTTTTTACAGAGCTGGCTGATAGTTTAACATAATCCACACATAATGAGTACTTCAGAAGCTTAAAGAATACAGGTCACATTACACTGCTAAAAACATGCATGTGAACATCACTAAGGCAGTTATTGAGACTCTATCTCATATCATCTCACAGGTTTATGTTGATTCTGACTGTAAATGTCCATATATTGTTGTGAACAGAACTTCAATTTCACATGCTACTTGTAATCATACCCAACACCTGTCAGGTATACAATATGTTACAGTTTCTGTATAGATTTTATATAGAAACTATTCTGTCGATTCCTGTAATTGATGTAAGAGTTTTTAAGTTGCTCATGACTATTCTATCAGTGATATACTGCTTTGGTAATCCCCAAGCAATGGGATAAACATGGGAAGGATCTTGTAGTCATGAAATATGGCTCTCCAATAACCATTATGGATAATTAATCACATTAGCAGACCGTACTGTATTTCATTGTCTTCTTCATGCATGCAGTTGGGTAGAGTCTAGATTGAGACTTTACAATACAAAAAAGAAAAAAAAACAAAACCAAAAAACCAACCAAACAACAATACACAAAAAAACCAACCAAACAAAACCAAATCATATAGACCAAAACCACCAAACAACCAAAAAATATAAAACTCAGAAAACAAGTGCAAGAGGAATATTAGCTTCTTGGACCAATACTAATGCAACAGGACTTCATGAATTCACAAGATGAGATAGACTGCACATATCAAGTGCTGCATTATAGAAAATCAAATCTTATTTTCTGTTAGAGAATATGTCCTGATTAGATATTATCATACATAATCTGTCTTGTTTTGAGATTTTGGACAATGGTCACAGACACTTTGTATGATTTTTCTGGTTAGCCTGTGCGTGGCCTAGGAGTTGGCCTTGATGATCCTTGTGGGTCCTTTCTATCTCAGGTGTTCTACTGTTCTCTGATTCTGTGATAATGGGGCCCATAACTGAGATGGACTGAGAAAGACACCATAGCTTTGGCTGCTATGCTTTGGCTGTATGCAAAAAGAGATTCAGAGTCACTGGAGACTGGAGAATAGGATGGAAAAAATTGGATAATGTTGTCTGTGGATGGATAGCAAGCAGAAAAATTTCAAGGAAGGTCAACATGTGCTCCCCCCTTCTACCTAAAGGAATTTTGTTTCTCCAGCAATGACTATCCAAGGATTGCTGTCATTGTGGGTAGTGTTATATATAATCCTGATTTGTTGCTCTCCTCTTCACTGTCCTAATGTCAGGAAATAAGTAAAATACTAAAGGTAACTGTTGGTGAGACACTGTATGGGCAAGATCCAGCTTTAAATGCCCTTTCTTGGGAATTTTATGTTGGTAATTCCAGGTTTCTGATTAGACGTTTGTCTGAAAGAAAGATATCTCTTTAGGTATTTCCAACTGTTTGGTTATTTTGCCTTTTAGAATTTGTCTGAATTGAAGTAAAGGCTGTACTAGACTGACCTTAATCCATTTCCCCGCTTCCACAAAAAAGGTGGTACATAGGGGAATTGCAAAATATTGGCAGTACCCATTTATCTTTGAATTCCATGTTTTTACAAAATGTATCACTTCTTCTAGAAGACTAAAAACTGTACTGTGCGGGTAAAAAACCCAAAGTTTTGATTGAACCTCTTCAATTTCCTATGTATTTGAGAGTTGATTTGAGATTTATTTGATTGCTGCTGCTACTTGAGATTTCTGACTGTACGGAATCTGGGAACATATTTTTCTCAGGAATGAGCAACAAGAATAAATACATTCATATCTTACATCAAGGAATTGGTGGGCTATTTTCTGTAACTATTTTTACTGTGATATTTTCTCCTACAATAAGTTTGCTGACAAGTTATTTTTCCTCACAGGAGCAGTAGACTCAGGGAAATAAAAGATGGAGAAGTCCTATTAGGTCATATTGTCAATTTTCCTGTCAACACAAGAATGCTCCTTGCAAAGAGGTTCTCTTCAGTATTTCTGTCTGCTGAGCCATATGAAAAGAGTCAAGAGTATGCATTTTCTGATGTAATAACAGCAGTGAAAAATGAGGAGCTGCTATTTAAATTCCTTTTTTGAGGCAAAGGTGGCCAGAACTAGGTGGAAAGAAATTCAAGGCAGTTCTTTACAAAGTAAAAAATTACTTGAAGTAGAAGTAAACAATGAATTTTACTGACTTTGTCAGAAATTATCTACTTTGGTAATGATAATTTGTTATTTTTATTTGCAAAATGTGCTGCACATACAAATGTCCACATTGGGTCCCATTCCTCTGGCCATTGTTCACAAAAACTGTCCTTACTTAGGACATACCACAGATTGCATTGAGGCTTGTCATAGAAGTAGGAACTGTTTTTACAAGTAATAGTTTTCAACAATGATTGCATAAGCTGTGAGAGGGAAAATGCAGTATGAAGAGCTGGGCAACAAATACATTTTCTGTTCTGGGAAAATTTTCATGTCATAAAAAATGTCCCTGTTGCATGGAGGGAGGGGAGGGCAGGAAACATCTTTAAAAATTTTCCATCCTGCAAAGAAGGTGTGGGTGTACTTGTTCACTAGCACAAACACGCAGATTAGCCAACTCCTCTGTTCTGTCCTTCACCAGCCTCAAGATGGCTCTTCCAGTGTAGGGCTTTCCTAGGCTCCTTCTTGCAGTTATGGGATATATGCGAGCTCTTTCTTGGCTTGATTTTTTTTTTTTATGTTAAATGAGGCATCTGCAGTGAGAATGAGTGTCCATAATATGGCCCAATTTTAAGTCTTACATAGTATGTGAGCAACTATCCGAAAAAGAGCTCTGAAGTCAGGTCTCACATCCCCAGAAGCCACCTGTGAGCTGTTGGCTGTCCTTGATCTTCACAGTTTCACACTGGAACTCCAAGGCTGTTTTTCCTTAGAAAGTCCCATGAGAACTGCTATGCTCCCATAGAGTTTCAGCTTCACTGAACTTACTCCTCATTTTCCATTATAATCTGTTGCATTAAAAAATTTGCCACTACCTCTATTTCTCCAGACTGCTAAGCCATACTTATAATAAAAGGGTTTTCTAAAAAAGAAAGCAAACTACATAGTACTTTTTTGAATAGAGGAACTCTGGTTTGCTCAGAAAGGCAAATTCTGCAATACTAAGAGACATCAAAAATACCAAGCAGGTCTTTCCTGACACTGTCCCTTTCCTCAGGTGGTATTTCTGGTTATTAGTATATGTCAGTTTATATCATTCCTTAGGAGGAAAAGAAGTATTAACTTGGCAGTGACTAGCTGTGCTCCGCTTGTAAAAAGTAACAAAACAATGAACCTGTTTGCTTCAGAGAGTTGTCTCTGAATGTATTTTGAGAGCAATGTTATAGGTAATCACATTATATCAGTTTTTTTCCTTACATATTTACCACTATGTGGTACTTCAGAAACAGATTAGGTAAAAAATACATATATCAGACTGAAACCAGTTGCTGCACTTCTTCACTACTGTAACCTTATGTGTAAATACCCCTGGTTGCATCCTGCTTATAACCCACTGAATAAATAACAAATTGCTTTTATTTGCTGACTTTATTTACTCAAGAAGACCAATGTATTATGGCATCATTCACAATATAATTTTTTCAAGTCCTTTTAATAAAACACAGAAATTTTTGTTTCTTATGTTTCTCAGTATTAGCTTCTGTTGCTGGCGGTGGTTTTTGTACCATAATCTGTACTGTGGCATAGAAATATATGTGGGATAACTCTTATTGTTTTTTGGGGGTAGTTTGATTTTGGTTTTACTATTTTTAAGTACATGACAACATTTATGATAATTTAATATCATTAATATAATATACAGAGTGCAGTTCTGTCCAAGTTCCGAATGAATGAATATCAAAAGACTTGGTGCATAAAAGAGATTGTAATCTTTGTCTAAAACTAGAAGTTGTCTTGGTATGTAAAAAATTCAGGAAACAGTGCAAATACTTGACATTTATTTCTTGAGTATAGTGTGTATCAGAACTGATACCTTATAAAGAAGATTGTTGAAAAGCAAGAATTACTAAGTTTTGCCTATGAATTTAACAATAAGATTTGGTTTTGGAGTGGGGTTTTTTATCTTTCACTTGGGGCTTTTAACCACTTTCTATTTTTGAAAGAAGTTTTAAATTCTTGTTCTTGTCTTGCCATGCTGTTTTATCAACAAATATGCATTATCTGCCTTTGACTGCTTACATATTATTCAGTTGCTTTGCCTCTGGGATCTCTTAAAAAGCTGTCCACAGAAATACAGCTGGAAAAGTGGCCTCTTTGTTTGTGTCACTGGTTAGTTTTTAATGCAGGGTCATTTTGAATTCAGGGGAATTTCTTATGCTTTCGTAAAGAAGCAGTACCTGATTTCTTCGAAAAAGCAATGCTTGAACACATGCATACTAATACTTTGGGCATAATTGCATTGTCTTTCAGCTTTCCAAATTACTGTATTACCTGAAATAAATGTGAATCCAGATTTTTTTTTCTTTCTTTTTTTTTTTTTTTGGAACTGCTAGGATGAACTTTGGTAAAGGGGAAAAAGCTAAAATGGAGAAAAATGCAGCCCTGAGTCTAGTGAATTAAAGGTACTAGAACCTGCCGTACTAATGCTGCAGGTTTCATGGCTTCTTTTTCAGGAAAAAAAATTAAAAAGTAAGCTCTCAGAGTATGAAGTGGAAGGTCATGCAAACAAAATAAATGTAGGCTCAAAAACCTGACAGGCTAACTATGAGATACCACTGGTAATGCAGTAACAGTAACCTCAAATAAAGTATGAGGTCTGTGTTAATTGAAAGATGCATTTCTAGAACAAAGGATGATGGTGTAGTGCTATCCAGCATGTGCTAGTTTTGTCCTTGTTGTGAAGATATTTAAACAGCTGCAAAGCCTTTACACTATATTTGAGGGAGATGGCTCAAAATTAGAACGTGAGCAGAAAAAGATCTTTTTTCCAGTCTGAAAAATCATAAACTAATCAGAAATTTTTTCCTCAAAATGTAGATAAACAAAGTGGAAAACAAGAAATCATGCAAGATTAAGATGGGCCAGAGAATCAATCATTATCGACTTATGATAAATTTAGGGAGGAAATCAAGTGCATTATAGTTCTGAGTCTTCCAGTTGGGAAGGCACAGCCAGAACTTGTTAATATGTAACTACAAAAGTTTTTTACCATATCTCTGAGAGTGGGAGAGTCAGCCTGATGGTGCAGGAAACTGCTTTTTACCTTATTTTCTCCTTCTTTTCTCCTGTATGAGGAGAGTAAGGTGGAATTGTTGAGGATAGCAGGGACCTCTTGAGATCATCTGGTCAAACTGCCCTGCTCACACGGGATCACTAGGTCACCCAGGATTGTGTCTAGTCAGGTTTTTAATGTCTCCATAGATAAAAACTACTACTCCTCTGAGCCAATGGCAGTGATTGGTCAAGAGGTAGAAAAGAGGTACCAGGTAGAACATTCATGCAGGTGGAACCAAACAAAGAGAGCTCCATTGGGCACATTTGAAAGTTTCCTGTCAAACATTTTTATTACTTCCAAGCTTTGCCTAGACTGACTCCAGCTCTTTAAAATCGGACCCACATAGATGTTTGTGTAAGGTGAAAAGATTGTTGGAGCTGTTTTATGCTTCAGAACATAGATTTGGGGGTTGGATGTGAAGGTTAGGATTCATGATCCTACATTGTTTCCAGATTGACAGTGTTGTAGCAGTATGACCTATTGGTCATTTATCATATATAAGATGTATACTCAAAGCTTTATACTTAAATTAGTTAGACTCCAATCCAGTGTAAAGCTAAGAACAAAAGAAGGGGGGAAAATAGTTTTTTACAAAATTTTTCCCCCTGAAAATTTCCAAAGCATGTAAAGATCAGCAGTTGAGTAGTAGTGACATTTTTGTGTCATGTTTCTAACATGTGAAAGAACTTCTGTTGAAACAACCCTGCTGTAGTGACCAACTTGGATTTCATGTAGAGTTTAGGTTGATAGCATGGAGTTCAATGGAGTCATTAAGGGCCAAATCCTGATTTCCTTGCTAATGTACGTGGTTCTTGTGGCTTCCATGTGACTTTAAATTAAAAAAAAAAAGATTTTTTGAAGATATTTCTTTCATCAACAAGCTTCCAAAGAGGTACTTAAAAAATATATCACCATATTTTTCTTCAGAACTCTGAGATCAGTAGGAGTGGTTGCTTAATTTGCTCCTAAATTATGTTGTAACATTCACCTCAAAATTCTAGGATCTAAAGTACAGTTTTGATGAGAATGTATCTCTGAAAAGAGATACATTCTGAAAAGTCTGAAAAGACAAACTGAATGCTTTATCATGTGATGTGCTGAGAAAGCTAAATAGAGGTGATTTTTTTTTCAAATTTTTTATTTCAGGGTGAATATGGCGTACTGACCTTAATGCCTCTTCTTACTGCCCAGCACTTCAGAGCAAGACCCATTCTAACTGTCTTGCAACCTCACTTGTTTCATACTGAGATTCAGAGAAAAGCTTTCTTAAGGTGCCATTGCAAAGTTGGGTCAGGTATTTACCTTCCAGAAAACTTCTGTCTTATGAGAGGGAAGACCTGCTGATAACTTACCCAAACAAGCTGGATAGGTATTCCCTTACCACTGTCCTAGTAGGTGTATTTACAAGATCAGTTTTCTAGCAGAGAAAAGGAAGTTATCTAGTGTTGATAGTAAAGTAAGTTTTTACAGGGAGGTATTGGATTTCAGTATTCCCCTTTCCACCTGCATTATCTTTTACAGATACCAAATGACAATTGTTTGCTGACATTTTAGTGAAGACTGAGTGAGAGAGTAAGCAGTTGAGGGGAAAATCCTTGTCTTGTGCAGCCAAAGTGAAAAGAAAAAAAAAAATCTCTTGGAGAGGGGGGTGCTAGAAAACAAACATGAAAATCATTCTTGCAATTGAATGTTTTCACTGATATTTTAAAAATGTTAACCATTGTAATTTTGCCTCATAGCTGATATTCTGATCCCAATCTTCTGTTCTTTTGCCTGTTTGGTCTTTTGTTGTCATTGTTTCTTTAAAACTTAAGGTTTGAGGCCTTATCATGTCTCAGGGTCTTATGAGAAAGTATTTTATTGATTGGGTAGAGGTTTTTCTAGTGGGACAAGACCAGCTGAAAAGGCCCTAAAACACAAAGGCATTGCTGAGGGTGCAAAAGCCTCCCAAAAGATAAACTTTTAAACTTTGTTTTTGTTTTGTTCTGCTAGTATACCATGGCAGGCTGCCTGGGTTACTCTTTCACTAGGTATTCAAGTAAAGCTAACTTTGCATTTGCATGCTATCTTAAATTTTGGTCTTGTTTATTGGCTGCTAGAGACCTCAGCAGGGCAATGAGCTTAAAGAGACAAAGCAAGTGAAACTGCAACAGCTAGCTACAGAGAGAGCATTTACTCTCACAAAATTCCTTTGTTTTTTTGCATTTGGATTGGGTTAAATGTCTGCATACACTCGTTCATGGACAGCTGATTTTATCAAGGACAAAACTTGGTGAGACGCACAGGTGTGTTTAAAACTCTGGCTTGATGAAATAGCAAAGCCATGACTGGCTGCTGCTAGTTAAATCTGTAAAATCCATAGACTAAAGCCATAGTCAAAAGTAGCTTCCTCTCTCATAAGAGTCCTTCATCTCTCCTTCTAGTCCTGTAGAAACCAACATGGCCTATGCACTGTACTGTATCTTAACATACAGTAACATCCAGAATAGCTGGTTTGCAAGAGCAGCTTCATGAAAAAGTGGATTGTACTTTAAAAGAAGTCAGAAATCAGGAAAGATTTAGTAAGGGTAGCAGGGGGATAGAGGTCTTCTGCATCCTTCTCAATACTACCCTTCCCAAAGGCAAACCAGCACAACTGAAAAAGCTGTGTATCACCTGGCTTTCATATTAATATTGCTCTCCATGCCATTCTGTAGCTGTGAGCCCACCAAGGTCTGCAGAGTTCCCTGACGCCTGAGGCCTGATCCCTGTGCAGAGGTTTTGCTCTGCCACTCCAACAGGATGAATACAAATCTGCAGAAGAGGCTGCAGTGTCTTGCTGTCAGTGGATGCTGGTTTCTGCCTTGCTTTTCTGAGAATCAGTGAGATTCATGCAGGAGGGTAGAAGGGACTTTGTTGCAAGCACTGGCTTATGCTGCCAGACAATGCTGTGGAGACAGCAATCCATGATATTGTGGCTGCTGGGGAGATCATCCCTGAGCACTGCAGCTTCTGACAAGCATTTTTACAGCAACACTGAGCAGTGAAAACTGCTTCATCCTGCTACATGTGGCATTATTACAGCTCCACTTATCTCTGTTCCTTTGGATTTAACTTTTTGTCTTATCACTGCATGGTTTGTTACTTGAGATGACCCCCAGGATTATAGAACAGAATACTTTCCCACATGGGATGTCTGCTATCGATTTTGGATGTTGTATAATCTTCCTTCCTCACCATTCCTCTCTTGTTCTTACAAAAATGTTTTTTGGGAGAGAAGAGGAATCCAGTATGAAGACAAGTTGTACTGTAAACTGTGGCACTAAGGAAGCTATGTCCACAGCAAAAACCCTGTAGTCCTCAAGGGCTCTCCCACAGTATATCCAGTATTCTTTTCACATTCCTTGGAGCTGAACCCTGTGTACCCATTACCCTCTCCTCCCCCTATCACTTTAGTATCATTTAGTGTTTCACAGTAGGTTGCAAGGCATCAGATGTTGCAGGATCCTCTGGGCATGAAGGAAAGAACTTCTGGGAGCTGCTGTGGGTGTCCTTGCTGTGCAGGCATGACCAGACTCTTGTTGTGCTCTCCTTCCATCCTTGAATTTCCAGAAATTTATAAGAATCTGGTATCCTTTCAAGTCCTATCATCTCCCACCTTTGTCAAAACACAGTCCAGACTAGCATAAAAGTTCAAAACTGGGAAAAGAGGCAGATGCACAGAGACCATAATTATTCAAGTCTATTCCTCTGCAGAACTCAAGCTTGCAATGCTCAATTTGCAGCATAACTGGTGTCACATTTGTGGGTAAGGGATTAGGTTAACCATTAATACGGGAATGGGGGTTCATGTTCTTCCATCCAGGTTATTTTGCTCAGCTGTGAATGTTGTCTCTGCCTCTCAGGGACTGCTCTCAAATGATTGCAGACAGCAGCACCATGCAGAGCCCCTGGAAAGAGCTCTTGAGGTTGTAATAGGGTTCCCCGTGGCATTTTTCCAATTTTGTTTCTGCAAAACTGGATACCTATGAAATAATTAATTTCCATTACATCAGTATCGTAATTGTTGCAGCAAAACACAGAACACAGATCATTCAGCAGTGTTACAGAATTTGTTTGCATTGCTGCTTTTTTTTTTTTTTTTTTTTTTTTTTTTTTTTTTTTTTTTGTTGAGTTGGGGCTGAGTTGAGTTAGGTTGAGTTGAAAAAATAAGCAAGCTGCATGGAAAGGGTGAACATATACCCAGGAAATAGTTTGCTGATAACATAGGAGCCTTCATGTCTGGTGGGTGGTGCCTTAAGTTTTCTTAACAAAGAAGTGAGTGTTAGTTCTTCAAATAAAAGTTACTTTTTGCAGTCACATAACCAAGGCTGAGAATTTCCAAGATGAAAAACTTGGCCTTTTATTTATTTTTCTTTTTTAATTTTTTTTAATGGAACATAATTTGAGTGGGATCTCTTCCAGCAACCCCCTACCCCCCACATTGCCCTCCCCATCTTATTAGGATTACAGTATCCCAAAAACTCTTTTAGTACTGTGAGCAAAGGAAACAGAAATGGCTTTGCATTATGAACTGAACAGAGATTAAGTTATTGGAGGACTTGAAATAGCTCTTTCTCAACTTCTATTCCCATGAGGTTATCCACATAAAGTTGCTGTTTAGTACAGGGTCAGTGTGATGAAATTTATTTGTTGAGTCTCTTCAGTGCCAAACCTTTTGCCAACAATGTGATCTACCTGATAGTGGTACTATTTCAAAAATATCCAGTCAGTAACAGAAATGCCATATCTGTAGAGTTTCAAAGACAGCAGTAGTAAGTGGGATCAGAGCAAAGAAATCAAAACAAAAAACATCTCTCCTTTTAATAAAATAAATGGATATAATGATTACTTAGACCATTTACAAGCTATGAAAAAGTAGACATCACTTTTTCATTTCACATACCACCCCTGCCCCTAAGCTTGGGAAATCTTTTTTTATATGACTCTATCAGTGGACTGTATTGGATGTGTTTGTGTCAGCCGCTATATAAATTAATTAACTCCTAGCTGTCTCTTTCAGATAAAATTGCAGGAGGAGAGTACAGGACCAAAGTGTTAAGATGGCATAGACTGTGGATTTTGCATACGGTGTCCATTTTTTTGCTTTTGCTTTATTACATTTAAAGAGTTCTCTACCTAACCATTTGCTATACTAGAAAATCTGCAGTACTGTATATCTACATAAATTATACATAAAATAAAGGCTTAGGAAATGAAGGCTTGCCATTTTAAGTACATATGTTGTAAAATTATATATGCATTTATTTAGTCTCCAAACTGCAAGGGAGCGTTGTCTTTCATTTTATTTTTCAAAACCTTTAATTACCAACATCAAATGAAATTATGATAATCTCCCCTTTGTTTAGTCATCTGTGAAATGAGCTTATGGCAATGGTTTCCTCTAAGTCAGTACCACATCAAAACCCTGGAGTGTACGGGAGGCGTGTGTCTGTGTTAGCTATGGCCAATTCAATTTCCCATTTTGCATTTTATAGGGAATATATATATATACAGGTATAGGAATACCACAAGAAGCTTTCCACTCAGCAGCCTGCCTTTATTTCATTGAAGACTAATATGAAACGCTGGAAAAAGTCCATCAAACCTTTGCCCACCTCTGAAGCTTGGAATGGATCAACTTGAGACAAGTAAAACCACCCTTTTCAAAAGCCTCACTGCTCTGACCTGCTGTCCTACTGTGCACTATAAGGTAATGTGATTTGACCATTATGCTTTCTGTTTACATTCAGATATTAGCCAAAATTGTTTAAAAAAAACAAAAAAGCAAAGAAAAAGCCAGTAAATTGCTTTTGTGTTCTCAGTAACATAAAATAGGGCATATACAATGCAAAGGCCCGTTTCCATATGTTGCATTGCAAAATAAATGTCTGGCAGGAAGAAAAGTTAGCCATCTGTAGTTTCAAATTTCTACATGCCCAGGATGGTGTACCAGCTGATAACATTATGGCAGCTTCTTGCTCACCTCAGCTGGTCAGTATGCTCTGACCTATTCAGAGGGTGTGTTTTACCTGTTGGCTCACCTTCACACCAAGGGTTGCTTCTTCATGACTGCCTGTTGCATCTAGGCTGCTGCAGAAATCCTGCAAGACAGTGACATCCTTCTGTAGGAATCTCACAGCCATAGCAGGGAGTACAATTGTATTTATTAAACTTAGGGTTAACCCTCATTTGATGAGCACGGATCCTGCCTGGTAGGCATGCTTTCCCCCTTTTCCCCTGGTCCTCAGGTTTTGGCTATAGGACATTCTCTTACATTTAAAGATTTCAGAATGTCATGGAGGTTTTTTTTGGTCTGAGATAGTGTTGTCTAAATATAACACAAAACACTTTAAACTGCCAGTACTTCTTAGAATGAGCAACTCTGTGGCAGGAGTTTTTCAGGCTCAAGCAAGGTAGGCTCTAGTTTGAGGAAAGCAGACTCTTGAAGGCAAAATTACAGCCGTAATGGGTTGCTCTCTGTCTTTATTGAAGGACATAGGGCTGTGCAAGAGACTGAGCTCCTGAGCCTTGGACTTGGGTAGCAATATTTCCCAAGCTGCTGGTGTATCCTAGTCAGTGCCTTGAAATATTTTGGCCCTGATTTTTTCTTCACCCACAGAATGACAAAATTTTGTGTTGCCTACGTGGCTGAGATTCCCTTTTGTAAGGCTGCACATGTTCAGACAGCAGATTTTGAAAATAAGGTGGAGAATGTGTCAAGTGCCTGCAAGGTGTACTGTAACTTTGTTTAAGACAGGTTAGGATTGAGGGTGGGCCTCATAGTCATGGTTCATGCCCGGACTGCTTGTCATAGTAGCAGTATGAGGAACGTGTCCAGTGTTGTCAGTATTATTTTAGGAATTTAATCAAGGGCCATATGCTGACTCAGTCACAAGGGGATGATAAAAATCTCCTCTGGATTCTACTCTCACAGAACTTGTTCTCACTCTTTCCTCCTAGCCTATATTCTTTTTTTATACTAACAACTGAACTCTGATTATATTCTAAATGATTTTTTTTCTCTTTCTCTGATGTCTTGATTGTCCCATTCTTTGTATGTTCTTCTGATTGCAATTAGAAACCAGTAGCACTTAATTCAAACTAGTGGTATCAGAGGATTCGAAAAATCCACGTGATGAATTAATTCACACATCCTTTATTCAGATGAAGAGATGTCAAATGCCAAAATTAAAAAAAATAATTAAAAATCAATATTTCAGGAAATTTCAGTCTTTCAGGTTTCTGTATTTTAACAATTAACATTAGAGGAAGACAGCAGTAAATGATTGGAAATCTTCAGTTTGACAGTCTTGATATGGACACTGGTAGTTCAAATGCATGTCATCCAACCCTTCACCCCTTTGTCTTAATGATAGACTGCTTGGTATTTTCTCCTAAAGCTTTATTTATCCTATTGTGTGTTAAGTTTCCTGTGCCAAATTCTCTAGGTCTGTTTTCATAATTTACATGATAAGATAAACAGTATTTGTCTGCCGAGGAAGGTTAAATTGCCTGCCACTTGCTTTATGTTTAATCTGTTGCTTCAAATAAGATAGAGCAGATACAGCACATGAATAATATCAGAAATGTATTTTTGTGGAATGCATATTGATGGAGTTTTAAAACAAGTAAGCATTAATTAGTCTTGGGCAAAGGCTATTGAATTAAACTCTTTAGTTCCCCAAATTCTTCTGTCCTTCTTGTAAAGACTTCTGCAAACAGGCCCACATTGATCAGCATCCTACGCTTGTGCTGAGCCAGTGCTCCAGTCCACTGTAAGGTGAAGCATGTTGGAGAGGCTGGGGATTTCCTGGTGGGCCCCCTTGCCTACTCTGTGTGATGTAACCCAGGGAAACAGCAGTAGACCTGAGGCAGCTCTGGGCAGTACAGGGGAAAAGGTGATCTCTTCTGTAACTTGGCTGTAGGCTTCAAAGACAGCCCAGGCACAAACAAGTTGGCACCATGGGGCCAGGCATGCTTGTGGATTCACAGCCATCCCACCTACAGTGGCAGAAAGTCAGCAGCTACTGATTCCTGGACCTGCTCCAGCTTGTCAGCATCCTCCAAGGCTGACAGAGAGCAGCCACAGTCTCGCTGAAAGGAACGGGGATCCAGGCAGAAGCAGTGCTGCCTTAGAGAGCTGGACAGAGAGGCCATACAAGGCAAATCTTTGAGAGTCTGAAAGATGAGCTGAAGCTGTTGTCAGACAGGTTTTTCTTTTGGGAATTTGGGGTTGTGTTCATATTTTGTAGAGGTGGAAAGATAGAGACACTGTACACCACCGGATGGATAAGCATTAGTATTAAACAACAGCTGGAGTATGTTTCTCAGAAGAGATTTGACCTCTGTGAAACTGCAGCCCTCGAGAAAGGAAAGTGTGAGGTGGAGGGTGGCTTGTTATGTTATACTTCAGTGCACTTTGATGCGCAGCAGGGGCAGCAGACCAGTGTGGAGAACTGTGCCACTAATGTGCAAAAGAGCAATAAGCTGGAAAGACAAATTTAGGTGACTCTCAGAGGATTGTGTTCCCCCCCACTATATGTCCTCACAGCCTACCTCCCTGCATTCTTGAGCACCTCCCCAGAATGATACTACATTTTAAAAAGATGTTGAATACTCCAAGTCCAGGTATTATGGTGTGACATTTCTCATATGAATGGGCTAAAGAGTTTTGTATCCAGTACAAAAGAAACAAAACAGCCACATGGAATTTTGTATTCACAGGAGAGTATATAATATAATTTGGATTTTTCAGCCTTCATAAAACTGATACACAGAATTAGTTCAGGAGGATATTGTGCACTTCTGTTGAAAGGTTTGACGTGAGTACTAGGAGGAAGAGAAAATTGGGCAGTGGAACAAGATGAAAATTTGGAAACCAGAAAGTAACATGTTGGGTTATTCCAGTCAGAACCAAACAAATGGTAGTTACCAACTCCAAGTACAGCAATGAAGGGCTAAATTTTATGAAAAACAAAACAAACCAAAAAACTTCCATGCAGCTGTCTGTTGATAATTGATCATGTCAAGACTGCAGTTTCAAAATATTTAAGAGAGCTTTGCCCTTGTCCTGGCAAAAATCAGGTTTTTACTTCATTAGTATATATCTCACACTGATTTATTGCATTGCAATTGCTGTAGCTTGGCATGTATGTAGCTGAAGGCCATGTTTAGAATTATAGTGTTTAAATTTTTTTGTTTTAATTAATTTTGTGTTAAAATAATTTAGAGCTACTTGGCCCAGATACCTTCACAATAGAAGATTTCATTTGTCCATGTGATATTTCCTGGTAAAAGAATACTTAGATAAATAAAGAACAACATGAGGAAAAAAAAGGAAAAAGAAAAAAACAGAAAGAAAAATGAAAAAGAAAAAATAAAACCTGCCAAACACTAGGCAAGTTTTCATACTGGCATTCCTTTCTACGTTATCATCATCATCAGACATCCCCTCAAGTCCTGCCATGGTATTGTTGATTTTGTATTATGAGAACAAGACAAGTGCCTGGAGGTGCTGCAGATAGCATAGCTGGATTAAGGAAGCCTGCAAATTGTGGCAGCAATTTCCATTAAAATTTTTTAATTACCACATGGACCATGCCAAGAAGCTATTGCAAAATATGGACAGTTTGATTTGTTTCGTGTCTCCAGGGTACGTTGTAAAATGGGAATCTGGGCCTATTACCTTTAAAAAAGCGTCACTGTTGTAGACAGACAAATATATGATGCTTGCAGTGCCAGTGGTATTCTGCTAGGTCAAGAAAAATGACTGGTGATCCAAACAGTCTCTTGTTTTTTAGCAGATAGAGGGACTTCTTTCTCATTTGCTAATTTCCTTCTCCAGCAGAAGCCCCTTTTTGGCATATTTATTTTAGTGAGATGCCGCCATCTCCTAAGGTGTCCCATGTCCCAGTGCCTCACTTCATAAGGGAGGTATAATACAGGACAGTTCAAGGGGAGGCAGACTCCACCCTGAACTGAAGAAATATGCATATTAGCAGGAAGGCAGCTGAGATTTCCCAGAAACCAAACCCCATATGTTGTCTCTTCCTCCACTGTATTGTCGAGGGCAAATACAGCTGGGAAGCTGAGGTATTTTTTAAATTGCATCTTTAAAACTTTTAATGTTCAAAACAGACTACATGGAGACATCTGCTCGCTTACCATTCAGTGAGTCATGACTCGGTGTTGTTTTGGTTTTTCCAGTGTGAGAATTTTTATTTATCAAGATTGTTGACCCTGTTACAGGACATAAAAATTACCAAGGATACAAATTTAAGCATTATTTTGTCAGGGTTTTGTCATTTAGCTGTAGATTGGGTCCTGTTAAAAGGTTTTAAATTCTTCACATCTGCTGTGCCACAGCAGAAAAAAACAGAGCTTTGTCTGGAGTTTAAAGTGTGGTTACAGTCAAAAAAGTGACTGTGAAAAAGGCATGTTCTTAGTCAACAGATTCATTCCCTATGTGTATTACCACTTTCATATGCATGCTTGACATGTGAGAGTAAGTCTGTCACTACATTTCAATCCCTTTGCCTCTGGAGTGCCTGCAGGCCTATGGAGAGCAAAATGTGGAATGCTTTCTTGCACATCACAAATGGGATCCTCAGTGAAATCCGGGCAGCAAAATCCTTTGCCATAGAGAGGGTGCATGAGACAACCTAACTTTCAGAGACATGGCTGATGGCGTAATGCTGGTTAACCTTGCTTCCGTTTCCATTCCCCCTCACATGCCTAAACAGAAACAGAGCAAAACAAACCCTAGCCCAAAACCCAGTGCACGTACCATCTTTTTGGTTTCAAACCAAATAAATTTGATCTGGAAGTCATTGAGAAACAGTAAACATGAAACCCTACCGTGACATATTTACAGAGTGATATATTCAGAAAATGACCGCACTTAAATAAAATAAGTTCAAAGACCAGTAATCAAAACCAAATATGGTCAGTCCATCTTCCAAAGAAAAAAACACAAAAAACCCAAAAAAACAAGAAACCCCTGAAACTAGCATTTCTTGAGTTGGACTGATACTTGTATATGAGTGGTAGCAAGCAAATGATAAACTGGTAGGATTTGAAGTAGAAAAATTAGCATTAGAAGAACAAAAACTTAGGTGAACAAAAAGCTTGAGGCAAAATTTATGTGGTGGCTTTCATAGTTTATGTTATTACTGTTCTAGAAAACTAAGCAGAGACTATCCCTCTCTTTCCTCCTTGGACTGCTTTAAGTTTATAACACAGTAGTGAGCAAATCACTGCCATAATTCAATCCTAACACTTTTCCTCTGCTACAAGTGGCAAGCCCAGCTAAGGTTGAAAACTCATTTTTCATAAGCCTTTTTTCTCATCTGCATACTTCTGAGCTGCTCTGTCCCACAGGGGTGGGGTGAGTGGGCATGGGTTTCTGCTATCCCAGAGGCAAGTAGATGTGCTCTGGTTTGGGCTGTCTGCAAATTACTGATGTCAGGTAACATTGTAGTCCCTCACATTCTTGCAAACTGTGAACTGTATGAGAGGTGACATGTAGGAGGGTGAAAATTATATCTCTGGAACTTTCCAAGTGAATTTCCACATGTGGAAAGGCTGAAAGAAGCTGTAAATTGGAGACACTTACATTCACTTAAGCCCTTTAAACTTTCTTCTGAATCCATTTCTATATCCTATTAGGTGACCAAATTTGAAAGCCTCTTTTCTATGCTGACAAGCTACTAATTTATCAACTTGTGTATTTTGAAGTGAGTGGGGAAGAAGGAAGAGAATAACAATTTTGATTAATAACTTTCATCTTTCTTGCTTTACGAATTATTACTCTTCAGCTGCCATGTGTTCTTTCCTATAATATTTCACTTGCACTTGTTCTGTTTTCTTCCTGTGATGGAAGTCTCAGTGGAAAGTACTATGTCATGTAAATAATATACACATGACAGTCTATTATTTTCTGAGGTTATTAATCCCTGTAGAGTTGAGAGCTTTCTGGTTTGCCTTAATGTAAAATCCATAAGCATGTTCCCACACAGAAAAACTTTCAGACTTGTATTTCAAAAAGCTTAGAAAAGGTCTTTTGTGAGATTTCCTGAGAAATTTTAAGAAAGTTAAAAACCTGCTGATAAACTTTGAGATGCAGATTAGGATTCAGACAGGCTTCACTTTCAACTCTGCATAACTACTTACAGATATTTAAAAATTACTAAAGCCCCTGCTGTTTCTAAGTTTGGTGTGCATTAATGAAGCCTTGAAGAAATCAGTTTTAATTGAAAATGGCACCAAAACAAGTTGTCCCTCTCAGGGACAGTGAAATATTAATGTAGGGACTTGGAATCAAGCAATCATGGAGTACAAAAGAGGTGTTCCCAAGGCCTCATATCTATACATAAGTAATGTCTAATTTTTGCCTGCTTTACTATGTATCCTTACCAAATTCTTCAGAAAGCTAACTTAGAAATGCATGTATGCTTGTACAGAGCTTTTTCCTAAGTTGGAATTTTCCTGAGAGAATGTCTAATTTACACCTATTTTACTTAAATGCACAATATCAGAGTTTCAGTGTTGTAATTAGACAAAATCAAAATAAAGTAAACTCCTCTTGCAGGGGACTATTTTCACCCCAAGTTTTTACTTTCTAGCTGCTTCTAGAAAGTCTTGCTGTTCTAAAATGGAAAAGAGCGTATTTTTTTTTTTCCTGAGGTGGAATTTTCCTCTTTCCCCATACTTCCTCTCCCTTTATTTTTACAATCACTGAACTGTTCACCCTTTAAAAAAAATTAAATGTAATCACCTGCAGCCAGAGGCTCAGAAAATATAATCCTAGTGATAGCTGTCTGAGAAATCTATCATTGTCTGGAAGCAAGAGCTGTGCTATTGACTTCTGTTATCATTTTTGAAGCAGTTCCTTTTTCTGCAGGATCTATACCTTAAGAAGCATAAAGTTTGCAACAACCATTATTAGATAAAGGTTATATTATCTCCCTGAAGGAAGTAACTCAGGAGAAGTAAAACTAAAAGCCTGTAAAGCAGAGAATGGAACAGTCCATTTAATGGACACTTGGAAAAAAGAAAACAAAATGACTTACACAAAGGTTGAATAGAAAGAACCAGTAAATATGCAGGCTGTGAAATATTTTTACTTCAAATACATGTGATGCCCCATAATCTCTTAATAATTTATTTGGCAAGAAAATAGTTGATTTTCAAAAGGCCTGGATTGCCCTCTGTCTCTCCGGTCCCAGGCATCTCCAAGCTCTAAAACCCTTGCAGTGAGGGAGATCAGGCAAAGTGGTGCAAAACCTAGGGTGTTCTCTTTGGAGATCAGCAGGCTCATCCTATTAATGCCAAAGAAGTAGTTAATATGAAATAGGCTCCAGTGACTCACAACAACTCTCGTGTTTCCCTGCAGGCTGTCCCTGAGGCAGTGGCAGTGTCTCTTGCCATGTTCTCCCGTGTCAAACACACAGGTAAACCAGCTCAGGGCTATGGAAGCATCACAACTTGAAAGCCTGTTCTGAACACACCAAGCAATCTCTTCAATACCTCATCTACACCGTGCTGAGTTCAACTTGAGAAAGTAAGTGGGGAAGCTGAGAAGCAAACACATTTTTAAGACTACTGAATCTAAGGGCAAATGCCTGACTAGAAGAAGCATCACAGAAATAACAGTGAGAAAGTCATGTCCAAGCTGCTGGAAGTGGTCTTTCTAAACACTGAATCTTGTATCCCTGGGTTTTACAAAGATCACACAGAAGCCAACGCCACAGTGAATCTTAAAAACCAATTACATGTGTGGTTTACCTCCCAAGGTCTTCCCCAGTATTATTATCTCTAACAAGGGGACCAGTTTTATAATAACAGTCAGTGTTGGCTAAACCACTTGAATGCCATTAAGAAAAGTGTCTTCCTCCCTGGATTACAATCTAAAAGGTTTGACTATTTATTTTAATTCAAATTGTAGTAAAATTATAAATGGCCCCTATAGAACCAGTAGCTCCTATGCATAAATTGTATGCCATTAACTGTAAAAAAGACAAAAGAAAAATTTTGGAAAGTTTAATAAGAGTATTTACAGTTCATAACAATCAAGCTTTTAAATGTGGTGTCATTATAGTGTTGTTAGGTTTGGGCTTTTTTTTTGCTTTCACATTTTAACCTCTCTAATGAGGAGGAAGTTGGTGCTGAAAATACTGGCATCAATACCTGCTCTAAGTGTAAATGCCCTGGCCCTGGACACATTTCTATTGGCAGAAACAGTATGAATTCTGCACTGACCTGGAATTTTGCAATTTTCTTCTTCTTAGCAGCATGAGATCTTCTGGAAAGTCCCACTGGGGATTATGTTTCCATGTTCTTCCCTCCTTTTCCTACCTCTGACACCATCTGCTAAATTGGATTTTGGTAAATTGCATAGCCACTCCTTTAATACTCTTACTTCATACTCTCAGTTTTTTCATTCCAACATTCCCATACTCATTGCTCTCCAATGCTCATGCAAACAGACTGGAATTAGTCTTTTTTATTGGGTTCCTAAGCATGCCACTGAGGATGTTTACTAAGGAAGGAAAGACTGATATGAACCTGATAGATTAATGGAGAACTGGACCCAGATTTTTTAAGAGAGTCCAGAATTTCATCTCTGGTGAATAATGCACTGAACTTTGATTAATTCCTGCACAGTGTCTTTGACTGATGAAAGGGACACTTCTCAAAAAAAAGCAGCCATCTAAGTTTCACATACATATGTGCAAATGGCCTTAGGATCGTTGCAGTGAGACTTCAGATCCTGTCCCAAGTTCCATGCTGACCTCCAATTAAATGTTTTACCATATACAATCAGCCAGTTACACCCTGATTAATATTCCTTACCTCAGACTGTATCTAAAACAGGTTTTGAGTAATAGAGGGAAAAAGTCCAGTCTCGTTCTCAAGTAACACTGAAATCCTTTATTCTTGAGTTAAAACAAATTCATGGAAAGCTAAATTGTGGGCTTACAGAGGATACATTTTTATTGAACTGGATAGAAAGAAATGACCTTTTAGTCGCATTTAGTTTTTTTTCTATATGAGAGACAAAGGTTTATTAAATGTGTTCATCTCTGCTGTGCTACAGCTGGGTAGCCTTAAGACTGTGGTCATGTATTATAGCTTCTTCTGATACATCCCCTCACTGGTTTAGATATCGAATTTTTATTTTAGATTCCTTATCCTTGTAAGGAGACAAGAATTAAGTAACGTGTATGTCTGTGCCTGTTAGTCTTTGGATCTCTTTGCTTTCTACTCTTCTCCATCCTTCACTCTTCCTTCCACAAATTATGTCATTTAACTCATGGTCATGTTCAGCCGGGCTTGGCAGGCAAATAGACATCTCAAAGATGGGTCTGTCTGTGCAGATTTCTGGGGGTGATCAGTTGACCTGAGTAGTGAGGTCTGAATGAAGGTGCAGTAAGGATGAAGCAAGAAGAACAGGTGTTGTGACCTGTCTGACAAGGCCTTCAGACCCCACTTCCTCTCTGGATAAGTGACATGCTCTCTCTGCTGAATAAGAGACCCTATCTAGGTTTTTGGCAAAATAATGAGAGGGAAGTGGGTTAATGCAAGAGGAAATTCCTCATGAGACAAACTCCTCATGAGACATATGTAAGGATGCAGATTTCATTAGTTCAGCTGTACCAGAATGACTTTGAAGTACCTCTAAAATTGAGATAGGTTCTAAGTTCTTCAAAGAGTTATTTTTTTTCCACCCAAGATATTCAGCTGCTGGTTTTGTTTTTGTGCACAGATATATTTCTTCTAGTTAATTTTCCTTTACCCATATGAAGGCTATTAACACAATCAAATACTTTGACTCAGTAGTTCCATCTGAGAGACATGTATTTTTCTGTCAACAAGAAAAAACAGTAGAATTCAAAACAGATCAGTTCTTCAGGATTACATTTTTTATAAGATACCATGCTTTTGACTTTATGAATGAGAGACACGTGCTAAAATGACATTTTAAAAGCAGCTAGTGTAAGGTTTGGGAAGCAAGTCGGGACAACGCTTTGGGAAAATAACATCAACCTGTAAGCAAGCCATTTTCATCATATACCAGTGGTTCTCAATGAGTGAAAATCCAAGAGGTAACACATCCACTGGGATTTACTGAAACACTCCCTTTTCTGGTAATATCACAAGAAAAAACAAAACAAAATAATGTCGCGCCTTTAGCCTTGTGATGTCAGGAGTGGTGCCATATGTCATCTTAGGACAAACTGCCAGTCAGTAATTGCACCCTGTCTATTATTTTTGTTTAAAATTATTTAAACTCATTCCCTACAGATAGAAGTCTTCACAACAGATTGTTACTACTTTGTTATTTTCTAGATGGTTTTATTCTTCAAACCTACAATATAATGACGAGATGTTCACCCAAGACAAATTTTCATGATTCTGTTCTGCTAGAGTCAATGATTTTGCATTCTGGACATGAGATAGTTACTGCCAGTTGTGAGCATGAATCTTGTACCCATGAGCAGTTAGTCACCTGGTGAATGGCTGGACTGAAAGAGTAATGTGTAAAAGTCAAAAGTCTGGTGTACAACTTGCTGCAGAAATTTGTTTCTCTATCTGAACCTTTCAGAACGTCCTATCATTTCTCATAATGATAAAATGGCGAAATTTTGCTTCTTTCCTTTTTGGCAGAAGTCTTTATGATTTTCTATACTTGTATGTTATGAAGTATTTTATGCAGTGAATTATTATTTTTCAATACCTCAAACTGCAAGTTTGCTGTATTTTTTAATTTAGCAATGGTAAAAGTTACTTAACCTGTTAGAAAAGAAACTCCCTGACTGCTAGTAACTTTTTATTTACTGTCTGATTGTACTAATCTTAGGATTCAGTTCTGACTATACTTAAGAATCTCAGTGTTCTAATTTGCAATCAGAAAACAGCCTGAGTTTTAAAAAGAGACTAGTTATGTAAAGATGGTTCATACTTGGGATACACAGTACAAAGCATTCTGAAAGAAGCAGGGTTTTTGGAAAGTATTGTCCCTCAGGAATTTTCCATCCTCTTCAAATCACTAGCTGTTTTGAAAATTAAACCAATGGTCTCCATTGCAGCTGGTGGCAGACTTCCTAAAAATTTCAGAAGGAGCTTATACTTGTGAGGTTTTCTTTTCCTGGATGCTATAGGATCAGTATATACTGTCTCCTCATAAGCATCTGAGCATTAGAACTTTTAGCCATAGTAAGGTATAAATTCCAAGGTTTGTTTTTTGTTTTTTTTTAAATCTTCATATTAGGGGATTGAAAGATGAGATTGCAAGGAAAAAAATGGTATAATTCATAAATAGTTACTTTTGGAGCAGATATGTCATCCTTATTGCTGAAGTCCTATTTTAATCTAGTGGAGTGGTGTTTTATTCTGTGCAGTGTCATTGTATGGTGTTGATTCAATCCCTGTGTCCACTTGAGTTTGACGCTAATTGGCTGTAATTGCCTAATTTACAGATGATTGCTGAGAAATCCTCTACTGGTCTAGCAAAGACCTTCTGCATTTCTGGACTCTGTAATATCAGGCCATCATTCTTGTGGTCCTCAGTCTTTCACAATCACATTAGTTTGGCAAATGCCCAAAAACATATTTAGTCATGAACTCATTACTGATACAACAGGCAACACAGGGCATGAAACACAATGCTGCCCGCAGCATTCCTCCATTATGTGTTCTGGAATGCTTATCTTAGATTCCAACTTGTTATTACTTTGGCACACTTAAATACATGGACTTGTCAACAAATAACAATCAGGAGCAACAGGCAACGTTTCATTCAAGTTATGTCATTACCCTTCAGATTTCAACATCCATATGTGAAATGCATTTTGTTCTTGGGAAATAAGAAATATAGGGAAAAAATAATGAATTTCTATTAGCATTTGACAGTAATTCATGTGTTTGTTGAGTAAAGGAGGCAGTGATACCAATCTAACACAGCAGCATTATGGTAGCCAAAACCAGTAGCTTCTATTCCATATATTAACAGTGAGTCGGTGCTTCATTTATCCAAACTGCAGCTTGCCACCAAGAGAATCCTTTGACCCCAGTTTTTGTGCAAAACCAGCAAGAGGTGGCCATCCAGAATTTCAGAGGCAGAATTTAAGAAGCAGTCATAAAAATTGTGCTTATGATGTCTTGTGCTTCCTTGCATCCTTTTGTAAATTGTAGGGGAGAAAATCTTCATTTTTGTGAGCTTTTTGGAACCTGCTTTATTCCAAGTTACTGGAGTGCATGTCAGTAATAAGGACCAGTATGCTCTTCACATCTATTGTAAAATGAGTACAGAAAGAGGGATAATTTTCTTTTTCATATGGTCTAGAGATTTAAAGTTTTTGGTGATATTAACAGTCTGAGATTTAAAGTAAGCCTTCACAATACTTCATACTTTAGGAAGAATTATTCCAGTCATAGGATCTGTATGTGTGGGAAGAGTGTGGGAAGGGGTGTGTGCATAACTGAGGGCCTTCTGAAAAGAGCAAAAGCAGTTATTTCTTGGTTTACACTATATTAAAGAATACAGTGTGATTTTAGGGTTTCCTTTTAAAATACCTGTTAGTACTTCTGCCTTGGGCACTGGGGAAGGCATATAGAAGACATTGAAAGTGGTACAATCAAAGAGAAGGCATTAAGTGGGCAATAGATAAGGCAGAGGCAGTATGAGTGGTGTGGAGTGTCATCAGTTATAAGACAAACCTATAAAATGGGCAATCTGTGAGCTATCCCTCTTTTTCTGACTAGAAGTTACCTAGAAGTGCAAAAAATATTAGCAGCAAGAACTATTCTTATATTCTTATTCTGTATCTATCCAGATAGGTGCTATATCCTGATACATCCAAATACACCTTTCCAAAATAAAAGGCAGTGTAATTAAATATTTTATTGTTAGCATGATGCTATTGCTGCTCAGCAAGGCAATCACTTTCTTTGTCTTGTATTTTAAGTTTTCCTGCATAGCTATACTTCCCTTACTTGAGGCTTTGCTTCCAAGTGATAGCAATTTTCCACTGAATCTCTTTTTTTGGCCAGTCCACTGCTGAAAGGAAGATTGACATTTTCAGCAGTGCTGGGTATTTCCCATTGTAACAGCCTACTGTTTCCATAGAAATCCTTCAAAGTGTTTTAAGAGAACATTATTTAAAAAGGAGTTTTGTTGACACATTTAATCTGCCAGGTTATTAACAACTTGATTAATGTCTCCTCAGTATTCACTTCTTCTAAAAAATAAATGCAAAAATGTAGAAAACATACATGCTGATGCCACAGCACTTTCACTGTCTGTTTCCAGGACCCTTGGATTTGTTTCCCCTTTCTCTGCTTTTCCTTCCCATCACCCCTCAACCTAATCATCATTTTGTCCCTGAAAGCCCTTTTCTACATTTTCTACAAAATTAACACTAGAAAATCTACAGTGGTGACAAAACCCCCTTAAATCAGACACTGAGCATTTATGATTCATCAGAAACTCTCTATGCCTCTGAATCAAGTTGCTTACTAAATGGTGGCTGCATCATGGGCAGAGCAAAATGTGAGTAACCCATGCCACGCATTGGAACTTTTGGAGCCTGTTGGAGATACCCACGTTGAGCTGAATACATTTTGTTTTAAGGGGGTGTTGATTTAAATGTTGGATGATTCACTGCCTCCTGCTGTCTCCTGCAGTGTGGGCATAATAGTCGCACATTTGAATGCAATGCTTTTTAATTGCTTTCATTTAATGTCCATCCTCCTCATCTATGCCACAGCACGATGCCAGTTACCTTGGGAAATGTTCCAGTTACTCTGTTCCACATTCACTCCTTATCAGGCTCCAAAGTTGTATTCCAAAATTCCTAGGAGTCATAATTCTAGCTTTCAGCATAGTTGTTATTCCTGCAAGGTATTATTACATATAGCCGTGTGAATCCTTCTGGTGCCTCTCCTGAGTTTGCTCTGTTCACATTAAAATAAGAATTAGCTGTCTCTAGTTGTTAAGTATGAACAGAAATAGGTAATGCTGGCAATGACACATTAATTTTTTTTAAAATTAGATGCTCTGACATCTGGAAATAAGGTTTTGGTGAGTCTGATGATGATCAATAGACTTTTTATGTGATCAGCTGACCTATTTGTTCATGACAGCAATGGAATTATCATGAGCCTAAGTGCTTGCTCATGAACCTGAAGGATGATTTGAGTTTTAGCACAGAGTTCCCATTTTTTGTACCCATTATGTAATTTCAAAGATTTCAAGCTAATAACCTGCTAAGCAGAAATCTCTTAATCTGTCAGGCCCTATAATGCCCTCAGCCAGTGAAGCAAGAGTAGGCTCCTTAACTTAGGATCTACCTGTTTATTCATCTTAAAATATTTTTCTCATTTCTCACTGCCTCCAATTATTCTGTATTTTACACATTTTGAGATAAATTTCTGGGTGTTTCAGTATAGGTATTTAGTGTCTGTTCAGATGTCTCCTCTAAGTATTTGCAAATGTCTCAGACGGAAAGGTGTATCTAAAATGGTACTAGATGGCTGTACTTAACCACCTGAATCTCATCCCATACTACTTTTTGGTCAACATTTGCCTCACTAAACACTACAAATCAGATAAATAAAGAACTCCTTAAGTGCATCTTCAAATGACTTGTGATAGGTAATAAGCTACCTCTGCTACTTGGATTCCATTTCCATTGGAGTGAAAGAGACCCTTTTTATAGCTTGCATGTCACTGGATCACACTTCTTTCACTATCCTGTGTTTTCAATGTTATCAGAATGAATTGGTGTGATTTGAACATATACCCTTCTGTCTGTGGAGATTGGCTTCTGCCTATCAGTTGCTAAATTCTGTTCAGTGTATGTCAGACACCAAAACTGCAGCTGACACCCATGATGAAGAGTGTTCTGTCCATGTCCTTGGAAAGACAGGATTTTAATTTCTTACTGTCACTTGAGTAAAGTGTCACTATTGCCAGGGGACTTCCATAAGAGTAACAAGACTACCAGATACCATGTAATCACTCTCTAAACAGCCCCTTCATGGCACTAATTTGGGATTTTCTCCATGTCTTACTTTGAAGGCTCAGCAGCAGTGATTTAAATATTTGGACTGCTTCTTAGTTGCAGGTAAACTAAACAATTTATGAGGAAACTAAGTGAGAGAAAGCACAAAGTAGGAAAGCCTAAAAAATTGAAGGAAAATTAAGAGTGGCATCAGTGGAGAACACTGACAGCAGATGCAGATCTAAAGAAAGACCAATCCATTGTGGTTTCTTAGCAAACCAGGCTAGCAAATTTATGAAGCCATTATGTTTAGAAAACCAGGGAACAAATAAGTAGGTGAAGGATAAGATATTGCACCTCTATTCCTGTTAAAGCAATTTTACCCATTTAAATATTAAGCAATACAATCTTGTCATATACATGAACCCAAGAATGAATCCTTTAAAAGTTCTGATATAATAAACACATGCTCAATGAATTGCAGCAAATGAATGGTATTGTAAAATGTAGTGGTTATAAGAGCTTGCAGAAACTGCCTTAGGGTCTTCTGTGTTGTCTTACAGTTATGCTGCTGCTAAAATTCTTTATTTAGGGGATAAAAACAGCTCATTAAATTTAATGCAGCTTCTTCAAGATGTGACAGAACATAATGAAGTTAATAGTGATTTGGATTAAGGAAATTTTGATACTGATATTTTTGCTCTGACTGTTGGCATATATTGAATGACTGGATAATTTCTTTGCAATGAATAATGGATAATTTTGTCTAGCATACTGTAACATTATGCAAATTCATCACACACAGCAGCGGTACAAACTTTGCTCTTCCCTCTTGTTACATCTGTCCTGTGCTGAAATAAGAAAGACTGAATTCAGAGAAGAGGAGCAGGGCTGTCCAGTGTTGCTGGGGATTGTAACAGCTTTGCCATTAAGACCATGTTTAAATACAGAAGTTGTATGAAACCTTTTTGTCAGGTTTTCTGCATTCAGATCAGCATGGCATGCAAGCTTTGCCTGCCTTTTGTTATTTAAGAAAATTAAGGTCATGTTTAGCACCAGTACACAAAATTGCTTCAGCTGAACTACAAGCGCAGTGTTAGTTAAAGCCTAATATCTCCTGACACAGCCTGTGAATCTGAACATGCCACGAATTTTGCTATGCATTGATTCATATTGCTGCAGAACTTACAAGAAGTATAATCCTTACCAGTGCCATCATTACTGAAAAGTGTTTTTATATTGGTGAAAACACACAATAGCAGTGTGGAGGATTGTTGAATTATACAAAAATATTGGGAATGGAGAGCATATTGATTTATTTTTGTTGCCTGGGGAAAGATGATTTTGCACAATTTCAAATGAGCTGTCCAGAAATGAATAAAAATAAAAAAGCTTATTCCCAAAAAGCCTTCATATGAAAGCTGTAATTCAGAAGCTCTGAGCAATGTCAGTAGTGAGTATACTGCAAAAGTGTAAAATTTTCAGGCCTTTTCTCTCCTATTCACAGTGTGGGAACTCAAGCTTAGTGGAAGCTGTTCCCCACAGAAAGGGAGAAGAATGGATCTAGCCACTAACTGGGATAATTAGATCCTTTCCTACACTACTTTATGGACTTACACATTTGACTGACCACATAAATGTTTCACCAAATATATAAAAATGGCTCTGTAAATTTGATGGCTAGATAAACCCTGCTGCTTCAAGCTAAAAGTAGGATGTGCATTTTCATATGTGTATTGCCACAAAGTTTTCTGAGGGTCTGACATGGAACAACTACTTTCTGGAGTGTGCAGCACCCTGCCACAGAAATCCAAGTATGGACTGGAAGTGCAGTATCTTCAAATACAGACAGATAGGCATGTTAAGTATTTCTGCTTTGTACAATGCCAAGGATGCTGATGCTACAGCTTTATTAGCTGACTTGCAGCCTCAGCAACTAGGAGGAGTATAGAAGAGAAATCATCTGGAGAGGGAAGAAAAGAAGAGAGAAGAATATGGGATCTGGGTGACTGTACTGTTTTCTGAAGGAAGAGATAGTTGTGTTTGCCCAGAACAGTCCTTGTGCTGCTACTGCTTTCTTCGAGGATAGTCAGTTACTGCCAAGGATTTACTGGGTAGTCAGGGGCCAAGGTTCTGGCTGCCAAGAGCTAAGTGGAAGGAAAAGGTTTGAGAACTGATCAGTAAACTTTGTTCTTGAAAGATGAAATAAATGAGAGCTGCTCATTGAATTTTAAGCCCTTCAGCCTCTCTGGGAATTACATGTGTCTCCTCCTACACAGTGCAATGCTAAAAAGGTTTCTGGGGAGGGGGAAAAAGGCTGTCTCTTCAAAGTCTCTTCATACATCCCCTCAAGGGATTTATTGCTTTCAGATGCTGTTTCTCACTCAGTGTGTGTAATCCCACTCTTCAGCTTAGGTCTGTCCTTTACTCGATAGGATTCAGTTCTTGTCAAGCCTTGTGTGCTACAATGGGCCAAGGCTGTTTTAGGAACTTTTTCTCTTGTGTTGAATCACAGGCTTTATATAAGCCTCAAAGGAGCACAGGAATACTTTGGCTGTGGCCTTTTAGGACTGCAAACCAGTTTCATACTCCTATTACTGTATCTCTTTCTGAGATGCCTATAAAGTCACGGCTGTAAGGGGGATAACATGGTATAAAGAGCAGCAAGAGGTACAGCAGATTATATTCTTCACATTTATTGTAAGTTACTGCAGATGCATTAGCTTTCTGTACAATGTGTTTTACTTGCACCTCCATCTTTTTTCTGTGCTTGCCCTGAAGTGGCAGATTTATGTGTTTTTAAACACTTGGTGTAAACAAATGAGTACATGAGACCTTTTGCAGTACTTATGAAACCCCTCCCAAGTCCATCTGTCCTTTGCAGTTTTTCCTAGCCACAGACAGGGGTGTGTACATGTGCCAGTGTGTGTATATGTAACCATATATATATATATATAGCTTAAAAATAATCAAACCTATAATTTTTCCATTAAATAGTACTGAAAAACACTCACTTTCAAATACATCATGGTTTCAATACAGGATTGCTTTTTTACCGTCTCACATTAACATTAAAAGTAAAAAAATAAGGTATCATGCAAAGTTGCACAGTGTGCTGAAGAAATCTGAAGTGGATGTCATGCAGGAAAGCACTGCTTTTTGAACTGAGTTAGTTATGAGAAGGAAAGGGAAATAAACAAGGACTGAAAATGGGCAGTATCTCCTTTTTCTTTTGCAGTAATTTGTGATGTCAGAATTTCTTCTTAATGTCCTGTTCTCATCCTCCCCCTCCTCCAGATGTACCCCCACCCTAGCAATAGTATGTAAAAGAAAGTTTTTAGTTATATATCTCAGAAAGTGAGCAAACTTCTCTTTATAGTATGGCAGTTAGACATGTTTGGAAAACTGAAAAATTTTCATTCAGATGTTTCCTGGTCCCCTTGTGAAACCCATAATATAAATAGCAAAGCCTCTCCAATATTTCAAATATTTAAATCAGAGAGTTGCAACTGTGCTGAAATGTTTATTGAAAATGCAGGCCATTTTCCTGATGAAATTTTACTGTTGATGAAAAGTATTGCCACTTTTTTCATCAGACCTAATGCCACCTAATGCCTTTTCATTTAAAATTAAATTCACAGTATATTAATGACTATTTGATGGATTTTTAAACATTGTTTAGTAGGTTAATTCAGCTGGTCAAGATTTTGAACTTTTGGGGTCTTTGTGTGCACGTGTGTGTGTGTTTTTTTGGTAAGAAGATTATAAATCCCTGTTGAAGCTATGCTCTAATACAACTAATGGCAATCTGGGGATAAGACTTGAGCATCATTTAAATTAATACACATTTTTTTATTTTTGTAGGTGAGACAACATGTCTAAATAAATTCTTCCACCTCTAATCTATGCTGTTCTGAAGCTGGTGTTTAATGTTGTTCTGTGATTCTATGGTACTTCTGGGGGCTATGTGAGTGCCAGTTATGGACAATACTTTAGTTTAGCTCCACTGAAGTATTCTAATGTATTTGTGGAAAGAGTTTCTTGATATTTCTTTATATCTGAATAGCATGCAATGAACTACAGTCAATTTTCCCTCCAGATAAATGATGGAAGGGCAAATAACAATTTTGGGAGTTGTTTTAATCAAGCAATTAAAATATCCACTGTTTTCAATTCTCTTGTTATTGTGATTTTAATGGTAATACTTCTTGTTTCAGTTTTCCTCCCATAATGCTATAATTGAATGAAACTTGGAAATGCAGAGAGAGAATGACAAGAATTATATAAATAACTAAAGAAGTGAGGAGAGGAAAGGGAAAAGGAATCTATGTGCAGTTTGATTTTTAAGGTGAGGTATTCATCTGTTCTTAATTTATCCATACTAATACAATCTTCCCTATCCAGCTCATCATCTCCTGATGAATAATGCATGGATAAATATTGCTACCTCTGAATGCAAAAGTAGTTTATAATTCCCCAGAAAGGTTTTATTTATAGTACAGTGTTAACCACCTTGGTCTGAGTCATAATTAATTGTTAATGTATATGTGTGAAACCCAAGGAAATGAAGACAAGAGGAGGCAGAAGACAGGAAAAAATCGAACTCTGGAGTTCATTGTATTAAAAGAATAACTTCTTTTTAGTCTGAGCAGGAAGCTGGTAATACTTATTAATGTCATTCTTTAAAATAGTCTTTTAGATGATTAAGTTAGAAATCTTCATTATGCTCTAGCTATTAACAGAAACCACCTGAATTTTTGGAAGGAAGTCCAATGGAAATAGAGTTATAATATCCAGAAGCCTCTGTAATGGCATGCTGAGTTTTCCATTGAATGGTTTAAACCCTCATATTCCATTCTCACTTTTAAAATATACTATTAAGGAGAGGTTGAGAGGTGAGCATGTTTGACATCTTATCCATTTGTTGCTTCACAACCTATTAAAGAGAATTATATCAACTAGTTATAAAAGAAATTAATCTAATTAGTAATGCTAAGTTACATTATACACACACTCCACTAACCTTGTGTTTCACACTGTCTCCAAAAACTCACATTGAAAGGTGGCACAGCAGATCACTAACAGGATGAGAAGTGAAACCTGAATGTGCAAACTATTATTTAAAGTTCCTCTGTTCCTTCATCAGTGTGCAAACTTTGTAGAAGGTATAGTCCCACAGAGGTCTGGCAACAAAACAATTCTTCTCTGAGTATAATTGAGTGGATTGGACAGGAGAGAAATCCTGGTAAAAAGTAAAAAGCCCTAGTAAATAGATATAAATTTAATGCTCTGAACTCCTCTGAACCCTGACAGTGGCAATTCATTCCCAAAGAATACTTATTTGTCATTCCACCCACTGCTGTGCTATAGCTGACACTGAAAACATATTAGGAAAGTGTATGTAATGTTCAAGGCATCTTCAGACTCCAGATCTGGAAAATCCAGACTGGTTGCTCAACCACCTTTTCTACCAAAACACCAGCTGGAGAGAAGCTCCTAATTATTTGGAACTCAGTGTGCTAGTATGAGTTTGAACAGATGAAGAGTAGATGGAGCCAAATTGCCCTTTCACACCACCTTTACACTGGTATAACATCACCAATTTAAACACCATTAAGTGACAGATGAGTGGGTCTACATATCTGCACATAGTGTGTCGCGGAAAATGAAAACTTTTTCTCTAAAATGATCTTAGGAACTGTTGTGGGCAGAGGAGGGAAGAGGAAACAAAAAATATAAAGTGGTCAAAAAAAAAAATTCAACCAATTCACAGGGGAGGAGAAAGGCAGTTCATGAGGGGAACAGAACTCCCATGATGAGAGACTTCTGTGCATGGTGTGTGTTTCTTACTGTCATACCTGCAGTATGCAGCAAACACTGAAAAATGCCATGAGTATTTGTGATCAGAGCTTTTTCATTCCTGCGCTGTGGAATGTCCAGGTTAGGCTGCATGAGCACTAGATATGCATACTGTAAGTAATAACAGTTTGTTCAGGAAGCTGCAGAGGTTTTGGCAACTACTTCAAAATTAGCACAGATACTTGGAGATTTACGGGATCATTTTGTTCTCTGTGAGAACAACAATTCACCCTGTTATCACTTGGTGTAAATTGACTCTTGGAAGAATTTCCATTGAATCTATTTAAGGAAATAGGAATTTAGAAAATAAATCTTTCATGACTTGTAATGCTACTGGTTTCACTTTTCCTTTAGCCCACTCTAGAATGTAATTGGCTGGATTTTATTACTTGACTATTGAGACTAATATAGCTCTAGGCAAATCTCAGGCACAGAATATGTATGCCATCCCTGAGCCACTGATAATAATGTTTTTAACATGTTAACATTGTCATCAGTTTTTATATTTTTTAGCAAGAAAAGCTAACAGAGTCAGACCACTTCATTAGAAGAACACAACTGTGAGTCTCTGAAGTATAAATTAAACCTCTTCTTGCTGCCCTTGTCTCTCCAAGCTAAGAGGGAGTGTTATCAAACCATTTCTTTGCACTGCAGGGTAGCATTACTCGTTGGAAGATCTCCAGCAGATGGCCCCATAAGCCCTTTAGGGGCAGCTTTCCACAGTTCATGCTTCTTTCTTCTTAGTGGCATGAAGTCAGAAGAGGGGACCATGAACAGGCAAAGTTTTGTTATCCTCTGTTAATGAGCCTTGAAGATCCCCAAGTAGTCTTCTCTCCTCTAAGACACCCAAGAATGGAAGACCTTGTTGAATGAAATTACTTGCTAATAATAAAATCATAGAATATCCTGAGTTGGAAGGAATCCACAAGGATCATCAAAGTACAACTCCTGGCCCTGCACAGGACACCCCAAGAGTCACACCATGTGCCTCAGATTATTGTCTAAACACTTCCTGAAATCTGTCAGACTTGGGGCTGGGACTGCTTCCCTGGGGAGCCTGTTCCAGTGTCCAGACACTCTCCAGGTGAAAAATCTTTTCCTAATATCCAACATAAACCTCCCTTGACAGACGTTCATAGTGTCCTTGGTGTCCTATCATTGAGCACCATACAGTAGAAATCAGTGTCTGCCGCTCATGAGATAGTTGTAGACTCCAATGAGGTCTCCCCTCATTCTCTTCTCCAGGCTGAACAGATCAAGCGACCTCAGACTCTCCTCATATGGCTTCCACTCAAGGCCCTTCACATCTTCATAGCCCTCCTTTCAACACTCTCTAACAGCTCAATATCCTTCTTATACTGTGGTGCCCAAAACTGCTCCCAGCACTGCAGGTGAGGCCTCTCCAGTGCAGAAGAGTACAGGACAATCCCCCTCCCTTGCCCAGCTGCTGATGCTGTGCCTGATGTACCCAAGACAGGCTTGGCCCTCCTGGCTGCCAGGGCACTGCTGGCTCACATTCCACTTGCCATCGACCAGGACCCTCAGGTGTCCCTTTCTGTGATGCTGCTCTCCAGTGTCTTATTCCCCAGTCTGTCCATACATCCAGGGTTGCCCCATCCCAGGTGCAGAATATGGCATTTGTCTTTGTTCTCATGGTTGGTGGTTGCCCAGCCCTGTAGCAGACTCCATAGAGCTTGGGAAAGCTCCATGAAGGATTGAGACTTAACAGTAGGAACTGCTGAGTCATGATGAGACAGCAAAATAAGTTCCTGTCTCTGACCCCCTGCCCCAAAGCTTATCTCTGTAACCCCATAGGTCACTTTTCCCTAACCCCTACTATTGGAAAAGTTTGGATCCCCCTTTACCCTATAAAAAGGGGCTGGTTTAGCCCATTTGACAGAAGAAGAGCTGTCACTGGGACCCTTCACAGAGCCCCCAATAAACCATTGCTGTGGAACCCCCAGGACTTCTTCTCTCTCATGTCTGCTCCTGCCTCAGCCAAGGGAGCCCTAGCAAGCAAGCAAAGGGCTGAGATCCTAAGAGAGCTGATAATTGCTAAAGAGCTGACAATCACTTGCTAAGGGTAGCCACGGTTGCGAGCTGCCTGGGTATTCGGGCACCCTGTCTCTCTGACTGGGCTCCCGGACCATCCTGCACCGCTCGATAATAAGGCCAAGATCGAGGCTTTATTATACAGCCCTCTAATTTGTCTAGGTTTTTCTGAAGAACATCCATACCTTTGAGGGATTCAATGTTGTCTCCCAATTTGCTGTAATTGAAAAACTTGTTTAGTGTGTCTTAGTGCTGCATTCAAGTCATTTATGAAGATGTTGATCACAGGGCCAAGGATGGAGCCCAGCAGAACCCCACTAGTGACAGGTCACCAGCCTGATGTCACCCCATTCACTGTAACCCTTTGTGCCCAACCCATGAGCCAGTCGCTCTCCCATCCCATGATGTGTTTATCCAGCTGTGGGCTGGAAATTTTGTCCAGAAGGATCCTGTGAGAGACAGTATGGAAAGTTTTACTGAAATCCAAAAAGATTACATGAACCGGCTTTCCTTGATCAGGGAGGTGGGTTACCTTGTCATAAAAGGAAATTAAGTTTGTCAAGTAGGACTTTCCCCACATGGAGCCATGCTGGCTGTGACCAATGGCTTCATTGTCCTTCATGTATTTTCCCTCTCAGGATAATTTTCTCCATATTTTTATGGATGACTGCAGAGGCGCCAACAGGCCTTATAATTTCCAGGGTCATCCTTCTTGCTCTTCTTGAAAACTGGAACAAGTCCCTACCTGATCAGCTAGAACTTAAAAGAATAGGCAAAAAGCTCTTTCTTTTTTAAGGCACTGTAAACAGGTAAGAATGCAATCGCTATTTTAGTATTAGCACTATAATCCTGCTAGCATTATACAATATACTTGTTGAGCTACATAGAAACAGTCTAGGTAGTGCACTTGATACACACTATTCAGGACATAAGAGTTTGACATGTGGAGAACTTACAGCCCCCACATATGCCAAGAAAAAAATGTTGTTATTATACATAGAACTACAAAGAAATTTACATTATCAATGAGGCAATAGCATGTCATGTGTTTCAGTTCATAAAATTGGCATTTTTAATAAAAGGTGTTAGTTTAATTTAGAGCATAACCAGAGAATATAGGCAAATATTTTCCAATTCATTAGGCCATAGGCCCATAGCATGGAAATAAATTCTTCTGATGAGTCCTGTCACCACATTGTAATTCCAACACTGCCATTTTCTGAAATTAAGCAGACCCATGCCACTCTTTTCTCTGTTGATGTAGCTCCAAGTATTTCACATGAGTTTCCCAGGGCTGGCTGTGATCCTGCATCATAGTGGTAGCCATCTCACAGGATGCACATGGGGAATGGATGGGGTGTTTTGCCCTGAGTTTAAGATTAAGTTATGAGACATGAATCAAGAAAGCAAACTGTTTTCGGTTTGTCCTCTCTTCCATGTAATCCTCTTGATGCCCACTCACAGAAGCATATTTGTTCTGCATTTGTAGCACTGTTACCAATAGCAGGATTTTGAGGACCTGAAATAAGCTGTGGATGCTGCCTCAATGTAAAGAAGAGAAAAGCAGAAAGACCCAAGTAAGCGCTGCAGCTTCTGTGTTTTTGAGAGGGAGGAGTTCTATCATGTGTGGCCTGTTGGAGGGGTTTCCCTACTTTATTGTGCCAACTGGCAAATCTCTTACTGAAACTTCTGTCAGTTTTCAGTATTACTACCAAAAATCAGTTGGCAGTTGTAATCCTTTTGTTTAGATAATTGCAATCCACTGTAGAACAAAAGATTTACGTCATCTGCAAAAGTATCCCAGTTTGTAGAAAGTGCATGGATTTTTTTGTTATTGTTGACATTTTGCCTTCAGTCATTCATATTTATAAAGGAGTAAAATCTCTTGGCACAGCTTACCTGGTGATTGCATTCAGGATAGACATTTGGAAAAAAATATTGGTAAGCTAAAGCTATAGCACTGTTGATATTGGTAAGTGAAGGTTGTCAGGCTTTCTCATCAGATGTGAACTGGTCAGAGGGGTGAGCACATCCCTCCTGCATTTCCCCTCTTTTTATGAAACAATCTGTCATGAATTGTAGTACACTTTATTCAGCATAAATTATGCAAAAACCAGATAACTTCAGGGAAATGGAGCACTCACCACTTAACAACTAAGATTAAAGAAGTACTTGTTTTTTTTGGTGATCTGGCTAATAGTTGCACAATGAATGACATCTTTGTCAGACTCATAGATACAATGTCTGCATGCTGGTGTTTGGGAAAATACCTTTACTCTCCCAGGATCCCACTTGAAGTGCTGCATCCAAGTCTAGGGTACCCAGCAAAAGAAAAATCTGGACCTTTTAGAGAGAGTCCAGAGGAGGCCATGAAGATGATCCAAGGGACCTCTCCTGCTGAGAGGACAGGCTGAGACAGGCTGAGAGAGCTGGGGTTGTTCAGCCTGGAGAAGAGAAAGCTCTGGGGAGGCCTTTCTGGGGTATTTTCAAAATTTGAAGGGGGCTTTTAAAAAAAATTTTACCAAAGCCTGTAGTGACGGGACAATAGGCAATGGCTTTAAACTGAAAGAGGGTGAAGAGGGTAGATTTAGTCTGTATATAAGGAAGACATTTTTTTCATTGTGAGGTTGGTGAGAAACTGGAAGAGGTTGCCCAGAGAAGTTGTGGATGACCCATCTTGGAAGTGTTTAAGGCCAAGTTGGATGGGGCTTTGAGCAACCTGGTCAAGGAAAGGAATGTCTGCCCATGACAGGGAGTTTGGAATGAGATGATTTTTAATGTCCCATCCAGCCCAAATAATTCTAATAATTCAAATGATTTTTTCTTTCAATGATTTAATGAAAATTAGACTTTTCTTCCATTTATATCTGCAAGATATTGGGTCCAAAGGGAAAAACATGTGATCCAACACTGGGCAAAGTTTTCCTCCCTTCTGCAGCCCAACTTCCTTGGCCTCAATGTGAGTGCAGTCATGTTCTAGTGATTATTAGAGAAATGGTCCTAATTTGATATTAAGAGAGCAGCTTTAATTGAGTGGAAACAAGAAATCAAGATGCAGCAATGAAAGCTTCCTGGTGAATGAATTTGGAATTACTTTTCCAGAGGTTTATACTGTGTCTACACAAAGTAGGACCCTATACACAAATTTTTCAATTACTGTGTTTTAGCAGCTAATAATATAAGAAGATTTTGCAAACATTGGACAATTTAAGTATACATTTCATGTAATTCTCTCCTATGGTTAGGAAATGAAAGAAATTTTATGTGTGAAAGTTCTGTTTCCCACTATTTTTTAATGATAAAAAACCTTGGATTTGGTTGCTGAACAAAATTTTCAGTTTCAACAGCGCTAAGTACTCTGCTCATACTTTTTTCTAAAGTGTTAAAAGTAAATATTGCACTTGAGGTAGGTTTTTCCTAAAGGTTTGTCACGAGAGCTTTTTAATTTGCTCCATGATTTCACTGCCATGGTAACAAAGACGTAAAGATAACATGTCTGTGGATCCAGTATTTACAGTGCTGTGTTAAATAATATAATTATAATCCTCTTAAGTACTTCTTGCATAAATCTAAATAACATTACAGACATAGATTCTCCAGACAGTATTGAAAATACAGTCAGTAGGCTTGCATTAGCTAGCCCACAATAGAATAGCCACAGAATTTTACAGTACTCAGCCTAATATGAGTATTATTTACATTCTTTTGTTAAAGAGTAATTCACAATGGCTCCTAGTTAGCAGGATTCTTATGTGGAAGCCTAATGCTTGTCATAGATTCTCACTAAAATCAGTGAAAGTATGCAAATTCTTAAAGCTCTGTACTTTAAAATATTTTCCTGACTCAGATTTATGTACCTTAAAGCTGTGGAAGTCTTTTCACTGCTACTAGCAATAACTGGGTAAGAATACAAAGTGCAGTAATAACCATATTTTTACCATAAGTGGTAAGTAGGAGACCCTGTACTTGTCTTACTTGCCTGTTCAATTCTTCAATTCTTATTTTTCTGTTAAATTCCACTTTTTTTTGCAAACAAGTCGGTGTAGCTGTGCTAATATTATTTTTTGTGGGAACAGTTTCAAGGAAGGAGATCTTTAATTGTTCCCTCTTAAAGCAGTAATAGGTACTTCCATCTTGAAGCAAAGAATGTCTGGTTTTTGTTGGTTATATTTTTCTATCCCCCGGATAACATAAAACCTCAAATATGCATAGGCATTATGTAGAGTGATTAAGGTTTGCATAGTAGAAAGCATGAGTTATATATTCAGTTTTGCCACAAAATAGAAGTCATTTTTTGCAAAGGAATGTCTGCATTTCCCCTATGTCAGTCTGGTTGAAGAGCACATGATTTTCTGTAATTTATGTGTTTTGGTGTGCTTTTTTAAATTTTATCTTTCTGGGATAGTTTTAAGGGAAGCTTTTCTATATTCTAGTTTTAAATACTTTCTGGAAGAAAATAATAGGGTGAAAGAAGGAAGTTTGTTGTATTCAGTACCCAAAGGTAAACATAATTTGAAGTTTGTAGAAGGGCATCTTATCGGTCTGGGTCTTGATTCAGATTTGTTAGTTGTTGTTGATGTGGTGATATCTCCTGTAGCGTCAGGCAAGTAGGTGGAATGGGGCAGGTGGTCCAGCTAATTGCACTAGTGTTTATCATTTCTTGCATGAGGATTTTTACATCAAGACACAGGATGGATCATTAGGAGTTTGGCAAGAGTGTTTTGTGGGAAGAGTAGCCTAGGAGGAATACCACTGTAATAAGCATAGCATAAAATATAAAGATAAGCAGAAAAGAGAGCTTAAAATGGCAAAACACACTGTCTGTATCAGCTTAAACTTCTGAACTCATAGTTTGGAGAAATTAGAGCTGTAGTTACTATCTGAGATCTGCTTGGGTCACTGAAATCTTTTACTAGTCTCTATGTACAGACACAATTGTCATTGCTTTTCATCTAATTGATGATACAAAGGAAATTTTGGGCCACAGTCAGGCCATTTAGCTTGCTGGATTGTGCTCACTGAGGTGATTTCCCAATACCTGATGTACAGTGGTTGGTCATTTCAATACCTTTAACCTCTCACTATCACTACTAATTAAGAGGCGATTCAGTCATTTTGAGGACTTAAAAAGATTTTGTGTATTTTGTAGTAAGTTCTCAGCTCTGATTTTATCTCTTTAATCAAGCGGTATAGAGGGACCCCACCCAGATGTCTGCTAGAAATCTTCTGCAGAATGTCACAGATGCTTTTAGGAATCTCCAGCTTAGCAAGATCTGGCAGAACTTAACTACAATCTCCATCCCTTTCCTAGGTGCCCATGCATGCACCTCCCATAAGCCTCCACAATCCACTGTGCCACAGTTCAATAGCACATATTCATTCCACAATTCCTGCTACCAATATATTGTTTATGCATCCTTCTCGTGGTTTGTCAATGTCAGTTTTATGGAATGTATGTCTATGATTCTAAAGAAAAGCATTGCTTAGTTCAGACTTATTTTCCCAGAAGAACATTCCAATAAATGTTGAAAAAGAGCTTCGGTAGCAAGTCATTCCTTTATCAGGAAATCTCATGTGGTGCTGCCATGGATGTTGGTTTTTTTAAAATCTTTTTCATTACCTATTACTGATTGTGAGCATTCGTGCTCTGTTATTTTACACAGTAGAGTTTTGACAAGTGCATGCTATCATTCTCAATATCTGCTAAAACCTGCTTCTCAAGTAGTTCTTCATTCAGTTTTGAGGTTACATCGGTAGAACATAAAGTATCATACAGCTGGGCCAAATATCATATGCACTGGATTGCTTGTTATTTCATATATTTAGGAAGTATGTTCTCTGTGTAATCTCTAAATCTCTATTCTTTCATCCTCTTTCATCTTTTTGCAGCCACCAACTCACCTCTCCTAGTTTTGGTTTTGATCAATCATTTCTATAATTTCTCTTGAATACTTAAATTTGGGCTTTTTTCCTTTCCTCATTTATTTTTCCCAGCTTTTTTACTTTTGACACAGATCCTTTATTTATGGCCATCTACTTAATTTCATATGATTTTAATGAAACCCATCTTGCACCGCTACACAGGAGTATACAGCATTTATGACATTTTGACTTACTGAACAGTAATAGAGATAGCAAAATTATCAATGCACCAATGAAAACAACTGGAAATAGGAGGAAAAATGTGCAACAAACAGAACAACTGACTGCACTCCCCATCCCCTGTCCCTGACCTGAGCTTAAAGAGAGGCAGAGCTAATTCAAAACTGCAGTTGAACAAATAATCTGTGGAAGATAAAAGCAGTCCTTTGAAGTTATAAAATACAACTTATGCTCTCTTGTTTTCCTTTCTGGTTGTCTTAGAGGGAGTTCTCTCAGTTCATTGGAAATGGCTAATCTGCATGTTTTGGTATATGAATTTCTGGCAACTATGTTTTGCATAGTTATTTAAATGGAGAAAAAGGTTAACCAAGTAACAGAATGTAATAAAATTCTCCAGTGATAGTAAACACAAGACCCAAGCTGAGAGGAAGAATTGAGCTTAGAAAGCAGTTTTACACTGCTGGCATTTACGTGTGTTCTAGAAAACACTGACTGGGCTCTGCTTCTCATATTCAGAGCAGGAGAAACAATGAAGCATCATGTTATCTGGTGTAAATATACTATACTCCAATTTAGTTCTGAGTAGTATGATCCTAGTGAACAGAAGTCAGGTCAGATCAATTTGAGACCAAAAATCATTTCGCAAGCCCACCTCAAAATGTTAAAGCTGCTTTTGCCCTCACAAGGGTATTTTGAGGATTAATGTCCTGTCAGCACTTTGAAAATGTAAAGTGCTAAGTATATATTATTATAACCCTTTCCATTTATTACTTTTATTGATGGTCTCGTGGTTTCCATGACGCTATGTTGATTTGCACGGGATTTTCCTGCAGTGTGCATTTCATCTCATGAAGAGTAAAAAAACAAATAGTTCTTTTTAGGCCTTGTGCCTTGTTGGATAATATCCAGTTACTGGGGGACTTGTTTATGACCCACTATCTCTGCTGTGAAAGCCTTACTGCAATACATTATGCAGCTGTTTGTTTTCAACTTTGTTTTCTCAACTATATAAGCCTCTGCTGCTACTGAGACCCATGTGCTGCTCCTAACTGACTCCTAAGGGGTTCCTAAGTGAAAAGCAGACTTACCACCCACTGAACTCCTGTATTTTATAGTAGTAGTGTTTTCAAGGAGTGGGACTGAAGCCAGGCTTGTCAATCACTGGCAATCAGGGAATATCTTGCTTGTTGAAGTTCAGTCCAGTTTTTTCTGCCTCTTCTGGCATTGGCATTACAGCCAGACCTCCTGATGGCCAAGCTTTTCTGAGGAAAATTCCAAACTTTATTTCAAAATTTTAGATTTACACTTTGGCTCTGCAGCATGTCTGTCTAACTCCCAGCCAAGTCCCCAGGCGGCATTTACTTTTGGAACACTTTGCCTCCTCAGCTCTGCTTTCCTGCAGACTTCAGGGATCAAGTTAGGCCAAGAAAAGCCAAAATCACATGAACCATGTGTGCCTTTTGCTTCCTCTTCTGTTGAGAGTCTCAGCATGGAGTTTGGCCCTGATCTGTCAACAGTGTTCCCTCAACTGACAATCTCAACCAGGAAAACCAGGCCAGGTTTTCCTTGGCCCTCCTCTCCCCTTAGGACATAAAGAGTTGTGGAAGCCACAGCTGCAGGTCAGCCAGCCCCTCTCTTGAAAAAAGTCGTGTGGCAAGGCAAAAGTGCAGCAGGTTGTGCCCAAATGCATGGATGAATTGCCAGACAATGCAGATACCAAAGCTATCAAGTCTGTGTTCTTGTGACATCTCTGACATCTTTTAGGGCCTCTTTCAATTGCTGTGCCTTTAACTATATCTCTCCACATCTTTTTCTCCAGGGGTCCAGGGGGCTTGGGGGTGGAAAAAGCCAGAAGGTGTTGCAAAGGGCCTTGGACCTGCTACCTCTTGTAACCTTTCATGTCCCTTGCTGAATCATTTCTGACAGACTGACATCTCCAGGAGAAACACAGGCCCACCATACTTCTGTGAAGTACAGGGGGCTTTGTATCACATGGAACTAGGACTCATGTAGGTTGGAAGGGACCTCAGAGAGTCATCTGTTTTATTCTCCTGCTTAAATCCAAGCTAGGCCCATTAGTTAATAATTAGCGATGTGGAGCATGCAATATGGTTTCTTTGCCAAAAATCTATCCTGAATATTTTTCTAGAGCATTTTCTTAGCTTAGTTTTCCTCTCCTGTTCAATTTAGTGAGAGAATAGAGTGCAGAGAGAAAAGAGGATGAAGAATCTAATGATGCAATCAATAATGTTTTGTTTAGCACTTTTGTGGACTAGAGCAGGAGTGATCAATATTGAAACAACAAAACCTCAAATATGATGATTCCTCTAGACAGACAGCATTCCAATTCTTCCAAAGCAATTCCTTCTCTTAGTGAGAGAAATCCCAGCTGTCCATGCTGGAGAAAAGAGTAAAAAATATTCTAGCTTCTTAGGATGTTGAGTAAAAATAATCAAACAGCCAAAGACTTGAACTTTTTCCAACACAGCTTAGAAGTCTGTAGTTCCTTGTTCTCTATGGGGAAGAACAGCAGGGTTTTCCTGATGCACCTAAAGGATGCACTTAATGTATTTTATGTGCCTAGTACCTACTCAATGTTCTTCTCAAGGTGTTAACTGCAGACTGCTATAGACTCATGTATTGATCCAAAAATGCTGCCATATCTACTTGGAATAGCTTATCTCCCTCCTTCTGTGTCAACTTCATCTGTCTGTGATGTGAAGAAGGACAAAAAGTCCAGACACTATGAAGAAAAATGGTCAAAAGGGAGCCTTTTTGGCAAACTGTTTTTGGTATCAAAAAGGAGTGAGAAGTTGTAAGGCAATGACTGGTCAGGACATAATTTATTAAGATCTTTGGGCACTGCCCCTTCCACAGACCTCAAGAGTCCCATCATGGTGCTCAAAATGTCTGGAATTGTTCCTACCTAAGTCAGACAAGAACAATCATCTTTATCTTCAAGAGAAACTGTCCTGCTTCTGGTGGAGAATATGTCCTATCTCCGTGTGTACTGTCTGCTGAGAGAAAAGAAAAACACTAATACATATACAGAAGAATTGCATGCAGAGGTACCTTTCTTGCATAGCCTTGTGGGCTGGCAACTAACCTCTTTGGCTGTCAGAATAGTCAACAAGAAAAATCATGCAACCTGTCTGTATCTTGTGACTTCACAGGTGAGTTGATAAATGATATAGAGTTCAGAAGGTTCCTTGGTCACTGTGTGTTCACAGTCCCATGTTTTCCATTGTTCCTCAAGGCAATGCTGAAATAGCAAAGAAATTGAGAGGTGATGCTGTTTATGCCGCACTGTCTCTGAGGTTATGACTGTCATGTCAGATAAATAAAACAGATCTTCAATCTTAGGAGTTCCAAAGAAGAGAAAAGGACCAATATTCCCACTGGGACCAGGTAGACTTAAAACAATAAGTAAATGAAGTAATATTTCTCTGTAGATCCCAACAGGAAAAAAAAAAAAGAAAAGTGAAGTAGTAGATGATGTTGTGGAGTTTGAGGTTTTTGTTTTGTTTTATTTTATATATACTTTTAAGGCCATTGTTTAACTAATATAGTCTAACCAGTGGGATGAATTCTCCACAAACAAGCACAAATGCCTAAACAGAACGCTCTAATCTTTTTCAAAAAAAGGAAATTATCTATAATTTGGAACATTAAAGATGATATGTGTAGGATATTGTTCACATGTATCAAATCCTGAAATGTCAAAAAGACAACAATAACCTTCATTACTACCTAGAGTAAACCTTAGAGTGGACAGCTATATTTCATGTGCCATAAGAACACTTTCTCTAACAGGACCCTGCCATGTACTGTTAATTCTGGCACCTAATCTTCAGACCTGTGACAGTATTCACTCTTAAAATATTGAAGGACTATTTCTAGAACTTACTGAAATATCTAACTACAGTGTTTTACAGTGTTATGGGGTTTGGGATCCATGGTACTAACACCATGTCCCTCTACCTGTGCTAAGCAGTCAGCTGGCCATCAAAACATTAAATGCTTATGACACCACATGATAGTCGAAACCATCTCTTTTTTTTTTTAAGTTTTTATTTCTTGTCCTCAATTTTTTTCTTCTTTTTTTTCTCTGAGAAATTTTCATAAATCTGCATTGCTTGGATATCCATACATAAAAACTCTTCTCCACCCTTCCACATCTTTAGATGTGTATGTGAATCCAGTTGTTACAAACCGTACATCCTAATGTGAAGGAGAATAAGGATGTTTATCCATGTACATCCAAGTATTTTGTTCTTCTGAAAAATAAGATTCTAAAGTCTAACTTTTCATTGGAAAGAAGTATAATCCTAAATAGAAATGAACATTGATGTCCAAGGATTAAAGTTTTTCCTGGAGCAGAAGAAGTCCTTCATGCTGTTTCCTCTTAGTACTGAATTATATTTAACAAGATTGGTGGTCTGGGAAAATATATCGGAGTTAGCTCCACCGTGCAGATTATATCAATTAGAGAGAACGCTGGGAGGCAGGGGATCCTTTGGTGTTAATGCCTTGAACAGTCAAATTTTGTGCCTATGCATCTAGAAGGTTGAAAAAGCACCTCATGGAATGGACTTTTATGTTGTGTTACCTGATTGCAATACATTTGCAGCTAAACAAAGATTAATTGTCCTGAATTCTTGTTTTTCGGGAAGGCTGAGACCACATTTATGTTGCCCAAAAATCACTCAGAAACAATCACTGTAACCATGTAAACCCTTTGAGTTTATTTCTGTAAAATATGTCTTTGCTAAATGTTAATGAAAGTATTGAGTCTGAAAAAGTTTGGCCACACACTGGACTTTCAATTAAATAGAAAGCTTTGAATGGGCCAAACATCTGTGTATTTTCAAGTTGGTGCAGTAGCTGAGGAGTGACTGTAGGTTTCTGTCTTACCCCTTACGTATAGCGTTAAACAAAGTAATAAATGAAACTCTGACTTTCTGCTTTATGTCTATGTAAAAGCATTGGATACAGAGAATGAAAGTGACATGTGATGAATGTGAGGAAAATTGCAAAATCTTCATGTGCAATGCAACTTACTTGGCTGTTTCTTTTTCAAGGAAATCTAAGCAGGGTAGCAAGACTGTCAAATCTGAATTAGAAAATAAATAGCATTAAGGGGAGAAGGTAACACTTGCCATTATTTCTGCATTCACTATATTTTTCCAGTCTCTGGAGAATGCTCAAATCTCCTTCCAAATAGTAAAATATTTAAAACAAAATAGCTTCAATATATATGCTTGTATATGCCAAGATAGGTCAAGTGCTTTATGAAAGGGATGCAGAAGTTCACTATATTTTTCCTTTTACTTTACACTTTGGAATAACCCCAAGTTATAGTATCATAGAAATGGAAAAGACCTATTAAATTATGCATTTCCTTGCCAGTGGAAGTGTACTCCAATATACAGAACTTTCCATCTCAGGCTAATAGGCACCTACCCTGTCATTTGAGGACTCTATTCCACAATAAAAGTAGCATTGGAAATTTTCCCTACATCTCAGCCTAAAAATAGATTTGTTCTTCTGTATTGCCTTACTCACACCTGTGAGCCACCCTTTTCTGTGCTTCCTTCTTAAGACTTCAACTATCAAACTCTTGTAAATTGTTGTGATATATACTCCAAACTCTGTGAAGTCAAACAAGTGTAAAAGCAAAGTGGGAAATCTGTTTTTAAGCTTAAATTCCAGACAAACTGTTTGCATTTACTACAGGTGAAATATCTGCCTTCTCTTTCACAAAATTTCACAGTTGTATCAGTTCAAAGTGCTTTTGCCCAATTCTTACCTTTCGCAATGTCTTCCTGAACATTTAGATGACTCAGATAAAAAAGGGCAATATCACTGGTACAGTTCTACACTTGAATTTATTTCAATAGTATTGCAAATTCAACTTTTGAAACTGCTCAAGAGGTGTGTTTCTTTCGTAGAGGTCTGCTACCTCATTTAACATGGGCTCCACTTACTCTGTTCATAGAAGGATTTAACTTAGGAAGCAAAAGCCCTTGTGAGCATGTTGTGTGCTGAGTTGGAACAGTTCCTCCATAATTCCATATAGTAAATGTAGTTTCATGGGCTTTATAACTTGTCTATTAACTTGTGCCTTCAATCACTGCATTATTATTTCTTTTCATACTTCCATTTGATTTATGAGTGTTTCCCTCATGATAGGTAACGTGGACTGTATACAAATGGTTAAAAAACATTTGAAAGGTGCAATAAGACAACAGGCAAACATTCTAAATCTTCTTGTTGGAAAAGGGCTGTGTAGTTAAGAGAAAAGAAAAAGAGAAAAAGAAAAGAATAAAAATGGAAAAAAGAAAAAAAAAAGAAAGGAAGCACCACCACTGCTTTGCATGGGAATTGTGGGTCAGCTGCCCATTGTTAAATTAAGTTCATCTATTCATTTCCAGGAGTATTCCTTTTCAACAAACTACTTACTCTACTTTGCAGTGGATAAAAGCCAGGTTGAGGATTTACAGCCTTCTATGGCTACTCTTGCCAACACAGATCTTGAGAAGGTGTTCGGTATGTATGAAGAATCTTTAAAACAAAATTTGTTTGCTGTAGGCATTCACTGCTCCCTCCCTTTTCTTTCTTTCTCTCTGCCTTTCCACCACCTTAATTTGTCTGTGGACTTGGCTTCTTTGTTCTTTCATGACTAATATTACCATCTGTGACATTACATATCAAGATAGCAATGCAACATATTAAGCACAGGAAAACCCGGAATGTTTGAGCTCATCCAAGCATTTGTTGCTTAAAGCTCCAGCATTACTTGTAGCCACCTGAAGCATCCCAAAGTTTCTAAAAACACATTGCAATAAAACAGCAGGTTTCCATGTTGTTTCTGAAATTGAGATATAGGATCTTATTGGGGCTGCCTTCTTGCAAACAATCTCGGCAACTTACTTGGTTTTATTTCTCACTAAAGGCTTATAAAAAGAGCTTTCTTTTTTATGGCATTAGCCTAACTACCACCTAGAGCAGCTCACTTTGTGAACTCCCCAAGTTCTACACTGGAAGCACCATTCCCAGGTCACACCTATGACCACAGCCTATGTGAGGTATGCCTCATGCAGCAGGGGCCCAACAACCAGGCAGGACCCCAAACAAGTGTTTATCTCTGCCACCTTCTGCCCTTCCGAGGATGAGGAGGGGGCAGCAGGCGTGAAGAGAAATGTATCAAGTAAAAGAATCTTGAAATGGACAGGTCTCAAGATGGAAGATCACAATCAGAATGGAAATCTCCTCCTCCTGCTTCTCGCATAATTCTAGACAGATCCACATCTTATTTACCCAATAGGGATTGCAGTAACCACCAAGATCTGATATAGTGACAGACAGACCTTTCCCTCCCATTGCTGATTTTTCAGACATTGAGTTGCTTCACTGTTTATCTCAAAACCTGTATTTATCTGCAGACATCAACCTGTCCAGTTTTTCTCTGCATTAATAATTTTCCACTTCAAGTTCTAGTACATAGTATGGAATTCAATATTGAATAAACCTATGTTTCAGACTGGAGCTTATTTGCATTATTGCATTCTATATTTTATAAGAAAAGAGCTATAGCACATAGTAATAAAACAGCAAATTATAAAGTTCTGTGTAAGGTGAGTTTCTTCATGTCCACATTGGAAGTCTGTTATCTCTTTTCTAATTTATCCAGATGGCCACTAGCACAAGTAAGAGAGGAGCAAGCTTCCTCCCCTTATCTGCTCCACCTGTAGCACCCACAGCTCCTGAGAACTGAGGAGTTTATGAATCTAGTCCTCATACTGCCATATACAAAATCTATGTGGGTATGTATAACACAACACTTCTATACTATTTTTAATTCTCCTGTATCTGGACATTTACAAGTCTTTACTATCTAAGATGTCGAATAGTCTTGTAGATTCCTGTTGAAAAAAACCTCAAACAAATAAATATAATTATTCTTTCTGTGTAAGTCATAGAAAGGAGAACAATATTACACAAGAGAGATATAAAAAGCACTATGGTAATGTCACGAGGTGGATTTGTTTATTTGATTCAGCATGATAGACTTAGAAAAATATGTAATGGTTGTATTATTCAGAGGAAGGAAAAGGTGAGCTAAAGCTGGAGAAAAGAAAAGAAGAAATTGGAAGGGCAAAAAAAGGGGAATGACAGCTTAGAAAGAGGAAAAGTGTGCTTCAACAGAAATCCCCTCATCTTTTGCTATGGGCCTGCAATCAACTTTGCAGGGCCAAAATATTTGCCAGTGGTGATGTCACTAGCTGTGTTTTGTATGGATTCTGGGTCATTTATGACCACTGTGTTGACATGTTAAGTGGTATGTGATTTATGACTACCATAGGGTAAATGATCTTCCTCTGAACAGGAATTTAAGGATAACCAATGTACACATTAGATAAATGTGTACAGACTCACACACATGCTCAAGAGTGCACAAGTAACACTGTTGATGAAAATCTGCCTGCATAGAAATCAACAGAAGTGCAGGTGTTGCCCCAAGTGTAGATACATTTTTTAGTCCATAGAACACATGTATTGAAATATGTGTGTAACTTACTGTAGTCCTCTACACTATGATGAGAGATACAGTGTGATACAGAAAATGTATTCAATATTCATTCGTGCATGCTGTTCAGATCCTGCCTATTTCTGTAGCTGATGCTTTAAACATTGAGTGTAAGGGAAATACTGATGGTATAGGCATAGATGACTGAATTAGACATGTGGTTAACTTCTGCTGTCCACCTCAAAACACTTTGGAGCACAGGCCATAGTTCAAGTTGATAGTGGCTTCTGTTTGTGAGCTGTCTTTCTGGCTTGGGTCCATGGGACCCCATCAGCTGAGATCTTACCCAGGGAGGTGGGGCTGGGCAGTTTCCGCAGTGGGGTGTAGAAAAATCTTCAGCAATGAACCGCATTGCTCACCATCCCTCAGAAGCTTTTCACGCCACTGCTACCCCCTCCCTGTGGCCCCGAAACAGGGTTGATGAAGCACAGGAAGCTTTCCCCTTGCTGTGGTCGCTCCTGGCCCCAGGCGCCCGTGGGGCGGCAGCAGCCCCTGTGGAGATGGGGCTGGGGAAGGCAGGTGTTGTTCCCACGACCAGAGCCCAGCTCCCAGGGGGGGAGAGTGGAGGTCAGGAAGTTAGCAAAGGTCAGCCAAGTCCCGCTGGCTCTTCGTAATCCTCTTTTCCACCCACAGCCCCTTGAAACTACCCTGATTTCTCCCAGTGCAGTGTCTGGGGGAGTTGCTCTACTGCTGCAGGATTCAATTTATTTTTCTCGCTTCCAAACTATGCTTCTGCAGAGTCTCAAGTCAGCTTTGTTTCAGCTGGAGTCGAGCAACACACAGGAGAGATGTGGCTCTATTTCGCTGGTTTGTTTTTCTTTTCCTTGCCTTTTTTTAACCTTTTTTTTTTTGCTATTTTGACAGGAAATCTTGCTCCTTTTTCTCTTGCATAAGTATGAAGTAACCCTGTGAAAACAAATACGATTACTTATTGTTTACGTGTGTAAAAATAAAAGGACAATTTTGCTGATCAAGTTATATCTGAAGAATAGAGTTGTATAAAGGGTTTATTTATTTGTATTTTTATGCTAGCCAAACAAAAAAAAAATCAACAACAATAAAAAAATTCTTTTGGTCTACCCAGAATTAAAATTTGTCAGTTTTACTGCCAAACAGCAACACACAAATTTGAAAGAAATGTCATTTCAGGTCAGAAGACATTTCAAGTAGGCTTTTTAACATTGATTAAAGATAAATATAGGTAAATTTCAAAAGAAACCCTTAATGCAAAATGAGAACTGGAAAGTTTCTGTATGAAAACATCAATAGGATTACACTTGATATTTCAAAATGTTTCCTTTGACTGAAAAGTTTCATTCTGCTGTAATAAAGATTGCTCCTGGTAAGGAATTTAGAGCAACCTTTTTGAGACCAATGATGCTTCCTCATATAGAACTGGAAAGGTTAATAAGTGGTTAACTATCAATCTTCTCAGGTATAACTGGAGAATGTACTTTTTGGCTTTGGCTTTATACAAAGCATCTAGACAATAAACCAAATTAAAATATATAGACTATAGTGTCAAGATAAAGTTTTATCCAAAGAAAATTTAAGTAAATTCATGCATTTCACTAGGTTATAAAAATCAAACAAACAGATAATTTTGCACATATGTAATGGTCTCAAGATTTTGTAATTTCTCTTCCACTTTTAAAACAATAAGACCCAAATGTGGATAAAATCATCTCACTCTTCCCACTGAAAGTGAAGAACTTTTTCCAAGTTCTTATGCTGGAAAAAAAAAAAATATTTCTTAGGGATTGATGATTAAAACTCTTATTAGTGCTCTAGTTAAGGAAAAATAAACAACTGCATTAGCTAATCTGAGTTCAAATAAACAGATGCATAAGCTGGGCTATCTCAAAACTATACAGAACTCAACAGAGACCATTAACACTAAAAACACTTCATAAGGTTCAGAGATTAACGCCTTCAAAGCAAAATGGTTGCACTGAGGGACTGGGTGATAACACCTCTATATAGTGGCAAACTCTAACTGCATATTTGCTGGACATGTATGCTGGTACACAGTGAAGCTCACATGAACTTAATTTTAAAGATGAAGAGAACAAAAAATTGCTCTCATTTACTGTTTACTGCAGCCAGCAAAGCTGACCAGACAAAATGGTGTCCAAGCAGAATGGTGCTTTTGAGTCTTAGCAAAAAATCTAAATTTTCGGGAACATTAACTCCCATGTGCCAGAAGAAAGTCCCTTTGAGTTGTTACCTAAATGTAACATGGTATTGAGCCTTGCTTATTCAGCTCTGTGAACAAATGATTGGTGGCTCACAAAAAAAAATTCATGATTTTTAAGAAAATCTTGGCTATCTGTGCAGCTGGGTAACAGATGAAAAGCACAAAATCTCTGCTTTGGTGCATTGTGGATTTTCAAAGAGATCTCACCAGCTTCACAAGTCTACTGACTATTTAAAAAAACACAAACCAGCCTACCAGTTAATCAGAAAAAAACTCCCCAAAAAACCCAAACAAAACAAAACACAAAAAACCCACAGCAAAAAACCTACCCCCAAACAAAAACCAGATCCATTTCAACTAGCAAAAGACTATTGTATATAGGTGTCAGGACACACAACAAATGAGAGCATCATGCAGTAGTGCTGATATCCTGATAGAAAATACAAGACCTGCCTGTTACCAATATGGAATGAGGCTTGACTTCTCAGGCAAGAGAGACCAGCAATTCTGACACCCTAGGGTTACTCAAATCTCCTTTGCACCTGCCTGGGGACTCTACATCACTACAGACCCTCACCTGACACCTGCCAAAATCTTTTTCCAATCATTGTTTTGCAAATGCTTTAGATTCAAATCAGCATGGATTGCTTTGAATGAATTTGTGATTCAATCAGACTTCTTCATATTTCTATAAAATAATTCAAAATCATGGTTGAAATTTCAATATTTCAGCATATTGAGGGAAAGGGGGAAATGTTTCACATTTTTTGAGAAGCACCCAAACAAGATTTTTTTTCTTTAGGAGTCCAGTCCAGGTTTTACATAGACTTCAGTACAAGCCAGGCTAGGATTTTGATGTTTAAGCCAGCATTATGTGATTGTACTTATAGAAATGATCAATAAGGTTTCTAGTTGCAGAGGTCACTATTAAAACCTTTACAATTGCCATTTGCACATAATTAACATTACCAAAAGATTTACTGTATTCCCCACACTATGAATATTGCTGTAAAGATAATTAGGAAAGCGTTAGTATTGTAAAGATTTGAATTGTGTATTCCTTAATACAGAGTCTCAATGCTATAATTTAAGGAACTCCCAATAACTGCAGAAGCTGCAGGGGGCTTTGCACGGGAAAGGAAGAACAGTATGTCTTTTAAGAGCTTCTTAAAACTTTGTTCCACCTACAAAATCCTCTATAGTCTCTATTATTATAACCTAAATAATCTATACTATAACTCCAAATTTATATATTTTAATTGTTTTTTCTCTTATAGAAGTGACTGTTTCTTCTGTTGGAAGAATTCCACTTGCAAATTTCATTTTCAGAAATCAATAAAAATAGCTGCAAGAACTCCTGATGGGTTTGAGGTCAGAACTTTCAAACAGGTTTTCATGATTGCCAGGTTTTACAGCCCATTTTAAAAATATGTGCTGGTGTCAAAGAAGCCCCGCTGCACTGAAATGATAAACATGACATGGGATGCTTCAGACTGTGGATGACCTCTTCAAAACACAGGAATGAGTCTTGACTTCTCAGGCAAGAGGGAACAGCAATTCTGACACACCTAGGGTCCTCCTGCATTGTTCTAGGCTGGTAATTACGTTCTCCCAAAATGTGAGTCCAGGGAATGTAGGAAGACTATTTTACAGTCGGAAGACATAAGCTATATCAGCTGAGATGTGGTATCTCTGTCACCCCATAGCCTGCAGTGTAGACAAGTCCTGAGTGTGTTTGAGCTGTATAAACATAACTACAAGCTAAACACTTTCATTGTTCAATACATTTTTTTGCTGTGCTTGGGAATGGATTTATAAATTCCTTTCCATAAAAGCACCCTAAGTGTAACAGATGCCTAAAATATATCGGCTCCATTATCAAGAAATAGATTATCCAAACTGAATACACAGTATCAGAGTTTACCATTTTGTATATAATCTACATTCTTAACATTTTCCTGGACTGCTGTTAGTTTAGGTTAGTAGGACTTACTGTACTCTCAGTGTTGAAAGATGAATAGGCCTATCAGCTGAACAGTGTAATAAATTTTTTAGGCTGCACACATCATGCTCCACCTTTCTGTCATTCTTCATCCTGTATAATATAGCCTAATGCAATATGGCACCTGTTAGCAGAAAAATGGTGCAGCAGCCATAAAAAAGTGATTTATGTCTTAGTACCAAAGCAGCTAATATTAAGAAACTGGTGTCTGGGAGGGCAGCAAACAAGTGAAATGTGAAACATAGCACATATATATTCATGAAACGTAGGAAGCTGTGAAATGTTAGACTGACAGTGAAATTCTCCCTGGGTATCCACTGCAAGGTCAGATTAACAAAGGGGGTAATTGGTGGTGATGGTTGTGGATGTTCAGAGTTGCCCACATGTCACAGCTGCTTATGCTGGAGTATCAGAAGTATGTTAAATGCATCTCCTGACACGAACCCAAAGATCCTTACTACCAAATGACATAAGAAAGGCTAATTTAAGGTGGCAGCTGGCAGAAAGAAAAACATATCAAGCAAGAAAGTTGTTCTTAGCAGCCATAATGTAGAGAGGAAAGAGTGGGATGAGAGAAATAATGTGGGCCTCATTCCTCTGCTGTATTTTTCTAGTGGTGTAAATCAACCAGTTTAAGGCTATAGTCAAACATTAGGGATTTCTCCCTGTATGCTGAAACTTCATCAGAGAAAATTCTGTCTTTGGTTTACAACACACCTAATGTGACTAAACTTGATAGTGTAGCATCTTGTCAGTTTTGCCACTGAACAATGTAACAGATTAATCCAAGACACTGTGAATTATAGCTATCACATTAATCCTTGGTTACTGTTCAACATATCTGTGTGTACATATAATAAAAACACACATATGTCCATGTACGAATCTATTCATGCTGCTGCTAAGTATGGTGTTTTTGATTCAGGGGTGGAAGTCTTCCTTCTCAGTCAGTACTCAACTAGTTCTTCCTCCCATGGTGCCTAATGCATAGTGCAATATGGTTGGGTCAAAGAGGTTAATAGCCCTACTTTTGTGAAAAGTGCCATGGAATCTTTCTAAGCAAGCAGTGAGAACCTCACATTAAATACCCTCTGAAAGAGAGCCTGTGACTTGCTCCGAGTTACAAACTGGGGTGTTGCTGTAATGCAGAAATAGGGGAAATCATGCTACATACTTAAGTTACTGAGTCATCCTGCCCCTACAGACATTTACCAGATGCAGTGAAACTTTGCTTGTGTGGAGCTACAAAATAATAACAAAAGGTAGTATGGCTGGAAAAAACTGGAGCTTCTCTTTGACTTAAAAAAAAAAATGACAGAAGCTTTCACCTGATTGTGTGTAGTCATGTCATAAATAATTTGGATGGAGATCTCTCAGACCCTTTGCTGTTATATTCTGGATTCAATAAGTACTGAGTAAGTTGAAGCAAGTGAGACCTGTGGCAAAATGGCCACATTTTGTCTATTTGCTAGAGGCCTTGCCTTGGAGAAAATTCCAGTCCTTTTAGGAAACGGCTACGGAATTCCTAGTTCCTGTGTTGTAGATGTCCCAAATTACTTTCTAGCCACTGGTTAACCAGGATAGAGATTATTCTAACAGAATATTTTATGCTTTAAAGTTTTGGTCATATCCATGGCAAAATGAAATAACCAGGAGGACTCTATTTTGTGAAGCTCTGTTGAGCTGTTGCCCTTTGCAACTCAATGTGTCTAGAAACTTCACACTGACCTCTATATGGACTTTCTGGACAGCCACTGAAATTTAGCCATCAAAGTTTGTGTGGCTCCAGGACTAGGTACTGGTTTTGCAAATGCCAGCAGTGCTTTAATATTGCCCTATAGAGGCTTATGTAACTACAGAGCATTTCTGTACCCAGCTCCACAGAGACCTAGTAGGTCACTGCTACCACACTGAACTTTTCAATTGTGATTCAGATCACATTGAGGTCCTCACATAGCTGTTCTCCAACGGCATCAATCTTGTTGTCCTCTAACATACTGATGGCCAGTTTCGTAAGGGTTCAGCGGCATATGTGACTTCTCTCCCCTTCCCAGACTTTCCATCCAGTGCCAAGGAAACCCTCTTGTGTGTTCAGAAGAGCCCAGTCTCTGTTAGCCCATTGGTTTTGACTTCTGCCTCCACAAGCTACTTGGGGTTTAAAATACCAGTCGTAGATCTGTGCTATCTTTTTTTTTTTCCAGCACTGATTTATTCCAGAGGAAGGGAGCATGCCCGGAACTGCCATCACTAGAATTGACTAGCTTGCTGCAGCAACATGCCAAGAACTCATGCTGTCTCTGTACCCATGACTGGCTTTGTCTTTGCCCTGAGTACCAGGTGTAGGAAACCTGTAGCTGCTAAACATGACAAAACAGCTTAGGAACAATCTGGTCCCACTGAAGCAGGGGCACAGAGAAAGGTGTGCCTAGCTCAATAGGAATTCTTAGGAAAAAGACTTGGCAAGGACAGCAGGATTCATCCTACTATCTCTGCTGTTGAGACACCTCTTAATTGTGTCTCTTGACCATAACTGTTTTCACAACCTCCATGATTAAATTCTATTGTGTAATTACAGTACCATACTATTAAACATACATTTTTTTCACCAGTTTCTCTTCAATCTCTCTATTAGAGGATATGAAATAATATCTTTACATTTCTGGTTAAAAAAATCATAAATCCCTATGTTAAACAATACTGAAATAATATTTTTGTATTTATTATGTTGTTCAGTCACTACTTATCCCTTGAAAATTGTGATTGTTTCAAAAGTCCAAATTACGTGTTCAGACTTAAGACTTTATCCAAGCACACAGCGATTTGTCAGATAATAACACCCCTACATTGATATGGCCTGTTACCTGAATAGATTCCGAAAACTAAGTACAAACCATAGAAATTACTTCAGCTGTCATTACTTTGTGGTATTTGAGGTGAAATGAGGTAATTTTTAAATAGCATGAAGTAAGATTGCATAATAATTTAGGTCAAAAAGTGAGTAACAAGTCATATAGCTGAGATGAGCAGAATATAGTGAATGTAGAACTGCAAATACCAGGCATCCCTATCATAATTCTATTCCTATTAGACTAGCCATTTCTTGAAGTTTGAGTAAGGAAAAATGTTAACATTACTACCAAGAACAGTTCTTACAAAATCTGATGACAAAGAATGATCTGTATTTTTATGGGGAGTGATTAAAACATATTTAGAGATACAAGGTACAAGCAGTATATGATTATTGGAAAGCTGAAGAACTTACCCTCTCATGAACTGTAGCAGTAATTAAAACTTCAATAGAAAGAAGCAATTCCTGCCCACTACAGAAAGATCTTTTGCCCAATTATAAAAGGGCGTGTGATACTGGAAGCTAAAGCAATGCAGGCAAATTAAAGTGGGCTCCACTTCCTTGCTTTTCATTTTTGGAATGGCAGCACACATGGATCAAAGCAAAGGGCTTTGTTTGTGGCTGCAGCCTCTACCATTTGTCCTTTATATGCCAAATCACACAAAAGCATTCCAAAACAAGTTTTTCCAAATACTCCTAATCTTAAAGGATTATGATAGGTGAACTTGTTATTCTATATCACTATTTTACTGAATCATTGTTTTTATGTTTTATATATTATATTTCAGCTTGGTCAAGTATGCTGTTGAAAAATGCTTCTAAACAGTATGTTTCTACCTAAGAGTATGTTTTCTATCTTTCAGTGGCAACCTATGCTTTGGTTTTGTGTCCTTCCCCCTTTGCATGAATCAGTAAAGCAAGAAGTCCTTTACTTTTCAACAACTACCTTAGTAGATTAAAGACTTCCTCTGATGGAAGCACCATAGCCACCTAGTTTGCAAGACAAGGAATAGGGTCATATCTAAACAAGTAAATAAGTTTATATGCAGCTTTACTTCCAGATCAGACCTTAAAAAAATCTTTCTTGTTCTGCTTGCTGTATCTTAGAATACTTCTCTGACTTCCAGCCCACTCACTCTCTTGCTCGATAAAGTACATACAAGCACTGTCTGGATCAGCATTATAAGTAGCTTTACATGCTCCTTCTCCCCCAGAGCTTTTTTCAAGAACACCCTGAACATCCTTGCAGTAATTCCAAATTTGGGTATTTATTCAACAGATATTCAACAGATGGTCATTCAGAACTGAGTTGCTGTGCCTTTTTTCACATTGGCTGAAAGTACCTGAGCTTGGGTCAGACATCAGCTTTTCAAGGAGCTGTGTGTTGTGCTTATGTACCTTTTTGCTTTATGTAACTTTTTACTTTATGTACCTTTTTTATATTCTTTTTCTTTGACTGTGTTCAAGTGTTCCATAATGAAGGATATTTCTGCCCTTGTTTATTCCAGAGTTGGTTGGATCCTGATTTCAGTCATACTGGACTACATCAGAAGTAATCGGAATGCAGTAACTCTAAATCTCTTCTGGTGTCACTAAGATCAGGTCTGACTCACTTCTCCTATACCTAGTCTTTAAAATCAAATCTGTTCTTTTTCTCTTTAAAACTGTAATTTTGTTCTGCTGTACTTTAAATTGTAGTATTACTTTGGAAAAAAAAAAAGACCATAAAAATGACATTTCAGGATTCTATATTTGTCTGACAGCTGTTTCTGTTGCAGAAGTGCTCATTTTATAAGTTAAAAAGTTGTCTTTCCTAATACTTTCCTAATACATATCCCAGAATGCAGAGGGTGTTATGATTCGAGTTATTGACACACCGTCTTCATATTCTGCAACCACTGAAGGCCATTTTACATTTTAAAGCCTCTGTTTGCTTGCACCACCCTGTCTTCTTCAAATCATGTCCCTGGTAATTCCAGGGCCAGACCTTTTGCATTGCGTAAGCATGTTACAGGTCTAAAGGATCATCTTATGCAAGGTAAACATACACTTCAGAAAAAAAAAGCAGCTCAGACTTCATGTTTGAATGGCAGGAATCACAACTGTTAATAACAGTAAAACGTCCTTTTTCTATGAGAAACAAATAAGGATCTATTCAAGGTCATTTTTGGGATGCCAGGTTTGACACGTAGAACTTTCAGCACAGAGATCTGGCCACCATTCTGTCAAATGTATCAGGAGAGCCTTAATTTGATCTCAGAGGAGACTCTAAGAAAATTAAAACAGTACCTTTCAGTTTGGCAGAAGTGGTAGTGTGTTCAGCTGCTTTGTCAGCTAATGTGCTGCTAAGGGTGTACAGACAGGAGTTGGCAGAGAAAGGGGTGAACTGAAAATTATGGTTGCTGCACATTATGGACCAAACAAACTTCCACACCTCCTTGCAATCAAAGGTCTGTCTTTCATTTTCTTTTATAAAATGTATAAACTGATTAAGTATTAAAAGTACAACTTGATGTTGAAAATTACAACACATTATGACACAAAGGAACAAAGGCTGGAAGTTGAGGGAAATTTTAAAAAATTGAAGAAACAAAGAAAAAAATGAAGACATGAAAGAATTTTGTTTAGTTTGAAAAAAAAAGCCAAAAAAACCCCACCCCAAAACAGAAAAAACCAAACCAAACCAAAACCATCATATTTCCCCTCGCTCCTTGCCTTTTTAAAAATATACTTGAAAATGCAACATTTGGAAAAATCTACACATGTCTAAATTTAGGGTCTGTGTTACTTTACTCTGCATTTCTTTATCACACTTTACTCATCATTTTGTAGAAAGTCTATGTGGCAGGCTGATGCATGTCTTACTTTATAAATATTTATTACCCACTAGTGTTTTCCTATCTTTGAAGTTACAACCACTTCTCCTTTTCAATCCTTGTTCCCTCCTTTTTCTTATTAAAAAGAGAATCTTGTCAAACAATTTTGTTTATGTGAAAATGCTGTGAAGACTAGTTTTGGTTTTAGCCTCATCTTTATTTTAGTTTGCCTTGCTTTCCCCCTCACTTTTCTTCTGAGAACGCGTAGGCCTGGAATAAGAATGTAAACAGCATGATCTCTGCTGCTGTTACATGAATGCAGCAAGGGAAACCTGGCCATTCATAGGCCCATATGCCCATGGGTCTGTTTCCACAGTGATTCTTTGGAACACCTCGGAGAACTTGAGCTTGGAGGAAGTATGACTGGCCTTTGAAGAAAGCTCCGAGACAACAATCACAGGCTGTAGCTGCTCAAAAATGAGGATAATGCAGTTTTGTGGTTTAACAGGAAGGGATATTAAAAATATATATTTAAAAACAAAAACAAAACTGAAACACAACCAACCAACCAAAACCAACAACAAACACAGCAACAACCAACAAAACAAAACAAAGCCAAACAAAACCAAGAAACCCAAACAAACGAAAACAAAACAAGCAAATAAACAAAACAAGACCAAAAAAAAAAACCAAAAAAACCCCACAACCCAAAGCCACCGAGTAGTTAGCTGCATCAGAAGCCAACCAGAAACTGTCTGAATGTATTCTTGCCTTGTTATGTAGAGCGAATTCTCTCTGTCCACAGAGGATCAATGTTTTTTTCTCATAACCTGATTCATCATGTTATTCTACCAGAGAAAGTATGGTATTTTACTGAAGTAAAAGTGACATGCCTAACCGAGAATGAGCAATTAGCTTTTCCAGTCAGAAACATGATGAACTAAAATTTATGTCTTATTTTTTCTTCCCTCTCTCTTTCCCTCTAAAAAAATTGCATGTTTGAGTATGTTAGAGAGAGCAAAAGGGAGGCAGGCCTAATTGCTGTCTTGACCTACTTTTACACCCCAGTCACTTAAATCCAAGGGTTAAACCTAGGTTCTTTTGCTCTGGGTAAACACAAAGGAGAAATACTGACCAGATATTCTCAAGAGGTAAAAATCACACTAAGTTTACTGGCAAACTATGGAAAATCAAGGAATTTTGGCAAATGATTTAGTACAACAAAAAACACTTATCACAGCATAGACTTAGCCCATTCAACAAAAAAACCTTTAAAGCCACTTGATGTTACATTCTGTGAAAAGCTAGTTCAATAAGAAGAAAGGGAAAAAAACAGGAAAGACAAGAAAGACATAGAAAGACAGACATGTAGCCACCAACTCTTGGGTTCCAGCAATGTGATAGATAGAAAATTTCCAGATGAAGGTAGGGTTAAGGAACAACAACCTTGCCTCATGGTCTGGCTTCTTACTACCTTGATGCATCCTGGGCCTTCTTTCCAGGTGGCATTTATGGTCTCTCAGCACTCAGGGTCTGGGTTAGGCAAAACTGGGACTGCCTCCAGTGTGCATGACCGACAGACACTGTGGGGCCAGGGGGTATGGGGGACTGGGCACTACCTCACCAGAGCAAAGCCTGACCCACCCCCTTCCACACACTCCAAGAATCCCAAGATATCTAGAGATAAATTATTATTTTTGGTCTCTGACACCTACCAAATGAGAGTTTCTGTTTTACCCTAAAGTCTGCCATTCTCTTTCAATACCCAAAACTGTGTCTGCATTTTCCAGCTGTATCAACAGTCAAATAAAATGTTCAGCTTGCTTTTCTTACTGGTGATGCCCATTTAGTTCACACTGGTCATTATAATGCTCAACTCCTTTTCCTGAGGGACAGTTCATTTCTATGCATGCAGTTCAATTCTGTGGAAGTGTTCAAGGCCAAGTTGGATGGGCCTTTGAGTAACCAGGTTTAGTGAATGACATTCTTTCCTATGGCAGGCGGATAGGAACTAGATGATTTTTTAAGGTCCCTTCCAACATGAACTTTTCCATAATTCTATGATTCCTGATATTCAGCTGCTCTTTCATTATTTTGTGAAGCTATTCAATAACTCCATGCCACCAGCCTTTTTTTCCGTTCTGTTTTTCAGATTTTCATGCTCATAACACAGTCCCTAATGCAAAGCCAGACACTAATGACATTTCCCCTTTTCTTTAATCTCTTTTAATTAAAACTATTACTTGTGTGCTGTCCTCTTTATTCCATGATGGATTGGTTTCTCTAGGAAGAGTTAGTGGGATATTTTGTAAATTCCTCCTGGAAAATCCAAGCCGACTGTATCAGTGAGTGGAGGTGCTTCCATGAACTTGTTGATTCCTTCATAGAAATGAAACAGGTTTTCCACATAGCAAGCACACGTTGACCCTTATTGTCATTAATCTTATTTGATCTTTTAGCTCATTCTTAGATATTATGGATTTTGCATGCTGTTCTCATTCTTTTCCAAATTTATCTAATGTGTTTTTAGAATTGTTTACTGACATTTCTATTCTTTTCAGTTTTTCCTCAAATACTTTTTCTACTGCCCCATCATACTGAATTTTGGGCTATTTTTCAGTACTGTGACTCTACTGCAGTATACCTAAATAGTCTGCAAGCTGCTTTGAAATATTGAGCCATTTCTTTTACCTTCTTGAAGTTTTCATAAGATTTTGAGGTGTTTTCTTCTGCTGTAGCAGAGGAAGGTGGAAAGATGGACAAATACAACTTCTTCCTATTTCAGAACAATATTATGATAGTAGATATTGAGTTGGGTTATGCTCTTCTTCTTGTCTAGATGCTCCCTGAAGAAACCTTTTGTGGCAGCAAAAATATCAATCTCTGCATCATGACTTGATGTGATTGTTACTGCATGGGAGTAATTGAAAACACTCCTGTGCTGCTGAATTTTTTCTCTCTGCAGTCCCTCTACTTTTCCTTAGATGCTACAGACCCTCTCAGTACCTGGGTGGGTCACCAGCAGGGTAGGTGTAATACTGGGCTGCTCCTGTTTGGACTTGGAGTTTCTATTTGTAGAGAATGTCTCTTATTTGTTTAATTAATTAATTTATTTATTTATTTATTTATCTGATCTCTCTTCTTCCTGTCCAGACATGTGGGGGTAGCATAATGCTCCTATGCCTGAGGGTACTTTCTTAGGCTATGGAAATAGGAATGGAGGAGCAAAGCCTGAAGCCCAAACCTGGAGACAATTTCGCCACAACAGCTGTGTACAAATGACCAGGCTGCCCACTGAAAGCGTGAGAAAGGAGTAGGATTTACATGAAGAGGTATGCATCTGAAAGCATGCCAAATTTGAAACTGATTCACACTAAGGTAGTTTGCCATTGCTGAGAAGGGCCTCAATTGCCTCTGAGGGTTGTGTCATCTGCTAGAAATTAAAAAAAAAAAAAGGTAATCGTGTGATATGTCACTTGTTAACCAATCTGTCTGTCCAGACTCAGGTAGATTTCTGGCCTCTGTATACTCTCTTGGTGGGAAAAGCGATGAGTGTCTGATGTCTGAAAGTGCTGCTGTGTGTCCTTCCTGAATTGTGCCATTTCTGGGACTGGCATGAAGTCAGTGAAGAAGACACACAGCTCAGCTGAGAACTAAGATTTAGACTTTTAAATAAGCTCCTTCAGTAGTAAGACCCTGTGAAATTGCATAATTGCATTCTGTAACTGTTTTTTTTTTACCTCTAGCCTGATTTCAGTTATCTTCACATTTTCCAAAAGTATTCATTTTGATCACTCATATGTAGCTCAGTAAAGTGCACGTGTTTTCTACCAACTTACTATCTGCTCTTTTATATTCAGTGATCTATCTAGGAAAATAGGACTTCATTTTGCTTTCAGTTAAGCCACCCAGGTCTGTAACACCCATCTGCCTTCATTAAGATCAAGCCAACTGCATCCTAATTCAGCCATAAGAGGTATTCTTCTGTGTGTCTAAGTTGTGGAGGAGCAGTCTGCTCAAGAGCCCCTCTAGAGATCTCTACTAGTATCTCTTGCCAACTTTCCTCTGAATGTTTTTGTTTGAATAAAGCTGCTGTGTTGGTTTTGTCTGCTGTTATATGACATTCTGGAAACCATAACTCTGTTGATATACATTTCTATCTTCTCAGAAACAGTAATTTTGTCATGTAATAGAAACTGTATGAGTCAGATTTATTAAATAATTTATAGAATTGTAGAATGGCCTGGGTTTGAATATTGTCTAGCTCCCTGCCATGAGCAGGAGCACCTTTCAGTAGACCAGATTGCTCAGAGCCCCATCCAACCTTGCCTTGAACACTTCCAGGGATGGGGCATCCACAGCTTTTCTGGGAATCCTGTGCCAGTGTCTCACCACCCTTACAGTGAAGAATTTATTTCTGTCATCTGATCTAAATCTATCCTGTTTAGTTTGAAGCCATTCCCCCTTGTCTTGTCTCTACAGGCTCTTGTAAAATGCCCTTTCCAGCTCTCTTGTAGCCCCCTTTATGTACTGGAAGGCTACTCTAAGGTCTTGCAGGAGCTTTCTTTTCTCCAGGTTGAAAACCTCCAGCTCTCTCAGCCTGTCTTTGTAGGAGGGGTGCTCCATCCTTGTGATCATCTTTGTGGCCATCCACTGGACTTACTCCAGCAGGTTCTTGTCTTTCTTGTGCTGAAGCCCCCAGAGCTGGACACTGTACTGTAAGTGGGGTCTCACAAGAAGGCAATGAATTTGTCCCTGTGTCCACTGTTAAAATACAAAATAAACCCATTCCCTCTCACAGTCCTCTTAAGATGAAGATACATAGAACTGTCTAGTCATGTGGACCTTTCTCCCAACTCTTTCACTTTTGGTGCTCAGAGTCACTGGCTGTTGGAGGGGAAAAGGAAACCTCATTGTTCACTTTGTCCTGCAGAGAGTGTTTGGGATTCTCTAGCAGACAGTGACTTTCTGCACTATTTTCCCAATGAATGCAATTTTAGCAAAGCTGATGAGAAAGAATAGTAGACAGGAGAGATGAGATCATATGGTGACATTGTGTGAGACAGCTCTTTTGAAACCATGAAGCACTCAGAGGTCATAGAAGTTGTGCAGCAGGTATTTGCAAGCCACAGATTTGATCACTGTGCTATACTTCTATCAGCAATATAAGGGAGGACAATCACCCTGACCCCTACGCAGTACTTCAAATCAGTCTGTGTTTGTATTTCTAGGAGACAGACAAACTTAAGTAAGAAATTAATCACTGAGGGCAGCCATATCTATCTAGCCATGAACTATCAAAACTTTGATCCTGTTAGCCCACTGACAAGCGTGGAAAGTATTGTTATATGCACTGGAACTAACCCAGTGATTCAATAGCCCAAGCAGCAGTGTGAAGATGCTCTCTAAGGTAAGATATCCACACTGAGTAGAAACGATCCACATATCTGTTTACCAGAATAATTAGATGTTATCTACCTTTGTATATTATTAACTTGGTCTAATTTGTTTAGGATAGGGGGTTTTTTGGTATTAGCATATTGTTCTACTTGGGAAAAAGGCAGTTCTTAGTCCTCCACTGTTCTTTTCAAATGGAGCATTTCAACAAGCTTGTACAATAGCAACAGTTCTCAACAGCATTCTTAAAGTAAAAAGGAAATAAAATAGCTGGAGAAAATGGAAAACATCTGGATTGCACTATCTAGTACTGTATTCTGTGTCATGAAAGAGAAATAATAACTTTCTGTTTTACACCTGAAGTGCAAGCTTCAGTTGTACCAGGTTAATACACCAGCAGTTGGAATCAAGTAACTCTTAGAGTTTTATTCTCTTAGAGCAACTTCCAAATCCAGTTGGATTTGTCTTTTCTGGCAATAATAATCATAGAATAATCTAGGCTGGAAAGACCTTTAAGATCACTGAGTCCAACTGTATAATAGGGATCATAATGAAGGGAAGAAAGCATATATTCAAACATGTCTTAGTAGTCTCTGAAAGAAATGCTTTCTCTAGCACTGATTGTATTGCTTTTTTAAAAATATATTTTCAGTAAGAGGAAACCAATTCAGTTCTTCAAGCTTTGTAGAACAGTTTTCAGTGCCTAATTATTTAAAGGCCTGTTGATAGCTGTGATGGCCTATGCTTGAGCACCATGCAAAAAATCTGCTTAAAGATCAACTTCAGGATTGTCACCCCACTGACAATGTATGGAATGTAGCAAGAGCCCATTTATCACCATAGGAATGCAATGACTGGTGAAAACCCTTCATAAATTCACCCTGCTTTCAAATATGAGGTTACTCAGATAATTTCTCACTCAGAGCAGTAATCAGATGCTTGTAATCCGGCCTCTGATCATTTCATCTCACTACCTATCAATTTATAAACTAACCCATGTGAACTGACAGCTTTCCAATTTTTTATTTTTATTTTTTTTCTCAGTAATGAAAATTCCCCTTTTATCTGTGTAAGCATCTAGTTCTGGATTATTTAAAGGGAATTATAGTGATGGTAGCTGAAGACCTAACAGTCTGCAGGCAATGGGATGTTGCAGTTGGCTTTAGCTTTTGTACTCCATGTGCTTCACAAGGAGAAGGGAATAACCTAAAATTCCATTATTGTTGGGCCATGAATTCAAATGTCCATTTAACATATTCACATTGAAGAGAAAGATATAATACTGTTCAGTCCAAAGAGGCATTATTTCCCAAGTTCCCATGAACTTCCCAGCAAGGAATGCATATTAAGGAACAATTACACAAGGCTTGGTGAAACTCCCTTTATTTATTTCACTTGTGTTGTTGCTGCTGTTGTATAAGAAAGAGCAAAATAACAAAAAGAACAAAGTAAAATAAAGTAACAGCTGATCCAAACATTTTTAACATGTTGAAATCCCGTTCCAAATGCAAAGACTTTTTCTTTCTGCCTTTTCTTTGCATTGATTTGCACAAGCATTTTCTCTGTGAGCCAAATACATCTCTGGTATAACTTCACTGAAGTCACTGGACTTACACCAGAGGTGGTTTTGGTCCTCTGTCCTGGGTAAATACAGTAGGAATAAATTGGTCACGCAGGCAGAGTGTCTGGCAATAAGTGCACTGAGTGGTCCTGGCAAACCAATAGGAAAAATCTAAAATAAAAAGCCCAAATAAGTCTTTTACTTAATAGAGGGCCTAAAAATCTACTGGGAGCTGCTGAATACTGCCCACTAACTGTACAAAGTATAGGTAGCATGCCTTCCAAATATCAAAATACCAGACGGAATGCCGTGAAAATAAATAACTTCTAATATAAACAAATGAGAACATATCAAACTGTTACCTCTTTAAACATAATGTAAATAAAAAAAATACCAGTCCTTCTACACAATAAATATTAAGAAACCATTGACATAGTTGAAATGTACTCATATAAATTAACAACTTTAATTACATTAGCCAAACAGACATTGGTTAAAGCACTGCATGTAGTATGCAAAATAATAATAATAACAATAATAATAATATCAACAACAAAACACAAAATGATAAAAACAAAATAGGCTTCATAATATCTTGGCTTTCATAATTTATATATATGTATATACATATATATAGTTGTGTGTATATATATATATACTGTAGACATATATATAATATGTATATATATAATATAATTCAATGTAATATAACATAATATTATATGTTATGTCATATTAAATTGTATTATATTTCATATATACATATTATTATGGAGATATATATACATACATATAGAATATATATATGTGTGTATATATATATCTTCAACCCATCGTCAATGTATTGTTTTTGAAAGTATTTAAATACAAAGAAACCCATTGAGAATTAACAGATTCATTATATCTCAAAAAATAAATAGCTATAAAACCCAGAAGTGCTGCTTGTTTCGGCCCATGAAAACCTTGCTTCTAATTGTTCACAGAAGATCAAATTATGATTTTATTTACTCATGCTGAAAACGTTTTACTCCACATGTAATGCAATGAGAGCATGTGGGGGAGTAAAGCTTTTTTCAGTGTAAGGAAAGGGATTAGCATCTGGTTCTTATACTGATATACACTATTGACATGAGGTTTAACTTAAAGAACTTAATAATTTCCATTGTATCTACCTATACTTCAGAAATAGATTTTTCTCAATTTATTGATGCTGACTAGTAACCTTTCTAGGAAAGGAGACTCTCTGAAAATCAATGGCATTGCTTACAGAGTAAGGCACAATTCCACGTGAGTAACTATAGTCCATCAATTTTGAATTTTGCACATAAACTTTACAGATGCCTGAAGTTCTCTGCCTAAGAGATATTGCTGCTAGCCTCTACATGGTCTTGTGGTGTCACTGTTAAATGAACTTGACAGCTTATTTCTCAACTAAATACATAAAAAGGAGGTATATATAATGCAACCCTACTCTGCAGTGATTTGGTAGGAGAGTGTTTCTATTGAAGTCAATGACAAAACTCCCATTTCATTCAATTTTACAGTTTTGGGCACTAGACCATATGAGTGCATAATAATTACAAGCATCTGTAAGCATTTTCTTTTGCTAAATCTAAAGGATACAAATACATTCAGCCCTCCCAAAGAAATATCTTAGCATGCACTTATGCCAGTTTCTTAGGCTATGTAACCAGAGCATATGACATGGAGATGTGAAAAGACAACCAAATGTGGTCAGCTCTCAAGCAATAAGATTATGGAGGCACTAAACAAATACATTTCTGTGATTAAATATATACTGAAAATGTATTTTCAATATAAACAGTAAGTAGGTTATATGGAAAGGAATGTGTTAGTAGTTAAGAGCCTTTCTTTCTTTTTTTTGGTACAGTCATACCTGAAAGGAGAAGTTATTTTTAAGGCTGCATGCCCTAGAACAACTTCTTAAATATGGTAACAATTTCTAATGCTATTTTAAGTACATGCAGATTTAATTAAATCAAATTATCAGGGATGGGCTATTTTGCTGGAATCATTCAGTCTTGATTAACATCCAAATTTCTTATTTTACTTTATCATACAGTTTTTCATTTCCCCCTATTTTAAATAACTCTGACCACAAATCAAAACCCCATGACTGATTCTAGAGATTGGAGGGAGAAATCTTTTAAATTTGTGACCAGCATACACATACAAATGCAAGCTAAAAAAGTAGGGCTTGGAACACTTCTTGATTTGAAAACTTTTTTCTGTTTTTGGTGTAGCTATAATGAAACATGCTCACAATATCTAAAATCCTATATTCTTTCCTCACTTGGAAGTTGTCTCAGGCTAGTTTCATGTTTTTCAGGCCAGTCCCTATTCATCACATTACATCTGCTATCAAATTCAGGATGAGAATTATTTTTTAAAGGTTCTTTCTCCTTTAGCCAGAAAAACCATGAGTTTTTCTAAACCAACTTTGCTAGCAGCCAATGGGAGTTTTGCCATTGTCATCTAGGGGAAGGTTCGGGGATTTCATGTCTCCAATGCTCTCTAAGTAATCACTGTTGAGAATAAATTTTATCAATGTGAGCCATCTGACCTGTTTCCCTTACTACTCTGTTCAGATCCACCGTGATGCAAACAGCCTCATTCAAATAATTGGATTAAGCAGCATTGGCTGTGGTGCCATTCACTCAGAATCCTTTCTCTCCCTTGATAGTGCCCACAGCAGAAGGAACCTGTCATTCACCCTGGCACAACTTTACTCATGTAAGTAGTTTTACTGATCTTGTAAGGAGGCCAGTTGACATCAGAGGGCCTGTTGACACAGGTAACCATTCTGGGACATCTGATGATATAAATAAGAGTTCTGGGGCACCCAATTTTTAGGCCAAGTACAAAGACCAATGAACTAAATGGTATCCTCAACAACTCTCACAGACTGTGTCCCTGTTCCTGCTGCTCCAAAGGCTGGCTCTGCTTCTAGAAAAATTGACAGAAATTCTGCCACATGCTTCAAATAAGCAGGGCCAAGATCTTCATTAAATTTATAAAGATAAATTAGTTGTGCATCCTTTTTTTTTTCCTGAAAATTTTCCTACTAGCATTTGGTATCCCTCACTTTCCCCAGGAAGAAAACACAAAAACCCAACAAACTTCTGCAAATAATTTAAATCAGAAAGCCTTGATATTTTACAGAACACTTCAGTGACAAATTTAGTGTTTAACCAATTATATTTTTTCAACTTTTTTCTTGCAAATTGCAAACAAGTCTGTAAAAAAACTGTGTTGTATAAAAAGTACATAAATGTATAACCCATTAGCTGTACTATGCAATCTAAATATTGTGGAATAAATTAGATAGAAAACTTATCTATACGCATGTATGTTGATACCTATTCAACAGAGGAAAGGGCTATTTTTTTTTCTTTCTTTTTTTTTTCTTTTTTTTTCCCTTTTCATTTTTATCTCTATAGATACATACAAATACGGACATGCGCCCATGCGCACATACATCTGCACACACAGAGAACACACACGCACACATGCACACACAAACAGTTTTGGCTGACAAAAAATGAAGGCCCTGATTACACTGTTAAACATGGTTCTTGCCATGAAGGTGCTAACACACTATCCCTAGCCAGTGTGACTGGGTTATATTGTGCTATCTTTTTTCTTTTTTTTCTTTTTCTTTTTTTTTTTTTTTTAACAGACTGTGCTCTCAGCAAGACGGGGAGCTGTGTTAGTACTTCTTTCCAGGAGAGGCATTTAGAAGCCTGTCCCCTCAGAAGGCAGCTAACTGGGGCTTGGTTCAGCAAACTAGGAGAGTCTGAAGCTTCAGGCTCAGGGTTATCAAACTCAGTGTAAACAGGGCCTAAAGGTTTCTCCCATTCCCTCTTATCATCTCCCCCTACCCAAAGACAAATGTAAGTTTAACATTCTTTTAAATATGACAGCAAAAATTTTTTTAAAAAACAACAACTATCTACCTATGCCCTACGGGTTGGACCCTTCAGGTTAGGTGTTGACACTGAAAATTAGGTCTTACAGGTAACACGCAAACCCATTAAGAGTTGTCATGCTAGAGGGTGGTGGTTGAGAAAGCCAGCATTTCAGCAAAGACTGTATTTCAAACAGAAATCCAACCACAATTGCCATTTTCTGTATATTTGCAGGAGCAATGGTGGATAGGGCCCAAGGCTGCTTGTAATTTTACATCAACACTTTTTAAGTGTATACCAGCACTTTAGGTTTCTCTTGCACAAATACCATTTTGAACATGTAGCCTCCCATTTGGCAGTAAGAAACAAAAAATCTTTTAACATACTGTGCTTTGCACACAAACATTCATTGTTTTAAGAACAGTAAAATGAAGCCAGAAGTGCTTATACCTTGTGTATACATACATATATACATACAGAAATATATACATATATATGTATATCCCTTGGACAAAGCTGTTTCCCTGCAATGCACATTTGCTGTGCATCAGGGCCGAGTTTAGTGTTGTACATACAAAACAGTATGATTATGCTCAGATGGACCTCAGATCCAAGCACTTTGGATCCAAATCCCAGGGATTTTCTGGGCTTACTTGAAATGGTGATTTTTTTGTTGAGGGCACTATTTGAATTTAACTGGTTAACAGATATTCTAGCCTGAATGTAATCAACCCACTGACTCTTAATTCAAACCCTAACTCATTACAGGTGAATGGTACCAACCACAAACAGACTTTATAGAGGCTTGCACAAATGTCTTTGGTGTATGTGTCTATTCATTTTAAGGTACAAAATAATAATAATTATTATTATAATAAAAATAGCTATTTTGTGTGCTGTAGCAGTTCTTGTATAGCTCACAATAAGTGCAGCTCTCAACCCCTCCCACACCCAACCACCCTCCCTTGCAAATATTTGTTAAATAAGGATTAGACAGGTCAGACACCATTGTAGTGCAAATAGTAAACGATTAAAAATTTTTTTTACAAAATATAGAAATGTTTGACTCCAGCAACTGGACAAACATGTTCCTTTCAAGTATCTCTCACCAAAGATTTTTTTTTTAAAACAAGTTACTTCCATTTTAAAAAAAAGTCTCTCTGTTTTTTTTTTTCTTTCTCTTGCAGGTAAACAGTTTCAAACCATCTAGGTTGCATAGTTCTAACATTGTAAGCACCTTTACAGAATGTAACTTTTATTCTTTCATTAATTTTTTGTTCCCTTTTTTTCTTCCTTTTTCTTTTTTCCTTTTTTCTTCTTTTTTTTTTTTTTGTAAATGTAGTGCAGAAGATGAAGGTGTACACTGCACACTATTGACCCTTGATCAATGTTAAGTATGTGTTTTGTGTCTGTATGTATAGAGACGTGTATATAAATACATAGCCATATATATACAAACACAAACACTATACACCTACTCAGTTGCTCTGTAAATGTGGGGGGAAAGCGCCAGTGACTGCAGTGATCATACACATGGCTTTTCATTGACCTTTTGGACTTTCCAAATTTCTGCAGGTTAGATGAGCTGCTACCATGGCTTGACCTGATGGGTAACTAAGGGAGGGAACAGAATTTCCTTCCCCTAGTAGTAACTAATGTTTAGTATACTATGTAACAAGATAAGGAGCATACTGAAAGGAAGGGGAAATCCCCAATCCATATCACCATTTTGACCTATCTTGTTCAAGCCCAGCTTCATGATATTTTCTTCCTTTTTTGTAGCCGAAGTCTTTTCTGATCTTCCATAAGTCTTTTTTTTCCCTTCTTTTTCTCTCTCTCCCTTTTCTTGCTCTCTTCTATTTTTGTTTATATTTCTGATGATTGTTTCACTCAAAAAATATTTTACCATGTCTGGTCTTTCCTCTTCTTGGGCTTTTGATACATTTTCTACTTAACAAGAAGGGTCTTGTGCACACTAGCGTCTATGAACAGCCACACTCCTCCACAATCATATTCTGTATGTCTTTCTTAATGATGTTCTGGCCATCGTCATAGTAGAGCATGGACATAGGCCGGAGCTTGGTGGGCACACAGCACGATTTGAGGTTGGCAAAGGGGCTATGGCCCCGCATGCGGTAGTGGTTGATGACAGTGGAGTGGAAAGATAATGATGAGCCAGATGTGCCTGCTATATGGCTGGGACACTCTCCTTCGCAGTAGTTGGCATGATAACCTGTAGGAGCAATGATCCAGTCACTCCATCCTATGTCCTTGAAGCTGACAAAGAACTGCTTCTTGCAGCAGATGTTGACTTTGCCATCACACTCCAGGCCTCGTCTTCGCCGCCTGTGCTGGCGATCCTCTGAGTGCCGGGCAAGCATCATCAAGAAGGGCCGATGTGATTGCTCCTTCTCCTCTTCTCCTGTGAACTCTCCAGCTTCCTTTTCTTTCCCTTCCCCATCATCTTCCTTTTTCTTCTTCTTTCCCAGTAGCACCAGGTTGGCTCCAGTCTCTTGACACAGGTCACAGGCAATCCGCACATCCAAAGAGTTCTTGCCTTGGTCCAGGAGTCTCTGGACACTGCTGGAGACAGGGAAGATGTGCCAAGTGCTCTTACGAGTGTCCACTGCCTTTTCTGAAATCAAAGTCTCACTCTTTTCACCTTTCAGCCCCCCATCCTCTGTATCTTCTGCTCCTTCAGAATTGCCTTTTGGCTGTCGCTGCTGTTGGAACAGGCGGATGGTGACTTTTGTCCTGCTCCGGTTGGCCTTGGAGACCTTCAGGAAGAGCCACACTTCAGCATGCTCCACCACCGATAATTCACTGCCTTCCTTGGAAATCTCAAAGTGCAACATTTTCTTGGCTGTGCCTGATTTGGTAAATGGAAATAGACAGGAAGAGCTTGTTAGTATGTCTGCTTGATTTTGTTAAAGAGACTTCTGTTACTTTTTCCACAGGCATGAAGTGCCCTAGGTTTTCTATTTGGTTCTTTAATTTTTATGGATTTTCTGTTCTAACTTTCCTTCACCCCCTCCTCAGTTTATATTTTGTGAAAATTCTCTTTTTAGAAAAGTATACATTTGCCTGTTTTCCAGCATATTTTAACCAGAGCATTTTTCATAGTAACAATGTAAAGGATTAATGTAATTAATGTAAAGGATCTCATGGCAAATAAGCACCAGTGGCTGCCAAGGTTTACTTAAGCTGTCTTTGTGATCACTGTGAGCTGAAAGGCAAAAATGATTTATGATGGCAGTCCATATGTACCATATGCAAAAAAAATCTACACCTAATATCTGGTTAGGAAATAAGGCCCAGTGCTACCAGTTCTTTAGCAATACTTTGAAAATTATGTGGGGAAGAGGTTTACACTCTCCCTCCATAACAATACATCCTTCATTTGCATCTTACAATGAGTTTGTAAATATCTATTGTTTCAAAAACAAACACATGCTAAAATATGAACCTCTACTTTAAGAAGTTTTCAGATATATATTGTAAAGAATTGAAGAATTGCAGCAGGCAGACTTTTCATCCTGTTAGCTGTAGATCCTGTTCCTAATTTAAGGCACTGTACTTGCTGTGATTATAGTAATGGTGAATACACTAAGAAATGAGCTAAAGAACTGTATAATTATGGGATGGTTCTCTGGCATAATTGTATCAACTTGCTAAGATGTCATTATGATGATTGTGATGGTGAGGAGGTGTTTCTCGGATACAGAGCTCATATCCCTGGCAGAAGTTGGAATGAATAATGAGGGCTGTTTAATGATTTGATCACTAGAGCATGAAGAAGTTAAGAGAGAATGAATTAGCTGGGGGATGGTGGTGATATAATTTTTTCAAGAGAGGTAATTTTCTATTTTCTTAACAAAAAATATAAAAAAGAAAAAAAAAGCCCTAATGATGTCTTTTGTTCCTTCTCAGTATGGAGGCCAGGATGGACTGGGGTCACAGATTTGCAATATATAGATATCTGGCCTTAGCGAGAAAGAAAATGTATTCATAATTATCAATTTGTCATTAACATTATTCTTGAGCTACCCATAGTTGTTTACCAAATTTTCTGTGCAGCAATTCTTCTTGTCAGTGAACTGTAACTTTGCAGTCTAAGACCAGAAAGTGGTGATGAAAACAGAAGTAGCAGGACACGTAACAGGAAAAGCTGCCCTCTTTGTAACAAGGGTCTTCTCCTTGCTTCCCACTGCAACTGATTTCACCACTATAGGCTCCCTGACCATTTCCCTGTCTCCCATTCTCAGGTGAGACAGGACTGGAGCAAAATCACGAGACATCTACCTTATGTTCACTTGCAAATTCAAGAGTTGCTGATTTCTGAAGTTTGCAGGCAGGCTGGGCTGCCCCTTGAGCTACCTGTTGCTTTTCTTCTCTGTGGAGTACTAGCACTGACACATTCAGCTTTCCCTCGTGGCATTCCCAGGTCAAAGAGAGACACATTTCTGAATTACAGTGTCCAAAGGGCATAGTGTTTTGTTTTTGTTTTCCCACTAAGTGAGAGTGTGAAATTGTAGACTTTAACTGTCACTGAGATATGGAAACACATGGTTTGTGATAACTGCTTCTCACAGATGGCTGATGCCAGTCTTCAGAGTGAGTTACATTAATTTCTTCTTTTAAGGAAGTAGCTTATAAAAAAGATAGAGCAAGCTGATCAGTACTGTGAGGCATGATGAAAGTATTCTTTTTCTATTATTTTTTAATTGATTCATTCAATAATGACCGAATGGCTAATGCTGGGTTCTTTTCCATTCTGGTAATCAAACTATATCAAAGCTGCCAGCTGTGTTTGAACAGAGGTCAGGTGATAGACACCAGTGTCACTCCTGACTCAGTTTCAGAGCATGAGGAGTTGTACAGTGACATCCCTCCAGTCCAAAGGAAGTCCAAAAGGCTGGTTGCCTTGTACATAGGGTGTTAAGGCGTGTTCTCTCAGATAATGGACACTTCTAAGGGCTGTGAGAACTAGCCAGTCTCTGGCTTTATTCCCCCTGACTCTCCCTTCTAAAGCCAGCTTCTAACTTTAGGTTATCCCTTGCAGTCCTGATAAATCCTTTCTGAGGGGGGCCTGGACTTAAAGGGAACCTGAAGGCAGGTCATGTGCCAAGGGTGGGTTGCTGCCAACCAAGACTCTCCATTCAACCCATTCTGCTTGCTGCCTCTACCCAATCAAACCTTGGTGAAAAAAAAAAATGTGGTTTAGATCAAGCTGCAGAAGACCTTCTGGTACCATCAGCTTCTTCCCAGCTGCTCTCTTTCCCCAGACCTCACAGACTTCTGTCTGGAATAAGCATGGATTGCTGGGAATTGCCATATTTATTTTGCATTCTTGAGAAACCAAGCTGGGCATAGACAGCAGTTCTGGCAGTACCAGGGGTCCTGTGCATGGCAGATCAACTGTGCTGGGTGCATGAGAAGCTCATCTGTGTTGGAAATGGACAAAAAACCTGATCTGGTCATCTGCTCTGGAGAAAGCAGATAGGGTGTGGAGACCTGGCTCAACAGTGGAAGAAGCTGTATGACCTATCTAATCTAAAAATCCAGGCAGCCCTGAATTACAGAATAATCTAGCACTGTTAAGTGCTAGTGCATGGTATTTCACATTCTGCTATTTACTTCCTAGTGGGAGTTGAAAATAGTTAGGAAGTGACGTATCTGCAACAGCAAATATTCACATTACCTTTTGCACTGGCCAGAAGTGTAGTGATGCAAGCAGTCTTTTTGACAAATATTACATGAAAGGAACAGGACCTCAAAAACCCTCTTAAATAGCTTTTCAAATGCTCGTCCATGTGTGAAAGTAGAATTCTTCCTCACTACTAAAAATATTTGAACAGTATGGTGAAAGTACATGAGTACTTGCTTTTTCTTTATTTTAGGGAAGTGAGCTTAAACAAGGTAGCCTAAGACATGTCCTTATACAGGGATAACAGCCTCCTTGTAGGTTGTTAGCTACAATAACAGCCTCTCTGGATGTTGTTAGCTACATTTTCAGAAACAAATGGTGGGCTAAGAGTCTAAAGAAAAATGATGCAGGAAGCTTATCTGAGCCTAATATTTCTGAATGAAACAGAATCCTGAAACCTGCATAGCTAATAAAAGGTTTTATAGCAATTAAAAAACACTTTCCCTTTCATAGGTCTTTTTAGAAGGAGACTGGGAATAGTGCAAGGTTGAGGATAAAAAGCATGCTTTCACATTAGGAAAAAACGAAGCTTTTCTGAATTCTCTCCACATTCACAACTAGTTTGTTACGATCACACAGCACAAATGGTATGAATCCTGCAGTTTTTAAGAGGTCACTGTTCTCAGACAAGCTCATTTTGAAATCAGAGTTTGGCCTGTTCTAAAACCAAATTGAGACCTTAGGATCTGACTTATTATGGTTACACATTCACTTTATAACAGGATCTCTGTTTCCAAAAGGTTCAGTGCTACAACAAAATAAATTCTTCAAGTGTTCTGAGACAAAAAAATAAAAATAACAATAAAAATCTATAGTTAAATTTCTCCAAATATTTCTTAGGGATTTAGCAGTCTTTCTTTATAGGTCTGAATTAACAGTCAGGATTAAAGCTTCAGTTCATCAAACTGAAGGTAAAAGGGAGACTCCTGAAATTTGGGGATGGTATCACTTCCATAGTTACATTTGGTTTACCCTTTTTTCCTGCTGTTACATTTGCCATGGGTGATTTGCAAGGGTCTTTTTCCATTCGTAATCATCCTGCTCCTCCTGCCTGACTGCTGAGGAAAGACCTACAGCCCAACAGTGATAATGCCTTCATCACTTCCATGCTCATATAAACAGCAGTGTCAACAGCCTGGATTGTTATCATAGCAGAAAGCAGTTGAAAAAGGAGACAAGGGATTACTTTGGGCTCCTTTTGATTGCTTTTCCTCATTTCCCTTTCCCAAAACATTGGAGAGGCCACCTCTCTGCTCTACTGCTGAGCAAAGTCCCTTCCTGAAGGAGGGTTGTGATGCCAAGGGAGCAGTCTAGCAGGGCAAGTGACACCAGCAAATGATGTGAGAAGTGGTTAAAAATACAAGCTCTAAGTAGTGCATATATGGTAAAAGGTTTAATGGAAGGAGTTACTGAATGGAAAGAAAGTGTAGCAGTATATATAGCATGGAAGTTTTCTCATATCTGTTTTTCTCTTCACCAGTGCTCATGCACCTTTTTAGGAGAGAAACCTGAACATGCAAGCAGAGGAGAGCCTGCACAGGTACCCTCCTCTCCACCTCTGGAAGGGCTGGCCAGGGCTCGCACAGGACTCTGCAGTCAGCACCTGCTCCCAAGCAGCACGTGGGTGATGGGCATGGCACAGTAGCCCGTGGAGAGACTGGCAGAGCCCTTGAGGGCCCAGGCCCAGGAGGACTGGAGGCCCTGCATGAGGTAGCTGATGCTGTGATCCAGCAGGGATCTGCAGGTCCAGTGTGCTCTTCCTCTGAGGCTAAGGATCCTTCCCTCTGTATGGCTGGCTTTAACTATGCTGTTGAAGTTCCGTTATTTGCAATTTGCAGCAGGATTCAAGATCAAGCCCTGCTATTTCATGCTATATATAGATACTAGGTGGGGTCGAAGCTATACAATTGAGAGTATCTTCTTTTGAGTAAAATGCAAAAATATTTAATTTTTTTTACCTTTATGCTCTTAAATTATTAAGGCTTTTTCTTTCATAATGAAAGCAATTATTCTTTGTAACATTATAATGTGGCTTATTCTTAATTTCTCTTAATACACAGAATTTATTTTCCTTTGCAAAATGCTCAGTGTGTAAGAAGGTGCTGTTGCTTTAAATATCTATGCTTCACCGGTGCTTAATTTTGAAACGTTTTTACATTATACTGTAAGTGAACTGTTTTTCCATACAAAGCAAGCTTTTTTTTCCTTTTTTAGTTGCTAACTTTACTACTGCCTATGTTTAGATTTGGGGGAATTTGTACTGCGTGCCAATCTGTAATTACATTCAAAAGCATCCTTCCCTTCACTTCTCATTTCCGTTCCCCAGGAGACAGAAAAAAAATAGGTTACTAGAAAGGTTCCTCTAAAGAGAGTGAAGAGAAGAGCATGGTTATTGAGAGATAATTGCTCAAAATGTTTACTAATGAGTGACCACTGGAGTTAGATGAATTCTTTGCAGTGTAGAATTTATTCAGAGAATTTGGTGTTATCGTCTGGTAATTATCCCCTAGGCAGACTGATGATTACAAATCTCCTATTGCCACAGTTAGACAGTGGCCATTTCTGTGAATGCATTTCAGCCTATGGATCACTGGCAAACAATTTATTCTGATTATTCATTATCCAGCATATGTGACCACTCATCCAGGTCACATACTTTCATTCCTGCTCCCTTACTGTTGCCTCTTACAGTGAGAGGGGAAATTATGGCACAATTAATACCTTATCTTCATTCTTACTTACCATTAGCTGTCAGAAAAGGAAGATTTTGTTGTAAGAGAAAAATAAACCAAAAAAGAAAATCAGGAAAAAAGAACTATTCCCTGAGTGCTCGTGGGGGAAAAAAAAGCAGCAGCAGCGACTTTATTTAAATAACTTTTCTTGAAAAGTTAACCCAAAGAGGCACTGACAAGGTCATTCAGAATGTGAAATAATTCAGTTCTGGTGAACCTTGACTCTCCTCTGCTATTTTGTTAGGAAGCACTTTACATCCACAGCTTTGAGTTCTTTCCAAATTGAAAGCCCTTCCCCCACATGGCTTCAAATATTTAGAAACAAAAAAGGTGTTTGTTTGGTTGAAGTTTGGTTTTTTTCTTTTATTTGATTTCTTCATTTACGTTTAAAATAGCTCAAGAAAAGTTTAGGAACATTTGCACCAGTAAAATAATCCAAGGTAAAAACAATCCCAAGGCTTCATCTTTTTTCTTTTCTTTTTTTTTTTTTTTGAGAGAGCAATTTTTTTGTGCATACTTGTAATAATTTGCTGTAAATTCTAAAATTAAGTGGATCAGAGGCTGCCTGTTTTTTTTCATTAAAATATTTAATTTCTGAGCACTAAGGCCCAAATCCCAGGCCCACTGAAATGAATAACAGAATTTCCAGTTGCTTCCAGTAAACTAAGCTTCAATCCTATATCAACGTTGCAAAGCTCTGTTCCATTAAATGAGATTGCCTTCTCACAGGCATATCTCTATATATAGATATAGATATAAGATTTCCTCAGCATGAATCACTTACATATATGCAAGGCAGATATATCCTGCACAGAGGAAACACATGAATGCACATCCTTGTCTGCAGGAATGGTATGGGTACAGGGAGAGGTATAGGAGCACGTCTGCCCTGGTATACCTGCATGTAAGGACATACGTGTGCTCATACACACATACAGGCAAATACATATTCAGATATTCCCTACTAGCACACAAAACTGTGGGCCTGGCTACACAGAGATGGACACATACAGTACTTTCTTTTTCTCAGGTATGTTGTTCTAAACTGGTTCCCACCTTTCTGGATTCATCTGTGCTTTCTCAGGTTGTTCTTTAAACCAACCAACCACTCTTAATTCTCACATTTTTGATACAGAGAAACAGATCAATACAGAATGGTTTTCCTCTTCTGGAAGCAGTTTGCCTTCATTTGCTAAACCTGAAATCTTTGATTTGGTATGCCAGGGGGGAGGGGGACAGGAGGGAAGAAAAATCAACAAGGGAAAATAAGCTTGTTTTCTAAAAGCCAAGGAGACTGCATTAAAAAATGATGTGAGCAAATCATCTCATAGGATGATTCATGGTCACATTTCTCAGTATCTTGTAAAAAATAATATTTATAATTTCTGATCTCTCTAGATTTCCAGCACTTCTAGCATCCATCTTTTACTCCTCTACCTATTTCCTTCCTGCATTATTTTCCTAGCAGCTTTTCACTCCAGTGAATCCTTGCCTTTTAAATAAACTAGAAGAGAGAAACGATCCTCACTCAGAGCAGCTACAGATAAGCATAAAGATCTCTGGGATTCAGAGTCCAATTAGGTAAAATAAGTGTGCGGGAATGTTGCCTCGTGTGGAGCAAAAAGCCTTTGGAGTGTGCCCTCTCGTGGCCGTTCTTTATTCAGCATGAATACTTGTACCCTTAAATACAGTTATTTTCAAAAGAAAATTGTCAAAACTATTCAAAATACATAAGCGACACATCCTTGCGGGTTTTTTTCATCCTGAACTGCCAGCTTGGTTGTATACGGTAGGTGAATACATGTATCCCTCTGCACATGAAGGTAGGCATCACATGATCAAGTCAGTTCACCTGGAATTCTGTATGAAGTGGTACAAAACAGTGGAAGTGGTCTAAATAGCTGGCAGACTCTTCTTTTTTTACCCTGGAATTTCTCCTGAAGATAAATCTTTAGCTTTCTGTATTTTCATCTGATAATTCCTGTCACCCTCTCGGGGGCTGATGTTAGCAACCCATTTTCATTGGTAGTTTAGTTGCCAGGATCAAATTCAGTTGGCAGAATCCCAGAACTGCCTAATAAGCTGTCTACTTAAAATAATGAACTAGTTAGTAGCCAATCATATTTATAAGTATTGAGTATCTCTGTTGTTGAACCTGTTGGATTTGCTTGTCACAAAATTTTATGACCCCGCTCCTCAAAAAACTATTTTTAAGACTTTGAAGTAACACACAGAACTCTGGCACAGCTTCCCTTACAGCAGAACTAATTGACGTTAGTAATCTTAGTTTGATATGCAAGTAGAAAGCAATTTTCATGTTTTACTTTTAAGAGTGCCAAAGGACAGTAAGGGTGCATTTGTAACTTTTGCCCAATACTCACAGTCATTAGTTTTACAGAGATCTGTCCAGATTTGTTAGCTGTAAAAAGTACCTGCCAACTATTTTGCTGATTTCCTGGACATAACTACACCTGTTCTTCAGACAAGTTTACTGCATTTATTTGCCCTCTAATTGTCTGAAGTCTGTTCTTGTTTGAATTTTGGTTTATTTTAGAAAATAGCAGTCTCAAGACAGAGCGGCATGCACAGGGTGCTGCTTGTTCATTCACCCCACTTCTTTGCATGTTTGAGAATATGGCTGATGAAAGATGGAAATACTACTTTTTTATAGAGGCAAGTAATTAATGTGGCATCTGAAAGACATTTCCCTAAAGGCTTTGTTTATGTCAAGCTGTACCCAAAGAAACAAGAAGCCTAAAGTCTTATTTTGCTTTTTGTAGACATTTTTTTGATACAATATGAGATGTTTTCATTCATTTTCATTGATTTCTTATTGCCCTCTATTGAGGCAGAGTGAGTTTGATGTTAAAAGCCAGAAACACATTAACCTGGCTGTGAGCAGAACATGTTTGTTCTCCTGCTTGGTGTTTAAATTTCTTCATGCTATTCTCAGTTCCCACAGTACGAAAAGTGGAGGGTGTCCCTGTGGCTATATTCAATTCCTGTCTTTTTAACTCATACTTCCTATATGACATTTCACTTGCCTTTGGTTTTTGCCTCACTTTCCTTTACAGTAAAAAAACACTGGTTTAATATTTGATAGGAATAACTTCCAGTGCACAAGAGGACAGGATCTCAAGAAGGGCTTACTTAAGTTGTTGCAGCATTGGCACCTGTAAAATGTGGTAGATCCTCTGATGTTAGCAAGTTACCAGGTGAATGGCTGTAGATGAATATGGTACAGTAATCTGAAGTTACTCCACAGAGTGGATTTATCATTTCCATTATAAGCCCAAACCAGAGCTCAGTTTTTAGGTTGCTCATAGTCCCTCCCTTGTCCCAAATCAAAGAGGTATGGAAAGGCAGCAGGTATGGAAAAAATGGACAGAGCAGCCCTCCTGCCTGGGCTTCCAGGATCGTCTTAGTACAAAGGAATAGAACTGTGGCAGGGAGGAGAAGGCATGAGAACACAGTGGATGCCCCTGTCCTGCAGCTCCATAGCATTAAGTCCTCTTCAAGTAATTTGTCAGCAGTAGTAGGACAACGCTATGTAAATCAAGCTGAGTGACAGTGTTGGTGGCTGGTGGCGGGGGATCGGTGGCAGGATGATTGGCCAGTGTGTGGGCAATGGCATGATTTCTGCTGCTCACGTGACTGCAAGAGCCAATGGCTTCGGGAGCCGCCGTTGGAGGGTATTGTACAGAGTAGGCATATATCAAATTCCAAATTCCTTTGTGTCAGAGCTCAGGAGAGACAATAATGTGTTTACAAATGATTGCGACGCACACAGTGAAGAGAAACCACTGTTCATGCCATATGTGTTCCACTGTGCTCAGAGCGAGCTGCTGAAAACCAGGTGGGGAATCTGACTTGTAGACAGCTTAGAGGTTTCCTTGCTTTTATAAATTCATTTCTAAACTAATGTTGAGCTGCCCCTGCTTCTAATGACCTCTGGCACTGACACCTACTCTCTGCTTTCTGAAGTGGAGGGGATGGAAAAACTGAAAGGCCTGAGCTCTCATGCTGAAAGAACTGATAATATGTATATTGACAAGGACTCCAAAGGCAAGGGCTCCTTGTACAGTTGGAAATCAGACAGTCAGCAGGAATGTCTGCACTTAAAAGTATGCACACTTCTTGTGCATGGCTTCCCTGCAATCAGAACATCTGAGTCAACAGGTTTTCAGGACTGGAAACTCTGAGTGTTGTCTTAATTGTTTATACTGCTGCAGCAAACTTTTCAACAAAAATGCTTGGAGTTCCTTTGCATACTTTGCCTACCATATGCTGTACCAAACAAAACAATGACATTCTTTTAAAACCGTCTTGGCAACAGGAAAAATGCTTTGGCTAGACAGCATCATAAAAAGTTGCTGTTAGTTAGATGATAGACTTATTGCAAGTAACTGCTATTGATGCATGCATTAGCATACCCACATACACTAACAGATTTATGTGCAGATACACATACGTTGAATTAAAATGGGTTCTGGTCCTAGTCATGTAGGAACAAGACAGCAAAGTACAACTTTAGAGCTGTTTCCCATGGGCAATTTATGTGAGACTTAAGACTTTACTTACTAAATACATATATTCTGAGCTCTTACTGCCTAAGAGTTAGGGGAAAAAGAACTGTGAAACAGTTCAAAATACACCCTACCAAGGTTGCATTTTTGGCAGGAGTGTTTTAGGAGCAGAATCTTTTTTCCAGTATGCAGAAGTCTGTATTACAAATTGGATCAGCTACAGCAACTTGTCCAGTTCTATTGAAGTCATCTGACAGTCCCTGCAACTCTTTATTGCCGAAGATGCTGTGTTAAATTTAAAAAAAAAAAAAAAGACAAAAAAAAAAGAGGGCAAAAACCCACAAAAAAAGCCATCTCACTTGTAAAACTTAAAGCTGCTTCATCTGATTTTGTAACTTCCACTATAATTTTTACATGAAAGGGCTGTTTCTGAAGTAGTTTGCAGTTCACTTTCTGTCTTCATAAACTCCCCAAAAGGCTACAGCCTTTTTTCTTTTACCATCAACTCTGCAATCCAGCCCTTTACTGCAAGTACTCTGTATTTACAGGCAGAGTTTGGAGGACCCTGCTGCAGCCTGACTTTATGTTCAAGATTGGTTAGAGAGCTTCCTCCCTGTGTGACAGACTGTGCTTAGCAAGTGTAATCTGTAGCCAAGACTAAGTCAGAAAAATCAAATTCCTTCAGAGTCCTACCCCCCCATCCCATTCCTCCTTCTCCCTTCCCCCCAGTCTCATCCTACAACCTTGTAGAAAAAATTATTGCTGGGGAGAAGAAAATAAGTTAATTGCAGTTTTGGCAGAAAGGATATTTTTCAGTTTGGGGACAAAGGATATTTTACAGTTTGTTTTTTTTCAAGCACTCACCTGATTCTGCAAAAGTGATGATTTCTGAGGTTTGCTCCACAACTTCATTCATTTCAGCTCTTCTTCCAACATCATCCTCTATTTCCACATAACCATCCTCTCCCACCTTTCCCACGTGGAGTTTTTTGATGGCATTTAAAAGTGCTGCCTTGGGCACTGGCTGGGTGATATTAGGTCTGTCCCTCAAGTGCAACATGTTCAGTATGTGCTTCTTTACTGCTTCCACCATCTCAGGCTGTGAGCTGGGCACATCCTTTGAGAGCGTGGCAAGGGCACATGATGGACAGTCAGTGACTGAACTGTGCCCCTCGGATCCTGGGGTTGGGGAACTCCTCACTATAATCCAGCAAAGCACCAACAGAAATCCTCTCTTCCAAAGCAAAGGCATCCTGGCAGCAAAAGTTGTTGTGATTCCCTTTTAAAAAGGCCCTGCTTTTCCTCCCCCTTCACGAACAGTTTTTTTGGGGGCTGGTTTAGTTTGTTTGTTTGTTTGTTTGTTTTTCCTTCTCTTCAGCAAATTCTCTGGAACAAGAACCAAAAGTTTTCTGTGAAGTTTTGTTTGCAGGTTCCCTCTCTGAATGCAATAAGTGCTGTAGATGTTTGTGGCTGTCAGGGAGAAGAGTTCTGACTCTGTCTCAGAGTAGGAGAGAGACACAGAGAGAGGGAGAGAGAGAGAGAGGACGGATTGGCCTAAAGTGAGTGAGTGAATGAGAGAGGGAGGGAGTTTTGTCTGTGAGTAAAGGCTATGATTAGGAAGGGGGAGGAACAGGCAGGCTGGCTTCCTTATGCTCATTGCTCCCCTAACACACACCTCTCTTCAAATATCACTACTCGTGGTTCCTTCCCTCCCCCCTTTCTAAAAGATCTTCTCATTCCTGTAAATTTACTCTCTTTTTTTCCTTTTTTTTCCCTCTCTGTTTGACCCCTCCCCCCCCAGCTGTCATTCCCCCCCCTTTTTTTCCCTTTCTTTTTGTTTTGTTTTGTTTGTTTTATTCCTTCAACAGTATCACCAGCTTAACTAAACAGAGGAAACATGAATGAATGAAAAGAGTGAAATCTTTAACGAGCACCTTGCTCTTGGTCCTGCCTGGTATTGTTAGGGGTAGCAGGAGATGTTAAATAGCTTGTGAATGAGATGGGAATGAGGGCAGGGGCTCTAAATATTTTGAGCAGAACATTATTCTGCCTGGAGTAGAAGCAAAAAAATCTTTTCTGCTCACTTCTAAATGCTGGGGGTTATCAACACTGGCAAAAGGTCTGACAGGCACAAAATAGCACTGTTGTTTGGAGGGCTCTATAATACATGATACACTGCTCAGCTGCAATATGCAGTCAGGCACTGAAAGCCTAAGCAGGAGTTGGTACATATATGTGACATGACATGGTAGTGCCATATAATAGCCCTACTTCTAAGCTAGTCTGTGCCTGGAAATTCTTGGGTAGATAAATTTAGGTTTGGGGTTAATCAAGCAATGCCTGAAAAATGCTTTGAATGTGAAGTGTTACATGTCATCTGGCCAAATCATACTTGCTTCTGACTCAGGCAAAGCCCTCATCGATGCCAATAATAATTCTGTCTGAGTGAAGGCTGAGTAAGATCTTCTACATTTGGCCCATTGTTATTAGGAGGCACTTATTACTTCATTCATTTAAATCACAGACAGCAATCATAATATTAGAATAGGACATTGGAAATTAAATGAAATCTAAAGAACAAGAAGTTTCAACCAGTGTTGGTAGCCCCTTGTCTGTTTATGCCAGGGAGGGCTTTTCTGTGCAGTGAGAAGGCATTCCCTGTGCCACTGCCATGGCTTCAGGTTGCCTTTACATTCTGTATCCTCTCTGTTCTGTTCCTTATCCAGCAAAGTTGAAGTTTGCAAACTCGCTTACATTTGGTTATGGAAAAATGACAGCTATAACTGTATAAATTTTGAGATTCTTCCCTTTCAGGCATTATCTTGTACCGATTTTCTTAGAGCAGCTTCTTTTTTAGTGTTTACTCTCTTTCTTTCCATTCCTTTCATTCTCTCTCTACCACACCTTTGTCTTCTCAGATGGGCTTACCTCCTACCCAGCAAATATTCCACTTGCAGTATATTACTGTCAACCATTGCATTTCACAGTGGAAAGGAGCAATTTATAAATATAAGCATTGAAAGGTCTCTAATTTCCATGAGATGACTACAGGCACATGGGTTAAGAGACAGGCAAGGAATTATAGGTGGAGTAAATGAAACATACAGAAGTAATTGAACAATCAGCCAAAGTCTTACAAATGTTATATATTGCTAGTCCTTTTCAATTAAGATCTTTTATAAGTCTTTTACAGTTATAAGGCATCCACAGTACCCCCTCATCTGTGTTTTACTGACCTCAGTTACTATACTGTTATATACTGTTACACTCACAGGTCTGTCAGCATTATAAACCCTGCAGCCATTCTTATAAACACATCTTTGTAACACAAACCTCACTATAACACATCGAATTTTCTTGGATCTTGTGAACAGCCCAAAGTCTGTTGTAATTATATGAAGTCTGAAAGTCAGCTTGAAATAGAACTAAAAGTTTAATTGGATGAAAAAATAATTTCAGATGAAAATATGCATTCATGATTAGATGTACTAACAGATGACATAATTAAAGGAGTTATATATAGTTCTAATATAGCACCTATCCTAACAGTGTCTGATGAAAAGTAAGGGAGCGGCATAAATCAAAATAAAATGCAGATAAGTATGTCTGGCTTCTTGCTGTGGGGTATATGTTGCTTGCCATATACTACAGGAACAGTTACAGCATACAATCTCTATTACATACAGGTATAGCATATTTTACTTGCATGCCATGATGATGACAGATTTAATGTTAAAGCATAACTTTCTAAAAACCACTCTTTTCTAAAAGAGAGATTCCAATACCGCTGGTACATGGTTTATTTGTACTAACATGTATATACATATATGTACAAAAATGCATACAGAAATATGTTTGAACACATACAGAAATGGTGGCTCAGATTCTTTCTACAAATTACCTGAGCTGCAAAGTTCTGCATATGCATTCATTCAATGTAACCCTAACAGTATCCAACAGCATGCACAGGAATTAAAAGTTTCAGTTTGAAAGGAAAAAAGCTGATTGAAAGTTTTACCTCTCTAGTCCTGACTCTCAGAAGGAGACTGCTGTATTGTGCTTTAAGAACTGCTGAAGTTCCTCTTTGTGGTACTTATAATGCGAAGCTTTATACTGTACTTCTCGTGTGTACACATCACATATAACGTCTGTCAAAAGTGGGCCGGATCACTGTGCTGGATTGGTTAATCCTGTTACATCAGCAATTGACTGTTTTTCCTGTATGAGACATACTTCTTGTAATTAATTATCTAATGGAAACTCCTAATTCTCTAGCATGACAAAATATCATGGATCAACTTGTGGTGATTTCTGTATCCATTTAAAGACTAGAACTTAAAATCAGACAAAGCAAACATTATGAGTCAGGAAGATACACTCCAACTTGTTGTATTGCATAGCTAGATATAGATATTATTAGATGTAGATAACACTATTCTAGTTCAAGTACAGTATTTACCAGATACTTAATTACTACTTTGCAAATTGTTTTCTTCTTCTTACATACTTAAGGATATACCAGATAATCTTTCTGCAAATTTGGATTTTTTTCAAATTCAGGAAAACGCATTTGAGTAAGCATCCTTTGGCTTTGGATGATTTTTTTTTAAAAATTCAATCTCTGAATAAATGTGTCCTTCTGTTTAAATTAGGGATCCCTTTAAAGCTCTTTAAAAAATGAATCATATTGCTCCTGTCCAATTCTCCTTGCTCCTTGACGTGCAGATTGCATCACACTATTAAAAACTGTTTAGACATCTAAAAATAAATTACAATGAACGACAGTTCACATTTTTTGCAAGTGTGGTATTAACACTTGTGGAATAAAATAAAAGGCAATTTTCATTTCAATTTACATTAATGAAAATCAGAAATAACTATGCCAATTAGGCAGCACAGAAGTAATACACAGAAGGTCAAAAGTAAATCCAAAATCCATCTTCTTTCTTAAACACATATAATAACTGGCTTTATGTGGTACCATTTATGACAAATGGCATGATCATGCAGTCTTTACTCATTCATAACACCCACTGATTACCAGAAAATCCCCATCCCTCAGATTTTTTTTTTGGCCTGAATTGTACTTATAATTATATTTTTATGTCCTGTTGGTAGTGTAACTTTAATCTATCTTTGAATATGGCTGATCTGGATCAAAGAAAGATTTCAAGCTTTCAATTTACAGTGATACCAGGGAGTCCTTATCGGAGTGTTGATCCCAACTGGTGTGTGTGCTGTATTCACACAACAGCTTTGGTCGAATGAGAAAAAAATCAGAAGTTAATGGGAAACATATGACCAGATAGGTTGCTTTGTTTCCCATTTTTAATACGCATATAATAAGTGAAACAGGTTGCAGTAGCTTTTCTGCAATCTGAGTTTGGCAGTTCCAGTTGTTACAAAGAACAGCATTTCTTTTCTCTTTTTTTTTTCTTTTTTTCTTTTTTCCTTTTTTTCTTTTTCGGTATCCCTCTGCCCCCCCGCCCCCCCCAACCCACCCCCCCTTCTTTTTCTTCAGGGACAGTGAGACACTTGCTTCAAGAAACAGATAATGAGCATGTATTTACCCAGTTAGTCGCAGGACTCTATTTTTTGTGAGGATCCTAAACCCAAGTTTTGCCAAATGACTTTTCCACCTTGCAATCCTGTTTTTCTCAGGGCCAGGCTGCATTTGGTTTTAACTGACATCCTAAAACTCTTTGAAATTTGTTGTGTACTGGTAGCGCAGTGCCTGTTGCAATTTGGCAGCAGACATATTCTCAGAAAGGGACCAAGCACTACATTGGTTTTACGGAGAACAGCAAATTTGCCCCGAGAGTAAGGGAACTATGTTCTCCTTGGAGTCAGAGCGGAGCGGTGCCGGCTGTGGCCGTCATTCCCTCCTGGGGCAGCGCCCAGCCGGGCCCGAGCTTCTCCCGCTGCTGTGGCGGCGGGGCAGAGGATTCCCGGGGAGAAAGTGTGTGGTCCGTGACAAAACGGGAAGGCTACCGAGTGAAGCACAGCAAGCATGTATGTGATTTATAGCGCAGGATAAGTTCTGAAAGGAGTTTAGGAGAAGTGAAAAGCATTATTCATTTCAGAGCATGCTCCTTATTGCCTCGGGGAGTTTGTGTATAGCTTTACCAAAGGCCTAATGAAAGCTTTACTCGGTGACTAATTTTTTTTCACACCTATTTCTCTCTTTATAAATATTTTTCTCCCCATCCCCCCCCCCGCTCTCCTTTTCATTTTGTTGAACACAGCAACACCTGCTGGCAGTGGTCCGGGAGTACTGCTGGAAAGACCCACTGATCTAACTCTTCAGACCAGCTGCCATTAAGCACTGCCAAGCCATATTAATGAGCTGCCTCTATTTTTACCCCTTCCTGCCAGAAAGGGCAATTGCTCTTGGGAAAGACTGTAGCTGGGTTTGGTTTTTTTCTTTTTTCTAATTTTTTTTTTTCTGTCAGCTTCAGAGTCCAGATAATCATTGTTCAGTTGGGATTTCTTATTTAAATTCTGATACCACCAACTGAGACCACATAAAAACATTGGAGTGATGCTGAGCCTATCTTGCTGGATCACAGGCATATTTTAGTTCTCTGCTGGATCAGAAATAACTAAAGGAATGGGACTGAGAAAGAGGGGTTAGAACTCCAGCAACCTGTCTCTCTTTTTTTTTTTTTTATTCTTTTCCTAATTGTGGATTTTAACTTACAAACCATTTTAAAATATGGCCCAATGCCACTTCATTATTCACCCACTGGATATTGTGTGATTTTCTGACTACTTTGGAATCCTGAATTGCATACAACAGTATCTGTCCATCTCCATCCCTGCTTTGAAGAGCAGACACTAGAAAACACACTGGCACAGACTTCCATGCAAATCAGCTGGAATTTCACACTGTTGTACCTTATTTTCCTATAATAATAAGAAAAGATATGACAGAAACTTACATTTAGAAGTTTTATGTTTCTACTTTTATGTAAGTGGACCAATTAAGGCTGGTCTTGCTGTTGCTACTAACTCAAATGCTTATGTGCTGTTTAGAGGGGTCAGTGATTTCAATAATAATTAGTGAGCTGGTCAAAAAATAAAGTTCATCTGAGGATAAGAACTTGGCCTAGAGGATAGGGTAAATAAGAGCTTTCTTTCCTTTCTTTTCGATATTGATGGATGACTTTTTACAGGGGTCAGGATAAGTATAAATTCGTTTTACAAGAACCTTATATAAAGCCAATCTGACAAATAGAAGCAAGTATATTAATTTTCTTTCTAAACTATACCTATGTCTCCTGACATGTCACCCATTGATATTTTTTCTTGCCAGCTCATGGAACAGTGAGCTTTAAGAAAGATATTTCATGTCCAAGTTATTTTAGCATATGTGTTGCCTACTTAAACTTAAAAATAAAAGTCAAGGCATATGAATACATAAGCCAGGTGATACAGAAGATGTTGTTAGTGTGATGCAATATGACACAACTGTATGTTATAATCAGAGCTTGTTCATAACTTTTCCTTTTGGGAAAAACCTATTTACAAAGAGAATTTTCTTGAATTTATAGAGAGAAAATGAACTTAAATTGTAACTGGAGAGAGTAGTCCACCGAACTAAAGTTGTTTATGCAGCTTGTTTTACAAGTGACTTTTCAGTATATTACTGCAAAAGTAATCTTTTTTCTTGAGAAACAGTTCTGTAATGTGTAAAATATCTTGAGTGATGCTGGCTTCAAAGATATTTTGAGATTACGATTAGAGTCACATCAATTATTTAAACCCCAAAGGGAAGGACCACCAGGTAACAGATACCATTTGGCTCCAAGTAGGGTGATAACAATTATAGGTGAATTAAAGCTATTATTGAAAGTCCACTAAAAATAATTTGCATGCTGTTGAAAACTTCGACTGATGCTCAAAGCATACATCAAAATAATTTTTTATGTAATTGCCCTTCAGTCAGTGGAATTTCATCATATCTTTGCACCAACTTCAGAATAAGGGGAAGTGGTCTTATTTCTGTGACAATCCCTGAATTCTCTGTTCTGTGTTCCTTTTACTACAGTTAATCAGATCACAGCACACACAACTGTTTAACTTGCAGACTCCTGTTAGTTTTTAGTATCAACTCTTGCTGTCACTGAAGTTAGTGCTGACTGTGGGAGCAGAAGTCAGTTGAATCAAGCTTTGGACTCTGAGGACAAGTATAAGCCATTGATTGGCGGAAAGAGACATGAAAAGTCGTACCTTAGTGAAAAGCTTTTCAGATGATTATTCAGTGATTTGCTTCCCAAAGTAACATTGCCTGTGGATTTTGGAAAGATTTATAACTGTGTTTGCAAGAGGAATGTTTACTGAAGAGAGATCTAGATGGGGACCCAGGAAATCTGGACATTATGGCTCTGCCATCAACTGCTGAGGACAAATACCTCATGTCCCCATCAGTAAGGCTGAAGAAATCAGTTTTTCTTCTGAGATCTCAGTCAAAAATGGCAAACAAGTCCTTGCTGCTGTTTTGATTCTCATGGTTGCTGGTTTTCATGTGGGTTATTTAAAATAATTTTTGGACTCATTTCCAAGATAGACACAGGTTAAATCTGAGGGATGGGTTAGGCTTCAATTATTATTTTCAGGGAAACACAAAAAATTACTGAGAGCATTTCACATGTGGGGAAGTGAGGGGAGTAAAATGAACAGTCATCTTTATTGACGTAATGAAGCCGCTCGCCTTCTCCATGCACATACCCTTGCCCCAACACTGTTTTCACAAGCACTGGTGATTACCCTGAGATTCCAGGTTCCAATGTAAACCTATGTATATTTTGAGAATTTATCTGATTTTTCCTTAAATCTGGGGCTATAGCACTTGAGATTTAACTTGGTAGCATGAAGTTAAACTTTTAGAATAGGTATGAGATCCTCAAATCTGGATTTAATTTCCATTCTGTTAAATTTTCCAATTTGACTTCACATTTTATGGTTAAAATTTTATACTTGTAGTTCAGTGCAGGTGGGACATGCAACATGTAGACAGTTAAATACCTACTTGCCTGGTGTCTGCTTACAGACTATAAAGTTCACGAGCAACTAGGCTTAAGCCTCTTTATCAGTAAAGACAAAATAGTACCTGCCAAGCTCACAGGTCTTGGAGAAGTGCTTTTAAAATGAGCTTTATAATACCCAGTAACAGTTGGGGGAACAGAGGGTTGATAGGCAGCAGTGATGGCCAGTTGCCTAGAATATCAGTTCCTCTTCAATAACTTTTGTATGCCAACTATGAACTTATAAACAGTTATTTTCTTTATTCATTGTCTGCTTATTGGTGTCATGCCCTCGTGATGACTCCTCTAAAAGGGGTGACATAAGGTAGCTCAGAATAAAGTTTTTGTGTGCAAACAGGGCTCAACTGTGTGTCTATGCACACATTTTTAATTGCTCCTTTGAAGCTGCCCATTCAGGGACAGTAACCAAGCATCTAGGAAGTATAAAAACAACAAAGAAGTGTTCAGATGTTTCTCATAAAGCAGATTCTTTTTTGAGAGGGTTAGTTTTTTGCCCCTTAAACTGAATTTATCTCACGTGATCAGAGTCAAATTGACAGCTTTGAACAATAATTTAATCTGCTCTCTCACAGGAAAGAACAGCAGGGACAGCCACAGGACAATTTTCTTCTGTCACATTCTTGGGTACACAGGGACTTGCTCATGCCCTTGGTTCAACAAGTTCTGGAGACATTCAGCAGAACTGCCTGCTGTAGTGTCTTGCTTTGAGTGGGAGATGAGTTGAAAGAAGTGAATTCTTTCATACAAATCAGCAAATAGCCAATGTAGAAGTGACATTCAGGTAAGTACTCATCAGGGCTATCTGGAGAAGTGAGTCTTGGCTGTATCATTTAGAGATCTCCACATTTTAAAATGCAGTGACAGTTCAAAAAGCCAACAAAAAATTGGATGTTGTTAGGAATAGTATAAGAGCAAGACAGAGGGCACCATGTTGCCTCTGTATTTATGGTGCATCCACAAAGTGGACGTTGCCTGCAGTTCTGGTCTCTGCATCTCAAGCAGGACATAGGAGAGTTAGAGACACTAAAACTATTAAGGTTTTGGGGTATCTGCCTAATCAAAAAATGGAAAGGCAGCTTGGACAAGGGAAGGCTGAAAGAACATGTGCTTGGGGATTAGATAACCATGAAGATGGTAGGTAAGGTGAATGCTGAAATGTTATCCGCCAAATGCTGCAGTATTAGGGGGAATGCGTTGAAACTAGTAGAAGATTTAAAACAGATACAGAGCTTACACAATGGAGACTGAACTTCTGGGATTTGTTGCCACAGGAGGCTGTGGAGGCCGACAGTATCAGTATCAGAAGACTCAAGAAGGTCCATTAAAAACTACCAGAGGGACTAGGCAGGGACATATCCTTTAACATCCTTAATATAACAATTGTAGAAGCAGGGGATCTTGAAGGGATAGGTTTGAGGAGAGCAGCCAGGCTCACATTCTCTCTCCAAACAGCATCTATTGTTGCCAATGCTGGAATGAGAAAAAGGAGTTAGATGAACCACCAGGGGGACTACTCAGGAAGTGTCCTTATGTGGTAGTGAGGCACTTCTGTCTATGCTGTGGAAAGAACAAGAAAGTTCCTGAAGGTGATTCAGAGCAAAATTTAACTTTTCCTGCCCTGAGTCACCTTCACAAAAGCCGATCTCTTGCCACCAATTTCAAAGGAAATCTACCATAGACAAAAGGAAGTCTTGTGAATAACCATGTTTAATCACAACTGACATCGGTTGGGTTTGAACTGCTGCTCTAGAACAGAGAAAAGTGTCATATATAAAAACTTAATCCAGACACCTCACAGTCATTTTGGTGAGTGCTTTTAAGAGCAAAAACACTGTATCAGATTATTGGTTAACTTTGATCACAGGCAATTGGAAACATTTCCTCAGCCAGTGATGTTGAAGTATCACGTCAAGGTCTGGTTAAGATGAAAAGTTAAGAAAACATCTTCTGTATACATTAGACTGCTCTCTCATAGTCTCAAAGCTGAATCACTGGGAAAGACTGCCTCTGCTGTCTAGTTGAAAAGCTGGTCTGAATTGCCCAGGTATGGCTGGATGTCCTAACATTTATGGGAAGTCTGCTGCATGTCAGAATCTGGAAACAGAAACAGGCTGTTAGACTGGAATTGAAGGACGATATCTGACTCAGAAACAGGGGTGAAAGTCAGGAGGTGATTCTTTAATGTACAGGCCACCCTAGTAGATTCATTTGAGCTCTCCAGCTCACAGACATGAAATAACTGCTGAAGGGACAGTTAGGTATTTCAACATGTGATCTCTATATACAATAAGCTGTTCAGACATGCAAATATAGACATATTTGGACATAAATTACCAAAGTTACAGATGGTAGACATTTTTAGGCATGTGCTGAAAATCTGGTCATCCTAGAAGAAAAAGTTAGTTGTTTCCAAACATATTCTGAGATTCAGTAATAGGCTAGCATGCAGTATGAACTGCACAGAATCTAAACTTGTCTTATTAAATGTGTCCTAACTGAAAAGTGAAGCTAAGTATAAGGGATAAAAATTACTGATCTCCGAAAGCATGCATACTTGGTGTATATATATGTATATATATATATATATATATAATTTTTTTTTAAGAGATCAGCTGATTATTCAATAAGTCCTTTGAAAAAGATATGTCATTTTGAAGATATGAGGTGGGAATTTACTGTTCAGGGCTACTAAAGAAATCTGCAGTCAGGATGAAAATGGGGAACTACAGTGGTTCCGAAACTTTTCTTCCTACTTGATAAAATATGCTGCTACCTCCCCATTAAATGTAAAACACCAAGATGCACAAAGCCTCAGACAGAAAATGTTTAGAATACAGTTAACTGGTCTGTGGTTGACCATTTCAGTATCTGTACTACTTCTCAGCTCATCTCCATGATTTTTCAGATACTACAACTGGGACCATTATTTACTGATTCAGTTTAGAAAATTCTCTTTGTTTCCCTCTCAAGAAGTCTTTGTGCAAATGAGAAGTACAACATTATTATTGTTTGGATGAGAAAATTATTAGCTTTCACTCTCTATCTTTTGGTTAATAATGTTCAGAAAAGGTATTTGAATTGTCCTAGCTTGGGAAACATTTTGGTAATGTAATGTCCAGCCTTTGCAGCTCCCCCTTGGAACTGTTGTCTTAGTGCCTGTAGGACACAGAAGTTGAAAGCAATGTCATACGCCCCTTATATTACCAGTGCATAAGCTGTACACCTCACACAAAAAAGTTAGTTTGAGGGAAAGAGCTCAAAGTGGCTCTGACTTTATCTCAGAGCACCTGTAGTTATATCCTGGGCTGTGCAATGTAAGTGCTATACCTCTGTAGGGGTAAGAATTCAATTTACACTGGAAGTCTTTTCAAAGAAGCATTTCAGTTCAGGTGGCCAAGTTTAATTTTAGGGCAGGCAAATTTGCAGAGGTTAAATAGCAAACAGGATTGTTATAAGTCTCTATCAATTTGAAAAAAGAAAATGTAATTAAGCACGGCATTCTCCCACAGATGAACCAGAGGCTCAGGATTCTCCACAACATGTCTAACTTATTTGTGTTTTTGCTGATAAAATCCATGCTCCAAAGATGCATAAGCTGCTTTTTAAAGATGTTCTTTAATTTGTAATGAAAAAAAAAGTTATCACAATACCAGTAGATGAGGCAGAAAATATGGATCATGCAGGTTTGTTGGAAAGACCACTGAGAGTTTTTGACCCGTTTTGAGTCTGAGTGTTTGTGCGTTAACAGAGAAAGGGAAGAGCTTGCTGCACACCAAAAGAAACATCATGAAACTGTAAAATGAAGCATAAGAGTTAAAATGGTGGCTCCTATTCAGAAGTTCCACCAGAAGTGTCCTTCGTTTCAAGGGCTCTTTGTGCTGTCAGACACTGTTAGCCCCTTGTTAGTCACTTCTACAGAAAAAACCCCTCAGCAGCACACAACAAAGTTTGGTCAGTTTGCTCAGCTGCTGTTGATGTCACTCCTTGCCCACTAAGAGTAAGTTACTGTAATAATCCTCCCCTTTTATTAATCATAACTTTATAGAAAGCAAGAACAGAGTGACATCATTGTTGAAGAAGACTGGCTAAATCATGCTCAGCTTTAGTCAGCTTTGCTATAACATCTCTTGTATGTCACATGAAAATAATTACCAGCTCTCACTTTCCATGTCTGACCAATCACCCCCTTTTCCCCCTTTATGAGGCTGCAAGTCTCTGCCTATTTCAAACACCTACTGAAGGTGTAATCTATTTAGAGATGAAAGAGAATATCTTTAACTGGAAGTTGGGACATTCTAGGGGATCCATATAAGATGAAGTCACTTGCCATATAAAACATTAGTGGTATTTATTGTAGTAAAACATCATCATCATCATCCATAGTATAATATATTGAAGTGTTTCAGATAGATGTCATTTCCTACTCTTCATGTGATTCCAGCATTGGTAAGTTCCAGTATATATTTTCTGAACATTTTTGTTTTGGATGACATAAAATGTTTGTCAGCTATCTGTATAAAAAAGAGAAATAAACTAAATTTTGAGGACATTTTTTTCAGTGCTTATTTTTTGAAGGGTACATAATTTGTTATTTGCTAAGAGGTCAGTGTTTGCCTACCTATTGCCTAAGACCAAGGAAGAGAAAGATTCTACCCTTTACTTTTGCCTCCATATTTCAGTCATTTTCAAGCCAAAAATACCTTCAAGAGAAGTGCAGTTGAGAAGGGTAATGTAGACAGTAAGCAAGAGTTATTTCATTGGGGCAAGTGATTCTTTCCCACCAGAGAAGGAAACACACCAGGACTTAGTTTGACAGCATATTTGTCTGCTAGTTAGAAATATTTTTACTATCTGATGCCTTCTCTTACTGTAGAGACTTAGAAAACATCATAAAATTACATATCAACATTCTCTTTGGAAGGTTAATCATTTGAGCTTCATACATTTTTCACCAATAAGCAGTCCCCTTGATTAAATTATTCTAGAATTTTTCCCAAAACCTTTATGATTTTGTGCTCCAAGACCTTCCAAAAAAAACCCCCAAACCCAAAAACAACAACCTCCCCCCTGCAACAAACTAACAAGCAAACAAACAAAAAAGAGTAGTTTGATAAACAGAAAAAGCACCAGTTTGTTAGTCTTTTGCAATACAACATAAAGAGCTTTGCTCATTTTGTTAATTAATGCGACCTCTTAATTTTTTCTCCGGGGGCAAAATGCCACATACGGTGAGTATGACAGGTATTCTCTGTTGAGAGATGCATTAGCTGGTCTCCCTGGTTCTGAGACACCTGTAATGCACTTGAGCAGAATTTACAAAGTTTGGTCAGCAATTAAGACAGGTCACTTATACAGATCATTGCCAATTGGGCATTCTGCCTAAATAATCTATATTATTGCTATTGCTACTATGACACCAAACTTTCACTGCCTTTAGCAGTTACCAGTAGTGATTAAAAATTACATTCCATGTAATGTATTCAGATTGTAACACTGAGACACTGGAAGGTTTGGTGAAATTGAAATGATTTGCCCTGTTCTAAGTAGTTCCCATTGTGCAATAAATTCTTATCTTCTTTCCCTGTTTTAAACTTAGGAGAGATTGTTTGGCATAATTGAATCTTTAGGAATCAGAGAGAGTGTATCAAAACTAGGTGGGTTTTTTCTAATAATCTGAATTTTCTTTTATTTTATAAATATTAAAAACCAGCACTTGAGTCCTAACAGAGCATTGAAGTCAGCTTCTTTAAAATGTTTGAAAAAAAGCATTTGACTCAGATTTTGTTAACATGAGTACATTATGGCATAAAATATCTGTAGTTATTGCTAAACTTGAAAGTAATCCATTATAAAGCATGTGTGCAATGTCCCATTTTCTTTTTTACAGAAAAAATACAGAACAGAAGTAGTTAAAATGCATGTTTGCTCTTTTTCTTTCATTGTTGCTGGCATAAAAATTCCAAATAGAATTTAACCTGATGTATTGCTGTATTGATGTATTGCTCCTTTTATACCTGATCTATAAGCTAATTGGGACAAGAAGTATTTATTTCTGCAATTAACACCTCTTGATCATGGAATTTCATTAATACTTTTTGCTTCACTTACCAATTATTTGCACTCCTCTGCATCTAATTAATATTAATTAAAATAGCATGCTGTTCAATATTTCAGCAGAATCTCAAGTTTTAATAGGTACTAAGGGCTTTAGGAAAAATGGAAAATCATGTACTAAAGAATATCCATAAAATAAGATTATTTGGAGAAATACATTTTACTATAGATAAAGGCCACTTATCCTCATGTCAACTGAACATACTTAATCTTCCAGTCCACTTTGCTTAACCATAAGTTGCTACAGTGCTTAAAATATCCATCTTTCTCAAAGATATTTGATCTATATTTAATGTCATAGTATTTTTCATACATACCATTTTGCCTGATTCAGTCTAGTCTGTCTTGAAATGATGCTGTGTGATTCTGTAACATATGCTATAGCCCTCGAAAAGCAATTGACAATGTTTGAACAGTGGTACTGCAAGAATGAAGAGAACTTCCACTGCTTCTGCTTGTAACATGCCATGTTCTGTGCATGAAGGGGATTTTGGTCTCCAGGCCACTAAACTGGCATCTTTCATGACCACAAAATTAACAGTCAAAAAGGTTTATTCTAGGAAATAAAGAATTCTGTATCCATTTCAAATCTCAAGGAAAATATAGGCAGTGGGAAGATAACTACCCAGTTTATAATTTGACTGGAGATAATTCATGTGCTTATTCATGAAATTCAGTATGCCTAGATTTGATAACTTGCTCCATATGACCTCACTTCAGTATTCGCAGTTTCACATTATAATTGAATGTGCATTAGCATCATGCTGCAAAACATAATGCATTATCCAGCAACATTATAAGTTATAAGAAATTTTATGTTCTCTAGTATTTGCTTGATTCAGTCTCTGTATGTTCATTTGTAAGAACATCTGCATACATATATATGTATAAATCTATAGGTGAATATGCTTTTTTGTGTGTGAATCCAACTGCTTCACTAGCCAATTGTTAGGAAGCAACAGAAAGGAGGTGGACTTTTGAAGCATGTCTGTATGGATTGTCCTGTCAGTTTAAGTTTTTTAAGCACAATTTCTTTGTCCTGTATATGCACCACAGACATCATATCTCATTCCACCAAGCAAACAGCAGGGGTGAATTTAGGGAGATAGCACTCTGCATCTTCCTAATGGTTATGATAGTAGAGCAAAGCAGTAAGGAACATTGCATCATACCATTCAAGCAGATGAGGCCCACTGTTGATGTCTTAACTTCCTTTAGTTATCTTACAAAGTTAATAGATGACTGAGGCTGACTTCTTCACATTGAGGTGCATCAGGCCTGTCTACAGCCCTCAGTTCATAGGGTGTTTGCATCACCCTTTCAAGGGCTTCTCAAGGGCTTTCAAGCCCTTTTCAAGGGCTTTGCATCTTATTTCAGTTTCAGACTGACATTCTTTTATTAATTTTGAGCCCTAGTGGAATCTTCTCTTCAGAGATTCTTGTCTGAAAACAGGTTTCTGCTCTTCTTGAAACTCTTGAAACTCTTGAAACTCTCCTTCTGTGCTACAAGGCAGATTGCACAGTGGGAACATCATGCTTCTTAGAACTCACAGGGTGACCCAGACTGTTACAGCTCCTGAGACCTTAGGGAGGAAAATGCACAGACCTCTTGGAAGACTGGATCACCATCCTTCATGCCAGTCAACAAGGGATCAAAGGACTTCTGAGTTTGTCAGAAGCATTGACGCTGTCAACATAGGTCTGTAAGATCCACCAGCTGTGGTCACAATGCACATATTTCCATTTCAGTGATTGTGTGCTCAGTGCCATCAGCCCTGGCATGTTTGGTGCTCTGCAATAGGTAGAGAACTCTTCCACCTGTTGAGCTTCTATTTCAGGACAGAGTTTTTTACCTCTGGTGCATTTGTAATGTTTTCCAAGATACGTATCACTACTGATTGGCATCTTTGTTCTTGGATATTTCTTCTTTGTATTCAGAATTTAAAGTCTCTTCTGATGATAGCTTAGATTGCCAGTAATATAAATATAATTGCAACCATCATCTCTGGGCTTTGTAGCTGTCTTTTAAAGTTTTTCTTCTCAAAGTCATGTTAGTCCTAATCAATCACAGGTCCCATTTTCAACTATCACGCCACTATATTCTCTTGGAGTTCCTGAAGACTTTAATGAAAATATCCAGATTTTGTTCCTGAGAAAACCACTGGGAAAGAATTCCTACTCACCATAGAGGAGAAGATTTGAAAATATCAAAAGTTCTCCATACTCTGTTCTGGGACATGACTGAGCTTTAAAGTATCATTCCTCTTAAAGTTCCTAATAATTTCAATTGTGGCATCAAAACAAATGTTTTCTTGAATAAAAAATGTCTTACTTTTCTAGGAATTTTTTGTCAAAATCAAAGAAAGATTTGTGGATGTTCTGTCACACAGTACCTCTGAAGAAACTCTGTTCACTTTTTATTACTCAGCTGCATGTAGCTGCATGCCCTCAATTACTCTTTCCTTTAAAGTCCTCATGAGATCATTCAAATGTCCTTTTTTTGCCTGGATCACACTCCCCCCTGTTATCTCTGGCAGCCACATTCAAACTTTGCCAGTAATTCAGTGCTCCCACAGTTTGACAGATTGATTAACAGATTGTTACCAGGCTCACTGTTTAACAGGCCAATTTTTTAAAAAAGTAAAAATTGGGGTGGCAATTACCTTGTGATTTAAGCACGCTTATCTGTTTCTGTTTTGGTTTTGCTTCAGAGGTGTCCATTACAAAAGTCTCATTTGCATTCACTCTATAACCTTGCCCTTTAGGCTCAACATCTGCAACTTTAGTTGAAAACTGAAGCAACACATTCAGAGCATTATTGAAGCCACGTCTTGAGTCCTGTCCCACCCTTTCTCCACAGCAGTAATTCTTGTTATTTTATTATTTGTATTGAACAAAGGACCTTTTGCTGTTTTCTTCAAAAAGTCAGGAAATTCATGAAGTCTGTGTGACTCAATATAACTTCACACTTTTTTATCTCCTAAAGGCAGTCTTGTTCATGCATACATAGTTCCTTTTTTACAAAAGCTTCTCTACAAATCCTAGTTTTCTTCTTGTATCCTTGTCTGCCCAGTTAGATCTGGAGCCTTTTTCAAATTACTTTTTGTCTTTTATGGTATACAAGTCCCTGATAAAAGAAAATTTTTGTTTGGGTCTATGGAATTCCTCAGGTCTGTCAGAAAAATATAAGGCATAACAGCTGCTGGAATATTTTAATTTTTCCCCAGCTGCAACAGAATAATAAAAAATCAAAATCCAAGTTAAGGAAAACACCACAAACCTGGAGAAAATATTAATGAAATATTTATACAATTTTTTATTTCTTCAACCATTTTTCTTTTTTCTAAATGTTCATACTATCATTATGAATGTAATTTAAAAATTGTTTTCAAACCCCATTTTTCAATTTCTGAATGACTGACACTCCTACTGGGACAGAAATTGCAGGTACTTCTACTGTCTTAATTTCCTAGAGAAGATATAAAGGAAAATTCTCCTTTTTTACTAAGCTTCAGCCCAGCCTAGTCAACATTTTTTCTGGAAAAAGCTTGTATATGATTGAACATTTTCCATCCAGATAATTTCAATTGAATTTTATTCTCCAGAACTGCATTATAATGCAGTGTCATATTAAGCCACTGCCTTCTGTCACTTGGCTGTCCCTTTCATTTGACAAGATGCAAGTTCATTATATGCTGTAGTATTCTGATTCTGAGAGATTTAATCATACAAGCTAAGCTATAAAAAGTGTAGCAATTTGCCTTCTGGCAGTGCCACCATTCTTTACAGCATCCAGTTAAAGTGATATGGATGGGTCAGCATTAGATGAAAGGTATCTCTGTGAATGGAGGAGGCTAATGGAAAAGAGGTTCTTGCTCTTGACAGAACATGTACCAGTATGTTAGAAGCTGAAATTATTAATACTGGGGTAAGCTATAATGCCTTTGGGAGAACAAGCAAGGCTAAATTTCTGCCCAGTTGCAGTCATTATGGTTCCCAGCCTAAGAATACTTGCAACAAACCATCTTCCTCAGTCTTGCTTCTTTGATCACTTCTCACTTGACAGTTACATCCTGCTGATCTAACTTTCCATCACAGTCCTACCTGCATGGTATTCTTCCCAAACCTCTCACATGAGAGGTGTGATGTGTAGAAGTTTTCACCCTTCACTTCTGAGATATTTGTGCTCAGCTACAAAGTGGGAGAAAATCACCGAGTCTAACTCCTGATGCATCCCAGGACACAGGTGGCCCTCCTGGCTGCCAGGGCATTGTTGACTCATTTTCAGCTTTCTTCCAAGCAGGACTCACAGATTCCAGCATCTCATTCCTTAGAGTGTCCATACATCCAGGTTTGCCCTGTCCAAGGTGCAGAATTTGGCACTTTTGTTCAACTTCATATGGTGCTTCCCAGCCCTCTTATTTGTTCAGGTCTCTCTGTGGGGCCTCTTTGCTTAAGAGGGAGTCAACAGCTCCTTCCTGTTTAGTGTCATTGTCAAATTTGTTTGGTATCCCTTCCAGTCCAAGTAATTTATTATATTGAACAGCATGGGGTGGAGGATGGAGCCTTGTAGAGCCCCAGTAGTGACAGGTCGCCAGTCTGAAGTCATTCCATTCTCTCTAAACCTTTGTGCCTGACCTGTGAGCCAGTTGCTCACGCAATGCATGATGTATTTATCCAGATGTGGACTGGACATTTTGTCCAGAAGGATCCTGTGAGAGACAGTATCAAAAGCTTTACTGAGATCCAAAAAGATTACAAGTAGGTTCTCTTGGTCAGCTTGGTGGGTAACCTTGTCATAAAATGGAATCAAGCAAGTCTTGACAAGCAAGACTTTCCTTTCATGAAGCCATGCTTGCTGTGACCAATTAATTCAAGTGTTTTTCTGTAACTCTAGGATAATTTTCTCCATAACTTTACCAGGCACTGAAGTGACACTAACAGGTCTATAGTTACCAGGATCATCCCTCTGGGTCCTCTTGAAAATTGGGGCACTTAGCAACTTCCAGTTGACTGAGACTTCTCCAGATTGCCAAGACATCTGAAAGACCATTGAGAGAGGTTTTATGATGGCATCAGCCAGCTGTTTGAGTACCCTGAGATGAATACCATCAGGCCAGATATAGGATCAGGTTAGTGAAGTGCATAATGCTGAGTTTGATTTGTGACTGTAGAAGGATCAGACACCTTCAAAAGGTCTTGGTAACTTACACAAATTTAAGTTGATTTCTACAACTTGTATGCTTAGTTTTACCTTTTGCTCTATAGACAAAAAGTGAAACTTCAGTGAAATTTAAAATGTGTCTGTTCTTTGCATGAATCACAGATGAGTAATCAAGTCAATGCAAAAGTTATAATATAGTGTGGAGTCAATATAGGTTCTTCTTTTCCAGATCTTCTTAATTGGAGCTGGAAGTCTCCTGAGAACAGTGGCATTTCAGATAGAGTATCCTTTTTTATACCATTGTTGAACTCCAAATAAAATTCATTTATAGCTCTTGCTTCCTAACAGACAGTAATATGTATCTTGAAACCTGACCACTGAATTGTAATTTGTAGAACTTAACCATTTCTGGTCAGGAAATCTCAAGTGTGAACTCACACCGACACTGAATTATCTCTGGCCTCACAAGAAATAATCCCTCAGGTCATGGTTGAGGTCATTATTAGAGTGTTTTCTAAAGGATTTTCCGTATCCTTGGGAAACTTAACTCTGGAAAGTGCTGAGCACTTCTGATAGATACTGAGCACCATCAGCTTTCATTTGGATTAAGATAAAACCGAGGCCACTCAATCTGTCTTGAAAATGTTTAGTGTTTCATAAGGTTGAACCTTGACCTATTTTTTTTCACTTTACAGTCCCTAAAGAATCTTAAATTTAATTACAAAAACTCTGCTGAAGCTCAGGCAGAATGGACACTAGTACATACCAATGGTATTTGAAACTGTCTGTCAGTGGAGTATTGAATTGCTCTGTCTGGGTTTTAATAACTTCTTCTAAATGAATACAAAAATAATATTTAAATCCCATGTAACGTAAAAGTAATTAAAATGTACTTTTAATGCAAGACAGTACTTGCAGAAATTGTTGGATATCTCTCCTGTACTTAAGGGTGGGAAAGAGACATTGGGCTTTGGAGCACTTTTAAAAAATCTAGTGAAGGCTTAACGTTTCTCCATTCACTCCTTGAAATCAGAGACAACCAAATAATGAGATAAGTAGATAGATCTTCTTTGAGCTTTTTTCTTTTCTTTTTTTTTTTTTTTCTTTTCTTAATTTAGTGAAGGCCTCCCAGTGCATATCCCTGTTGGAGGTGATGAATAGCCCCTTTAGGACACAGTAAGCTCCACTCAATGTATTTAAGGAATATCTTCCATTTACACAGACCACATTTTTCTTGATCAGTCCATAAGGATGAGGGTAGAGAAAAATAAGCTCTAGACTGCTTTCTCTCTCTCTCTTTTTTTTTTTTTTCCAACTTCTTGCAACTCATTTTAAGCTCTGTTTTATGATTGAGGCAAACTGAAGCTACTGGGATTCAGTCTGGCCTTAATGCTAGAAGATATTCTCCCGAACCCAAAAGCTATCCAGTTAAAGAATCCATTAACCATTACTTTTCCTTTTTAGATGATGAAATCACACTCTCTGAGGAAGACTTACTGGGAATTAATGTGAAGAAGAAACTTTTTTCAGCCCATTGCACAAAACAGAAACATTTTTGATGCACTGTCTTTTTAAGCTATATATCGCCTCAAATACTTCTTATAGTCCCCTTACAATGCCACTGGCAGTAGTCAGTCCATTCCAACAACACCCTTAGATCTTTGTAGTACAGGTGGAAGTCAGGTGAGTTGGCCTAGGGTTGCACTTCTACTGCATGGTGTTCTGTAGCTTTTACAGACACTCCTGATGGCTAAAATATGGTGACTGTAGTGGGGGAAATGAAAAGGAGATGAATTACAGCCAATAACACATGCATCCATCATGGACTCCTCTCCTGTAAGGGAGTGGGTGGTGAATCTGATTCACAGACTCCAAGCTAAATGGATTACAAAGTTCTGAAATAAAGAAAAAATATTCCTCTGGGTCAGCGTAGTGGATGTTGGTATTTTTTTGGGTTTCTCTTCTTACAGCAAAACTCATGCTTTACTTCTCAAGATCGTTTTACCCTAAAATGATATTAGCTCCCAGTAGCTAGATGCTGATGATGCTTGACGCTGTATTCTTTCTATGGCACATTATAGTTCTGGATGCTCATTATTATTCATCATCTTTCCTAATTGTGTTACATAGGAACTGTTTCATGGCCTGTGACATGTGGAGTAGATGTTCTATGCACTGTTTGTAATTAAACATCTAATTCATAGTAGCCTACAGTGCAAGGAACGGTTCCCAGATGGTTCCAGATGGTCCTTTCCAGTTCTGTGTTCTCACATTTTTATTACAGTTAAAGGGTAGCAGAAGCAAAAGGTGACTGGCAACATCTGTAACAGAGATTCTGCTCTTTGATCTCCATTTCCTTAGAAAGAAAGAAGGAAAAATATATTACTTGAAATCAAATGCAGAAATGAAGAGTGAAATACAAGGTTAAAAAATAACAGTATGAGAAATTATTTTGTCATACTTGGTTGGAAGGTTTTCACAACTATATTTTATTCATTTTGAGTTGAATAGCAGTGCTTTGCTCCAGCTACCAATCTAAACACTCACCAACTGTTTTATCCCTCAAACACCATCTAAAAACAGTGCCTTGCCTCTTCTCTTGTGTTACTAGATTTAAAATGCATTATCCCCTGCACAGGAAAGTGTCAACATTTTCCAGAGCTATACAGATGCTTATCTATATCTATATCTATATCTATATCTATATCTATATCTATATCTATATCTAATCTATATCTATATCTATCTATCTATGTATGTATATCTATCTGTATCTATGTCTTTATCTGTATCTATATCTTGCTAATAACATGTAAAGGAAACACTTTATATCTTGTAAAACAGACATATGACACTTTTGCTGCTGTGTAAGGACTCCACACTAATGTTCCCCCATGCCTTACATAACACACACATGCAACCTGATGCAGAGGAATGAAGCAACTCAGTAGAGGAAGCCTCAGACCAAAGGGGTTCACTGAAATGCAGAAGTGGGAGAACAACAGATCTGCTACAGGAAAGGTCCCAGATCTTCTCTGCAGCAAGTAACTCATGCAGAATTGCCCCAGTAATCCATTCCATGGATTGTACAGCTTGCCCATGTCAGACAGGCACACAGAAAAATATACCCTCGTTAGCAAGGCCGAGGTAGTATTGAAGAGCTCATTTTACACATAATGTGTAACACTGAGTTTCATGCTCCTTTGGTCATTAGTTATGGGGATAAGGATCAAATTAAGCCCATATATGTTTGAAAGTTGCCACTTAGGAAGGTGCATATCTCTATGTTTCTGTGACTGTGTCTGTGACTCTTTGTATTAGAACTGTGGCTGAACAAAACTCTAAATCCAGAATTAGGGGGACATGGAGTAGACTTTGGTAGTTCAGGCCCATCCTTGTAAGAGGCTGTGGATGAGTGGCAGTGCTTATTGCTGTCTGTACAAGCAACTGCATTTCTAAAACTTTGACACAAGAGAATGAGTAGGCAATAGGACCAGTCTTGCACTTTTGCTGGATCAAAATTTCCTTTTGATTGAAAGGCTCTGTTAGTGTCACTCCAGCATATTTTAAAGCAAGAATTTCCTGTGGGCCAACACTTGGAAGGAAAACCTCTAGCCAGGGGTTAAAAGTTAGCCAATCTTCTAATTTATTAGTTTGAATTAGACCAGAATCTGAGAACTGAGGAGAGGGTAAAAAATCATGAGGCATTTGTCTCCTGACACTCCAGCAATCTATGTCAAATGAAGGGCTGCAGTGCTTTCAAGATTAACTGATTTTTTTCTCAAAGAGTAAATGTTCTGGACCAAATCTATGCCCCAGACTTGTTCCTTAAGGCATTTTAGAAAAGATAAATTTGGCTTTTTATGTACAAACTCATTTTAATTTTTAGTGTTTCAGCCTGCAAGAGTATTCAGCTGGAGACAAGATACTGGATTTACCTATGCATTTGAATAAGTAATGGGGAAAGAAGTTTTAATCCAATGTCTTTTTTCTGTCATGGATTTCATACACTTGATTTTTTTGTTTTCTCCTCAGTCTGTCAAAGTCTCAAAAGTGACCTTGACAAATGATGTCTCTCACTTCTTCTGAGCATGAATAATCCAAATTATTTCTGTGCTGATGGTTTGTTTTTTATTATGGATTTCCTTGAGACTAAGAAGCTTGAAATAGCAGCTTTTATCTTAAAATGTTTAAACTTAATTAAGTCACAATAAGTCTGTAGTTATCTGAATATGTAGATAGCTATCTGTTCTTGGCACCTGTATGGCCTTCACTGATGTAGTATTTGTGCATTTTGCAATCCTAGCAGGATTTTTGTCCCACTGCCCCTGCCAGGCAGGGAAGTGTTAGTTTTGCAGATGGAAAACCAAGGTGTGGCACACAGCCTATCCAGGGACTCCTGGGAACTTTACAGAAGCATCCGCTAGGTCAAGCCTATCTTCTTACCATATTATCAGAGCAGTTGCAGGAACAAAGTAAAATCAACCTTCTTTATCATATACTAACCCGCTTTTGAGTTAAATTTGGCTCCTCACAATAGTCACAATAACTTAAAAATAAGTTTGAGCAGGGACAATGTTGTTTTAAAACATATCCACTTAGAGAATCAAATCAAATTGATAGCTATGGGCAAGTTCTCTTACCAGGCTTCAATAAAAGCAAAATGATTAAGACTCAGGGACTTCAATTAAACCAGTTCTGCATTGGTGGTGGTGGAACTTGAAAGAGTGAGTGCACCAGCAGACTCACTAGTGAGCAGCTGTAATGACAAAATATGACAATGACCTGCTAGCTTTGAAAGAAACTTCCTGACGATTACAAATTAGACATTTGTCTAGTTGGCCCATCAGTGAACATCTTCCTACAGGATGGATATCCACCATTAATTAAGTTGTACAGTGGATCCAGGATGTAACCCATCCCACACACTGTTTACAGAGTTTGTAAAAGAAATGTGAACAGGACAGTGCAGAGAGGGAGGCAGTGATGTGCTGAGGCAATCACTTTACAGAGTCTGCAATGTCTGAAGCTTTCCTAGTCCTTGTATGTTCAGATCAAAATTGACTTACCCATCTGTAACTTTTGCTGCTCTGCAGCATCAAATAGGAATGGGATATTTTGATATCTGTACTTATCCAGCAATGACAATCACACAACCATTTTATTTGGGAGGGATCTTTGGAGTCACTGCCCAACTTCCTGTGGAAAGCAAGGCCAACTTTGGAGTTATACCTGGTTAGATCGGGATCCAAAGGATGTCACCATTTCTGTCTGATATGTGAGACCACATAGATCAGATTGTGGGTTAGGGGATGGGGGCAGAGGCTTTTGTGGGGCAGGGTCTTCTGAACATTAATTCCTGATGCAGGCATTAGAGGGATCCTTCTGGCATCCTGAGCATCCTGGGAGGCCAAAGCTTGACACGACAGTGGGTGGGATGTGGGTTCTGCATTACAGAAGCCCCGTGGCGGCCTCATCACCATTCAGTATACATGCCAGGCCTAATGGAGAGGTGGGATGTGAGAGGGTAGGGTAGCAAGAGGAGAGAAGCCAGCATGCTGTTACTCTCGCAGGAGCAGCTCTGGCTTCCCAGTGTGTCCATCCCTGTAGGTACTGCACGCTGGAAAAAGAGCAGCAGTGGACTCAGTAAGGCGTTTCACAGCCCCCAGGGATGTCACAGAGTAAAGAATAGCCTTAGTGCTCCCTGCCTTGGGGAAGAATTTGGCAGGCATAGTGAAAAAGAAAAGCAAAGAGAGAAGCTTCTGCAGGCGGACAGCCGTCGCTGCAGCCCAGCAGGGCTGTGACCCCCGCCCTGGCCCTGCGGTCCCGCCTGCAGCCGGCGGTGCGAGCGAGCGAGCGAGCGAGCGGGCTCCTGCCGGAACGGGAGCGGCCCCGCAGCGCTAATTAGCCGCGAGCGCTCATTAGAGCAACTCCCGCGCTTGGTTGGTGTCCGAGCGCCCTCTCCTGGTGCGGGCCGGCCGTGCGGGGCAGCATCCCGGGAAGGTGGGGAAAGGGGTAGGGAAGGTACCCTTATCCTGCCCTTGGCATATGGAGTTAGAATCTTGTACTGCCTGTAGCATGTTGATGAGCCCTCAAAACTTGGCCTGGTCAAGTTTCCCAAACTCTCTCCCTCCCCATTACTCCACCCACTAAAATTCTTCCCTTTTTATGTTATTTGGTGTCCAGAAGAAATATTGGATTATCAAGCATCTTTTAGATCGACTGCTTCTCTGATGTTCTATGGAGACAGGCATTAGCACAGGTTTGCCTCTTAGTTCTTGTTCTGTCTCTGTGAAGGAAGAATCATTTTGAGCTATCATCTTTTCCAAACATCTGGTTCTAACAGTCTGTGTTGCTGCAGAGAGGCCCCAGACCAGTTAATCTGAGGAATTTAATGTGAGTTGTGTATTGGTATATATGGAAGATTGTTCAAGAGTAGCTTTATAATTGATGGTGTGTTTCTCACTGTTTGGACACCATGACCATCATTAAAGGACACATAACTTACAACAGCACATTAGCTAGAGTAATGATGATCTTGCAGTGAAAGTAATTATCTTGCAGAACAGTCTGGGTTTAAGTATAATTTTAATTCATTTAAATAACCTCTGCTACATTCAATGAGCTGTAATCCAGTGGAGACTTTTTTTTTCTCTGTTCAAACTGTTCCACAAGGAATTTTTCAGCCTCTTGTAGGGAGTGAATTCCAGTGAAATAAGAACTACATGAACTACAACCACAGTCATTTGACATAGGGACCAGGAAAGACTGGGAGCATGCGGAAAAAGGAACAACTTCTATGTAGCTGTGAAAGAGTACCTGGATTGCCAGAAAAGCTGATGGCTCTTTTCTTGGACACAGATTGCTGTCATGTGTGCAGTAGGTTCAAGAAAGCTGGTTTGAATGAGGGAGGAACATTCTTCAGAATCAGAGAAGCCTTTACCCCTCCTGTTCAGCTCTCAGACTGAATATTTAACATACTGTCTGCTGCTATCTGTAGTCTGCCCTCAACTTCACTTCTCTCACCCAAAGATCCAGGGAGATGTCAGTAATTGTGTAAGGCTGGAGATGCCATGTGGTATGCAAGGGAGTGGGAAAAAAGCAAACCTTTGGCTTACAGGCCACAGAGTTGACATAGACTGAGGTTGTGGGCCAGCCACAATTGTCTTGGGACTGCTGTTCTCTTCTGCTGGCACGTCATCTGCCTGCAACAATGTGCTGACTGAGTCTGCTTGTCTGTTGTAGAGCTTATCCTACCACTCCTTTGCCCTGTAGAGCATTTCTGTATTTCAGTTGCAGATCATAGCAACTAGTTACTTGTCCTGTCCCTCTTCACAAAAGACAGGATCAGAAGCAAGGGATTTTCTTGGCACCCCACAGACACACAGCACATGCACACAGCACAGATACCACCCTAGGGTGTGGGAATAGGCTCCTCAGATTCGTTTTTGCTTGTACCAACCTGTGAATCTCTCTTTTGTTTTCATGAAGTTCATGTCAACACTTAGAGCTGTAGATATGGTATAATAGCACAGAAGAGTGTCACAGAGACACCCTGCCCTCTCAGGAAGCAGACTACACAACACGTGCTGCGGTGCTGTAGGCAGTACCCCACGTACCCTAATAGCCCACGGAAGCTGGGATTAGTATGTGTTCCTAGAAAAGACTGTAAGGAGAAGCTAAAGATGAACATATTTTGTTCAGCAAGCTCTCAGCAAACAGAGATTTCAGAACAAGCATCCTTAGAGAAGTGTTCCAAAGTGCTTGTGGAACTCTCAAGTGCAGCCAGCAACCAAGATGCCTATGGCTAAACTGTGTATCAAAAGAAAAATAAAAATAATAGCTTAGAAGAGTTAAAGCTTTGGCTTGTCTTTCTGTGCTTCCTCGGGAAAGGACATAAACTAGCAGCAAAATGTTCTCAACATCAGCAGAAATTCTAGTGCTGTCAAAAAGATCTGAGATGTGTTAAACTTCTGCAGATGCGAATTGAAGCCATATCAGATGTGATCGCTGAAGGAACTGTGTGCCCTGAAATTTCACAAGAAGTCATGCCTAGCAGCTCTTTGAATGTCCATTGGGACACAAGGTTCTACTTATGGTCTAAAATACGGTGGGAGGGTCTTAAGCATTCTTCTTTCAGAAGTAATTTTCTTGCCATTGTAGGGAATATGGACAGTTATATTGACAGCATGGGAAGAAGAAGTATAACAGTGGCCCCTCAAAGGACCTGTGGGAATAGCTGGTGCCGCTGTATAACAAAACAGTACCCAAATACTGGAAATTAGCTGAGAGCTACGATTCCCAGCTGACAACCCAGAAGGAACAGACAGGACTAGAGGCACCTCTTTTGGAGGGATAGACTTTCAGAAGGGTTGAGGGACTAAGGGATTGTTGCTAAGTGAAAGAGTTTTTATTCCCCCCTAGATTAATTTTAAAGGGCATTTCTGTCCAGCTTTCTCAAAAAAATGTTTATCACACAGCTATGGCTTTTGTTGTCCTTGGCTAACAGAAAGCAAAACCAACCTCAACTGTGTATTCAAAAAGAAAATTGTGCTTAATGTACATTTTCTCTCATTATCCCTCTGCTGTTTCTCTAACCTGCTTTGGAAGAGGATTATCTGGAGGTGGCCTTAGATAATATTGTTGGCTTTTAAATACTTGACCTCCCTACTATGTGTAGCCAGAGGATTGGAGTGGTGCTTTTCATGGAGATTTCTGTGCTGTGTGAACAGGACTGTAGTCACTAAATTTAACTTACTCAGACCAAGATACAGAAAGTAGATGGCAACAACTTCAAGTCATTAGTGTAATGTTTGACACGACTTTTTTTCTGTTTCACTGTCACAGATGTTGCTTGTTGCAACACTTGAGACTGAATTTTCATCAAAAGAATGCTTGTAAGAGGAACAGATTTTACCTGGAAAAATCCCAAAAAATAACTACATTACAACTGATAATCCCATTCCTCCTTGCATTTTTCCACTTCCACACAGAATTTATTCCAGAGCATTCCATCAGAGAATTTAAATCAAAGCTTTTTGGAAATAAATGAAAATGCTGGGTCACATCTCAGCATTGCTGTCCAAGTGGTAAAGACATGAAAGGAACTTACTTATATGAGCTGTTTCCTCCATTGCTAATAAAACTTAGTCTCCTGATAGTTGCCACCACCTCTTGAGACTCAGCTTGGGGAAGGAAACAGGTATGGGCCAGAGAATGCAAATGTGTCCATTGTGCTCTTCTCACACCCTCTTCCTTGTTAGAGCTGCTATTACTTGTTTTATAGTAGAAAATCTAGGTTTCAGCAAACTCAGTGTTGTATTATTCTTCTGGTTAAATAGGAATTAACTCCTTCCTATGTGCTGAATTGTATATTACTGTCCTCATCATATATGATCCCCTCAAACTGCAGTGAGACAGTTTCACCGCTAGCTGGGATGCCACAAGTGCCCCTCACTGGCAGCTGGGACAGCCATGCCCACTGTTTGTAGCTGAAAGCCTAACCCCATCATGAAGTTTTTTTCTGACTTGAGGCATATTTGGTCTGTTCTCAGGTGGACAGTCTGGCTTGGCATTGTGGCTTTGACCATCAAGCTGGGGGATCGTTTTAAAACTGTCATTCCTCACAGATTTTTTTTCCTTTGCTGTTTAACACAACTGTAAATACATTATTGTACTTATATATTTATGACCTTCTAAGCAGCAATGCCCATATTCATACACTCAGTGTTATCAACACTGAAGAAACCAGTCCTGTTCACTGGTACACTCCAAAGATCCAGCTGGACCCAGTCACACATCTCTTCTGTTGTGTTTAAGGGAGTGAGTTTGCTGCAGCCTTTCTCAGCCATCTCATTGCCCCATGAATGTTTTGAGCAACTGATACACCTCACTGGGTGTTCACTTAGTAACTTGAACTGCTGATATTCTTCGCCTCGCACATCATGATTCGCTATACATAAGCATTGACACTGTATAATTGTTTATTAGTTTTGGCTTGTCTTTGAATTTTGGAGTAGGAATCATATTCTAAGAAATAGGTTTTTAGGTCAAATTCTCTCTTGCTTTTCCCATAGTCTGTCATTTAATGAACTTGAATCAGGTTTTTTTCATTTGTGTTCTTTGGAACTATCATGTCATTTATCTAAGCATATATCCCAGGCCATAACAAAACTTGTCTTGCCCTTTGCTAACTTTTTTCAATACCTACAATACTGTGTTTTTCTTAAACTGCTGAAATCATCATATTTCTCCCTCTGACACTACATGGGTTTTTCATTCTTTTCTTTCTCAAACATCAAGATTGTGGCAAATGCCCTTTGCTTACTCTTATAAAACAGTGGATTTTAATTAGTGCAAAGCTAAAGGGGAGAAATACATCTCTGTGATGATTTTCTTGCTGTGTGGAATGAAAAAGAAAGGTCTTTTATTTTTAGCTGGTGTAGATCTGTTTATTGACTTGCTAAGCACAGGACTTCTAAAGTTGGATTGTTTTCTGTATCTGTATTCTATTTGCAGCTCAGGACAAAAAAAAGTTTGTAAAATACATTTTTCAGTAAGAAAGTCATTAATTTATATCAGTAAAGTATTGTGCTGCATCAATAAATCTTGAAACCAGCGTAAATTCTGTATATCAATACAGGCATAGTATTTGCATTCCAATAAGGATCAAAAAGTGGCTGCAGTGTTCTTGAGAGATGTTGAAATAAGTAAATCATTGCCTTTTCTGCAATAAGTAAGTGTTGTTTTGATTGATGCATAAATAACAAGGTAGATTTAAAAAAATATTTTAAAATAAATTAACAGAATTCTTGGTGGCTAAATTTTTTTGCCTATAAGGGTCCCTTAATGCAACAGAATTACTTTTTGCAGGAATGTCTTTAGTGATTTGCAGAACATTCTTCTGTAGCTTCCCATGGTTGAAGTCACCCGCAAAGGTTAGTGAGAATTGCAATCACTCTCAAACTGGTGTATTTGCTTCAGCTTTTCTCCTCATCCTATCAGATGCTGCAGGGCAGAGAGTGCCAGCCATTGACTTGAGAGCATTTCAAGCATGGATTGCATGAGTGGCCTCATTGACGTGCTCCCAGGATGAGCACAGACCAGGAAATGGCAGACTGGGCAATCATGACTGCAGGAGGAGGTACCCCAGCAGTGATTGTTGAGGCTGGAGTCAGCCTGATCCCATAGGAATGAGCTATGGGCATCATAAGAAGCATGTTGAAGCAAGAAGATGCCTGAACTAGGAAAAAAACTTGATGTTGTATATCAACTCTTTCTGCTTGGTTTTGACTCCTGGGTAGTTATGCCAGTATGTATTCAACCAGCACGTGTTTCTCTATAATACAGAAAAATTGTCTGTGTCGTTCAATATAATCAAGCTAAAAACCTTTTTTCAAGCTAGATCATCAGCCATTATAAATCCATTTCTTTCTTCCTCAGGGATCTCTGATACTGATTTTGAGGGGCTTAGGTGAGAATTAACTGTCTTAACTCAGTAGACTTTATTTTAAGTACCTTTTCATTTCTGTCAGTGTAGATAATCCTTTATTGAAGGAAGTGCATCAATAAGTTTTTTAAAGGTGTCTGAAGCAGGTCAGTCAGAATATATGAATGATCTGGTTGACATGGGGCAGATGGCAAGTGTGGCTTTGCTCTTCTTCAGTAATATGCACCAGTATTGCTGTGCTATGGCCCAGACTGCAAGAAGAAGTTTATGAACCTGCAAATATTTTTGGTGTTGGGCTTCATCCATTATTATAAAGCTGAATTTTTAGAGAAGTGCTTAGCCAATGGAATTTCTTCTGGCAGATGGGTTATTTGAATTATTGATTTACATCTCTTTGTGAGACCTTTTTTTCCATATCACATAGATCTGAGGGTTGTGCTGGTTAGCCTCACTGTACATGATCCGCAGCAAGAATCTTTTTAACTAATTTCAAAGCTGAGTGAGTATTTATCCTAACATCAGAGATACAGCTGTATTTCTGACCTAGAGGATCATTGTTTCATTAGGCCTGATTAACAACAGCATTATTCCAGTTTTGTTATGTGGATTTATATCAGTGTACAACTTTAGTAATGTAATAAATTAAAGCCAGTGTGCCAAATCCTGATTCCGCTGAAGTCGATAGCAGCAGTACTGCTGACCTCACGTAGCAGAATGACCTGCTTGAAATCAGTTGTAATGTCCTTGTATCTCAACTTCCTCATTGCTTTTTATGACTGAAAGTAAAGAGACAAAATTTTTGTTTATTTGTTTTAGCTTTCTCTATGCTGTCTGCAGCATGCTTTTGTGCTGCTTTTGCAAAACACAGTATATATCTGTTACAGTGTCCAGTTCAAAGCATGCAGCTCTGCTGTCGTTGTCTACTTAGTTATTGTTTGCCCTGCATTCACTAGGCCTACAAAAAGATCTGATTTACTGCCTTACTGTTACCCAACCAAGTGAAATTCTTGTGGCTTTAACTGCTTCATGTATTCTTAAGAATGGTTTTAATTTGATTTTTAAAGCATAATTGATCAAATAAAGGGAAGTTTACTGCCCATATGCTTGACCTGTATTTAATAAATAGAAGATTTTGCTGCTCTGCAAAGCAATTGTTTTTTTGAGCTTCCTATCTGCATTTTTATACTTTAAAACCTCTTTTTGATAATTAGCAGGTACTGTGCCTTTGATAATGGGGATTTAACACCCTGTTCCTCAGTGCAGCTATGACCGTTTTACCAGCTGAGGATTTGGCCTTGATCTCTGCTGCCTTAATTCGCACAGACTCCCTTCCAGCATCTCTGGTCAAGGTTAAATCAGCTTTTCACAGCAGGGAATCAACATCATTGATTCATTCTATATTCTACATATGAGCCTTGATATTAATCTGTCTGTTTCAAGATGTCTGTATCAAGTCCTAAGCAGCTATCTAAACATTGAATATTTCCTTGTAATAGAGTTACAGGGTTCCCTTAAAATCATGTTTGAATTCCAAATTTAAAGGCAGTAACATGAATCAGCCATGCCACAGTGCTCATGGTGACAAAGGAAAGAAAAGTATCAGATATGTGACATAGTTCTTAAGAGTACTTTGCTGCTTACATGGTCTTTATTCTTTTCTTGTGTGAAAGTGCTGTGTATGTACCAGGAGAAGTGCCTCCACATGAAGAAATGTCATTATGTACATGGGAGGAACATTCCGTGTGAGGAAAGGTATATAAACTGTCACATAAAATCCTGTTTTCCTGCTCTAGTTTCTTCCAACTATAGTGAACTTTGACTAGATTGATATCTCCAGCCTTGCTGGAATAAAATATCTGCCCTGTCAAAAAAGCCAGGAGTGCTGTACGAAAGTACATCATATTTATTTAAAGGACAAGCACTCAGCTTAAATGTATTCTGTCTATCTTCTGGAAATCTGCAGCTTATGCTGGACACACCTATTAACTTACTTCTTGTAACTTCTTGTCACTGGTTTAATTGCATACAAATTCCATTCTAGTATCATGGTACCTATATTTGCAGTGTTTACACCATATATCATCTTCAGAGGCATCCACTGAATATGGTAAACTCCGGTAAGTCCAGCTGTAATTATTGCTTTTAACCCAGTGAGATTTTGGTAATTACTCCCACTGTCTCTTACATTGTAACAGTGCAGTGCCATGTACTATCTTGACTTTATTATAACTAATACCGAGTCCATAATCTAGTAAAAGAAAGTTTGGATCTGACATATAAAATAATAAGAGATGAGTAGAAAAAGAATGTTAAAAATTTTAGACATTTTTATGTTCTTTGGTAATGGTGGTTGTAGATCTGTTCTCCTCAGACTAACCCCACATGAAAATGAGATTGGCCTTATGCATACCCTAGCTTGACTTGAAATGGATGTCCATCAGATTCCCATTGGTAGATCAATGATAGGGAAATATTTGGATATGCTGCTAAACCAGTTTTGCAGCCACAGCCTGGGCCAAGATCTGGACCTACTTTTCAGTTTCCTTTTCAGAAACTTTTTAGTATGTGAAAAATAGAGCAGACACCTGCTTCTGTACAAGCTACGTGAAAGTTCTGCTGGGCTTATGAGAAAAACAAAATGTTCAGTACTTCATCCTGGACCAGTTTAAAGGCTGTTCTTTCGTGTCCTATTGCACAGGAGAAATGATAATCCAGCCACATCATTTTCGAATGCTATTTCATTTTCCACCTGCCTTAAATCTACTTTGCTGCACTCCAGCATCTCAGCAAATGCCAATTCCCAAGAGCCATGTCTGCCAGTTTCCTGCCATAACCACCAAACCACACACGAAGGATTCTTCCCAGTACATGATGTATTCATTTGGCCTTCAAAACACAGCCCTGTTGCACTGGATCATTTTTACACAAAGTCTCTCAAGTCACTAAGAGACAAAGAAAAATCTGTAATGAAGAAAACTATACAGTGTCCTTCTGTTTAAATCTTATGGGCAGATCAGGAGTGTGTTATTCCTATGCAGAGCAACAAGGGAAAGACATTTTCTTTGCTGTTGCAAATGGAGAGTTCATTACACTGGGAGGGCAGGGGGAAAAAACCTCAGATAAGACTCTTTTTAAACATCTTTATCTTACAGTTAAGGTTTTCTTCTTCCTTTGGAAACCTGTTATTTTTACATTGCCAATTTTCCCAGACTAACTACAGTGGTTCCAAAATGTTGTATTTATACCTCTGCATAGGCACCTTGTCCTTGAAGGGGGAAGCTATGGTATGTGGCCTGCAGCTCTCCCTGGTTGCAGGTTTCAGATAGGAGGGTGGGTAGTTCTATGAGGTTGAGGCACCACAGCTGATCCTAAAAGAACCAAGTCAACAGCAGGAAAGATTTTGCATGCCCAGCGTGGATTTGGGCAATTGCTGTACCAGCAACGTACATGGAGTACCTCACAGTTGAAATATTTTGCTCTAACAGTATTTTTTTTCTCCTTGCCTCAATAACAATTTTCTGCCTGCAGCTGTTTGCACTGCAGAATGCAGTGTTAATGCAACTGAATCCGAAACAATCAGTAAAAAATCTGAATAATGGAAATTATTAGGGCTTTTGGAGGGAAAAATAGTTTTAAGCTAATTTCACATGTTTAATGTATTTGCCTTTTTATGTTTTATTTCCATATCAAACCTCCCATTTTTCCATTTTACTCTGCAACAGAATACAGGGCAAATTTGTTCTGTGATCTGAATACTCTCAGTTCACGAGTTCCTGAACTTTAGTTGCTAGGAGTATCAAAGTCTAAGCCAAGCTGAAAGGCAGCCTGTTTCTGCAGTGGTCAGAGAAAAACCCTTGATCTCAAACTGAAAATGTTTGAAATCCAAGAACCAAACCCTGGCCCAAGCTTCACAGCTTTAGCCCATCTCTCATAGTGACACTAACATTCTGCTTTTACCCAGAGGGTGATACCAAGAAACCACTAGTAATGTCATTAATCCCAAGATGTGTTTGTAATTGTAAAAAAAGCTCAGTGTTGCTGGAGGTAAATAGAAGATATCCCAAGGAATATTCTGGGAGACTTTGTGTTTTTGCTAGACTGGTCTCTAGGGCTCAGCTTCTCACCTCAGATCCAGACAGATGCTGCACATCTGGTTCCTAGCAGAGAAGGGACGCGCTGCACTAGCTTGCTGCTGAGTGGAGAAAGTGGTTAACTTGGACTGTGTCTGCACTGCCATGTCTGTTCTGTGTGCTCGCTGTTGAACTGGACAGCTATCATGGAAAGACCGCTGATTTTCTTCCCATGTTCTTTAACTGTAGTCACATGTGGCCAAGCTAAACCCCTGCAGTGCAACTGTTTTTTCCTATTTACACATGTTACTAAGAAACATCAGCTAAGGATATGTTATTACAAGTTTGTGAATGACCCCATTCTTGGCACAGGGCCAAGCCAAACATTTTAGTTCATTTAAAAAAGCAAAATGTGATAGAGTCAGTAGTTATGATTGACAAGCAGAGGTGGAGTGCTACTATGAAACAGAGAGACAGGAAATTCCAATAATCCAAATTAATAAGCACAGTCATTAATTCCATCAGTGGGATTATAAAACAGAAATTTGTTCATTCTTTGTAAAGAGAAGTTTGGCCAGGAAAGGACACAGGAGACAAACTGTAAGAAAACGACTGATTGATTGATCAAGGCACCTTGACATGATAAAGATGTTAACATTGAGATTTTTTTATTTGTTAGATTCATTAAGCTTCAAGTCTATAATTAAAAAAAAAATTAAAAAAAGGAAAACTAAAAACCAGAAATATAATTTAAATAGAAATGAAACAAACAAAGAGGGGTCAAAAATGATGGGGTGGTCTTATGAAATAGACAAAGAAGAATCTAAAAGCCATTTTATTGTCTCTAAGCGCAACACGGAATGCTTTCTCTTTGTCACAGCAGTGCTGTTGTAACCAATTTCATACTCCTCTTCTCCTGTTTACACACACCAGAAGGAGTATGTTGCTTTGACAGTCTTCTTAGAACATATGAACCACTAGTAACATTCTAGTGACAAAATTACCCCGTTTCTGTGGTTATTTTGTGAAGACAATCAGTAATTCAGAAAATACTGTTTTCGTCTCTTTGTACTGTTATTTATTGTGGACTCTAAGTGCTGGTATGAGACACACTGACTGCACTGGAGTAGAACTTGGAGGTGATGTTACTGGCGCACCCACTTGCACTATTCTGCTTGAGTTTGTCAGTGTTTCAATTGCAAACTGCTCCTTGCACAGATTTATAACTAGGTCATAAAAGTTCCCTCCCAGCTAAAATTTGCACTTCTTTTAAGTTTTATGACACGAGCACAAAATAGAAGTTGGATTTTTTTCATGGGATGTATTTCATCTTAAGGCATAAAGACTTACACACTTAAATGCCATTCTTGCTTGGGAGAGTTACACATCCGACTCCATTTGCAGGCATCAGCATTGGGTTCTAGAGGCAAATCATCACCTGGCTGTCCCTAACCTCAGTGAATCCCACAGAAAAAAAGCTACTTAACACCAGCCAATCTGGCTCATAGTCAGTGTTCTTCACTTATTGGCTGTGACCAGATTGTTTTTGTCAGCCCTTTGATCAATATAATTTTAGTATGCTTTCTAAACTATTGGTGGAGGAGAAGGAGACTCCAAATAAATGTACTTTTGAAGCTTTAGTCAGAACAAAACAGATATCAGAACAGACATTAGAGAATAAAATACACCTTTTTCCTTCTATCAGAATTAATACCCCAAATCCCAGCTAATTGAAGTTAATGATGTCCATTGGCCTCATTGTGTCTTGTCAAAAACTATAGAAAGCAACAGCTGGACAAGTGTCCACAATATCCACAGCCCCCTTTCACAGGAGGATCTCCACTGTTGTGCCAGGTACAAGCTTTATTACAAACTCTGAAAAAAATATCAATTATTTGTTTAGGAGTTCTATTTCATGTCAGATATAAGAATTGAAGCACTGTTTTCCTGTCTGTTATTATTTGTGCACAAGAATTGTATTCCAGTTTCTGAGCAATATTCACCAACTTTGCATGGAGCTGGCTGCAAGAGAAGCATAAGGGCTGTTGTACCAAAGGCTCACTTCCTTCCTGAAGCTTTAAAAGACCTATCAGAGTTTTATGTATCTTTCTCAAGAGTATTGACTGTTCTTTCACAGTTCTTCCTGGATTCTTGGAAGATCTTCCCATTCATCCAAAAGATAGATCTTCAGGTAGTTGTGATGAAAGCTTAGGGCTAGACAAATAAAGGACAGTGCAGTTGAAATGGTGCCAAAGCCATCATAAGTGCAGGCTTTTTGCAAAAACACCACAAAAATACATAGACTGTCATTTCACATTAAACTTTTTCTAATATTGTTGCTATTTTACCAATCTGATTTTCAGGGATTTTGTTCTCTTTTGTAGACATAGCCATACTGTATTTCCTTGTCCAATAACTAGGACCATGTGAAATACTCTCTGTCAAATCCCAAACCACCAAGCACTGTCTTGGTTTCAGCTTTCATTATGAACTCAAAAGTCAGACCAGGATGGTCTATTGAGAAAATTGTTTGCTAAGGTTCACAAACCTTGCAAACAGACTTTAGGCCTATTTTGATTAACTCCACTTCTAACAGTTGGAGGCATGTTTGAAAACCAGGCTGAAGATGGCTCCTTGGGATGCATTTCCTGGGTCTTTGGCTAAGCCAACCAGATGAACCAAGCCCCCACATAGCCACTGCTTCTGAATAAAATTTGTAGTTTAGTCTGGCACTCTTTACCTCTCAGGTGGTTAACCTGTGTTGGAACACAGCACTGAAAGGGCCATTTCACATTATTATGAAAACTGCTTCATTCTCAGGGCAGGCTTGGAACTAGCTAATCAGAGTTGCATGTATATAGTGTTCAGAATTCTTGGTCTTCATCCAAAGGTATGCAGAACTGAAGGTTTTAAGTTACTCAGTTAGTTATACATTCAGAACAGAACTACAATTTTAACTCCTAAATAAGGTAATTAGAAAAGAAAGCCGCCCTTCACCCTCAGTTTTAACTCCCTGAAACAACTCCCACCACTACAACGTTCAGTGTACAGGGGTGTATAATCATGACTGAGACATTTAGCTTTTGAGTTTTTGTCTTTCCTGGTGTTATATTCCTGAAAGACTGTTTTATCATCAGATGAAAGCATTGGAATTGAAATATGGCCGTGTGGCTTACATTAGTGATAGTAATAGTCTGCTCCAAAATTACCCACCCAACATACCTTTGAATTTGTTTGATTGAATTGACTTGCCAAGGTCTCAGACATGGCTAATCTTTGATCTCTGGCAGATTGTCTTCATTAGGACATTGCAGGGCTTTGCAGAAGCAGCATTCTGCTGGAATAGTGTCCTTCCACAGTATGCAGAGCCTATGGAGAGTAGGTTTGTTACCTCACACTTAAACCAGTATTGGTTTTTTATGGTTTGTGTTTTTTGTTTCTTCTCTATGCATGATAGCTTCAAAGCTGGGGATCGTCATACCAACTCATACTAAAAGAGATGCCAAAATAGGCAGATTGTACATAAAGGGAAACCCTGTGTCTGGGAGAGGCACTAAATCAAGTATAAGTTGTGATGCTGTTGAAGCTAATTCTGGATAGCAACTATGAATGAGACTGACTAATGCTGCAATCTATCACATCTCACCCTAGCTAGTGTGACAGCACTTGCTAGGCACCCCATGTAAAAATAAAACATTTCTTAAAAAGTGTTAGAAACTGGTATGAGATGACCTATTTGATTTGAAATGTGGAGTTATCAAATAAAACAGCCGTCTGTCAGATCAGGTGTATCCCTGGAGCAGCAGTCTCTTTGAAGAGTGGTGTGGGTTTGTAAACTGTCCATTTAAATATTTTTCTCCCTTTCTCTTGCAATATCTTAGTTTCTCTCTATATTTAGATGTACAACTTTCCATGCTTGATGTTCTGTTTATTTCACTGTATTCACATAAGGGAAGTAAAAAAAAAAATTCCTGTGTGGCTTAGAGGCTGAGCTATTTCCATCTCAATGAATGGGGGAGAAAGAAAGAGGAGATACATTTAAAAAGGAAATAGAGAATTTCACACACATTTGTCTGACACTAAGCTTCACAACATTATCTGAAGATCGGGACATATACTGAGCATAAAAGAAAAACCTCTAAAATTGATTCAAATAATTGCTTTGATCTTGGACATGTAAATTGATCTGTCATAATCGCTGCCACAAGGTCTTCTTGAGATTAAGAAAAAAATCTCAAACTATGTGGGGAAAGGAACAATGCTTCAGGTGGAAGAATGATGAGGAGACTACAAGAACCAACAGGAGAAAGAACGGAAGTGATAGTGGATGAGAAAATGGATGAAACTAGTGGTGGCTGGAAAATGAAAACAGAATTAGAATATACATGGACAGGAGAAGGAAGAGAGGGAGGGAGCAGAGTGCTAAAGAGGAGTCTAGATCATGAAGAAGAGAAAACCAGAGCTAGCTGGCTAGCTAAAGGTTTGAGGGCAAACAGTTAATAACAAGGTAAGTACAAAGACTGTGTATATCCCATGTGCTGGAACACGGGAAAGGGAGACATGGCAACAAAGAAGGGTGGGTGGTATGAGGCAGTTTTGCCATAGAGCAGCAAAAATGAATAGATGAATTTGAATTGTAAACCTACAATTTAAAATGGTTGTTGAGGGTTTCTAGGCAGTAAGACTAGACTGGGAGAAGAAAAGGGACTATGCACAAGCACCTAGAGAGCTCAGACTTGTTAGGCAAGGAAAGAGATGTGCTGAGAGCAGCGACTGGAAAGGTTTCATGAGAAAGATGAAATTTGGATCCTGAGGCAGAGATTTGGATCCCTGAGGGAAGAGATTAATGAAGGCAAATCTGTGTCAGAGAAGGTGAGACAGGAGGGGTAATGCTGACATGGCATAGACAAATAGCTGAGGAACATGGAACAGTACATGTGATATTTAGGTTCGCTCCTAGTTTCTCTGCTGTCAGCAAAAGTCTGTTTAAATGCTAGCAGAGTGTGTGTCATCCCACTTCAGTGTTGCCAATAAAGAGGTCAACAACCTATTGCTATAAACTACTCCATTAAATTAAATTGCCTAGACCTGTGTGGAAAATTCATACAGTTGACAATGCAGTGCTTACAAGTAGTTTCATGATGGAACTTCTGTTTTTTCACTTTGCTTTCAAAAAACATAAAAATAAGCAAAGAAAAATTGATAGCACTATAAAGTTTAATTTAAGCATCTGGATTTTTTTTTAATTTCCAAAGCACTCTGAACTTTGCAATGATGATTTTGTTTTCCTGCCCATTCCCATAAATTTGCTCTCTGATACCATCTTTAATCGCAAGCATGCTGGGGATTTTTTTGTTTGTCATGTTGGGTATTTTTTCTCCACAGGCCATTTACACACTGACCAGTTTTGGGTGTGAATCAGGAATGAGTACTGGGGCAAGATAATGTCTTTAGTACTCTTTCTTCATTTCTTCACAAAAACCTGTGAGATGTACAGTGATGTAAGGTGGCTGTAGGAAGGAAAAGAACAAGTCACATGGCTGCACTAATTGAATACTGGCTCACGAAGTTGGATTCTCTCCCTTTCCCGTTACCATTCAATCCCTGTGCTTTGCCAGGCATCACACTTTTCCACAGGTGGTCACTAATTGTGTTTTCCTCATTTCTGGGGTCCTGACAGGAGACTCTAGGGTCTGGTTTGCAAAAGTGCTGAGCATTCACAGCTGCAACTGAAGTTAGTGGTACTTGTATTTTTAACGCATAAAGGATTATGTAACATTATATACTCGGAAATATCCATATGACAAATTTTAAGTGAACTGGATAGTGAAGTCAACTGGCATGAAAATACAGGGATTTAAATGTGGGGGAAGTTTGGAATTTCTCAAGTCAAAAGTAAAAAACTTTCTGTAATTTGGATCCCAACAAAGTGAGTGGAAAAGTCTTACCTAGAGGGCCCCAGCTCCAACTGAATGAATAACCATTTCTAAAGGGATATTAAGACTAAGCAGGGAGCTTACAAGGGATGGAAAAAATAATCGACCAGCAAAGAAAGCCATGTCTTCGATGTCAGAAAGTATTCAGAGAAAGTGAGAACTGCCAGGAATCAGAGAGAGTTGAACCTTGAAAAGAAAATTAAAGCAAGCAGCAAGAAGTTCTTTGGCTATAGAAATAAAAAAAGAACAAGAGATGAAGTTGGAATGCTCTATAAACTAAGGATATGGCAGGGATTTGATTCTCACAGTATAACCAAAAAAAAGTGACTTAAATACCTCCATTTTCAAATATGGGTGATGGTGTGCAGGTTGATAGGCAGGGAGGAGGACCTGGAGAATCCAAAATGACAAGAAGCAAAATTCAAAATTAAGTGAGGAAAGAGGATGATCTCTGTTTTTGAATGCTGGAACATGAAATTACATGTCACATGCAAAGTAATTTAATAACCTATGAAAAGACAAGGTAACCAACAGGAGTAAATTATACACTACTATAAAATTATATTTAATATTTCTTGTAAAAAAAAAATTAGTGCTACTGAAAAAAGGAAATCTGATTTGGAGAATTTACATGCCTTCTCAGCTAACCTCTTCAATATGCAGCATTTTAGCCTATATTTTAAAGACATGGACAATTAGAAATCTTGGGGAAAGAATTGCATCCAGAGTGTATCATGCTGGGATAACTTTATATCTGTGTTTGATATTTTGTGTATTTCACTGAAATTTTCTCCTACATTATATATGAATTAAGAAGAAACAGACAGGGTTTAAGAAGGTGATAAAGATGTATACAGGAATGACTGGTACTCTCAGGTGAAGGACTGCTGGCAAGAGAACACACATAAATATTTGCAAAGATGATTTTGGTCCTTAGTTATTTGAATGTTTTCACTAGTGGTGCTGGCTCACAATTAATTGTATGCTAAGAAAATCTGCTCTTGACCTGATGGAAAGCACTGTCAAAAAAAGGAGAGATCCAAATATTTTATGCAAAGAATTGTATGACATTCAGGACTGGACTGTTTGTGAGATCATGCCCATAAAGAGGTAAAGCCAGAAATTTTTGCTCTAGGCTGAGAACTCATCAATTTCCCTATGCACAAGGAAGAAAAAGGCCTGGGGATTTGGGTTACATGGTGACAAAAAACGTTCATGTCATTTGAAGGAGCCCAGGAGGAAGCAAATTAAACCCTTAAACTATGTCAGAGATAACTTCAGTAAAGATGGAGGAGAATTAAAACTATTTTACAAGTCACGGGTGAGATCCAAGAAGGGTACACCATGAACAGTTCTGGCCCTGTATGGTAAAGAACAATGAATTTAAACTAGAAGTTTTGTCTGTCTTATGGGAGAAAATAAAAACAGCTTTGCCTGCTTTTTCTGGTAGAAAAAAAAGACTGAGTCAGGAAATTGTTAATCTCTATAAATATATGTGAAGAAGTGGAGCTGGTTTGAAGGTATGGGGACAGTGAGAAATGAGAGCAGACAATGCTGGATTTCAAGGGCAAAAGAATTCACTGATAAAAAGTACTTGTGTAGGTATTAGCTTAGGAACTGGGATGACCTTTTTGAGCATTAGAAGGCTACTGAAAAGCTTCTGCCAGAAGAGAGATGAGCATAAAGACTGTACCACAGCTGTAGCTAGCATCCCTCCAGTGCATACTGGCTTTCCTGCTGCTTTCTGTCCCTCTGACCAGCAGCCGCCTGGATTCCTCCCTCTGAGCTCCATGCAGGTTGCTGCATGTTCCCTTTTAAATCCGTTTGTTTTTGCCATGTTCTTTGTGCCAGTACTTGCTGATTTTCTGAGGCCAGACATTACAAGCACGTAAGTCACAGAAGAGACAAGGAATCTTGTCTTGCCAGCCCATTACAGCGTCATAAGTCTCACAGATGTTCAAATATATTGGTTTTGAAATGAAACTCCCACTATGTGGTTGAATTATTGCTTCTAGTGAACAACCTGCTTCCATCCTATCTGACCTCCCTTTATTGTTTGGTGGTGTTTTCATGGTTGTTTGCATGTACTGGCATATCTTATTTCCAGTGATGACTAAACTGCATTTCCAAATACCGGGCTTGGTTCCATTTATTGTAACACATGAACTTTCTGCTTTTATCCCATAACAATGTTCTTGTTTCTCTACCTCTTGCATTTTGCCCACAAAAAATGGGCTGCTTGAGCTTGAAGGTATCCCTAACTCAGTATTTCATTTCTGAGGATGGTCAAGGCCAGATGTCTGAAGAAGGCTGTGGGAAGAGGGAAATGCAGTGAGACTTCCTCAAAATACTCTTTAGGCTCCAGGAATTTGTGGCTCAGGTAATTCCTGAGCCAGAGATGTGGTCTTTGTTCTTAATAGCTCAGATGGATTTTTCTTCTGTGACTTCGTTCACAAATTTTTAAACTAAAGTTAACTTGTGGTATCTCCCAGCATCCTGTGGCAAGGTGTTAGCTGGCTTTACTGTGAGTTAAAAAAGTTAAAAGCTACCTTTTTATTTGTTTGAAAAAGGCTTCTTGCTTTTCATTTGATGCCCTCTGGCTTGTATACCAGAAGTAGTGTGTAGTTTTTTTCCTGTTTACCATGCTTATGTCACTTGTGATTTTACAGACATCTATCATAATGTCTCCTAGGCTGAAGGGTCTTACTGTATGTAGTCATTCCTTAGATGGAAGCCAGTCCACAGCTTCTGTCAGCCCTGGTATCCTGCTCTGTATGTTTACCAGATTTACTAATTGTTTAGGCATAGTGGACAGTAGTTCCCCCTCTGGCAATTTATACTTGGATTTCATAGCCAGCTAGAATTGAAAGGTGAATTCATAGCATCCTTCAATTTCACGGAGCTCATTCAGATGGTGTTTTGGTTTTGAGCCTTTAATGTGGCTCTGTCCAGTACTCAGATCAATGCTCTCGGCTGGCAGTTTTGCAAACTTCTTCAGGGTACATAATATTGTCCCTGTTCCTCCTGTAGTAATTTCTGCCATTCCCATTTCATTGTCAGTATGCATACAGCCTCTCTGGTCTTCTGCAGACCCTTTCACCCCATCTTGAGTGGCCCCATCTCAAGAATAACAAACATAGCTCTAAAAAGTAAATCTCTTCTGGTGTACAACTTCAAGTGCCAGCTGATCAGAGCCTATCCAGTTTACTTCTACCCCACCTCCCTAACCTGCCTGCTTGACAGCTCCTGCTACCACTTCCTACCTATTTCTCTGTACTTCTATTCCCAAAGCCATAGGGTGTCTCTTTCTCACTGTCTCCCACCCTTGTATCTCCTACCTATGCTAAATCCTCTGGCACAGACATCATAGCTATTTCCCCAAAGCAGCCTTCTTTGAGCTGAGTGTCTTTGAAAACATTCCAAAAGAGGAAATATAGACCTAACCATGCTGACACCCAAGAGTCAGAGCTTATACCCACAGCCCCACCCAACTTACCATTGTGCAAGGAAGAGCAGGCATGGGAAGGAGGAGGCTGTTATCTGCACACACAAGAGAGACCTTCAGCCTACCCATAACCTTTGGTCCTATCAGTTTCTTATCCCCATGTCACCATTGAATCAGACTGAATGCCCTAATTTCAAGGGCCTGTCAGAGAAGGAGAGAAGGCTTTTGGGAAGGAAGAAAAACTTGAGGAAAAAAGGAGAGAAAATTTTAAATTGCCTCCTGCCTTGCAATTGTCCTGAAGCCATACAGGTGAGATACTCCCACCTCAAAGGTGCTGCCTTCTCTGCCCTACAGACTAAGGCACTTCAGGATATTCTTGCTCTTTTTATAGGTCCATTTGGGACCTGATATCTTTGTATATTGATTGTCTAAGGCAGAGCTTAGAGGAAGCAAGAGCCAGAAAACCAAAGGGCATGCATGAAATCAGTGGATTTCCCCTTTCATCTCCTGGTCTAGACATGGCTTTTTTTTCTCTTTCTCAGGTCTGACCAGTATGTCTCAGAGATCACAAGCTGTCTGGCTTCCTCTTGTCTTCATTCAGATACATTAAACTCTTGGTACTTCCTTGGGATTTGGCTGTGACTGTTATCATGTAATTCACTGAATATCCAGTTTTTGTTACCTTTGACTATTGCAACAAAGTTGTGGTGAACAACAGGCTTGATGTTCCTCAGTCTCTCTAGTTAGCAACAGGTTTAGTTCTTGTCAGAAAACTTGGGTAGCTACATTTGTGACAATAACATTGAGACTCAAGATAAATGTCAAATGTGATGGCAAGTAGCCAAGTGACAGGGCAATATGCTCAGCAGCTCAAGCCAACACTGACAACAAGGGCACTGAGCCCTTTTGCCCAAAGCAGTTTTGCTAGTAATCCCCTGCCTTACTGGCATAGTGAAAATCTTTTCAGGATTCAACTGTGGAGCACCCTTACACCTTCCTTTGAAGGTTTTTTTGATTACTAGAGCACTGATTAATTTTGTACTGTAAATGGTTAATGTCAAATGGCTTTTGGCTGCTGAAACTGTAGAACTACTGATGGTGACTTTATCATGGTTTATCAAAATCATGCAGATTTTGAGCTGCACAGGGAGAGTAACTTCTGGCTTCAGCAGGTTTTGTGTCTTCTTGAAACATGGCTTTCCATGCTGGAGAATATTGAACAAGTCTTGTTTCAAACTGAGAAAAAATATCTGATTTAGTCGCATGATTTGTGCTGTCCTGCTCTTAGTTAGTTGGCCTGTTGGTGACACCAAGCTTTTAATTCAAAAATGCTCTTGTTTATATGGCTTTCTTCTTGATAATTTGCACTGAATAATAATTAGTGAACTGGTAAATTGGTTGCCTTATATTACTTACTTAACGGTGTTGTATTTCCAACAAACTGGAAGTAAGCCTGATAAGTTTGTTAATCTAATACATTCATAGAAACCTTTTTTGGTGGTAGGTTAAATAAATGTAAAATACACTTTAGCTTATCATTTGCTTGCTACCAGTCCAAAACTTTGCTGAGACCAAAATTGGCATCTGTGCGAACTGTTTGCTGCATTATTCCCATGGCCTACTCATGCCTAACTGCCCCAAACCACAAATCATTTGCTCATTCTTGTTCAAGCCATCATTCTAGCCCTCTGGGCTTTGCAGAATCCAGCAATAAATCTAGCTCTGATGACCTGGATCTTCTGAACCCTAACCTTAAAATTAGAGTTAATAGTCCAGAGACCCCTAAAAGCAAAAGAATTAATCACAAGCCATTTGTCTCTGTTAGTCTAGCTGCTAGTCCTACAGGTCATGCAGTATCCAATAATAAAACTACCTCTCTAGTCCTTGCTGTCCCAAAAGTAATCTGAACCCCAACTTTTAATGTAGCCAAAACCCTAATATCTTGTCCTGAATTAACAAGGTTTCTTTAATCTGTGGAAGCAATTAAGAAATATTATTGGTTAGACTTGATGTAGATGACATCAGAAAGTGAAAAATAATGACTTACAGTTACTTGCTGTAAATTTCCCTGCTAGCCCATGGATAGCAAGTCTGAATGAGTAAGGATAATTTCTGATGTTATTAAGGTTAGAAGTGCAACTGAAACTAGCTGGCAGGAATGCTTAGTCACAGCTTAGTGGCTGTGATAAATTGTCAGGTTACAGTTAGTAGTAGATCTGGGTGTAGAAAATGGGGAACTTAGGAATTACCTTTACAGCCAAATAATTTCCTTTCAATGAGGTCTGGAGCAAGAATCATCCAGGGCTGGAAACAAAGAAAATATGTAGAGGCAGCTGGGGCAGATGCTGCCTTATTCTTTAGATCTGCAAGTATTGGCCTGAAAAATTTAATCTGAAATATCTAATGTTGACCTTGTCCTTATTCTAGTAACTACATAGAAACAATCTTTTTCAGCCTTGCAGTGTACAGAAGAACAATTTTTCTTCAAAACCTTAGGCCTAATCTACACTATTTCCAAGTGACTGAGAATACTGAACTACATGCTCTCGCTAAGGTTCCACCATCTTTAATCTGGAGGACTTGCAAAATAATAATAAAAAGATTCTCTCATAGTGTCTCCTGCTTGGAAACTTTCCCTGTTCCAAATGCTACTTTTGTCTTGATGTTAGTATAGAGGCCAAGAACAAGTAAAGACTCTTCTGGTGCTTTCTCTAGTATTTGATCTTTGAGCATAGCAAATCTTCCATCCTGTAATAGGGCCTAGTAGATAATAGCAATCTAAAATACTCCATCTGTGCTGCTCTCAATGCTTAATCTAACTTAGCAGTTTCCCTATGCTGGCAAGGGGAACAGACACCTCATTTGGGTTTGAATATAAGTTTTCCTGAATGCTCGAATTCAGTTTAGGTTTACAAGTAACTGCAGAAAGTGAGAAGATTTGTGGCTAGACTTTACAGGAAAATTCTACTTGCCGAGAATTAACAGAGTGCTTTGCTACCTGTCAGGTTCAATACCAAACAAATGAAAAAAGTAAGTTCCATAATATTCATTTTTTTCCTCCTCATAAAACATGAAGATAAATACCAGTCTCCATAGAGGGGAGGTTAACCCTCATGTGCTGGAAGGCTTGCAGGCAGAGTTCTGGCACTGAGGAGGCAGTGAAAGCTCTTCAGCTATGTTCAGGTTCTCGTTATCACTCTTTATATCCCTTACAGTTTGAAGAATAGCAACCAAGGAAGGAACTGCCATCAAAGCACACTTTGGCTTAGGTGAGACCTTGCACCTTGGAAGCTGGGAACTGAGACAATCAGGGAAAGGTGCATGCAGTGTCGACTTTTTTGGAGGAAAAGCCTATGGCTTTGGGATGTTTTGAGCCTCTCTTTCCTGAGAGGGAGCAGATCTCCAGGGAGTCCTTGCAAAAATGAATTTGTGTATCAGTGACACTCTGATCAAGATAATCAGCTGACTTCAGCTGGCAGCAGAGGAATGGGCACTTCTTGGTCTGCCACAGTGCTGGCCTTGAGTGAGCATGGACGACACTGCAGGTGCAGCTTGTTCTCAGTCACAGGAAGCCTGCTTTTAATTGAATCACACATACTATGCTAGGAACAGCTCCAGAGAAAAATAGACATTTTATATATTGGGATTCCTTAAAAAATATTTTGCCATCCTCTGTATCCTCTTTGGTACTGACTCCCATTTTGTCCATTATTGTTTAACTTGTTCATCAATGAATTGGATGAGGGGGCAAATACCTTCTCAGCAGATTCAATGATGACCCAAAACTGGGACAAGTTGCTGATACGACAGAGAGCTGTGCTGACATTCATCATGACCTGGACAGGCTGGAGAGATGGCAGGGAAACCTAATGAAGTTCAACAAAGGACAATGCAGGGTCCTGCACCTGGGGAAGAATAACCCCCTGCACCACTACAGCCTGGGAGTCAAACCACGGGAAAGCAGCTCTGTGCAGAAGGACCTGTGGGTCCTGGTGAACAACAAGCTGCCCGTGAGCCTGCAGTGAGTCCCTGTGGCCAAGGCAGCCAATGGTCTCCTGGGGTGCATTTGGAAGAGCATTGCCAGCAGGTCGGTGGAGGTGATCCTGCCCCTCCACTCAGCCCAGGTGAGGCCACATCTGGAGTGCTGTGTCCAGTTCTGGGCTCCTCAGCAAAAGAATGACATGGAGCTCCTGGAGTGAATCCAGCAGAGGGGTAAGAATATTAGGGACTGGAGCATCTGTCTTACAAGGAAAGGCTGAGGGAGCTGGGCCTGTTTAGTCTCAAGATGACTGAGAGGGAACCTTGTCAATGTCTATCAGTACCTGAAGTGGGGGTGTCAAGAGGATGGATTCAGGGTCCTCTTGGTAGTGCCATGCAATAGGACAAGAGGCAATGGGTAGAAGCTGATGCACAGGAAATTCCACCTAAACATGAGGGAGAACTTCTTTACTGTGCAGTGACCATGCACAGGAACAGATTGTCCAGAGAGGTTGTGGAGTCCTCCTCACTGGAGATATTCAAGAACCATCTGGACACAATTCCGTGCAATGTGCTCTAGGATGATGACCCTACTTGAGCAGGAAGTTTAGACAAGATGACCCACTGTGGTTCTTTACAACCTTACCCTGTGATTCTGTGATTCCGTGATGAGTATGATTCTTGCCATGGACTTCAGGCCTCTCCTTTAGGGTGGGGTTTAGGCAGTGAAAACTGTGAAGCTAGATTTGTTCATGAATCTTACAGCCACTAAGTCAGTAAGATGTTGCATGAAGTTAGCAGGAAGAAAGAAGTTATGACAAATTTTTTATGCCTCATCAGATGGGACTAGATTAAAACAAACAATCTGCAACTCATTTGAACCATAAAGTTAATCATAAACCATTTGACCTGGAGGCTGCTTACCTCATGTTGGTCCTGTTGGCTACTTCCCAGAAGAAAGTCCCTGAAATTCTAGACTTCTTCTTCCCCACCTTACTTGTGCTCCAAAAGACAGGTTCTTGAAGTGCTGGAATTACTCATTACATATTTTTTTCATTACATATTTTTTTCCTTCTAGTTGTGTCCTTCAGCTTACTTGTTATGTACTTGTTTTCAGGGCAGGAGCATAAAACTATTTAGATATTTTGTTTTCCTCAGCTTCAACCTTGAAAGGGTTTGCCTCCTTGCAGAAAGAAAATTTACACAATTTCTGTCAAATGAACACATGACTCTGGCAAAACGTCTAAGATTCTAGAGTAATATTTTCCCTTCTTTTCTGAAAGAAATTCTATCAGTATACCTAACCATATGTCCTGAAACAGAAATCACAAACTATTAGAGAAAAAATTAGTTAGTTGTGAACTAATTCTTCCTGCTAACTACATCACTCCATCTTTATCATAGCAAGACTTGCAAAACTGAGAAATGAACTTCAATTTATATTTCTTCTTTTCTTGTCCTACAAATCCTGAGCACCTGAAAGAGATGCTTCTAACTCAAAAGAAGTTATTTGAAAATCCAAGGGTTTATATTAAGAACTGCTTCTATTGGTTTTCTTTTCTTTAAGAGTGTTCCTAACTAGACTAGTCATGCTGAGCTCAGTCAGAGGCTAGGCAGAAAAACTCAGTCATGCATCCTTTCTCCACAGTAATGACTGCTTTCTTTATCTTTCTTTACCAGCACCTGCAAGATTGAGGCTTGTGTTTCATTCTAGTTTTCCTTGTACTAAATTGCAACCCTTGAGCTTACCCAAACCCTAGCCTGAAGGCAGTAATCCAACACAGTTTACAATGTAAGTGTATTGTATTTTACATGGCAAACTCACATTTTTAAGCTGTATCCTTCATCTGTTTTTTTTTTGAAAATCCAAGATTCAAGAAGGAAAGCAGATCCTTGCTTCCTAATCTCAACCCCTGCCAGAAACACCCTGGCTATGCTGCTACTCTGTGTTGTAGCCCACAAGTGCTTGGGCAAAGCAGCAGGAGAGCAGCCAGGAGAAGGAAATAAAGTATACTAAAGCATCCCATAGGCACATGTCTGGCTAAGTAGAAATTCCTGCCAGGGCTGATTTTATAGGGAGAAACATGTAAGTCGCTGCTGCAGCTGTTCCTTGAGCATACAGTAGGGAGTAAAGATATCCTTCCTAGCTAGTCCTAGTTTGATCTGTTGTCATGGGAGACCATTTTTTCAGGCACTAACAAATTAATTCCTTGTCTAGATTACACCATTTTATTCTTGTTATTGTCCTTTGCTATAAGATGCCCAAAAACACCTCTATTTTCCCTGTCCCCTGGCAGCAGGAAGTGTGGAAACTCATTGGGAGCTCCCTGGAGGTCTGGCTTTGAGACTTAGATCTGCAAAGTTCACAAGAATAGAGGTTGTCATGGCCAAGAGTTTTCTTTGTCTCTGTACCTTGGGTCTTAGGGTGTCATGAGGGGTGCCTAGAGGGTGCAATAACACATTATCCTCTTATTCTAAAGCAGACTCAACCTAAGTCTTCCTTTCTTTTTGGAAAGCTGAAGATCTCTTACCCAATTTGATACTGAGTATTGGCTTATGAATAAAAATGTAAAAGAACTGGGCCATACAAGGCCCAGTCATAAGTAAGTTAGGCATTTTTGCTCTGGGAAGGAGAAAGTATAGGGACAGTGTGATAAGGATTTATAAAATCTTTGGCAGAATGTAAAGTGTCTATAGTGATCATTTGTTCACTGTTTTGTTCAACACAAACCTAGGGTAATCGAATGAAATCAGAAAGAGGCATGTTTCAGAATGCCAAGGGAGTTGGTTCTTTTCACACTGGATAACTAAGGCACGTAATCCTTTGCTGGATGACCTGTGGATACTGTTTACATGTGCTCAAGATGAGGTGAGACCATGAAAATGAAATTAATGGCTGAATATTATTAGACTTACTGTGGGTTATTCTCTAGGCATCTCCCTATGACCATTTGCAGAGCCATGAGGAATGTTGGTTGGATCTTCTAAGGACAATTCATGTTCCTAAGTCCAAGCTCTACACATCTTTGTCAACTGTGATCACTGATCTGAAACAGACAAAGATCCATCCTTAGTTGCAAGCTGCTTTCTTTCACTCGTCATATCAAATCAATTTCCTTATCAAGCTGAGCTCACAGTCAAGGAACAAATCAAACTGGCCAGTCCCAGATCCTAATCCCAAGTTTAATATGTCCCTTGAACCTGGGACACTAACTACAATTCACTTTTCAATGAAAGACATGAAGTAAAGGATTGAGCACAGCTTCTCAGACACTGTCATTTTGAAGTTTAAGCTGATACAGTAGTTGTGGCCAAAACTAAAGGGCCTCAGAAATAATCTTCATCTTTTCTTTGTTCTGTTCCTGCAAGTCTTGAAGGATGTAGCAATAGTGATACTCTTTTGCATCTCTACTTTTCACATCTCTAATACTCTCCTGAAGCTGTACTGTAGCTTTTCGACCCATTATCTCCCCAGATATCCACTAGCTCTGTGAGTCTTGCAGGATCTGGCAGTGAAACTGAACTCTCTTACAAATCCTAATGCTGTCACCAAACTTAATGCAGGTTTTCCTGATCTTTCCTTAAATCCCTCCACTTCCAGTGCCCTTACAATATCTTCATCTGCTGAAAACTGTTCTTCTTTCTCAGCTGTCTGTATGCTGGGAAAGATTTGCTACACCCTGCACTTGTATTCAGTGGCTGAGAATGTGATTTCTGCCTTTCATATTCTTCCCACTGTATGTATGCCGAGCCATGATTTTCAGTCTGGCTATGTCCTGAGTCATTGGCTTCTTTATCTTGGATCTATCTACTTGTTCTGCACACTAATGGCTGTCACTGCTCTGATTTTTCCCTTGGACAGCTCCTGTGCTATTGACATGTGCATGCATTTCCCCAGGGTTGAAGATGATTCTCTTGATATTTTCTCCTCCAAACTGAAATCATATGTCTCACCAATGAGGCTGTTTCTGATCAAAGAATCTTTTTTATCTCCAGAGTTACATGTGGATACCAGAACTCTCCATTGTGTAACTCACATACACTCTTCTTATTTCCAGGTAAAATACTTTCCCAGCCTTTATCCCAAACCCAATATCTATCCACAGTATCCTTCTGCTTAAATCATGACAATTATTATTCCTCTATTTCCCAGCCAAAGCATGAGATATGAGAAAGAGAAAAATCTTTGCCTTATTAATCCTTACAGTCATTTCAGTATGCTGGATCCATTTTTCCTTTGTACTGCTTTAATGATTATGCAATTCTATTTGTCTAGAAGTCCAGCTTTCCTGTGGAGTGAGTCATATTGCTTCTCTTCAGAAGTGCTGCCTTGTTCTCTTCTAAAACGTGCACCTTTCTCCAGTGTGAGCATCACCCCCCCATCACTTCTATCCTAGCTAATAAAATGGCAAGTTTTCATTATCCTTGTATTAGAGAAGCTCTTTATTAGGAGAAGCATGTTCACAGATGCTGCAAGTCAACTCCAGCTATGACTACATAATACAAACAGACTGGTGCCTCCTCCAGACTTTCTTCTCTAGCTCACACTCCATTGCTGCATCACTAAAGGGAGATTCAAGCAATTTGCACAATTATTAGTATGATTTGCACCCTTTTCAGATTATGTTGAGACCTCAGATCAGAGAATTTTGCTTCCAAATTCCCTAACTGCTATTTAGTTTTCATGGCTATTTTGCCATGGCTAATCCAGCTCAGCAGAAGCTATTTTCAGCTAATTTTTTCAGTGACAAGATACCATTTATCAGAGTTCTCTGATTCAGCCCATGACAGTGGGGAAGTGCAAGGGGAAAAGGAAACAAAAAAGAGTGGTGGAGGGTGTACTTCTAGAATCTAGTTCTGACTAGTATTTCATTTCTGCTGACATGAGATCATTGATTCAAACACCACTACACCCAATTTGTAAAAATTCAAGTAAAATTCAGACTGGCAGACTCCAACTCTCTGATAAATGCATCTTTTAGTTCCTTAGAAAACAGCAATACTATAGTGAGGTACTTGGCCTGGTGTTTCAGGGGACTATGCTCAATTCACTGGTCCCCGAGCTGCATTTTTTTAAAGAGAGAAGTTTGTTTCACGCAGTCTGTGCAGAGTTCATGTAATGTGCCCTCCAATCACTCCTTCCTTCAATCAGCTCCAGTAATGTGGCATTACTAAGAAGAGGTGGACATATTTTGTTTCATTTCAAACCCACTCACACACTTTTGAAATGAGGAACAGAACTCCAAAAGGATTAGATTTGTTTTCCCTTTAAAGGAGGCAAAATGCCAATTTGGGCTGCTGTGAAGAGAAGGAAGTCCTGAATTAACAATGTATGAATTCCTAGCAGTGGCCAAACACTCTTCTCTCTGGCTGAGTTATGAAGAGGGATAAAATGCCATATTATCAGTGGATCCCACTTCTTACAATTGCACCCTACAACTTCTGCAAAGCTCCCCCATTCTTCTCATTCTCTCAGGACCCAATTCTTCTGTGGACATAAAGCATAGTCTTCATGTTTCTTCATTTCTGAATGGAAGAAGTAATGGCAGCTTGTCCCCTCCATAACAAGAAAGTTGCTACATTCATCTGCTTTGAGAGGTTTGTTTTCAGAGTCACTAACTCCTAGTCATTTCATTTTTGGGTAGTGAAGCAGAGCAAGGCCAGTGAAAATACGGGAAGTGGAGTAAAAGTATTATGCCCAAGTCCTGGCTGCTGTGCTGCTGCCACTGTGGCCACTGCTGCCCAGGAATATAAACTGCATGCAGTGTAATGGAGGATGTTTACAACTGAAAGGAGCACAGATGCCAAAATACTCAGCTGAGCTCTGAGCAAAGTGTTTCTGGCCATGCCAATAGTATGAGACGTTCTAGTTAGACTCTTTGAGAAAGTAGTCTCCTTCAAAAATAGGGACTTGGTTGCTTCAGAGCAAAGCCAATCTGCATTTGTTTATGGTGATATATATACCTTGAGTTTTGCTATTTTCTAACACCTTGCCTTTGTGCCTTTGCTGTGGCTGAATTTAAGACTGGGTGGCAAAGTCACCTATGTAGCACAGCGAGCCTGGGTTTCTTTTATTTATTTCTCTCTGAGCAGACAAATAAAAAGGCATCCACTTGCAGAACTAGGCTGCTTTTTTTTCCACAGCAAATGAAGACAAGAGATTTTGGAAGGATAAAGGCCTGTGTATCTCCCCATGTGACGATTTACATGACTTATCTTTTGCAGCTGTCCAAATTACCTCTTAAAAATGTGCATTTTTGTAATAGCTCTACTGACCATTTCCTCCCTCAGTAAAGGTCTTGCCACTGTGCACGGAAGCTGCAGTAACAGCAGTGAGGTTTGCAGGTGTGGCCTCAAAGGAGGAGAGGTGAAGCTGGGTAACAGTGGATGAGGGCAAAGCAGCTGGCATGGTGGAGCTGTCTGCTCAGACAGCTGGATATCTCCATACAGCAGTAAATCCTGCTCCCAGCTGCTGCTGCTGCTGCCAGCACAACCTCTGCACTTCTGCTCTTGTTTTTTTCTTTTTCTGTGTGGGGCTCAGAAAGCCGATCAAGGGCTCAGAGATTGTTTTTCTGATGTGCTTATAGGTAGCATCATAATGTTATGCAGATTTGTGGTACATCATTGCAAACCTCTTGAGTGGAGCAGACATAACTCAGGACAGATCCTTTCAGAAGACATGACATCTAGATTTTTATTTCATTTCTTCATAATTTCTTTCTTTTTTCTAAAAGAATAAAAAGACTCCTAGGTAACAAGCCAGTTGCAGAAGGTCAGAGTGACCTTGAGAACGAATCACCAGCTATCATAATGGATGCAAAAAAACTGAGAGGCTTGAGGTTTTCTGGTTATTCTCCACTTTCAGTTGAGGGAAGAGCACTTCTACTGATCTGCTTGGGTGTTCAAGATGCAGTGTATCAGCCTCAGTGTCCTGCAAGGTGCCCAGGATCTCAAGGCTGGGGGTGAACACCAGTATTTTACTCTCCTTGTTGGCCCTACGTGACCATTACTGTTATTCCAACAGAAGCAGTGGAGCAGGAACAGAAAAAGGAAAGTTATGAGTTTTCCAACCCTCTCCACATTTTTTCCCCTAAGCCTAGGATTTTATAAAACTTTAACTCCAAAACACATTAAAAGCCTGAGCTGCTTACAAAACCTCTGGCTCCACAGGGTTTGCTTATCCTTAGTAATTATCACTTAATATTTGGCCCAGCACAGCTATCTTTCAGTCTTATAAGGATAAATGTATTTGTTTCACTGCTATCTGAGCTCTTTTTCACCATCAGACTGAAACCTATAGTTTATTATTCCTGGACAGAGGCCTACACACACTATATGTTACTTCTGTAGTTCCCTCAGTCAGTGGGAAATGTTTTAGTATTATTATCATTAAATATTTTGCCAGACACTGTGGTCTTCCAGCTTTCACATAGATAGGGAGGGAGTGGATGTGTGGCTAAAGTGCAGGCTTAAGAGATGGGAGACAGGAGTGTTTTTTCCTTATCTGTGCCAAAATGCTTAGAGAGAAAATTCCTCTGGTAACTAGAAAGGCTAAAATGCTCTTAACCAGATACTATCTCCTTGTACTTACGCTTCTGAAACCATCAAATTAAATGAAGCATTTTGTGACCACAGGTGCATTTAGCAGTAAGGTTTAGGCTTAAATAATCTATCAAATACTTATTTGTATCATCTTTTTTGGTGCATGTAGTACAGTAGAAGCTTCCTTCATATTTTTCAAAGAGAAATTAAAAGATCCTCAGTGTAAAGCTGATTATTTTAGTGGGTTTACTACCTTCTCAACATCTATTTTTTGTTGTTTCTACATGTTTAATCTAAAGGTTTAAACTGGAGTTGTAAATAATGGAGTTTAAATGCATAAGAGCCAATACAAATTTAATAATGCTCCAAAAATTTAAAGTAATGAATAAATTTTAAGGTCACATCTTTCAATGTCCTGCGGTTCTGTATCAGACTGGAAATTAAAAGTGTTAGCTGTTTTAATACCTATGAAGCCTTTAATTGATGCAACTTTCACTATTTTTATTATATTAATATTACATGGCACAGGGTGTTAATCTGAGAGGGCAATGTCAGAGCTGGGTGAGGCACAATGTCATGGCAAACTCTATTTGCAGTAGGAAATACACTGATTTCAGACTTCTGAATCTGCCTGTGCCAGATTTGTTGTTCCTGCTCTCCTGATTAGTTGTTCCTCAACAAGGACCCAAAAGTTTGTAATTTTGTTTAGGAGAGTTCCCTTAGATACTACCTGAAAACTGTGTGAGCCAGTCATCCCATCTGTGCTGGTGTGTCCGTAGTCTCACTGGGTATTCCCCACTGCTCAAAAGAGAGGGCTTAAAGGCAAGCACCAGTGCTGTTGTATGGGAAAAAGAGCAAGAGGAAACAGCAAAGAGCTGATAGATTCCATAGAGAATCAGGGATCCCTGGTTCCCATAACAGTGGTCCTACTGCAAAAGGAGGAGGGTTGAACCCATGAATCTCTCTCAGAGATTCACATCCCAAAGTTTCTGTTGGACGGACTTGCAGTCCCTGACCTCAGCCAGAGTTGCTCAACTTGGAAAATCTGGCCCCTTTAGGTACAACTGGAGCATATTGATTTCAGGGCTGAACTTGAGGAAATTCCAGTCTACTATATTAGCCGTCCACCTGCACTTTGGGAGATGTAACTGGACCAGGAGAAAAATAGGGCTCATAGTTTGGCAGAAAGACTTAATGCAGGTGGATGTAGAAGAGCCATATTGCCAAATGCAATAGGATGCTGATCCTTTTCACCTGCCCCAGGAGCTGCTTGCTTTTCCCCCAGCAGCAGAGGCCATAAGGACCAGAAAATCCCGTGGTGGCGAGCGAGTTAATATTTCTCCTAATGGTCTACATGAGCTACATGCATCAAATGAAACAAGTATGAAAATGGTTCATTACCTTCCTGTGCTCTAAGGTCAGGTTTTTCAAAGGAATTCACGTACAGAAAGTTGCAGGTGGACAGCTAGTAATGTTTACAAAAGCACTCATGTGCCAGATTCCCATGGATTTCGGTGTAGGTTAGACCCCTGAAGATAGAGTGTGTTTAGGTATCCAAGTCCTTTGAGAGGTGAAGCATTTTGCATTTATTGCAGCGTCCTGCAGGGTGCATAAGGATTATTACTACAGAGCAGCTTGTGTGCTGTCAGTACAACATACTGGCTTACTCTGCAGTGACTTGCTCATCTTCCCATACCCAATGGTATAAAATCTGTTGTATACATCCCACCTCTCTACCTTCCCGGGAACCATTCTTATTTGTGTTCGAAGCCTTCTCTTGAGTTCACTTTTCCTATTAAGAAGTGAAAAGTGTGGTGGGGGGGGAAGGTGGGAGGTGGAGAGAAAGACAGGCAACAGTGTCCAGCACACAGCACATTACCATCTACCCTGCCAACTAATGTGCCAGGATTCCCTCGCTCGCATATGTTATGTTGTTTTGATGTAACTAAATGACAGTTGCATTCAGCTGCTTCTTTCTATGGAAAAAACATCTTCAAAAGAGCAGATGAGCATGACCCCATTTCTCATTTTGTTTCCCATTACTTAAATTGTATATATATTGAATATATCATCTATCCTGGAAAATTGCTTTTGTCTCTGTAACATCTGCAGGACACTATTATGGCAAACACTAGTGCATCTGCTGACACAGGTTTTGCTCTCCTCATTTTTTATTCCATTTCATATCCACAAATTTCAAACCTGTGCTACTAGAGCTATATCATTAAACCCACAGATTTCACTGGGAAGAACAGGTGCTCAGTGACACAGCAGATCCGGCCATTTTGGTTTAGGTGTCTAAATATGCCTTCACTAGCTTAGACATTTGGACTCAATGTTTTTGCTCTGGGAGCATTAATCTTGCATCTCAAGTGTACACTAAATTCCAGTTTGCTTCCTCTGTCTCAGTCTGTTAAAAATTTGGTTCCATGTTTTTATTAATACCATTCAGCAAAGGGTTTTTTCTTTGTTTCACCACACTGTCAACCCACTGCTTGCTCATTGGTAATCCCAGAATGATCTATAAGTAATGTCTCATGTATGCATATAATTTTTATTGTTAGAAGATGAATGTAACCCTTATGCTGAGGCCAATGCTTATAATTTCTTTGCATGCCAGGTTTGTGTGATTAACACTGAGGCTAATTTATGATGTGAGTGGCTCTGCTTAATCCCGTGACTGTCTGTGTGCAGTGCACGCATATCATCCCCAAATGCCTTGATACACATGTTAACAATGGGAAGAGTACTTGGTGGAAGAATGTAACTTTCAAACTCAGCTGCTGCAGTTGGCACAGGCAGTTCCTCCCTTCATCCACAATTTGTCTTACTTGATCTTGTGACTGCCTGTGGAAATGCCCCAAATTGTTTTTCTTGCATATTTCACCTGCAGGACTTTAAATTAGAGACAGGAAAAGCATTTCAACAGTATTGAAATAAATGTTTTTCTAATTGTATGCTTTACTTTTTTTTTTTACTGTGTTTTTCAAAGCATTTGTTTAAAGACAAAAATACCCAAGTTGGGAAGAAGAAGGAGATAGGAAACTGCAAAGTTCCACATTCTGAGTTCTTTTTAATCCTTTTTTTAGGGAGTAAAGAGAGTTTGCTTCCCTTCAAAGGAGCAGTCAGTTTACTCTCCAAAGCAAGTGGAAGTCTTTCTGAGAGCCACAGAGATACTCAGATATCTGCCAGGGACAAGGACATCCATGGCAAGGTTCAGCACCTGGTCTTACTTTGTGCCTTTTTCTCTTCTACTTGGTAATATCACCACACCCCAAGGGCTGAATGCCATTTGTGAATTCAGAGCCAAGGAGCATAGTCAGGACTGGGCCTGCAAATCATTTTTACCCTCACCTCACAGTACCAGGAGCTCCTTCTCAGATCCCATTTGTAAGAGAATCAGTCTAGCAAAAAGACCTTGCAAGACAATACTTTAGAAACATCTTAAATTTGTGGGTATGGGTGTGGGGGTGGGTGTGTGTGTGTAGGTAATTTTTTGTGATAATTTTTTTATGTCTATCTATATATATATGGATACATAAAGCACCTTATATATACTTACAAAATTAAGCATGATTCGCTCTGGTTTGCTTAAATCCCAGAAAACCCTGGGCAGAACTGAACCCAGGTTAGAGACAGTGAGAACATTTCCAGAAGCACTGAGGCCTGTCTTGCAGCTCCCATTCCACTGTATCCAGTTCCAAAGGCACCATCTCTAACAGAGCCTGCATAAATCCTTACAGTGTTTTGCATCACCCCTATATTGTACCTTTTACCTGATTAATTGAGAGCCTTGAAAAGAAATTAGTACTTTGTAGTAGGTTTGGTAACTAATAATAATCAGGGAATTTATTAAAGAATAAATCTGATTTTGACAAGCAATTAACCAGAATCATAAGTAAAGTTTATAGCTGTTTGGGTTTTTTTTAATGAATAGGTAATTTACTTCAAATGTATAAATGTTCACATTAACGTATTCAGAAGACTTTGAGTCTTTTTCCAAGAGATGTAAAAGTTCCTAAATTCCTGTAACTTTCAGTGGGAATTAGGCTTGCTGGATTTTCATCACAAAAAACCCCAAAGAAAACCCAACAAAGACTCATGCTTCTAAGTCACTTCTGGTGCTTTGCAAACATTACATTCCAATCAGCTCTGTCCTTGCTTTAAGCACAAAAGTTGATATTTTCACCTGAAAGCAGGTGTTGTGCTCTCTTGCTGGTCTCTTCCTTGCTTCCTCTTCTGTTTCTGAATCACAGCAGAATAGCTTTGCTGTAGCAAATAAACTTTTAAAACAAACTAACACAAAACTCTTATAAATTCACCACAAACAATAGATAACAAAGCAGGAATTTTCATTAGAGCAAATGTAATCATGCATTTAGTGTTTACATGTATTTAAGCCATTTACACATTTATGCCTTATTCCTGTATGCAAACTAGGAGAATGATAAAATGTGCTGAAAGCTGTGGAAATAGAATTGAAAGAATCCTTGCAGATTTATTAGGAAAAAACCCTACCACTTTTCCTAACGTTTCCATCCCTGGCTCTAGAAAGTCTGCCAGGTCAATCCTCTGTTGAAATCAGTGGGAGTTTGCCACTAAGTTCAATGGAAATAGGTTTTGGTTCTTTTACTGTAAATCTCCTTTTAAGAGAATACAACTGATCAGTAATGACTCATTCAGAAGCAGATCTGGTGAGCTGTTTGAAAAAGCCCTTGTCTGTATTTAGCACTGCCTGAAATTTATTATTTAAAATTCATATTATGATTACCTCAGGAAATACAATTGAAAAGTTTCCTTTTTTCCTTAAACCCAGCCTCTTCCTCTCTTTACCCAGCTCCTTCTCCTAAAAAGTTGAATATACAATATTGCCAGTAATTATGTGTTATGTGATTTTTATTGCTTTGCAATTTATTACAAATGTTTTTGTGGGTGGTACAAAGTATTTGAACAGGTTTTAAAACTAGTTAGAAATTTATTAAATATTTGTGATTGCTATTACAGGTTATGTTTTATGATCTAGAGTTGATTTATATGTACAAAAACCAAAAGGCAATGCAATGTAACTCCTTCAGCGTTCTTCTTCAGTAATGCTGTACAATGCACAGTGAGCCTTGCCAAGCTAAAGAGGCTCTACATATGCTGAAGACCAAAAAGTGACCATTACTGAAGCAGAAACCAGACTCTTCTGCATATCCTGTTGGTTCCACTAACTTAGGAAAGGTTTCTATATAGTATTTACAAAGAGATTTTTGCAAATTTTAAGAAAAAAACTTTGGATTTTGGATTAAGAACATTTTGCTAAACTAGTGTTGAAGATCACTTGAAATGCGTATGTAGAAATACTTTCCAAAGGACAAGTAAAATAATTGTTGTTATGTTGTATGTATGATTAAAAATCTGTATGATTGAATCAAGGAAAGGCACAAGGCACATCATCTATAACAGCTGGACCATAAGGTTACCCAGATTATTTCATGATGCACACATTTTAAACAGTGCAGTAATGAGTAACAGTCCAGAAAAAGACACATGGATACATTTGCCCAGCAGACGTCCTGCTATTTAGCTGACTTTCTCAAAAGTGATGGTTGACCTTCCATATCCTATCCCATTTCAACTACAGATCATAACATCAACCACACCATGCAAGGATTCCCCATACTTCTTCTCTCCTCATTTGTTTTATTTTCCCTGTTGGTTGCCCATCAGAAATGGTTCCCATCCTGACTGGTTTGAGA